>NW_023270852.1:16660954-16900901 GCF_011800145.1 Mirounga leonina
GTGCATGTGTGAGTCGTATGTGTGATGTGTGTGCATGTGTGAATCGTGTGACATGTGTGCATGTGTGTATCGTATTGTGGTGTGTGTGCATGTGTGAGTCGTATGTGCGATGTGTGTGCATGTGTGTGTCACATGTGTGATGTGTGTGCATGTGTGAATCGTATTGTGACGTGTGTGCATGTGTTATGTGTGTGCATGTATGTATTGTATGTGTGATGCATGTGCATGTGTGAATCATGTGTGATGTGTGCATGTGTGTATCGTGTGTGTGCATGTGTGTATTGTATGTGTGATGTGTGTGCATGTGTTGTATGTATGTGTGTTGGGAGGGCAACAGGCAGGCAGGGGGAAGGTGGATCAGTTTTTCACAGAACATATTGAAAGACAAAAGTCCTGGGCGGGGATGCCTGGGTGGCTCATTCGGTTGAGTGTCCAACTCTTGATTTCAGCTCAGGTCTTGAGGGTCGTAAGATCAAGCCCCATGTTGGGCTCCATGCTCAGTGGGGAGTCTCTCTCTCTCCTCTGCCCCTCCCCCTGCTCGCACACGCGCGGTCTCTTTCTCTCTCTAAAATAAATAAATAAATCTTAAAAAAAAAAAAAGATAAAAGTGCTGGGGTTCCTGGCTGGCTCAGTCGATAGAGCATGCCACTCCTGACCTCGAGGTGATGAGTCCAAGCCCCATGTTGGGCATAGAGCTTCCTTAAAATAAATAAATAAATAAGTAAGTAAATAAATAAATAAATAAGCTTATCTTTGGGTAGTGAAGTTAATAGCTATTTTTCTTTTGCCTTCTCTACATTTTTCAACTTTTCAACAAAGAGCATATATGACTTTTGCAACAAAAAGAAAAAAATTCAAAGGAATTCACTGTGTTTCATTGCCATCCACGTTGAATCCCTTAGTCCCAGCAAATCCTATGAGTGAGCTGCTAGCCTAGTCTGTTGTGTCAGTGGAAGAATGCTCACTGACTTCTTTTAGTGTGGCTACAGGAGCCGTCTGGAGACAGGGACCCCACCCTGTTCTGTCACCCAGGGCTCACCCAGATGGCCTGGTAGGGCCTTGGCAGGGTCCTGAGCGCTGGATTCCCAGGGTTCCAGGCAGCTTTGGAGCTGGACCCTGGCCAATGGGGGGCAGCGGGCGGGAAGCAGGTACAGAGTCCAGCTCTGGAGAGAGGCCTGCTAAGAGCCAGGATGCCGCCAGAACACTTCCATCCAAGAGAGCTGCCATAGCTCCTCACCTCCAAGACATGCATTGCCCTCCTTGTATTGATTTTTGAAATGGAGGGCAACATCTGGGAATTGACAAGTACATTTAGTGAGGTGACACTTCTTGTTTTCCCAAAAGGCTCTTATTAAACCTGCAAGTTATACCCAGAATGTGCACAGTGTCAGGCTCACAGTGGATGCCAGTAAATATCTCTTAATAAATGAATACATATATTAAAAGGGAAAAAGTAATATCTATCTTTTTATAAGAGCAATATGCCTCCCATTGATCCCAAAGTAAGTGATGCTTGCTGGGCGGGCTCCCCTGGGCTTGCTTAGCTTGGCACAGTCCCCCTGGGGACATTGGAGAAACACAGTGACCCTGTGAGCCGTGTCTGAGGGGACAGGCATTTTCCGTCCAGAGCTCCTTAACCACCTCCCCAGGAACATGAGAAAGTGTCTGCTCAAAGCACAAAGTGTCTTCTCAGTGCTGGATCCCACTGTGCCGCCCCCTCCTCCCCTCCATGGCTTGTGCCATTCCCGTGCAGAGTAGGCCTTTTCCTTTGGGAACGTCTGTGCTCACAGCGGGTGAGGGATGGACCTGAGCAGCCACAGTGTAACCAGGTGCTTATTTAAGGCAACAGGCACCTTAAAGATTGATTGACTGATTGATTGATTTTAGAGAGAGAGAGTGTGCATGCAAGCGGGGTCAGGGTGGGTAGGTGGGAGGGTATGGAGAGGGAGAGAGAGAACCCCAAGCAGACTCCCCACTGGGCATGGAGCCCAATGTTGGGCTCATCCCACGACCCTGAGATCATGATCCAAGCCGAAACCAAGAGTAGAGCACTCAACCGACTGAGCCATCCAGGCGCCCCAGGAATGACAACACTTAAAGGGAGGTTAGGCTGAACCCTTCTAATACAAAAAAATATATGACTCATTCCAGATGTGGAGTATTTCATCATTATAAGAAAATTAACTATTTTGAATGGTTGTCCCCTTGGCCTCAGAAGGGTGTGACTGAGACCAGCGTCTAAAGGGATGTGGCGCGGTGTCTGGCTGGCTCACTCAGTTAAGCGTCTGCCTTCAGCTCAGGTCATGATCTTGGGGTCCTGGGATCGAGCCCCACATCAGGCCCCCTGCTCAGTTGGGGGGTCTGCATCTCTCTCTCTCTTCTCTCACTCTCTCTCAAGTAAATAGATAAAACTCTTTAAAAAATAAAATAAAATAAACAAAATAAAATAAAGGGATTTGGCATCTAGCTAGTCATCTCTAAGTGGGTCCCCTTGGTGGGCTGGGCACCTCCACCCCCATTCTCCAGCTGCTGTTGGCTCCCAACCCCCACCCCACTCCAACACCCTATTAGGTGCAAGTGGACAGGAGGATAAGGGCAGACAAGGATTAACTTGACTGTTGCAGACGTAACATGGCATTGGGTCCTTCTTCAAGATAGCCGTGCAAAATCCTTGGCATTTGTCTTATGGGAAGGTCTGTGGGTCCCTCGCAACCTTTCCCCATCTCTGGGGAAGTCCCTTGATTTGGCTTTGCCTTCTCTGGCTGAAGCTATACTTTTTTCCTCAGCTCAGCTCCAGTTCGTCCCCTCTGAGGTGCCACGTGCCCTTCTAGGAGGTCGTCTTAATCCAACTCCTCTCCATGGGGGCACATCTGGCCCATTGGGAAAACCTCAGGCATCCTTGCTGGGCTGTTCCTAAAGCACCACCATCTCCTGATTTGGCCACCAGTGGGCGCCCTAAACAAGCCTCTAGCCAATGGACATTTTCAGGTGCCAGTCAGGTACCCATCTGTACTCTCATTAAATGTCCAGGCACACAGGCTTCATTCTCTGGATGGTTTCCAGGAAGCCCCCCTCAGTTGGCTTAAGTAAGGAAGAAGCTTCCTTTGGCCTTCCCATCTTGGGGTCAGGGTGGGGCACAGGCAGGGACAGAGATGGACAATACTATCCAGTCTCCAGTGAAACCCTCACTTCCCCCTTCTTTATCCGGCTTTCTGTGTATCTTCAGTGGGGGTTTTAGTCTCTTAGTAAGTCCCATGGAGATTGTCCTTCCCTTGGCCCGTGGTGCCTCCTTGAACTCTCTGAGACAAACAGGAAGTTGCCTCAACCCTATCAGGCTTCACTGATTCCAACAGCTTCTAGATACACAAGGAGTCTGTGGGATGTGAATTCAGATCCCCAGCCTTTGTCTAACAAGTCCCTTGGGCAAGTTGCTGAACTTCTCTTGGTCCCAGGTTCCTTACTTGCAAATTGGGTTTTAAAATCCTTATTTCGCAGAATTTGGAAGAAGTTTAGACCAACAATATTGCAGGGCATTTGGCATAGTGCCTGGCTTATAATAAATGTTCACTAAATGGGAATCATTATTCACATGGTCCTGCTCAGATGTGAGCTTCCTGCTCTGGGCCTGGGAGGCATCCAGGCTTTGCAGGGCTGCTCTGCAGAGGGATACGCTCATCCATTATTCTGCCCGTTGCCAGCTTGACTCCCTGAGGAGTGGTAAGGAAACATCACAGGTGTTATCTTCACAGAGGGTGAGTTCCCTCTCTACCCTGTCACCTCTCAGCTAGGTGACCTTAAATATCTCTGAACTCCTGGTCCCACCCCTGAAAAGTCAAGACAATATCAAACTGTTTCGGAAATAAACCTTCCTTGCTCTCAGTGGGCTATTATAAGGATGAAATTAAGTGGCATATGGCAGGTGTCTGGCCCAAACCTTGCGGCCTGCAAGCCCTCAGCAGTGATTAATTCCCTCCTCCTCTCCCTGCGAGGGAGCAGTGGGGATGGTGTCTGTCACCTGCATGTCTTCATCCACAAAACAGTTGTGACGGCTGAAGAAAAGAGTCTCTTGTACCAGGTCACCCGCACTGCAAAGGGTGAGCAGGCTCTGACCATTAGCAGGAAGAAAGAAGAGACCAGCAGTTCTGGGAACAGTTCCTGAAGAAGAAGCCACTTTAAATTTTGCTCCCCAAGGAAGATTCAAAGCAGTCTGTTCTGTTGAAATGTCTGTTTCTCTCGGGAATCGTTTGTATGTGGTCGGTAAAGGGGGGTGCAGTGTCCGGATTACATGGGAGCCATATTGATTCTTTTTTTTAATTTAAATTCAACCAGCCAACATACAGTACATCCTCAGTTTCGGATGTAGTGTTCAGTGATTCACCGGTTGTGTCTAACACCCGCGCTCGTCACATCGCATGCCCTCCTTAACGCCCATCCCCCAGTTAGCCCATCCCCCACCCCCTCCCCTCGCCATATTGATTCTTTTTTTTAATTTAAATTCAACTAGTCAACATACAGTACATCCTCAGTTTCGGATGTAGTGTTCAGTGATTCACCGGTTGTGTCTAACACCCGCGCTCGTCACATCGCATGCCCTCCTTAACGCCCATCCCCCAGTTAGCCCATCCCCCCCCTCGCCATATTGATTCTTACGTGACATATCCTAGCATGTGCGTGTCTTGAAGCAATTAGGAACAAGCTTTCTCACGACTAAAGAGGAAGCTGCAGCATTTTATGAAGATCTTACAGAAAGCTGAGAAAGTGCTTTTCTCTGGAGCCCGTTGTGGCTGACGTAACGGCTTCAGGAACCAGTGTCCTCTCCACTCTGTGAGGCTCTCTGGGGAAGCGGATTGTGCGGATGAAGAAGCTGTGGAGATACTTCCTCTTGGGTCGATGAAAACTCGTTTTACGTTTTGAAGAAGTCTAAACCTCAGTTGAGGTTTTTCACTTTGGTGACTCCAGCTCTGTGAGAGGCGAATGCCGTAAAAACCCCCCATCGGGGAGGACGGCCCTCGGGCTGAAGGCTGCTGGCACGCAGTGACCAGGGGCCGGGGGCAGGAGCGCGGGCAGCCACGGAGCCGCCGTTGATGAGGACTGGTGCTGGTTCGTTAGAGCTCTGCTTACAAAGACCCCACAGGTTGTTGTTTTTGTTTTTTTAAGATTTTATTTATTTATTTGAGACAGAATGAGAGAGAGAGAGAGAGCACATGAGAGGGGGGAGGGTCGGAGGCAGAAGCAGACCCCCCGCCGAGCAGGGAGCCCGATGCGGGACTCGATCCCGGGACTCCAGGATCATGACCTGAGCCGAAGGCAGTCGCCCAACCAACTGAGCCACCCAGGCGCCCAAGACCCACAGGTTTTAAGTGATCTGCCCCAAACTTACTCTTCGGTTGTGGCTAAACCCGATCATTTTTTCCCCAGAGAATTGTATTTTATTCAAGGGGTTTTAATCCATCATACCCATTATTTATTTTGATGCTCAAATTAGCCTTTCCTTGGCTAGTGGGGCATTATCATCCTTTGAGCCCTTCCTTGATTTTTTTTTCCTTTTTATAAATTTACTAGTTTTATTTAAATTCAATTAATTAACATATAGTGTATGATTAGTTTCAGAGGTAGAGGTCAGTGATTCATCAGTCTTATGTAACACCCGGGGCTCATTACATCGCATGCCCTCCTTAATGCCCATCACCCAGTTACCCCATCTCTCTACCCTCCTCCCTTCCAACAACCCTCAGTTTGTTTCCTATGATTAAGAGTCTCTTATGGGGGCGCCTGGGTGGCTCAGTCGTTAAGTGTCTGCCTTCGGCTCAGGTCATGATCCCAGGGTCCTGGGATCAAGTCCCACATCGGGTTCCCTCCTCAGCGGGAAGCCTGCTCTCCCTCTCCCACTCCCCGGGGCTTGTGTTCCTGCTCTCGCTATCTCTGTCTCTGTCAAATAAATAAATAAAATCTTAAAAAAAAAAAAAAGAGAGTCTCTTATGGTTTGTCTCCCTCTCTGGTTTCATCTTGTTTTATTTTTTCATCTCTTTCCCCTATGATCCTCTGCTTTGTTTCTTAAATTCCACTCACGAGTGCGATCATCTGATAATTGTCTTTCTCTGACTGACTTATTTTGCTTAGCATGATACCCTCCCCTTCCATCCAGTTGTTGCAAATGGCAAGATTTCATTTTTTTGATGGCTGAATAGTATTCCATTGTATATATACGCCACATCTTCTTTATCCATCCATCTGTCAATGGACATCTGGGCTCTTTCCATAGTTTGGCTATTGTGGACATTGCTGCTATGAACATTGGGGTGCATGTGGCCCTTCTTTTCACTACATCTGTATCTTTGGTAAACCCTATAATTTTTCTACCACAAGATCTTTGCAAAAGGATTTTCTTTGTTTTATTTTCTTTTCAGGGTCATACATATGGCATGACCACATTAGGATACAAATGCCCACATTAGGATCCCATGGGCCAATCAGGATTACCCAAACCTCCAAGAAAGCAAAAATTAAAGTGATTTTGGGGTAGTTCCTGTCCCCTCAACCACATGTTTTCCAGGTTTGATGAAAGCCATGTTACCAGAACAAGAGAATACTCCTCATATAGAAAAAAAAACAAAAAAAGTAAATTTCAGATGTAAGTAAAATTCGGATGTTATCTCCCTCCAGGAAGCCCTCTCTGCAGCCTTCTACCAGGTTGGGCTAGGGGCCCTCCTCTGGGCTCCCTCAGCTTCCTGCATTTCTCTGTCTCAGCTCAGAGTGCGTTGTGTGGTCACTGCCTCCACCCCAGTCTCGCTGGTCCTTGGGGGCCGAGGGCCCAGCACAAGGCCAGGCCCTTGGGTGGCATCCATAAGCACTGCGTGCTGAACAGGATGACCCGGGAACACAGTTTGGGGTTGGTGAATAGAATAGTGTGGTTCTGCCTGTATTTCCAGCCAGTGAGAACTTACTTCAGAGATCGTTTACCCCTCTAAGCCAGGAGTAAGCCTGTGTGTAAACACTTTTTACAAAGTTCGTGAAGTATTTAGCTTTGTTTACTAGCTTTGGCACAGGCCTCCTCCCAGCCTAGAAATCCCCCCGAGGCTTGAGGCGCTGTGCGGATGCATACAAAACCCAGGATGGGACCAGAACCCTGCGCAGAACAGTGGAGAAAACCGAAGCAGGAGAGCATAGGGAGGATAAAAAGTCCGGGGCTGTGAATTAAGCCATGCTCCAAGCCACACTCTGACATTCACATGCTCTGGGACCCGGAGGGCCACTTTGCCTCTTTGGGCTCCAGTTTCCTCATCTGCAGGAGGCCTTGGAGTAGGTCCCACCATTTGTTTGACATGTGTTGCAGGACCTATGTGGTGCCTCCTCAGAGAGAAGAGGAAGTAACCTTTACTGATGGGACCAACGATGTCCCAGGCACTTTGTATCTAATATCTAATTTAATGCCTCCTCCAAGGTAGGCATTATTATCCCCATTTTATAGCTGCAGAAATGGAGGCTCAAGAGGTTAAGTGACGTAGGGGCACCTGGGTGGCTCAGTCGGTTAAGTGTCGGACTCTTAATTTTGACTCAGGTCATGATACCAGGGTCATGAGATGGAGCCCCGCAACAGGCTCCATGCTCCATGCTCAGCAAGGAATCTGCTTAAGATTCTCTCTCTCTCCCTCTGCACCCCCCCACCCCCGGCTCATGCTCTCTCTCTCTCCCAAAAAAAAAAGACGTTAAGTTTAAGTGACTTATATGTGCTTGTGGAGCCAGCGAGGAACAGAGCTGGAATTGGAACCCAGGTCTGCCTGACTAAAGATTAAGACGGTTCCCACCCAACCTGAACAGTCTGTGAGTCCATGACTTAAAAAAATAATAATTCCTGAGAATGTATATTCATCCCCTCCCTTAGATCTGGGCTTTTAATCTTTAAATGAAAAAGGGAGGGACACCTGGGTGGCTCAGTCGGTTGAACATCTGCCTTCGGCTTAGGTCATGATCCTGGGGTCCTGGGATCGAGTCCCGCATCAGACTCTTTGGTCAGTGGGGAGCCTGCTTCTCCCTCTGCTTGCCGCTCCCCCCTACTTTTGCTCTCTCTCACACACAAATAAATAAATAAAATCTTTAAAAAAATAAAAATAAAAAATAAATAAATGAAAAAGGGATTCTGACTCTGAAAATGGATAATGTCCTGTTCTAGCTTATATGTTAGAAAAAGCTGAAAGATGGCTCACTCATCCCTCCATCCATTCATTCACTCATTTGTTCAACAGATATTTATCGCATGTCTATGTATGGACCACACACTGTTCAAAGCACTGGGTAAGCGTCATGAACAAAGACAGATGAGGTCTCTGCTCTCATGGAACTGACATTGTATTGGGAAGACCCAATAAAGATGCTAAATAAGATGATTTCAGTTTATTGTAAATTCTAGGAGAAATGTAAACTAGGAGAAACGATATGGCAGATTGCAGGTCTACCTAAGTCAAGGTGGTTAGAAAATGGCCTCTCTGAGCAGATGACATTTGAGCTGAGATCAGGTTGAGAAGGACCAGCCATGTGATTATCAAGGGAAAGTGCTTCCTAAGCTGAGGGAACAGCAAGTGAAAAGGCACTGAGGTAGGGACAAGCTTGACTATCTGAGGAAGAAAAAGGAAGCCAGTGTGGCTGGAGGAGATCAACAATTGGGAAAGTGGCAGAAACGAAAGGTGGGAGATGGCGCCATGAGGCCATGGTACAGAGTTTACACGGCTAGGCAAAATCACCAGCAGAAGGTAAGCAGGCTCATGATATTCGACCTTAGAGACACTCTGACCCAAGCATCTCACATTGGTCCAGCTGAAAAGACTTGTCCGGAGACCCAACAAAGTCAGCGGGTGGTGGAACCAAGAGTTAGTAGAAGGCCATAGTCTCCCTACTCCCCAGGGTGTTGAAACAGAGCTCTTGGCCAATCCAGTGACACCCTAACTGTAATGCAACTGCCCAGGCCAGTCACATCTCTGTCCTGATCAACTGCACCAACCTTCACTGGTCTTCTGACTCCCACCCTTACCCTCCTAAGGTTTATTGTCTACACCGCAGGCAGAATGAGCACGTTAAAACTTAGTTTAGATCATGTCAGACCTCTGCTCAAACTCTCTGATGGTTTCCCTGTACCTCGATGTAACTGTTCATTTCTGTGTCCCCACCAGACGTGAGGGCAGGCTCTTGTTGGATATCCCGGGAGCCTTGGTGTGCTGAACATAGGCTCTGGAATGTTAAAAAAAAAAAAAAAAACCCTCAATAACTGCTGAAGGAATAAACATGCATAGATATAAAATCGTGCAAGCAAGCACACTAGGTGATTTGCTTTATGCCCTGCAGAGTTGTCTGGTTATCCCTCAGGTATAACACATTGGTTAAGAGCATGGGTGTTGAACCAGACTGCCCAGGTTGAAAACCTGTCTTTTCCACTTACAAATCTTGCAAATGACAAGATTTCATTTTTTTGATGGCTGAATAGTATTCCATTGTATATATACGCCACATCTTCTTTATCCATTCATCTGTCAATGGACATCTGGGCTCTTTCCATAGTTTGGCTATTGTGGACATTGCTGCTATGAACATTGGGGTGCATGTGGCCCTTCTTTTCACTACATCTGTATCTTTGGCAAACCCTATAATTTTTCCACCACGAGATCTCCTTGGATAGTTATTAGCCCCTTTGTGTCTCAGTTTCCTTGTTTATATAATGCAGATATTAATAGCATCTAACTCACAGGGTGGTTGCGAGTATTAAATTAGTCAGGATATATGAAGTGCCTGGAACAATTCTTGGTACCTCCTGACTGCTAGTCACTGATATTATTTTTTTTTTTAAAGATTTTATTTATTTATTTGAGACAGAGAGAATGAGAGACAGAGAGCATGAGAAGGAGGAAGGTCAGAGGGAGAAGCAGACTCCCTGCCGAGCAGGGAGCCCGATGCGGGACTCGATCCCGGGACTCCAGGATCATGACCTGAGCCGAAGGCAGTCGCTTAACCAACTGAGCCACCCAGGCGCCCCAGTCACTGATATTATTACTGATATCTACATATGTAGTGGGGAAAATGAATGCAAGAAAGGTCTAGATGGCTTCCATGGCAACTCCTGGTATTGGAGTCAAAGCCGTGTCTTTGGAGGGTTCCCTAATTAGTTGGCATGAACTTGGGCAAGTCACTTCACCCTTCAGAATCTGTTTCCAAATCTGAAAAAAGGAAGATCATTTTACTTCCCCCATTGGAAGATAGCTTTGAGATTAAGTGAGATTATGTATATCAAGTTTCTGGCACAGGACCTGGTACCTACTCAAAAGGCAACAACTGTTTCCTTTCTTCTCCCCCGCCCGCCCCCCGGCCTTGGGATCCTTGCCCAGCCAGGGATCCTTGTTACATGGGCCTGAAGCTGCCCACACCCTCGGGGCCTAGCACACAGCCCGGCCCTGTAGACAATAAACAGCAAACAGACAGAAACAGCGAACAGACAATAAATACTTGTGGACTCTTACTTACGTAGGCTGCCTTGGCAATATTTCACATATCTGTCCCCGGGGATTCATTTTTTTCTAGAAAAGTTGTCCAGAGCATCATCATCTCTCATGGTGGTTATGCTGAAGACCACCTACTGACCTCCTCACTCTGGCAAGGGCTTGACCCTCCTGCTGTATTGAACAGTTTTCTTAAACATTAAGGAGCATACATACTTGACAGATGAGTCACCTAGTCTTGTCTGTTCTAGTGAGCAAAGGTGTCTTAAATCAGTCTCCTGCGCTCAGCCCTAAGTCAGACCGAGTCGTCTCTCACTGGGACTGACATGACAGCCTCCTAGCTGTCTCCCTTCTTTCCTTCTAAGCCCCACACAGACTACTGGCATGACCTTGCTAAAACGAAAATCTCATCATGCCTTTCCCCTCCTGGAAACCTTTTATTGGCTCCCCACTGCCATGGCATAAAGCTGCCTTCCTCTTCAGCCTGGTCTTTTGCTCCCCCACGCCCCCTTCTGCCCTCCACACTCCCTTATACTCCTCCAGACCTGCTTATAATACCACAGTAGCCCTGTGCTGCTTTAGGCCTCTGTGTCTTAGCATATGCTGTTCCCTCTTCTTCAAATGACGCCACGCCTGCCCTCCCTGTCCCCGTCACATGATAAACAGCTGCCCATGCCTCCAAACCCAGTTCTGCTGAAAGCGTCGTCTGTGCAGGAGGAGATGGCTGACACGTGAGCCCCCCCCCACCCCCACTACCATACATTTGCCCTAGAAACATTGGGCATTCTCTGTGCACCAGATTGGTCGGATCCCTGTGGGTGCAGCCGGCACCCCGTGTGGATGTGAATGGTGCTCCTACCTGCCCTGTTTCCTACCCTGGAGCGCTGAGCTCCAAGCAGCTCCTGGCTCTCGTCTCTTAGTCCCCCTCTTCACTGAGTGCTCACTCGGGGCTCACACATGGGGCAGACCCATGAACGACCTGCATCGTGGGCCCAAATGGTCTGTCAGTCCCTTTCTGAAGACTGAGGAAGGCAAGCGCGGAACGGAGCAGGACAACTTCCAAGATCTAACCAAGGCTGACACGGTCTCTTGCCTCTTATTTTGCAATCTTGCCAATCACTAACGAAAAGATGCTTTCGCTTTGGCTGTCCTGGGACTCCTGCTCAGGCTTTGGCTGAGTGGTTCCCAGGGGCCAAGTCCTCAGGAAACTCCCCCTGCAGCCCCCAGAATGCTGGGCCAGTGACCAGGTCACACAGCAGCCCACATAGTGCGAAATCAGCTTTGCCACCACGAGGGTGGCAGGAAATAAGTAAGCTCAGGCTCTGGCTTCCACTGTTCAGAGCCTCGGTGTGTCCATTCTTTTCTTTTCTTTTTTTTTTTTTTCTTATTTATTTTTTATTCTTATGTCAATCCTCATACATTACGTCATTAGTTTTAGATGAAGTGTTCCATGATTCATTGTTTGTGCATAACACCCAGTGCTCCATGCAGAATGTGCCCTCCTCAATACCCACCACCAGGCTAACCCATCCTCCCATCCCCCTCCCCTCTAGAACCCTGTTTGTTTTTCAGAGTCCATCGTCTCTCACGGTTCGTCGTGTCCATTCTTTTCTTTAGCAAAGCTTGCTGATGCTCACTTTGTGCTTGGCACTGAGGACGGGGAGACAAATTAGCCTGTCCCCGCCCTGGAGGAGCACCTTGTCTGTGGAAGCGGGCAGCATGTTTCAAGACACTTCTCGGAACAAGTAAGTCACCACATGGCTAAGTCCCAAAGAGCTAGTTCCTGAAGGAAGAAGGAACATGGTGCATTCTAAGAATGGCAGGAAGACAGGTGGAGGGTACCTGGAGATCAGGGGAAAGATCCCAGGTGAAACGGGACACGTTGTGCAAGGTGGAGGTACCGGGAGGAGCACAGCCTCGTCGCTATAGTAAGAGCTAAACTAACATGGGTGTGGCACTCACTGTGGGCCAGGCACTCTTCTAGATGCTTCCCGTGCGTTACCTCCTCTCATTGTCCCAATAAGCAATGAGGTTAATTGTGATTATTATCCTATGAGCCATGGAAAGCCATTGAATGGTGTCAAGCAGGGAAAATAAATCAGATTTATATATGCGAAATTTCCTCTGGCTCTGGTGTGGTGCATCGAGGGGGGTCAGAGTGGATGCCAGGACACCCATCAGGAGGCCTCCACAGTAGGGGACCAGGGGCCAGATGCCAGGAGTCTGGACCTGGGGGCTGGCTGTGTGGGTGGGGAGAAGTGGGCATTTCTGGGGGCTATTAAGGAGGAGAGTTGACAGAACTGGTTAGCGCTTACTCATTCTTCAGGACTCAGCCAGGCCTCCCACAAACCTCCCCTCCTCCTCTAGGCTCCTCCAGCCTTGGCCACCTTGCTTCCTTCTAACAGCCCCGATCTTACTCAACACCAGATTCCAGGCCCATTTTCCAACAAGCACATCACAGAAAGCCAGCTGTCCAAGTGAATAATTCCTCAAACCATCACTTTGCCAAAAGGCTAATAAGCCAGAAGCTAATTCATAATAAGCCAAATCATTCAAAGCTAATTCCTAAATTTGTTTGTTTCCTTTTATTTTATTTACTTATTTTTTTTTAAGATTTTATTTATTTATTTGAGAGAGAGAGAATGAGAGAGAGCGAGTACATGAGAGGGGGGAGGGTCAGAGGGAGAAGCAGACTCCCTGCCGAGCAGGGAGCCCGATGCGGGACTCGATCCCGGGACTCCAGGATCATGACCTGAGCCGAAGGCAGTCGCTTAACCAACTGAGCCACCCACGCCCCCTACTTATTTTTTTTTTAAGAGAGAAAGCGCACATGCGTGCGAGCAGGGGGGCACAGGTGGTGGCTGTTGCAGAGGGAGAGGGAGAGCAAGAACGAGAATCTTAAGCAGGCTCCATGCTCAGCACAGAGCCCCCACAGGGCTTGATCTCAGGACCCTGAGATCATGACCTGAGTGGAAATCAAGAGTCAAACCCTTAGCTGACTGAACCACCCAGGCGCCCTATTATTACACTATTGTGTAATTTATAGCAGTTGGTATTAGATGGGACAGGGTTTTTTTTAATTGTTTGTATTAAGTATGTAAAAAAGAATACTTATACAAATATGCATAAGGTATAAAAAACAATGATACAACAAAACTCCTGCACCCAAAACCAGTTTTTAAAAATGAATATTATTGGGGCCAGTCAGTTGAGTGTCCAACTCTTGATTTTGGCTCATGATCTCAGGGTCATGAGATCGAGCCCTGCATCGGGCTCCACACTCAGTGGGGAGTTTGCTTGAGATTCTCTCTCCCTCTGCCCCTCCCCTGCATGTGAACATACTCTCTCTCTTTCTCTCTCTGTAAAATAAACAAATTTTTTAAAATGAATATTACTGTTACCTTGGAAACTCTAGTGCCCCTCCCACATCCCGTCAACTTCCATCTCACTCCAGAGATAATCACACTCCTACATTTTCTGCCTTTCTCCCTCACTTTTCTTTATAGTTACATATTTGTATCCTCAAAGAGTATTTTCTTAGTTTGTGTGTTTTTGAACTTTAAATAAAAGGAATTAGAGTATATATATTTTTCTGTAACTTATTTTTTCATTCAATGTTATATTCCTGAGATTCATTCTTGTTGATGTATAGAATTCTTTTTTTTAAGATTTTATTTTATTTATTTCTAAAGATTTTATTTATTTATTTGACAGAGAGAGAGAGAGAGCACAAGCAGGAGGAGTGGCAGAGGGAGAGGAAGAAGCAAGCTCCCCACTGAGCAGGGAGCCCAATGCGGGGCTCAATCCCAGGACCCTGGGATCATGACCTGAGCCGAAGGCAGAGGTTTAACTGACTGAGCCACCCAGGTGCCCCTTAAAGATTTAATTTTAAGTATCTCTACACCCAACATGGGGCTGGAACTTATACCCCAAGATCAAGAGTCATATCCTCCACCAACTGAGCCAGCCAAGCACGCCTGATGTGTAGAATCTAATTCATTCATTTTCTTGGCTATATAGTAATCTGTTTTATGAATACATTATAATTTATGTATTTGTTGAATTAAGGGACACTTACAATGCTTCCAGTGTTTTCTATTACACATAGTGTTGCTAGGAAGATTCCTGGATATGTCTCCTGGGGCACAGATGATATGGAATTGGTCTAATTCATTCTTTTTTTTTTAATTTTTAAAATTTATTTGTCAGAGAGAGAACACAAGCAGAGGGAGCGGCAGGCAGAGGAGAGCTGAGCAAGGAGCCCGATGTGGGATGACCTGAGTCGAAGGCAGACGCTTAACCGACTGAGCCACCCAGGCAGCCCAGTTTAATTCATTCTTTACAACAATCCTATGAAGTACAAATACTTAGCCTCATTTTATAAAGTACTTGAGGTTCAGAAAATTTAAATGACTAAGGGTATGAATCTAATAAGTGCAAGATTTTATACATTGTATCTCCCCATATCATGAAGTGGTCTATGAGAAGAAAAACCCAGCCTCTGACCCATTCTTTCAGCAAAGAATTCCTCTCTGGACAACTCCTACCCGTGTTCCCTCCACCCCCGTATCCCATTCTTCCCAGCACATCACCAGTCCCTCCCAACCTCATTCCTCCCTGTCCCCTCCTCTCCACCCCTTAAACCCACCATTGTCCACTGTTCAAATTGATGTTGACCACCCACTGAATTAGAACAAAGAACCAAGGACCTTAATGTCCCACTCGCCTCTTCCCACCTTCCCTATCGCTCAGCCTCTTGCCCCCAGACAAGAGTCTTCCCTCCTCCTCTGACCACCCACAGCTCTTCCCTACTCTGATGAACCCGATTGCTTGGCCTGGGATTTAGCATAAGCCTCTCCCAGATGGGAGCTCTTTGAGCAAGAGTCTGGTCTTTCATTTCTATTTCCCCAGCAGCCCCAGAGAAGTTTTCCCTAGTGGTATTTAGCACTTTCTATCTCATGTTATTTTTAAAAAAAATTTTTAAGATTTTATTTTATTTTTTTTTTTTTTTTTTAAGATTTTATTTATTTATTTGAGAGAGAGAGAATGAGAGACAGAGAGCATGAGAGGGAGGAGGGTCAGAGGGAGAAGCAGACTCCCTGCCAAGCAGGGAGCCCGATGCGGGACTCGATCCCGGGACTCCAGGATCATGACCTGAGCCGAAGGCAGTCGCTTAACCAACTGAGCCACCCAGGCGCCCTAAGATTTTATTTTTAAATAATCTCTATACCCAATGTGGGACTCAAACCCACAACCCCAAGACCAAGAGTCTCACACTCTACTGACTGAGCCAGCCAGGCACCCCTCTATCTCGTGTTATAAAGGACCTGTTTTATTCGCCTTTATCTCCCCAGATCTCAGCTCAGGGCCTTGCACAGAATGAGTAACAAATATTTAATGGAAGAATCCGTTTTCACCCAAACCACTTCCCGTGCTGTGCTTGGATTAATTTCAGTTAATGTTTACTGATCTGCTATAAAGCACCAAATACTGTGCACAGCCCTCCTGTTCTGGGCCAGCCAAGGCACTCGCTCCATCTCATTCCCCAGGCTCAAGCAGAGGGCCTACCATGCATCTGGTCCCTTCCTGGGCATAGTCTCCTTCAGAAACCTCCTGGAAGTCTGGCCCCTAATAATAAGCACTAATATTCACATAGCTCTTTCACAGCTCCAGCAGCAGCGCTGTCAGACCCATTTGATCTGCCCAGCCACTCAGTGACTGCTACAGGTGTCATGATCCCCATTTTGCCAATATGAAGACCGAGGTCCAGAGATATCAAATGATGGACTCTGGTCCACGTAGAAAGTCTCCAGAATTGAATCCAACTTTTCTAAAGCGAGAGCCCTTGCTTTTCCACTACAGAAATCTTCATGACAGTTGACAAGTCAGTATGGTGTAGAGGGAAAGGCTGCTGGCTTGGTGTAAGTCAGCCTTTGAGTTTGAGTTTCAGCTTCATCACTTAGTAACTGTGTGACTTTAATCAAGTCATTAGCTTCCCTAATCCTGAGTGTTTCATCTCCAAATGAGGCAGTAACATCTACCTCACAAGGTGATGAAGATTCAAAGGATAAAAAAAAAAAAATGTGTATAGGGGCGCCTGGGTGGCTCAGTCATTAAGTGTCTGCCTTCGGCTCAGGTCACGATCCCAGGATCCTGGGATCGAGCCCCGCATCGGGCTCCCTGCTCGGCGCGAAGCCTGCTTCTCCCTCTCCCACTCCCCCTGCTTGTGTTCCCCTCTCGCTGTGTCTCTCTCTGTCAAATAAATAAATAAAATCTTTAAAAAAAAAAATGTGTATAAATTGCCTTACACGCAGTCAGGACTCAGTAAGCATGAGAGCCTTACCTGGCCCCACCATGCCTGTTCCCCACCCCGAATCTCTATGACAATAATCCAATACTCCAAGTTCTGTGCCCTAAACTATTAGTCTTTGCATGCAGAGGATTGCTCACCCACAGAAGATGAGGACACTGGGTTCAGCACAAAGGACAAATGCATATTAATTTCCTCATTCCGGGGCGCAGTTCTTTATTTTCCTCTGGTTGGTTGCTTGCCTTCTCTGAGACTTTTAAGAGTATATAGGTTTGGGTTTGCCCATAGCCTGATGTGGCCCGCTTTAGCTACAGAGCATGGTTTCAGCCTTCTTCTGCCATACTGAACTCTTTCCCCCACCCACCAGCTACCAATCTACAAAGGAGTCTGTGGTTCCTTGAAATCCACATCACCCTCAAGGGAAATTTTTTATAGCTGTTTTTAATCTAAGAAACTATTCCCTGCCAGACAAATGGTCTATCAGTCCATTTCTGAAGACTTAACTAAGTGTAAATGATGGGGGCAGGCCAGATCCTAAGACCCAGAGGGGGCCCCGCAGGACTGGTCAAGAGGATCCCTGGCTGTGCACAGGATGGAAATGAAATGCCAGCTAGCAGGAAGTGAGAGCGGAGTTTATTGTAGGTATAGACAGAGAGTGCAGATACAGACAGAGTGTCTGGGAGACTCAGAAAGGAAAGGAGGGAGTCTGGGCTTTGTTGGGGTCTCAGGGGTTTTATTGAGGTTTGTGGTCTGGTATACCTGTCCTCTCGGGCATTGGAACCCCTTAGAACAAAGACGGGGGCCCAGGTGTTACTCCTTGGAGCCCAGGCGCGTGATCGTGGAGCTGTCTAGCCCAGCTCGGGTGGCCTGGGATACGAATTGATAGCTGCCTCTGCTCATTCTCACCCAGTCCTTCCTTAGATGTTATCTGTTTTAAAAAAGGCATTAACTCCTTGTCCCTTACAAGTAGGACATGCACTATTTGCATTCGGAGGCATGTGTAAAGTGGGATTGCAGGTTCTAGCAAGAACAGAAGCAGGGAAAGGAGCAAAAAGCAGGTTTTCATGTAGTCCTTCAGTTTCCCTATCTCACAAAGTCATGTGGCTCACACCTGTAATAATTACTATAATGACTACATCTGGCAGTTACTGGGCATCTATAAGGTGAGATCGTGTGTATAAAGCACTAAGTGCACTAAGTGCTTTATACACACGATCTCACCTTATCTTTACAACAGAACGTTGGGATGGGTGGTTATCTGTGTTTCGAAGATGAGAAAACTGAGCATTAGAAAGGTTTGGTGACTTGCTCAAGCCTACACTAGTCACAGAGCCATGGTTCAAAACCCTGTCTGATTGCAAAGCTTGACTTCTTTCCCTGCCCTAAGAAGTTCCCCAGAAGCTTTTTATCTTGATGAAGTCCCAAAAGTTCATTTTTGCTTTTGTTTCACTAGCTTTTGGAGATGTATCTTGAAAGAAGTTGCTGTGGCCGATGTCAAAGAGGTTACTGCCTATGTTCTCTTCTAGAAACAGTCAACAAAACAAAGAGGCAACCCACAGAATGGGAGAAGATATTTGCAAATGACACTACAGATAAAGGGCTGGTATCCAAAATCTATAAAGAACTTCTCAAACTCAACACCCAAAAAACAAATAATCAAGTCAAAAAGTGGGCAGAAGATATGAAAAGACACTTCTCCAAAGAAGACATACAATGGCTAACAGACACATGAAAAAATGTTCATCATCATTAGCCATCAGGGAAATTCAAGTCAAAACCACATTGAGATACCACCTTACACCAGTTAGAATGGCAAAAATGGACAGGGAAAGAAGCAACAAATGTTGGAGAGGTTGTGGAGAAAGGGGAACCCTCTTACACTGTTGGTGGGAATGCGAGTTGGTACAGCCACTTTGGAAAACAGTGTGGAGGTTCCTCAGAAATTTAAAAATAGAGCTACCCTATGACCCAGCAATTGCACTACTGGGTATTTACCCCAAAGACACAGATGTACTGAAAAGAAGGGCCATATGCACCCCAATGTTCATAGCAGCAATGTCCGCAATAGCCAAACTGTGGAAAGAGCTGAGATGCCCTTCAACAGACGAATGGATGAAGAAGATGTGGTCCATATATACAATGGAATATTACTCAGTCATCAGAAAGGATGAATACACAACTTTTGCATCAACATGGATGGAACTGGAGGAGATTATGCTAAGTGAAATAAGTCAATTATCATATGGTTTCACTTATTTGTGGAACATAAGGAATAGCATGGAGGACATTAGGAGAAGGAAGGGAAAAATGGTGGGGGGGGAATTGGAGGGAGAGATGAACCATGAGAGACTATGGACCTGAGAAACAAACAGGGTTTTAGAGGGGAGGGGGGAGGGAGGATTGGTTAGCCCAGTGATGGGTATTAAGGGGGGCATGTACTGCATGGAGCACTGGGTGTTATATGAAAACAATGGATCGTGGATCACGACATCAAAAACCAATGATGTATTGTATGGTGACTAACATAACACAATAAAATTAAAAAAAAAAAAAAAAGCTCCCCAGTCTGTTAACGGAAAGATACAAACCCAGAAACAAATACTTCATTCCTTGCAAATGTCCCTTTTTTCTGATTATAAAATCTGGTTCTGAATACAAAAGTCCTCCTCTGGGGGAGGAGGATTAAGGACTGAGATGACAAGAAGATTTACTTTTTGAGTACTTTTTTGTACTTGGTGCATTTTTTCTACCTGTGTAATTTTTTTTTTAACCTAACAAAGGTGGCTGGGGGGTAGAATATGCCACCCAAAATGTGCCACTTTGGCAAGTGGATTATTTTATGCTGAAGGCAATCAAGACCCAGACTCAGGAAAAGCTTTTTACTGTGCCCTCCTCCTCCCCCCCCCCGCCCCGCAACTGCCTAAAAGAATTGAGAAAAGGGGCTTGTAACCAGGAAGAGAGCTATTACCTAAGATCACATTTTCATCTGAGAGACTTACCTGCATGGTAGGGCAAACATTTGTTTACCAAACATTTGCTCTTCTCACCTTTCTTTTTTTTTTTTTTTTTAAAGATTTTATTTATCTGACAGAGAGACAGCGAGAGAGGGAACACAAGCAGGGGGAGTGGGAGAGGGAGAAGCAGGCTTCCCGTGGAGTAGGGAGCCCGATGTGGGGCTCCATCCCAGGACCCTGGGATCATGACCTGAGCCAAAGGCAGATGCTTAATGACTGAGCCACCCAGGCACCCTCTCTTCTCCCCTTTCTGTGAATTGCCTTCCTCAGCCTCTCCCTTTTGCAATCCCAGGTCCCTATCCTTGTCCTTAGCTTCGAAAGGTATAGAAGCCTCAACTGCGTGGTTGCTTTTGAATCTCGTATCTTTTGGGGGACTTGTTTTTCTCCTGTTAAGCTATCTTTTTATTGTAGGTTGGGTCTCAGCCAAGAACCTAGAAGAATAGAGGAATAATTATTTTCCCACCCTTATAGCAGTTTTAAAAACCAATTAAAACACAGTAGAACATTTAGAAAATACAGCCAGTAATTAAAAAAATAGTTCTTAATCCCACTTTACATAAATACTCACTTCTGACTTTTTTCTAAGCGTGCACTTAAAATGGGATCACATTTACACATACTGCTTTGTAACCTGCTTTCCCCACCCCACCCCTCCGCCCGCTTATCTGTATCTTACGAGGTCATACTACCACATCCTTTCATGTGCATGATACAGATCTGATGGTACTGACGGCGTTCAGGTTGTTTACAAATCCTTAACACTAGGAGAAAGCTGAGATGAATTTTTTTGAATAGGAATCCTGTGCACGCCTGGCTCAGCTCGGGCTGACTCTCCTCACGCAGAGGCAGGAACCGCAGGCTCAGGGCAGGGCCTGCTGGGCCCGGGGCAGGCGCTGGTGTCCGCGTGATTCCCGCGGAGAGCTCTCCTGCTGGGCTAGAGCTGGGCAGAGCAGAGGTCCAGTTGCAGAGGTTCCTGGATGGACCCAGCTCCTGGAGGGGCACCTCCCTACTACTCTGGCTCTATGCTCAGAGGCACCTGCGGGTAGGCATCCCAGCCAGCGGGGAGTGACAGACCAGGTCATGCCAGTGCCCAGGGCTTGCGGGACTTCAGAGCTGAGGGCGTCCACAGGCGTGTGTCAGTCCCTGTGACAATGACCGAGGTTCCTGTAAGGGGAGGCCCCCCAGAAGGCCAACAGGCTTGGGGAGGCGGCTGTCATCACGGATGGTGGTGAAATGACCCGAAAGATTTAGGATGTTGCTGGAGCCCAAAGTGCCTGCTCTACGTGTTCTTATTGAAGCCTTTAGAAAATTCTAAAATATGGGGGCGCCTGGGTGGCTCAGTCGTTAAGCGTCTGCCTTCGGCTCAGGTCATGATCCCAGGGTCCTGGGATCGAGCCCCACATCGGGCTTCCTGCTCGCCGGGAAGTCTGCTTCTCCCTCTCCCACTCCCTCTGCTTGTGTTCCTGCTCTCACTATCTCTCTCTCTGTCAAATAAATAAATAAAATCTTTAAAAAAAAAAAAAGAAAATTATAAAATATGGCATACACAAAAATAGAATAATGTATTTAATCTCTATGTACTCTTTACCCAGCTTAGACACATCTTAGTATTTTCCTATATTTGCTTCAGCTCTTTTGTTCTTTAAGAAATGAGGCATTAAGGGGCGCCTGGGTGGCTCAGTCCATTAAGCGTCTGCCTTCGGCTCAGGTCATGATCTCAGGGTCCTGGAATCAAGCCCTGCATTGGGCTCCCTGCTCAGTGGGAAGCCTGCTTCTCCCTCTCCTTCTGTTGCTCCCCCTGCTGTTCTCTCTCTCTCTCTGTCAAATAAATAAATAATCTTTAAAAAAAAATGAGGCATGAGGTATACAGTTGAGTGTGTAACCTCCCTAATTCCATTCTTATCTATGCCTAGAGGCCATTGCCATCTTGAATTTGGGGCTTATCAATTTATTAACTGAATGTGTGTTTTCAACGCTTCTAGTACATATGTATTTAGCCACAAAAAGAGATGGCTTGTTTTGTATGGTTTAAACCTTATATGAACCGTATGCTACTGTGACTGTTCTGCAAACTTCCTTTTTCTTCCCCTCAATCTTATGTTTTGGGGATTCATTCAATATACCTGCTATATACGATTTCATTTTGTGATTATACTCCACTTCATTTAAACATCCTTCTGTTCAATAAATAATCATGGCAATGAACACTCTTGTACATGCCTCCTAATACATAGATATGAGGGTTTTTAGGATATGTTCCTAGGAGTGTGTGAATCATGCTGAATCGTGGTGTATGCACATCTTCCCCTTTGCCAGACATTGCTCCCTGGAGTGACGGTCTCTCATTTGACATTCCCACCAGCAGTGTATGAATGTTCATGTTCTACACAGTTGCCAAACTTGATTTATCTCTTTTTTAAAAAAAATATTTTATTTATTTATTTGAGAGAGTGCACGAGTGGCGGTGGGGTGGTACAGAGGGACAGGCAGAGTCCGCACTGAGCAGGGAGCCCAACACAGGGCTCGATCCCAGGACAGTGAGATCATGACCTGAGCTGAAGCCATGCTCAACCAACTGAGCCACCCAGGTGCCCCCAAACTTGATTTATGTTTAATAAAGCCTTAAGAAGTTTTTTTTTAACCAAGTTCAAGTTTCATCTCTTCCATTTGCCCTCAATTTAAACTTGTATGAATTATTTTGCCTCTCTAGGCCTTGGTATTTTATTTTATTTTATTTTTAAAGATTTTATTTATTTGTCAGAGAGAGGGAGCACAAGCAGGGAGAGCAGCAGGCAGAGGGAGAAGCAGGCTTCCTGCTGAGCAAAGAGCCCGATGCAGGGCTCGATTCCAGGACCCTGGGATCATCACCTGAGCTGAAGGCAGATGCTTAACCAACTGAGCCACCCAGGCATCCTTATTTTATTTTTTTTTAACAATTTTATTTATCCATTTATTTGAGAGACAGAGAGAGAACAAGCAGGGGGAGGGGCAGAGGGAGAGGAAGAAACAGACTCCCTTGCTGAGCAAGGAGCCCAACATGGAGCTCAAGCCCAGGACTCTGGGATCATGACCCCAGCCAAAGGCAGATGCCCAACCAACTGAGACACCCTGGTGCCCCTAAGCCTTGGTATTTTAGTCTGCAAAGTGGAATAATGATCTTACTTTGCTAGACTGAGAGAATTAAATGAAAGAATGCATGTAAAAATGCTTGCTTAAGGATGCCTGGGTGCTTCAGTCAGTTGAGTGTCTGTCTTCGGCTCAGGTCATGATCCCAGGGTCCTGGGATCGAGCCCCGCATTGGGCTCCCCTCAGTGGGAAGCCTGCTTCTCTCTCTCCCACTCCCCCTGCTTGTGTTCCCTCTCTCACTGTCTCTCTCTGTCAAATAAATAAATAAAATATTTTTAAAAATAAATAAATAAAAGTATTTTAGGAGCACCTGGGTGGCTCAGTCGGTTAAGTGTCTGCCCTGGGCTCAGGTCACGGTCCCAGGGTCCTGGGATCGAGCCCCACATCGGGCTCTCTGCTCCGCAGGGAGCCTGCTTCTCCCTCTCCCTCTGCCTGCCGCTCTGCCTACTTGTGCTCTCTATCTCTCTATCAAATAAATAAATAAAATATTTAAAAAAAAAGTATTTTAGTGTGACCGGAGTGTGGGATGTGGCAACAAGGCCAGAGAGATGGGTAGGGTCCAGGTCACAGAGAGCTTTATCAGTCACATTGAGGAGTTTGGACTTTTTCCCCACAGGTAGTGGAAAATCACTGAAATTTGAGTGATGATTCAGAGGAAGGCTTTGATAGTTTTGAATTTAAGAAAGAGCCCTCTGGCAGCTGCAGTGGAAAGAATGGCAGCGGGACCCGAACAGGGCAAGGGTTTCCTCAGAGCTATAAGGGAGGGTACAAGCAATGAGGACCTGGACAGAGACAACGGCAGCGAGAAAAGGAGAGAGGTGGACAGACTGAAGAGCCCACAGCGGTGATAACTGATTGGATATGGCTGGACGGGGATAGGGAGAAGTCAAGCCTTCTTACTTTAGTAAACTGGGTCAATGGTTGTGAATTTCACTGTAGTAAGAAACCACTGGAAGAGAAACCAGTTTGGAGGGAAAACAATCAGATCGCCTTATGACACACTAAATTTGAGATCCTCCTGAAATATAGAGAGCTGTCCAAAAGAGAGTTGGAAATGCAGGTATGGAGTATCCTACTAGTCACCCACTCAACATCCTCTTCCCCTTCTTCTCTAACAGAAACCAACGTTGTTTGGGACAGTGATGTGCCTAGTTAAAACATCCACCCTCCTAGACTCTCTTGCCAGTCTTCCCAGACTCTATCCTTGGTCATGAGATTCGGTTCCACCCAATAAACTCTAAGTGGACATCACTGGGTGGAGGTTCCGGAAAAGCTATTGTTTTCCTGATAACAATGGACAGGTCCAGCTGGCAATTGCCTTTTACCTCTGTCCTTCTTCCTTCTTCTTGCCTAAACAGAGTAGTAATGCTTGGACAAGATGCAGCCATTTTGTGACCATGAGGATGAAAGCTCTTAGTGTACTAAGGGAAGAAGAGAAGAAAAACAGGATTTTGGCATTGTGGAGCTGTTGTATGGCCCTGCGCTGTCTACCGTCTGAGAAAAATAAACCCTAATTTAGTTAAGCCACCAGGATTGGTTTTCTGTCACCTGTAGCAAAACATGATCCTAATTGATTAGAGCTAAGGCCCAGGGATAAAGCTCTGGAGACAGATCTGGGTTAGATAAGAGATTTGGGTCAGCATCTAGATGGTAACTGACAGTATTTGGGTGGATACAAGAAAACCAGCACCGGAATAGGCACAAATGTAAATGATTCTTATAAATTGAAGGACAGAGGGCTCAATTTGTAGGCAATGTTGAAAGGAGGAATTCCTGTACACAGGGAGTGTTTTTACGTTACTTTTTTATTGTTGATGTTTCCATAACCTCATTCAACACAAAACAATCAATTTAGGGCTATTCAATTACTATTCAACAACTTTCCAGGTGTTTACCCAAGGGCAGTGACTGTTCATATGCGTGGCAACTTACCTCCCTGGGTGTGGTGTGTTTGGTGCTCAGGAGGTGACCTGGTAAACCTCAGTTCTCTGTTTTCCATGAAGCAAGTGCCCTTGGAGTTCCTTTTGGAAAGACTGGTATGAGGACTGCCCAGGACCTGTATTGCAGTTTAACCTGACGGTCCTATCTTTTGCCAAGATTATTTGCCACAGTGTCCTAATTAATTAGAAGGTTGATCAGGCTAATTTTCCTGACTCCTCTCTTCTCTCTGCCCTGCCCCCTACAAAAAAATCCGAAAACCAGAAATCTATTTACCCTAACACATGGAAACATGTTATTCCCTTTCTTGAACACGTCTGTTGTCTCTAGGATAAAGCCCAAACTCCTAATCCCAGTGTATTAGGCCTCAGTCTTTCCATCCTCAGTTCCTGATAAATGTCCTCACCTCTCCCCCATCTCTGTACACTGGTAAGCCACTCTGAATGTCTCATTCTGCCCACATTTTTCTCGTCCCCTTTTTTTTTTTTTTTAAGATTTTATTTATTTATTTGAGAGAGAGGGAAAGCATGAGCAGGGCGGAGGGGCAGAGGGAGAGGGAGAAGCAGGTTCCCTGCTTAGGGACGTGGGGCTCTATCCCAGGACCCTGAGACCAGGGACTGGAGCCAAAGGCAGAAGCTCAGCAAACTAAGCACCCTCTCTCGCCCTTTCAAGTCCTCGCCAACTATTTTACTTGCCCAGCAATGCTTTCTCTGCCTCTTGCTCTGAAGGACTATCCTCATCCACCTACAGCAGCCAGGTTAGTTTTCTGGTCTTTGGGCAGCTGGGAATGGCTGGAAACCCAGGAGTGGTCAACCTCCTCGATCCCTGTCCCCAATATTTTTCCAAATCCTGTTGACTCAACCCCTTAAACATCTGTGAATTTGTCCCCTCCTCTCTGTCACAATTGCTACTAACCAAATCACTGCAAGTCCCTACAGGAGCCTCTGTGTCATCAGTCTTGCCCAATTCAGTCAATCCAATTTACCCATGTCACTCTTTCCCTAAAAACCCTTTCCGTCCCTGATGGCAATTTCCCTGCAGACCTCTCAAGCCTCATTTCCTACACTCCAAATACCGAGAGAAATCGAACCCAGTGCTGACCTTCAGCCCTCTATCTTGCACAGCCCTCTTCTCCTGCGCTCCTAAGGGCTAGCACATGGCCTCTGGCACCAGACTTCCTGGATTCCAGTCTCTGCTCAGCTACTTATTAGCTGGATGCCCTTGGGTGAAATATTTAATCTCACTGTGTCAGTTTCGTTATTGGTAAATGAGGGCTAAAGGTTGCCTTCATCCTTGGGGTTGTTAAAAAGATTTTAAAAGGTAATACGGAAGAGTACTCAGAACAGTGTCAGGAACTGAGTAAATCCTATATAAGCGTTAGCTATTATAATTATTACATTACATTTTGATCCTTGAAATTTGTGTTTTTCTCTTCTTCTATTATCTAGGATAGTGCAGGAGACATGGCAGGAGATAACTTGTGGCTAGGATAAGGGGGGCAGGGAGCAGTGAGGGGGAAATGCTGAGAAACTAGGGACCAAAGAGGCTTATTTAGCTCAAGTCAACAAAAATTGGCTTTGGAGGACCTGGATGGCTTGGTCCATTAAGCATCTGACAGTTGATTTCAGCTCAAACCTTGATCTCTAGTCATGAGTTCAAGCCCTGGGTTGGGCTGCATGCTGGTGTAGAGCCTTCTGAAAAACAAAAAACAAACAAAAAAAACACCTGACTTTTTGTTCTCTGTAACCCAAGCCTCAGCTTATTTTATTTTTTTATTTTATTTTATTTTTTTTTTGAAGATTTTATTTATTTATTCAACAGAGAGAGACACAGCGAGAGAGGGAACACAAGCAGGGGGAGTGGGAGAGGGAGAAGCAGGCTTCCCGCGGAGCAGGGAGCCTGATGCAGGGCTCAATCCCAGGACCCTGAGACCATGACTTGAGCTGAAGGCAGACGCTTAATCGACTGAGCCACCCAAGTGCCCCCTTAGCTTAGTTTAGAAAATAGATATTACAGGAAAATCAGGCCCAGATCTTGTGCATGGTGGACAGGATGATTCCCTGAGCTTCACCAAGGAGGCTTTCTCCTTCCTTCAAAGTGATAATAATACCACAATACCATGAAGTGTTTTGATCTCATTTCATTTCCCAGGGACTGTATTTTGCAACCATTTTTTTCATTTAATCCAAACATAAAGTGGGTACTATTGCTTCCCCATTTTTTAAAAGATTTTATTTTTAAGTAATCTCCACACCCAACATGGGGCTCAAACTAACAACGGCAGGATCAAGAGTCACACACTCCACCGACTGAGCCAGAGAGATGCCCCCGCTTTCCCATCTTATAGGGATACAAGGTCACGTTTGCCACTTTCCGGAGGTGACACTGCTTTTTTTTTGTTGTTGTTGTTAAGATTTATTTATTTGAGAGAGAGAATGGGAGTGAGTGGGGGGAAGGGCAGAGGGAGAGAAAATCTTCAAGCAGACTCCCTGCTGAGCATGGAGCTGGCCACGGGGCTTGATCCCATGACCCTGAGATCATGACCTGAGCCAAAACCAAGAGTTAGGACATAACTGACTGAGTCACCCACGTGCCCCCAGAGCTGATACTCTTTTTTTTTTTTTTTTAAGATTTTATTTATTTAATTATTTGGCAGAGAGAGAGAGAGAGAGTACAAGCAGGGGGAGCAGCAGAGGGAGGGGGAGAAGCAGGCTCCCTGCTGAGCAGGGAGCCCGATGCGGGACTCGACCCTAGGACCCTGGGACCATGACCCCAGCCGAAGGCAGACGCTTAACCAACTGAGCCACCAAGGCGCCCCAGAGCCAATACTCTTAACCTCTTAACTACTATGCCAGATTGCTTCATAAAAGTGGATGATTTACTTAATCTGAAAAATATCTGTGGACTTGCTCACATGCTAGTTCCGGCACTGGGAACATAGAGATCCATATGGGTGATCCTTTGTTTCCAGGAACTCATAGCTGCATTCTGGGTACAAGCTAGTCAACAGGCAGTGAGGCCAAGTGTGGGAAATGCACAGGGTACTAGGGAGTAAGGAAAATAAAGCATTGACTCTGCCTGAAGAGTGGGGCTTGGGGTCCAGCTACAGAGGCAGCAGTTGAGTCTCAAAGTCTGGGATTGAGGGTGGTGATCACTCTAGTGATGTTTCTGGAAGCCTAAGTATCAGCAGGTGCATAAAAATTTATCATTTGATGTTTGTCATCTACTGTAAGTGAAAACAAGAAACCCCAAGGGGTGCTTGGGTGGCTCTATCAGTTAAGCATCCAACTCTTGGCTTCAGCTCTCGGCTCAGGTCATGATCTCAGGGTCATGAGATTGAGCCTCACATTGAGCTCCCTGCTCATTGATGAGTCTGCTTTAGATTCTCTGTCTCCTCTCTCTCTCTCTTAAATAAATAAAAAAAAGAAACTCCAAAATGATTTGTGTTTTTAAACTCTATTTTAATAGGGGCCCTTGGGTGGCTCAGTTGGTTAGGTGTCTGCCTTCGGCTAGGGTCATGATCCCGGGGTCCTGGGATTGAGCCCCACATCAGGATCTCTGTTTGGCGGAGATCTGCTTCTCCCTCTCCCTCTCCCTCTGCTGCTCCCCCACCTGTGCTCTCTCTCTGTCAAATAAATAAATAAATAAAAACTAAAAATTTTTTTAAAAAATTCTATTTTAATAAAACATACACATGTATATGTCTTAATAACACACACACACACACACACACAGAAAGATGTTTGGCCTGGGGCGCCTGGGTGGCTCAGTGGTTAAGCGTCTGCCTTCGGCTCAGGTCATGATCCCAGGGTCCTGGGATCGAGCCCCACATCAGGCTCCCTGCTCAGCGGGAAGCCTGCTTCTCCCTCTCCAACTCCCCCTGCTTGTGTTCCCTCTCTCACTGTGTCTCTCTCTGTCAAATAAATAAATAAAATCTTAAAAAAAAAAAAAAGGAAAGCTGTTTGGCCCATCATATACCAAAATATTATCAGTGCTTACTACTGAGTGATGAAATTTCAGATAATTCTTTATATATATTTTTATTGTGGATTATATTTTTATTGTATAAATACATTTTATATTGTGAAATATAACTTTATTGTGGAAATATAAATTGGTACAACCACTTGAGAAAGCTATTTGGTATTATCTAATAAATGTGAAAATGTGCAGACTGTTCCATTCACAGGTAATATGCTAAAGAAATTCTTGCACATGTGTATCAGATGTGTGCAAATGAGTGTTCAAGGTAGCCTTGGTTATAATAGCAAAAATGGGAAACAACTTCTACCCATCTCAGGAAATGGATAAATACAGTGTGGCATGGTCGTGCAATAGAAGACATCATAAAAGAGTAAAATGAAGAAACTACAAGCTTTAAACAACAGCACAGATGAATCTTAAAAGTATAATATTGAGCCAAGAAAAAAAAGCAAGTCTAAGAAGAATGCTTACTATATGAGTCTATTTTTATAAAATTCAAAAACATGCAAAATATATGCTCAGGGATACATTCATGTGATAAAAGTATACAAAGGTAAAAGAATAATAAAAACAAAATTCAGGGGGCACCTGGGTGGCACAGTCAGTTAAGTGTCCGACTCTTGGTTTCAGCTCAGGTTGTGATCTCAGGGTCAGGGTGGGGCTCCGCACTCAGCCCACAGTCCGCTTGAGATTCTCTCTCCCTCTCCCTCTGCCCCTCCCGCTCATGTTCTCTCTCTCTAAAATAAATAGATCTTTTGAAAAAACAAACAAACAAAATTCAGGAAGGCGGTTGCTTCTGGAGGGAGAGAAGTAATGAGATTGAAGAAGGATACACGGGGCTTAAGGCATCAGTCAGGTTCTAGCTCTCATATAGGTTCTATCTTAATTAGGCTCTATCTCATTACTATTCTTAATATATTCAGTTACGTATTATTTTTATATATTATATATTTCATAATAAAACTATTTTTATCCATATTTTGAAATTTCCCATAATGAACATGAGTACAAACAGTCAGTTATATTAAACAGAAAGATAACAAATGTAATGGCATTTTAAAAATTGTTATTCTCTTGTAGCTTTTCTTACCCTGGCCTCTTTATGTTGTTCATTCACCACATATTCACTGAGGACTTACTCTGTCCTAAGCTGTATGTTGGGGATACAAGGATGTTACATAGTTCCTACACTCATGGAGCTTACCCTCATGGGTGCTCTTTTGTGTCCCTGTAAAATTCTCAGAGTTTGGCTTTCACTATCAATATTTTACAAATTCATTAGCAATGTTCGTTAATGTAGCTATTAAGTACCTGTGCTCTGAAGCTAGACACTTAAATTCAAATCCTGGCTCTGCTACTAACTAGTTACACATATTTAGGCAAGTAACTTAACCTCTTTGTACTTTAATGTCCTTAACTATGAAATGGGAGAGAGAGTAGTATCTACCTCAGTGGGTTGTTGTAAGATTTAACTCAGTTATTGTAAAGAACCCAGGACAGGACCTGGCTCGTGGTAAATGTACCATAAATGATACCTATTGTTATTGTTTTTGTTCTGTAAATATTCCCTGAGCGCCAATTCTGTGTCAGGCCCCATGAGGGACTGGTGATACAGAGATAGAATGAGACCGAGTCGGGAAGATGGATTCTTAAACAGACTACCATGAAATGTGAGAGAAGTTATTGTGGAGGGAAACCTGGAGCTGCAGGAGCATAGATGGGCGCCTGGGGACAGGAGCCTGGGGACAGGGGCTCTTCCCACAGAGGCTTGGACACAACCGTGTCCCCAAGTGGGTGACATGCTAAGTGTTGACAGGCTACCACAGATGTGCCCTGCCATAAGAGAGGCCAAGAGGTAACGTGTAGATCATACGATCACTTAATCTGTGGTGAGCCTACACACTTGGTTTCTGTGCTTTCAAACTTTCCTTTGCGGTTATGAAATGATGCGACATATCTCGTGTGGAAAAAATGGCTTACAGCTTGGATTTCTTTTGTCTTGGGAACTAGTAAAAAGGGTTTTCACTAGGGGACGCTTGGGTGGCTCAGTTGGTTGGGCGACTGCCTTCGGCTCAGGTCATGATCCTGGAGTCCCGGGATCGAGTCCCGCATCGGGCTCCCTGCTCCGCGGGGGGTCTGCTTCTCCCTCTGACCCTCCCCCCTCTCATGCTCTCTGTCTCTCATTCTCTCTCTCAAATAAATAAATAAAAATATTAAAAAAAAAAAAAAGGGTTTTCACTAGGAATCTGGTTGAAACTCCCGAAATTGGGGTTCTCATTTGTTAGCTGAAAAATAAATACAGGGATTGGAAATAACATATTCAGTAATAAAGGAATAGTAACATGGATATATGACAATTAAGTACATTGTGTTATATCTATAATATCAAATATGATATAACTATTAATATGTTTATAAGGATTTTTTAATGGCATGAGAAATGCTTATGAAATATGAAATAGAAAGGCAATGTTAGTTCTAGTATGTAAAAAATCCATAGATAAAATGCTGGAAAAAAATATACTTACATGTTAACAATGGTTATTGCTGGTTGGTGGGATTGTGAGTGATTTCCTTTGTTTTTTCAGAGTTTTCTAAATTTTCCAATATAAGAATATATTACTTCCTTTAAAAACACAGCTTTATTGGGGTACCTGGGTGGCTCAGTTAAGTGTCTGACTTTGGCTCAGGTCATGATCTCAGGGTCCTGGGATTGCGCCCATGTCCAGCTCCCTGCTCAGCGGGGAGTCTGCCTCTCCCTCTGCCTCCATGCCCCTCTATGCTCATGCATGTGCACTCTCTCTCAAATAAAATCTTAAAGAAAAACAGCTTAATCAAGATATAATTAATCTACCATACTGTTCAGTCATTTAGAATACTTATTGTACATTTTAAAGTATACAATTGGAGGACACCTGGCTGGCTTACGCGGTGGATGTGAGACTTGATCTCAGGGTTGAGTTCGAGCTCCATGTTGGGTATACAGATTACTTTAAAAAATAAAAAAATCTTAAAAAAATATAAAGTATACCATTTTATTTTATTTTTTTGCATATTCAGAGTTGTGCAACCATTACCACATCTAATTTTAGAACACTTTCATTGTCCCAAAAGAAACCTTGTACCCATTAGCAATCACTTCCCATTCCCTGTTTCAGCCAACCACTGATTTACTTTCTATCTACTTTACTTTATTACTATCTAAAGATTTGCCTATTCTGGATGTTTTATATAAATGGAATCTTACAATATGTACCATTTTTTGTTTGGCTTCTTTGATGTAGCATAATGTTTTCAAGGTTCATTCATATTGTATCATGCATCAGTATTTCATTTCTTCTTATTGTCAAATAATATTCCATTGCATGGATAGTCTATATTTTATTAATCCATTCATCAGTTTCCACTCTTTGACTATTATGAATAAAGCTGCTATGAACATTCTTGTACAATTTTTTTGTGGCCATGTTTTCAAATTTCTTAGTATATAGCTAAGAGTGGAATTGTTAGGTCCTATGGTAACTCTGCTGAGTATTCTGAAGAAGTGCCGAACTGTTTCCCAAAGTGGTTGTATCATTTTACATACCATCAATGTATGAAGGTTCCAATTTTTGTACATCTTTGATAATATTTGTTATTGTTTTTTTGATTACAGTCACCCTAGTGTATGTGAGGTGGCATCTCATTGTGGTTTTGATTTGCATTTCTCTAACAGCAAACACGAACATCTTTTCTTTTTTTTTTTTAAGATTTTATTTATTTATTTGACAGAGAGAGACAGAGTGAGAGAAGGAACACAATCAGTGGGAGTGGGAGAGGGAGAAGCAGGCTTCCCGCCGAGCTGGGAGCCTGATGTGGGGCTCAATCCCAGGACCCTGGGATCACGCCTGAGCCTAAGGCAGATGCTTAATGGCTGAGCCACCCAGGTGCCCCCATGAGCATCTTTTCATGTGATTATTGGCATTTATCTCCCTTGGAGAAATGTCTAGCCATATGCTTTGCGCATTTTTAATTTTTTTTGTGTGTTTTTATTAAGTTGTAAAAGGTCTTTATATATTCTGAACACAAGTCTCTTATCAGATATATTATTTGTAAATATTTCTTCCCACTTTAGGGTTGTCTTTTTACTTTCTTGATGGTATTACTTGCAACAAAAAGTTTTAATTTTGATGAAGCCCAATTTATCTATTTTTTCTTTCATTGCTTGTGCTTTTGTTATTTTATATAAGAAACCACCGCCTAACCCAAGGTTACAAACATTTACTTTAAGTAAACTAAGAGTTTTATAGTCTTAGCGCTTACATGTAACTCTATGATCCATTTTGAGTTAATTTTGTTTACTGTGGCAAGAAGGAGTCTAATTTCATTCTTTTGCATGTGGATATCCAGTTATCACAGCACCATTTATTGAAAAGACTATTCTTTCCCTGTTGAATTGTTTTAGCGTCCTTTTTGGAAATCAACTGACCAAAACCTTAAGGGTTTGTTTCTGGACTCTTCATTCTTTTTTTTTTTTTTAAAGATTTTATTTATTTATTTGACAGAGAGAGACACAGAGAGCAGGATCACAAGCAGGGGGAGTGGGAGAGGGAGAAACAGGCTTCCCGTGGAGCAGGGAGCCTGATGTGGGGCTAGATCCCAGGACCCCGGGATCATGACCTGAGCCGAAGGCAGACGCTTAACGACTGAGCCACCCAGGCGCCCCTCTGGACTCTTCATTCTATTCCATTAATCTACATGTTTATCCTTATGCCAGTATTACACTCCCTTGATTAGTGTAGCTTTTTAGCAATGAAATTGGGAAGTGTGGGTCCTCCAACTCTGATCTCTTTCAAGATAGTTTTGGCTTTTCAGGGTCCCTTACATTTCTATGCATTGTTTTTATAATTGGGAAAATTGTGTTAGAAAGAGAGAAAGATAGACATTGCTGATGGTACTATGAAATCCGTTTTGTTTTCTGAGAGTGATACTACTGCTATGCACCTATTTTCTTGGTCAGGGGAATTTTTCTCTCCTAAATCTTGTCCTGGTCACCGTAGATTTTTTTTTTTCACTGTTGATGAAAATGTGATGAAATGTGCAGGGTATTGATTTAGTCAAGACTTCATCTCCTGTCTTGAGTCACTTGGCTGGGTCAGGGGTTCTTTCCACAACACCCTAAATTTTTTTTTTAAAGATTTTATTTGACAGAGAGAGAGAGCACAAGCAGAGGGAGCCAGAGAGGAAGAAGCAGGCTCCCCACTGAGCAGGGAGCCAGATGCGGATGCGGGGCTTGATCCCAGGACCCCAGGATCGTGACCAGAGCCGAAGGCAGCTGCCTAACCAACTGAGCCACCCAGGTACCCACAACACCCTAATTTTTTATTTAGTCCAAGCAAAATACTATCACACTCTCCTTTTGTGGTCTCTACGCTGTTTTCATTGTAATTTCATCAGCAAATCACGTTTTTCTTTTTTTTTTTTAAGATTTTATTTATTTATTTGAGAGAGAGAATGAGAGAGAGAGAGAGCATGAGAGGGGGGGAGGGTCAGAAGGAGAAGCAGACTCCCTGCTGAGCAGGGAGCCTGATGTGGGACTCGATCCTGGGACTCCAGGATCATGACCTGAGCCGAAGGCAGTCGCTTAACCAACTGAGCCACCCAGGCGCCCACGTTTTTCTTTTTAAGATTTTCTTTCTAAGTAAACTCTATACCTAACATGGGGCTTGAACTCACAACCCCAAGATCAAGACTCGCATGCTCTACTGACGGAGCCAGCCAGGCACTCCAACTCCAGCAAATCACTTTTGAGTATGTATTTCTGCAGGTTCAATTTGAATATACAAATATATGTATATTTATTCATTTATAACTTATATATACATGATTATTATACACATTAAAAACATACACAAAACATTTTAGAGGTTGGGCTTTTAAAAATGCTTAGAAATCGAAGTTTTCCCACACTTCAATGACTTTTATTTCTCTGGAGACTGGCCCTCTTGGATTTTTCCTATTCACTTCAGTGTGTTCCAGCACCCAGCCAAGGGCCAGGTACATAGCAGAAGCTCAATGTCTGCTATTGGAAAGAAAATTTTCAGATATCCTGCTATTTCTATTAATACATACTGCCTCTATTCCTAGGTTCAGCACCCTGAAAGTAAAGATTTTGCATCTACCATCCGCTAGGGTCACTTTGCCGAGAGGCTGTGGGCACATCTCCCCTTGTTTTGTCTTTTACCTGTGATTGCACCTTACCTGACTAGTTCTTTTATTATTATTATTTTTTTTAAGATTCTGTTTATTTGTTTGACAGAGAGACAGCGAGAGAGGGAACACAAGCAGGGGGAGTGGGAGAGGGAGAAGCAGGCCTCCTGCTGATCAGGGAGCCCAACGTGGGCTCGATCCCAGGATTCCCGGATCATGACCCGAGCTGAAGGCAGACGCCCAACAACTGAGCCACCCAGGCGCCCCTGACTAGTTCCTTTAGAAAATAGCAATTGTATCATCCTTAACTATAATCTTCATTTCAAACTGCTTGGTCAGGCGGAGTCCTGGGTGCCTTGACCATAAAGAATGAACAGCAAGCTTTCTTATCAGGATGTATCACTGGAGGTTATGAACAAAGGGAAAGGGAGCTTTTGGGGGTGACAATTAGGAAGTGCTTCAGGAAGCTGGATTTTTTTTATTTTTAAAGATTTTATTTATTTTTGAGAGAGAGCATAAGCAGGGGAGCGGCAGGCAGAGGGAGCAGTAGACTCCTCGCTGAGCACCCTGGGATCAGGACCCCAGCGGAAGGCAGATGCTCAACCTGCTCAACCTACTGAGCCACCCAGGCGCCCAGGATGCTGGATTTTAAAGGGCCAGTGGGAGTTAGCCAAATGGAGAAGAGAGGAAGGCAGTCCCAGCTGAACAGCAGGGACAAAGATGGGAATGGCTGAGATGGGAATGGCCCCAGCACATTCTGAGCTAGGGAAGAGTTCGTGTAGTTGAACACTACACAAGGGCAGGAACGGTTGCATTTGTGTTTTTTTTAAAGATCCCTCCGGACGCACAGTGTAGTATTAAGAGTCTCGAGGCTGGAAGTAGGGGAGGCTGTTGGTTGCCTGGAGAGTAAGAGTAAAATTATAGGTAGCCTGTGGAAACCTTTGGGATTGGAAGCCCAAACTGAAGCAGCTCTGCTTTAGTGTTTTGGCTGCATTCTTTTATAGGATTTCAACTCCCCTCCTTTTTTTTTTTTTCCTCCAGGGCTGTTGCCCTTTCCCTTTGTTCCCAAGAGACACTTACCTATACCTTTATCAGAAAATCACTATTCCCTAGAATTCCCCGGGGCTGGGAGAGTTCTGTTTCCGGCCTCCGTTTGAGGCCTGCCCTCAAAGGAAGACACTGAAGTGCATCTTTGCACAGGTTTTATCAAGCCAGAGCTTGTCGAAGGCTTCAACCCACCCCGCCCAAGTTAAATATCAAACCACGCACACAGACACAGAGATAGAGGCTCAGACACGTCCAGACAGAGAGCAGCCTCGGGCTTATCAGGGGCCCCGGACCTACAGCCAGCGGTGTGGCTGAGCGGGACAGGCAGCCCGGGGAACTATCGCCCCCGGGGCCAGATCACAGCCCTTCCCTGGGAAGAAAGGGGCCGAGGGAAACCCCAGCGCCCTCGGGATGGGCGGGGCGCCGGCAGGGCTCGGGCGGCCTGGCGGCGCCGGTGGGCGGGGTCTCCCCGCCGGGCACTGCCGCTGACGGCGCCGGCTCCGCCCCTCGGGGAGGGCGTGCGGCGAGCGCGCGAGCCGGGCCAGAGCCGGCCTGGGAGCCTGCGGAGCCGAGCGCCGCGAGCGGAGGAGCGCCTGGGCGGCGGCGGCGGCGGCAGCGGTAGCGTGCGCGATGGCTCCGGCCGCGGACCGCGAGGGCTACTGGGGTCCCACGACGTCCACGCTGGACTGGTGCGAGGAGAACTACGCGGTGACCTGGTACATCGCCGAGTTCTGTGAGTGCGGGCGCCGGCGCCCGGGCCTGAGGCGGGAGGCAGGGAGGGAGGGCGCCGGTCTGAGGGGAGACGCCGCGTGAGGAAGGCGGAGGGCGGACCTGGCCGCCAGGGGAGGCACCAGGCCTGGCCGGGGAGGTGGAGTGGGGAGCCCTGGTCTGGGGGCAGGAATGGGAGCGCTGCCGAGGAGGGGAGCGGATGGGGGGAATCCAGTGTGTCGGGTGAGGCGTGCCGGGGTCTGGGCGGTTTGGGGGGGTTGAGTTTGGGGGAGTGGAAGAGAAGTGGGGAACCCCCGCTGGACCTGCGGGGAGGCCTGAAGGGTAGGGCTGGGATGGGAATTCCTGTCGGAGGGGAGGAGTGGGGCAGGCTGGGGCGGCCCAAGAGGAGGTTGGGAGAGTGGAGGACTCGGCTCGTTAGAATGAGGGCCCGGGACACCTGCTCCTACTGTCGCTGCCACCCCCTTCGGCCTAAGGGCACAGGAGAAAGGAACAGGTCCTAGCTTAGTCTTACCCCAACCATGAAAACTCCCAGATCTTTCCCTTCCTCTTTGTCTGTTCTCGTCGGACCTCTTCGGTCACCTCCAGGGAAGGTGCCAGGCTCTCAAGAGCACAAGGGACCGAGTCCCTGCGCCACTCTGCCTCCTTTACGACTACCTAAGGGTTAGGGTTCATCTGGGGGCACTACTTCCACTGATTGCACCCTCTGAGGACATCCTTCTCCAGGTGCTGCCCTGACAGGCCCCAGTTTCCCCCTGGGTGTGTGTGTGTGTGTGTGTGTGTGTTATTCCATTAGGCTAGGGGAGCACAGGAAAAATCTGCCACTTTTTTTAAAAATTAATTAATTATTTTTTATTCTTATGTTAATCCCCACACTTTTTTTTTTTTTTTTAAATGCAGTTTACTTTGGTTAAGTTTTGAGAGCACAATGTTTGATCCTTCTTTGGGTACCTATCTGCTTCTGACAAAGTACAGAGGATTTTTTTGGCTGTTTCTTCTTTTAATTGGATCCACTTTCTCAGGACAGGAAGCAACTCTTCTTTGCTAACCTACCCTTTGTTGGGTCCTTTCCCCAGGCATTTGTTTGGCTTTGTAAGAAAGAGGCAAGAGTTTCATGCCAGCTGATCCTACCTTATTCTTTTCACAGTAATTGACTAAATTAAAAAAACAAAAACAAAAAACCACCGAACTCTTAGTAGTGTTCAAGACTTTAAACCATTCCTTTTAAACCATGATTTAGGCTGAGAGTCACTTATCCAGAACTACTAGTTTAGAGTAATAATTTTTACGTAGTAATGGAAGTATATGGGCAAAGGGATCATCTGTAGTGTAATTACTTGGCAGCCCAAATGTTGGCAAGGAAGCGCTATACCAATTTGCTGATCATGTTGGCAAGCCCATACGTGGTCCAGGGAAGGTCCATGAGAGGAAGAGACTTAAAACCATGCTTTCTGAATTGGAAGTGTGTAACATGGAAAAGAGAAACTCAGGGGTCCTCAAATTTTGGATGGGCTGTCATATAGAGCAGTTAAACTTTCTGGATTTCTCTAGAATGTGGAATTAGAGTGTATGGGTGGAAACTAACTGTAAGGGGAGAGATTTTGCTTCAACATAAGGGAACTTTTAAACCAAAGAATCATCGGATGGATTGAGGAGAGCTAGAGGTCACTGAAAGTGTTCAAACAGACATTGCTCAACTAACTCACATGAATTTTTTATGGAGAATTGTTTAGTAAAAAAAGGGATTGGCTTTAGTTGGCCTTTAGGTCCTTTGCATATTTATGGGTGGATATAGGTAATAATGGCTCTTAGTTTAGAACCAAGGATTAGAATCAAGAGAAAACTGACAGTTAAGTCATGTGACCTGTAAGAGTGCAAGATACTACTGTTCTGCCAGATAGCTCTGAGAAATGGGAAATGGCTTTTGGTCTTACTGTCCTCAGAGGAGGAAACTGAGCAGACTGCAGGGAGGCTTTTGACATAGGAATCAGGGGGTGCAAGAAGAGGGTAAGTGAATGTTGGTTGTCCTTTGCACATGTACCTTGGGAGAAAATTATTGGGAGGAAGTTGAGGTCAAGTCTTCTTATCCAGGAGGCAGTGGGTATATGTCATATTTTGGAGTAAGAGAACTTGATCTTCCAAAAATATGCTGGTTAATAATGGTGTGTTTAAGGCGCGCCTGGGTGGCTCAGTCGTTAAGCTTCTGCCTTTGGCTCAGGTCATGATCTCAGGGTCCTGGGATTAAGCCCAGGATCGAGCCCCGCATCAGGCTCCTTGCTCCGCGGGAAGCCTGCTTTTTCCCTCTCCTACTCCCCCTGCTTGTGTTCCCTCTCATGCTGTCTCTCTCTCTGTCAAATAAATAAATAAAAAATCTTTGAAAAAAAATGTAGTTTTATCATTCTTATAATATTTACATTAATGATAGAAATATTAAAGATAATAATGGAGATAATAGCCATATCTAAGTGCTTACTGTGTACCACACTTTGCTAAGCACTTCATCTATCTTCTCTCTTTCATTCTTTTTTTTCCTTTTAAAGATTTATTTATTATTTAGAGAGAGAGAGCGAAAGAGACAGAGATCAAGTGAGTGCTCACTTGCATGTGGGGATGGGGGAGGGGCAGAGGGGGAGGGAGAGAGAGAATCCTAAGCAGACTCCCTGTTGAGCTTGGAATGGGGGTGCTCAATCTCAGACCCTGAGATCATAACCTGAGCCCTTCCAAGAAATCAAGAGTCTGTCACTCAACTGACTGAGCCACCCAGGTGCCCCTCTTTGATTTTTTTACCTAAGGCTGCAAAATGTGGTGTAGAGAGAGTGTTCAGGTTGAGGTCTGTTCTAAAGCTACTATATGCCATATTCTATCACACTTTCATCGTTTTGTCCCTGCATGCAAAGTATGAGGACAGGTGAGATAGTACACTATCACAAAGGACAAATTGAATAATTGTTCAAGAATCCTGTCTTTTAGCCCTAGGCTATGTATATTTTGAATAATAAAAAGATGAGTTTCCGGAATTGCATGTTCAGATGTGGCAGCAGTTCTGAGTCACTGAAATACCTGAAAATTTGCCTTTTTAATATCACCCAAGATCAGTTCAAATTCTTCTTTTTTTTTTTTCCAAATTGTTTTTTTGTTTGATCAGATTGTAAGGACAGGGGAAAACGTAGAGTTTTTCCTCTTAATTATAATTGTGAAATAATATGTTCCTTGGTGTGGCAGAAGTTATAGGTACAGGCAGTCCTCACTCTTTATGGTAGTGACTATGCAAGTTAAAACCTGGCAAAGTAGTCTTAATAATCAATGGGAAAAGTTAAAATTGTTCTGTGACCTTCAAATTTCTTTGTCAAATACCATAAACCCTCTTATTGTTGGTTATAAACATATATAGAGAAATGAAAAAATAGCAAAACTGTTATTTAGTACACTGTAATTTAAAACATTAAAAACATTGAGAATTAAAATGTGTTATTTCTTTATATAAGAACTGATCAAGAGTAGTTTGAACAGTGCTGGCTTTCTTGTCATATAACATATGATATGGAATGAGTAATTTTTCTATGCCTTCATGAATTGTCATACTCCTAAGTTTGGTTCAGTTTCAACATTTTAGTCTTTGCACTTTCAGTATTGTGAAATATCTCTGAGAGTTCTTCTAATGCAGAGTTTTTTTGCTGTAGTTACTTCTTCCGGTCCATCTTCATCCTTTTCTCACAACCACTTTTTTCATTTATGTTGATAAGTTTGCCTTTACTAAGTTCCTCCAGCTGTATATCTAGAGTCCCTTGGAATGGCAGCAGTCAACATTGTCATTGTCAGCTATTTCTTGATAACTTTGTTTATGTTTGATTGGAATTTCACTTCCAATATTATCACTTTTTGTTTCTTTGATACACTTTCAGCATTGTTGGCTCTTTCCCTATTTTGCTTATTCATTTTTGTAAAATATCACATATGTTCATCACCAGGAGACCAAGAGGCAACTCAGCTACACACTTGGCTGTCTGTACATGAACTGAATAACAGAGTGCAGTGAATAATCACCAACAGTTTTTGCCTTGATTTTTTTTTTAAAGATTTTATTTACTTATTTATTTTTAGACAGTGAATGTGCAAGCGGGGGTGAGGGGCAGAGGGAGAGGGACAGAGAGAATCTCAGGCAGACTCTCCACTCAGCGCAGAGCCTGATGCGGGATTCAATCTCACAACCTGGAGATCACGACCTGAGCCGACATCCAGAGTTGGATGCTTAACTGACTGCACCACCGAGGAGCCCCTCAAGCCACTTTTCACACTTAGGTCTATAGTTAGTCATTAGAGCTTAGTAATACTTGAAGGCAAAGAGCATTTTGAAGTCTCATCTTGACTTAGTTTTTACCCATGTTGTCCAAGATATTAACTAGGAAGAATTGTCATTTGGTAGCATATATTGGAAGAAATGATAGATTTTTTTTTTTTTAATGGAACAGTAATTGGTATATGGGTAAATAAGAAGAACGAATACCTCAGATGGTAATTTGGGGAACTTTACTAAGCCAGAATACATAGAATAGTGAATATTTAAATGAAAGTCTTGGGCGCTTGGGTGGCACAGTCGGTTAAGCGTCTGCCTTCGGCTTGGGTCATGATCCTAGGGTCCTGGGATCTAGTCCTGCATTGGGCTCCTTCCTCAACAGAGAGCCTGCTTCTCCTAACCCTGCCTGCCTCTCTGTCTCTCTTTCTGACAAATAAATAAATCTTTAAAAAAATGAAAGTCTTGCCCAGTGCATTATTATCTCAGGTTAAATTTTTAAGTTGTTCCTTTGATTTTGGGTTTACCCTGTCCCTTTGCCAACTGTTTCCCCATTAGTGGGGAAAAAAACCTGACCTGGAGAGTTTTAGGTAGTGCAGAAGAGCATTTTAAAAGAAGTAGAGGGATGGAGAAACATTTTAGGACCCAGCAAAATGATAGAGCCCAAAAGAGACAGCAGAAGCAGTTAATAGTGACACAAAAGTCCTACATATTTATTGTAGGGAAAGGTCATGGTATAATGACTTGGAGCCAGAATCAAGATTTCTATTTGAACTTTGCTCAGTTGAATGTTGTGACTTTGGGCAAATCACTTAATCATTCTTTGTATCAGTTTATTTTCTATAACATGAGAATAATGATATCCAAGGGGGTTATGAGAATTAAATGGCAAGATAAGTGTGAAAGTGCAGTGAGGTGAAGTGCTTGGCAAATACAAGGTGCTCAATAAATACTAGTTGAATTGAAATCTAGTCAAAATAAGTCTAAAAAGTAAATCATGCTGTGTTATAGTTGTGGCCTCCTCATCTGTGATGGTTAGTTTTATGTGTGAACTTGGCTAGGCCGTTGTATCCATTAATTTAATCAAATACTAATCTAGGTGTTTCTGTGAAGGTATTTTATAAATGTGGTCAACATCTACAATCAGTTGACTTTAAGTAAAGATTACTCTCAGTGACGTGGGTGGGCCTCATCCAGTCAGTTGAAAGGCCTTATGAGCCACCACTGAGTTTGGGGAGGGTGGGGGGAAGGTTAAACTTTTTTGGGGGAGGTTTCCTTCTTGACTTACTTGACTCCTCACTTTAACGGACCTTTCCTCTCTTTTCTTTTCCTCCCTTTCATTCTTTCTTTCATTGTTTGAATATATTGAGAATATACCAGAATTTTTAGATGTTTTCAGTGGGATTGCTTTTGCACATGATGTTCCCTTGTCATTTGTAGCTACATTCTCTCAGTGGATACCTCTTTAAGCCTTGAGTGATTACTCCTTACAGAGTTAGGTACTTCTGTTTCCCTTGGAGCACTTTTTTTTTTTTAAAGATTAGTCATTTGAGAGAGAGAGCGTGCACGTGTGCAAGAGGGGGAAGGAGCAGAGGGAGAGAGAGAAGCAGACTCTCGACTGAGTGCGGAGCCTGACGCGGGGCTCGATCTCACAACTCTGAGATCGTGACCTGAGCCGAAATTAGGAGTCAGACGCTTAACAGACTGAGTCACCCAGGTACCCCTCCCTTCAAGGACTTTCTATTAACTGAAGGATAAAGGCCAAATTCTAACATGGCACGAAAACTCCTTTTTTTTTTTTTTAAATGAATATTTTCACAACAGCAAGAATTTTGCAGTGAATATCTGTTCACCTATTGCCTAGATTCTATTTTAACATTTTATTATGCTTGTTTTACACTTTTTTTCTTAAAGGTTTTATTTATTTATTTGACAGAGCACAAGCAGGGGGAGCGGCAGGCAGAGGGAGAGGGAGAAGCAGGACTCTGGGATCATGACCTGAGCCGAAGGCAGCTGCTTAACCGACTGAGCCACCCAGGCGCCCCTATGCTTGTTTTATTGCATGTCTGTCCATTTATCCATTCTTCTATCAATTCATTTTATCTTTTGATATATTTCAAAGTAAATTGCAGACATCTGTACATTTTCCCCTAAATCCTTCAACATGCATATCATCAGTTAAAGTTCAGTTCTTTTTTTTTTGAAGATTTTATTTATTTATTTGAGAGAGAGAGAGAGAGCACGACCAGGAGGGAGGGATAGAGGGAGAGGGAGAAGCAGACTCCCTGCTGAGCAGGGAGCCTGATGCGGACTCTATCCTAGGACTCTGGGATCATGACCTGAGCTGAAGGCAGATGCTTAACTGACTGAGCCACCAAGGCACCCTTAAAGATCAATTCTTTGTGGGTTTTTTTGGATGTAAAATTTATATTTGATGTTATGCACAGATCTTATGGTATATTCTCAGTATTTTGAGAAATGCATACATTTGTGTAACCAAAACCTCTATTAGAATATGGAACTTTACTATCAAGAAAGTTCCTCATGCCCCTTCCCTGTTAATCCTCACCTCCACCTTCCCCTTCTCTCTAGGGTGGCCACTGTTCTGATTTTTTTTCCCCCCACCATAGATTAGATGTGTCTGTTCTAAAACTGAATATAAGTGGAATCATACAGTATTTACTGTTTGGTATAAGACTTCTTTCACTCAGCATGTGGTTTTTGAGATTTCATTGATGTTGTTGCATGTTTTGGTAGTTCCTTTTTATTGCTGAGTAGTATTCCATTATATGAATATACCATAGTTTATCAGTTTTCCTACTGCTGAACACCTGGCTTTTTCAGGTTTTGGCAATTATAAATAAAGCTGCTATGAACGTTTTTGCACAGGTCTTCTTGTGGATATATATTTTCATTTCTCATAGGTAGATACTCAGGATTGGAATAACTGAGTCAGAGGGTAGTTGTGTGTTCAATTTTATTAGAAACTGCCAGACCTTTTCTCAAAGTGATTGTAGTGTTTTACAGCATTTCATCCACTCCCTCACTAACATTTGGTGTGTCTTTAATTTTTGCCTTTCTGGTAGTTATGTAGTTTTTTAACTCATTGTGTGATCCAGTGTATTCTAAACTCTTCAGTCTTTGTTCCTCCTTTTCCCTATAATTCCTGCTTTCCTTGCGTATACTGTACTCTTGCCAAAACAGACCGTTTATGTATTACATTTATATTTTGGTGCACTTTTCATTGCTTGTGTTCTTCCCATGAGAGATAATAATAAATTGCTTTTTAAAGCCATGAAGTTTGGGGGTGGTTTGTTATTCAGCAATAAGTAACTGAAATAGAGGGAGAGAGTAATAGTCCCTCTAAATAGTCTAAAGTTGAGTTTTGAGCAATTTTGATTTCCTGTTGTGTAAACTCAGAGTATGCCAAATTACACCATACATTTTATTCTTAGAGGATGAAACTTTAAAAATAATAATAAAGTTTAATATAGGCCCTCTCTCTGAAAATTTTGAAGAATTTTTATAAGCATTTTATTTATCCCTATAATGCACTCATAAGACTCAAAAGAGGCATTTTACCCAATGAAAATAAATAAGTACTTTAAGGTTGAAATAATTCAGTTGCATGACTGGAAAAATCTTTGACTCATTATAGGTGTGGACTCCATCTTAAAGTTCTTTAACTTTTCAGAGCAAGCTGCATTTAACATCAAGAGGAAAGACTGAATGGACTCAGAAAACAAAACAGACCTCTAAAATTGTGCATGTTAAAATCTTGATACTGCTGTAAAAATTTTTATGACTGGAATTCATTTATTTCTACAAAATGATACGGAGACATTCTAGGTAAGAGAGTCTTCACAAAAGGGCGCCTGGGTGGCTCCGTCGTTGGGTGTCTGCCTTCGGCTCAGGTCACGATCCCAGGGTCCTGGGATCCAGCCCCGCATCAGGCTCCCTGCTCGGCAGGAAGCCTGCTTCTCCCTCTCCCACTCCCCCTGCTTGTGTTCCCTCTCTCGCTGTGTCTCTCTCTGTAGAACAAATAAATAAAATCTTTAAAAAAAAAAAAAGTCTTCGCAAAATGAAATATGGTTTGAGGCTATTTGACCTGCTGGGTAGCAATCCCTCCCCGACCTCTCCCCACCCCCTTTTTAAAGCAGACAGGAGGACAGTCTCGTTTTGTTGTCTGATACCCATTTGATCACTGGAGTTCATTTAGTTTTGCCAATCAGATGGATGTTCTCTGTTCTTTCACTACTCTAGAAATGTCCAACTTAGGGGCACCTGGGTGGCTCAGTCACTTAAGTGTCTGCCTTCGGCTCAGGTCATGATCCCAGGGTCCTCGGATTGTGCCCCGCATCTCACATCTTGGGCTCCCTGCTCAGCAGGGAGTCTGCTTCTCCCTCTCACTCTGCGCCTCCCCCCACTTATACGTCGAGTGCGTTCGCGCTCTCTCTCTCTGTCTAATAAAATCTTAAAAAAAAAAAGTCCAACTTAAAGCTTGACAATTGAAGAGAATTATGACATTGATAAAGGAGGACTGTTCTGTGGTTAAGAGCATTCATTAAATAAACTTTTAGCCCCCTCTGTGCCTTTCCCTCATCCCATCTTCCTTTTTCTCCAGAGATAACCACTATCCTTAATTTAGTGTTTGTCATTTCCTAGCTTTTTACCCTGTGCATTTCTAAAAATACACTGTTTAGGTTTGCTTGTTTTATATTTTATATAAGTGGAATTGTACTGTGTGTATTTATTTTTCAACTTGCTTTTTTCACTCATTGTGGTCAAATATGTATCATCTATAATCCCAAGAATTATCTCTGTTGATGGGTTTAGATATAGTTCATTTATTTTTCCTGTTTAGAATTCTACTGTGTGAATATATTGATTTATCCATTCTTCAGTTATTGGATGTTTTCAGGTTTTTGCTATTACAAACGTTATAACCCTCTTGTACATATTCTAGTACACACAAATTAAGAGTTTGTGTATCTGTTGAATAGTGTAATGGTTAAATTGTAGGGCATGCCCATATTCACCTTTTAGTAGATCACAAGTTTTCACGTTTTTTGGTCTCATGTCCTCCTTTATATATTTGAAAATTATTGAGGACCCTGAAGAGCTTTGTGAGTTAAATCTTTTGGTATTTACTGTATTAAAAGTTAAAATTGAAAAGATATAAAACTTTTATTAATCCATTTAAGATTCATGCTTGTGTAAGAATTAAGTAAAAACAAACAAAAAAAAGATTTATGCTTTTGAGAAATGAGATTTAACCATGCTGTTGTATCAGTAGTTTGTTCCTTTTTAATTTTTAAAATTTAAACAAATCTTTTAAAGATTTATTTATTTTTTTAATTTTTAAATTTTTTAAAGATTTTATTTATTTTATTTGACAAAGAGAGTGAGAGAACACAAGCAGGGGGAATGGTAGAGGGAGAGGGAGAAGTAGGCTCCTTGCTGATCAGGGAACCCAATGCAGGGCTTGTTCCTAGGACCCTGCAATTATGACCTGAGCTGAGGGCAGATGCTTAACTGACTGAGCCACCCAGGCACCCCAAAGATTTTTTTATTTTTAAGTTATCTCCACACCCAGCGTGGGGCTCAAACCCACAATCCCAGGACCAGGAGTCAGATGCTCTACCAACCAAGCCAGCCAGGTGCCCCAATAGTTTGTTCCTTTTTATTGCTGAGTAGTATTCCACTGTATGAATATAGTACAGTTTGTTTATCCATTGTCTTATTCCTGGACACCAGGACTGTTTCCAGTTTTTGGCTATTATGAATAAACTTATGAACATTTTTGTTTTTTTAAAGATTTTATTTATTTGACAGAGAGAGACATAGCAAGAGAGGGAACACAAGCAGAGGGACTGGTAGAGGGAGAAGCAGGCTTCCCACGGAGCAGGGAGCCCAATGCGGGGCTCTGTCCCAGGACCCCGGGATCATGACCTGAGCCGAAGGCAGACGCTTAATGACTGAGCCACCCAGGCACTCCAAACCTATGAACATTTTTATATAAATCTTTTCATGGACATATATTTTCATCTTTCTTGGGTAAATTCCTAGGAGTGGCATTGTCAGGTTATAGAGTTGGTTTGTGTTAGTTTTTTAAGGGACTGCAACACTTTTTTCTAAAGTGATGTATCATTTTATCATAGAAGTTTTGGGTGCTCCATATCCTCAACAATATTTGCTGTTACTCTTCTTGAAATTTTATCCACCCTGGACTATGTGTAGTGGTATCTCATTGTGTGTGTGTATTTGTGTTTAAAGATTTTATTTATTTATTTGAGAGAGAGAGACAGAGCACGATCGGGGGAGGGGGGTTGGGCAAAGGGAGAGTGAGGGGTAGAGGGAGAAGAGAAGCAGTCTCCCCGTTGGGCAGGGAGCCTGATCGAGGGGCCTAAACCCAGGACCCTGAGACCATGACCCAAGCTGAAGGCAGGCCTTAACCAACTAAGCCACCCAGGAGCCCCTCTCATTGTGGTTTTAATTAACATTTACCTGATGAATAAAGATATTGAGTACATTTTCATTGCTTCTTGAACTTTCCCGTATCTTCTTTCGTGAAGTGTCTTTTGCCCATTAAAAAAAATCTGTTGTCTTTGAAAGATTTTTTTTAATTGAAGTATATAGTTGACATACAGTATTATATTAGTTTCATGTGTACAATGTAGTGATTCTACATTTATATATATTATGAAATGCTTATCATGAAAAGTGTAGTTGCCATTTGTCACCATACAAAGTTATTATAGTAAGATTCAGTCGCATTTTCTTTCTCAGATTACTGATTTACTGTGATTACTGATACATTTTTATTTATTTCCATCCTTTTTAGTGCTTTTTATTCAACATCTCCTATATTTCTTGCCTCCTTTTGGCGGTGATAGGTTTTTTTTTTCCCTTCTACCCTCTACTGGTTTGGAAGCTACTGGTTTGTTCTAGTTCTTTTATCTATCTATCTGACAAGTATTTAATGACATATATATAAATATATATAAATGTTGGACTTTTGAAAAAAGATTTATTTATTTGAGAGAGAGAGAGGGAGAGAAAACGAGCAGGAGGGGCAGAGGGAGAAGGAGAGGTAATCTCAGGCAGATTCCAGGCTGAGCGTGGAGCCTGTCGCAGGGCTTGATCTCAGGACCCTGAGATTGATCTCAACCTGAGCCGAAACCAAGAGTCAGACCCGCAACTGACTGAGCCACCCAGGTGCCCCTAAATGTTGGATTTTTTTTTTTTTTTAAGATTTTATTTATTTATTTGCGAGAGAGACAATGAGAGACAGAGCATGAGAGGGGGAGGATCAGAGGGAGAAGCAGACCCCCCGCTGAGCAGGGAGCCCGATGCGGGACTCGATCCCGGGACTCCAGGATCATGACCTGAGCCGAAGGCAGTCGCTTAACCAACTGAGCCACCCAGGCGCCCTAAATGTTGGATTTTAAGTGTAATTCTCTAGGCTGTACTTTTCTCATCCCCATGATTTACTTATTTTAAAACTGGAAGTTTGTACCTCTTAATCTCATTCAACTATTTCATCCATTCCCCCGTCCTCTTCCCCTCTGGCAACTACCAGTTTTCTCAGTATTTATGAGTCTGTTTCTGTCTGTTTTGTTTGTTTTTTAGGTTTTCCATATAAGTGAAATCATATGGTATTTGTCTTTGTCTGACTTATTCTACTTAGCATAATACCCTCCCTCTAGGTCTATCCATGGTGTCAAGAATGGCAAGATTTCATTCTTGTTTATGGCTAAGTTTATTTATTTATTTATTCATTGTCTGTGTGTGTGTGCATGTGTGTGTACCACATCTATTTATCCATTCATCCTTCAATGGATACTTGGGTTGCTTCCATTATCTTGACTATTGTAAATGCTGCAATAAACAGAGGGGTGCATATATCTTTTTAAAATAGTTTTTTTCATGGGACGCCTATGTGGCTCAGTCGGTTAAGCGTCTGCCTTTGGCTCAGGTCATGATCCCAGGGTCCTGGGATCTAATCCTGCATCGGGCTTCTTGCTCAGCAGGGAGCCTGCTTCTTCTGCCTGCCGCTCCCCCCTGCTTGTGCGCTTGCTCTCTCTCTCGCTCTCGCTCTATCTCTGGCAAATAAGTAAATAAAATCTTAAAAAAAAAATAAGTTTTTTCATTTTCTTTCTCTACCCAGAAGTAGAATTACTGGATTTTATGGCATTTCTATTTTTAATTTTTGGAGGAAATAACATACTGTTTTCTGTAGTGGCTGCACCAATTTACATTCCTACCAAGAGTACAATGAGGGTTCCCTTTTTTCTACATCCTCACCGACATTTGTTATTTGTCTTTCTGATATTAGCCACTCTGGTGTAAGGTGATAATCTCATTGTGGTTTTGATTTGTATTTCTCTGATGGTTAATGATGTTGAGCATCTTTTGGCCATCTGTATGTCTTCTTTGGAGAAATGTCTATTCAGGTCTTCTGCCCATTTTTAATTGGATTGTTTGGGGGTTTTGGGGTGTTGAGTTGTATGAGTTTTTAAATATATTTTGGATATTAACCCCTTATCAGATATATCTTTTGTAGGGGCGCCTGGGTGGCTCAGTTGTTAAGTGTCTGCCTTCGGCTCAGGTCATGATCCCAGGGTCCTAGGATCGAGCCTCGCATCGCTCAGCGGGAAGCCTGCTTCTCCCTCTCCCACCCCCCCGCCCCCGCTTGTGTTCCCTTTCTCGCTGTGTCTCTGTCAAATAAATAAAATCTTAAAAAAAAAAAAAGATGTATCTTTTGCAAATATCTCCTTTCATTATTAGGTTGCCTTTTCATTTTGTTGATGGTTTCCTTTGCAGTGCAAAAAAACTATACATATTTACATTGTATGATTTGCTAAATTTTGACAGATGTACTCCCGTGAACCCATCACCACAACCAAGATTTGAATATACTCATCATCCCAAAAAGTTTTCTTGTGCACCTTTGTTGCTTCATTGGTTTCAGGTAGGAGAGTAAATATGGTCCTTGTTACTCTATCTTGGGTGGATGTGTAATGTTCATTACTTTTAATCCTGTCTGTATATAGCCTATCTTTCTTATTATTGCCCTCTGTTAGAAGTCTTCATTATTTATTTGGTAAGCATGCTGTGTAGGTATCTTCATAAAATTGCTTTACCAGCAATGAGACTAGTACAAAGCCATGTGTACCATCAATAAATGGTTTGCTTCTTGACGAGATTGGACAAAAACAACGGCACTAATCCTAAAAATGACCTGAAATTTAAGTTGTATATTGAATTTATGCTTTAAAATCTATTTTGTTTCTTTTGCCTGGCAAATTTTTTTCCCAGATTTTTACTGTCAGCTATTATGTGCCCTTAGGGTTTTTTTTGTTTGTTTGTTTTTGTTTTTTTTTATGTGCCCTTAGGTTTAAGGTGTTTATCTTGTAAATAGCAGATAGCTGATTCTCTTACTTTTAAAATTCAGTCTCATTTTCTGTCTTTCTGTGATTACTGATACATTTTTATTTCCACCCTTTTTATTTTTAAGATTTTATTTATTTACTTGACAGAGAGAGAGAGAACACAAGCAAGGGGAGCAGCAGGCAAAGGGAGAGGGAGAAGTAGGCTCCCCGCTTAGCAGGGGGAGTGGGAGAGGGAGACGCAGGCTTCCCGCTGAACGGAGAGCCCGATGTGGGGCTCAATCCCAGGACCCTGGGACCATGACCTGAGCCAAAGGCAGACGCTTAACGACTGAGCCACCCAGGTGCCCCTCCACCCTTTTTTATAATGGTTTTTATTCTACATCTATATTTCTTGCCTTCTTTTGGCAGTGATAAGGTTTTTTATTCTCTTCTCCCCTCTGCTGGTTTGGAAGCTACTGGTTTGTTCTAGTTCTTTTCTTCTGGTGTTTATTTAAATATTTTTTGAATACATACTTAAAATCCAAACTTATTTCTTCCTTCTTTTAGGTAATTGAAAGAAGCTACTTTAACTTTGTATATGCTCCTCCTAACTTACATGTTATTTGCCGGAGATAGAGCAAGAGAGAGAGCGAGTGCACGCTATTCAGTATGTAGTTCCACCTTGTATTAGTCTTTGCTGCATGACAAATTTCCACATACGTAGTGGCTTAAAGTAACACACATTTATAATCTCACATTTTCTATGGGTTAGGAGTGTGGGCCTGGCTTAGCTGGGTCGTTTGCTTAGAGTCTCACAAGGCTGTAATCAAGATGTTGGCTGGGGCTGTGGTCCCATCTGAAGCTTGACAAGGGAAGACTTTACTAGCAGAATTTGGTTCCCAGTGGTTGTAGGATTAAGGCTTCAGTTTCTTGCTGGCTTTTGGATGGAGGCTACTCTTAGCTACTGGAGTCTTCCCTGGGTTCCTTGCTGCATGAGACCCCCAAAATAGGCAACCCAACAATGTGTGGTAGCTTGCTTTTTCAACGCCAGCAAGGGAGTGAGAGACTCCAGCAAGATGGGTGCTACAATCTCATATAATATCACATACACATAAATATGTATATCTTGTCATCTTGCTGTATTCTGTTGGTTTGACGCAAGTCACCAGTTCTGCCTACATACAAAGGGGGAGGGAGTTACACAAGGGCTTGGATACTAGGGGGTGAGGATCCTGGTGGCCACTTTATTTATTTAAGAGGGAGAGAGAGAGAGAGCGGGTGAGAGGGAAGTGGTGGGGAAGTGCAGAGAGAGAGAGTCTCAAGCAGATTCCACACTGAACTCAGAGCCCCACGGGGGGCTGGATCCCATGCCCCAAAAATCACAACCTGAGCTGAAACCAAGAGTTGGACACCCAACTGATTGTGTCACCCAGGCACCCCTATTTTTTTTTATTTAAATATTTTATTTATTTATTTTAGAGGGAGAGAGAGTGTACACAGGCAGGGTGAGGGGCAGAGGGTGAAGGGGAAAGAGAGGGACAAGCTGACTCTGGCTGAGCGCAGAGTGGATGCTCTGCTAGATCCCATGGCACCCTGAGATCGAGACCTAAGCCAAGACCTGAGCTGAAATCAAGTCACTTGTCAACCGACTGAGCCACCTCAGCACCCCCTGGTGGCCACTTTAGAATATGCTTGTCACAAACCTTGTGTTTATACTTCCAAAACGAGGTAATTGTTTTTATTGTTTTATTTGTTTTTTCCCTTAAACTAGATCACTATGGAACAACTTTCTTACTGTTATTCTGTGCTATTGGGTGGTTACTTTTCTATTTCATTTAACTACTGAGTAGGTAGTCCTTCAAGCATTTCATATAGATGATTTCAGATCCATTTCCTATCCTTCCATGGTCCAGTGCCTGATCTCCTATTCCTGTGTGAGCATTTGAAACTCTACTTGCTATGATAATGAGACAGGCAATTCACTGCCCTACCTCTTTCTCTCTGTAGGACAGTCATAACCCAGCCTCCGTATTGATTTTCAGGTTCTTCTCAATTTTTCCCTCTGGGAATTACCTTTAGTCTTTGAGGAGTTGAACTGTGCATTGAAAAATATATTATTCAGGGCGCCTGGGTGGCTCAGATGGTTAAGCGTCTGCCTTCGGCTCAGGTCATGATCCCAGGGTCCTGGGATCGAGTCCCACATCGGGCTCCCTGCTCCTTGGGAGCCTGCTTCTCCCTCTGCCTTTCTCTTTCTCTCTCTGTCTCTCATGAATAAATAAAATAAAATCTTTTAAATATATATATATTATTAAGCTTTATCCATATGTTTAGGTATTTGTAATGCGAGGATTTTTGGGGTGTCTGCCATATTGCTCAATAGCTATTTATTTTAGCTAACGATTTATACATTTCAAAACTAGAAATACTATTAACTATATATACACATAAAAATGTATACTTACAGATATATAAGATAAGAACTTCAGATAATCAGTATTGGCACATGTGGAATATAGAGTTGAGAAGTATAATGGGTAAAGACTTTCACAAACCGGCCCTTGATGACTTTTCTGATGTAATCTCTTGCCTTTCTAAACACTTGCACTTTATATTTCAGCAGTATAATTCAGCTTTTATTTTCTCGAACACAGAATGCAGCCTCATAGTTTCCTGTGTTTGCATACATTATTCTTTCTGATCTGGAATGTCCTGCTTTATTTCTCTCATCTCTTGGTTAATTTAGCCTTTTATTTTTTTTTTTCTTTCACATTCATTTTTTCTCTTTAGCATTTTTAATTATTATATTTTTCATTTCTAAAGGTTTTCTTTTACAAAGCTACCTGACAATTTGTGATAATTTTTTTATTTTTTGGTTATTTTTTGTTGCTTTCTTTTATTTCCTTAAATGTATCAAACATATTTAATATCTTGTATCCATTAATTTCAGTATCTTTCATCTTTGTCTGTTTCTATTGCTTGTTTTTGTGTTCTTCCTTTATGGCTGCGTGTTTCCTTATGTGTTCTTACGATTTTTGACGATGATTTCATTGTTCTGTAGACTTGGGAAGTCTTTGAGGCCATGTTAGGTTGTAAAGTCAGTGAAGGGTGGGGCCCTAGGATCTTGTTCATTGCTGTATCCCAGGGCTTGTTACAGTGTTTACTACATGAGGCTTTCAGCAAATATTTATTGAATGAATGATGTGTATATGTCTCACATAGTATTTTAATTATTTATATATATGCCTATATTCTCCACTATATTGATAATTCCACAAGTTAAAAAACTTTTTAGCTTTAACTCAGTATCCATAGAACTTAGCACAGTATCTAAGATAGGATTAAGTTCTCAGTAAATGTTAGTTAAACCAGTGAGAAATCACTTGGCATATTCAGCCCATTGTAATCTATAGAATAAAAAAGGTTTATTTTTTGCCTGGTTGTCATTTTGAAGCCATTACTTACTAGTGGAGATACTAGAGAAATGATGAATCAACTCAGATAACCAGTAGTATGTCTTGATCTTGACAGATTAAAGCAGAACCTTTTTCCAGACTGAACTATAAAACCAGAACTTTTTTTTTTAAGTTTATTTATTTAAATAATCTCTACATGCAACTTGGGGCTCGAACTCACTATCCCAAGATCAAGAGTCGCATGCTCTTCCGACTGTGCCAGCCACGCCCCCTAAAACCAGAACTTTTGAAGTTCCGTGTCACTGAAGGCTGATCGCATTATCAACTATTCAAGTACTTACTGATTTCAGGGCATTGTGAATATATAAAGTATTCAACAAATATTTACTAAATACCTACTACATGTATAGTACTTTGCAATGTTGTTTGATGGATTTTTTTTCCCAATAGGTTATGTGATACATGAGGTATAAACTTAAAATGTGAAAAGGTGACTAGCAGAAAAGATAAATGATTTGTTTCAGCAGTGAAAGAATTGTCTTAAGACAGTGTCATTTCTGGCAGCGCCGGCCTCAGCGGCTGAGGAGAGCGGGAGGAGGTTGCGGCGGCGGGAAGATGGCTCCTTCTCCTACCAAACGCAAAGACCGCTCTGATGAGAAGTCCAGGGATCGTTCTAAAGATAAAGGGGCCACCAAGGAGTCAAGCGAGAAGGATCGTGGCAGGGATGAAACTCGGAAGAGGCGCAGCGCTTCCAGTGGTAGCAGCAGCACCAGGTCCCGGTCCGGCTCTACCTCCAGCTCGGGCTCCAGCAGCAGCTCAAGCTCTTCTTCAGCGTCTAGCCGCTCGGGAAGCTCCAGCACATCCCGCAGTTCCAGCTCCAGCAGCATCTCTGGCTCGCCAAGTCCTTCTGGGCGCAGGCATGGTAACAGGAGGTGCTCCCGCTCCAAATCCGAACCACCCAAAAGAGATGAAAAGGAAAGGAAAAGGCGGAGTCCTTCCCCTAAGCCCACCAAAGTCCACATCGGGAGGCTCACCAGGAATGTGACCAAGGACCACATCATGGAAATACTCTCTACCTATGGGAAAATTAAAATGATTGACATGCCTGTAGAAAGGATGCACCCCCATCTGGCTAAAGGCTATGCATACGTGGAGTTTGAGAACCCAGATGAAGCCGAGAAGGCACTGGAGCACATGGATGGAGGACAAATCGACGGCCAGGAGATCACTGCCACCGCTGTGCTGGCCCCCTGGCCTCGGCCACCCCCCAGGCGATTCAGCCCTCCAAGGAGGATGCTGCCACCACCTCCCAGGTGGCGTCGGTCGCCCCCGCGAATGAGAAGAAGGTCACGCGCTCCCCAAGGTGCAGGTCCCTCATGCGCCGGTGGTCTCGCTCCCCTGGCCGCCGCCACCACAGGAGCCGCTCCAGCTCCAACTCCTCCCGATAAGCAGGGCCCCCGGAGCTCTGCGCCCTGTGACTTCGATCCCATCCACTTCGGCTTTGTCACTTCTCTAGCCAAATGAGAGTTGTTCGGAAAGAAATTCCTCACTCGGGGCAGGCTTCGAAGACAGCAACTGAGACATTTCCTCTGAAGGCAGAGTTCCAGAGGAGTATTCATGGTTTGGGATTGTGCCTGTAAGCATGCCTTCCAGTTTTCTGGTTCGAAAGCTCCCACATTTCCAGTTCCTAAGAGAGTGCATCCAGTGGCAAAGCCAGCAGGGACAAAGCAGGGCTCCAGCTGGTAGTGTGGCTGCAGCCTGGGGGTGGGGTACCTGTTCCATTTCCACAAATGACTGGGGGCTGGTTGGGCGTCCCGGTCCTGCCCTTGCTTCGTGGTCTGCAGGGTCCCTCAGGAAAGGGTGCACCTGGGTGCAGCTGTCGTTCCTGCTCGCCTGGCCCTGCTCCCCTGATCGAGTCCTCTTCCCACACCTGTGGTCAAATGGCCCATGTTAATTCCGAGAAATGGTTCTGTTTCTACGTGTACTCGCGTGCGCACACCCCCCCCCCCGTCTCCCTTCCTCTGAAATTGGTGAGCATAACGAGAGCCGGCTCAGCAGGGTCATCACGGACCACCCCCTGCTGCAGCTGCTGCTCAGGGTGGTCTTGCAGGTTACCTGGGCAACATGTACATTGCTTCTCTTGGCTTTTATTGTACAGTCAGTACTACAGATTTGTTGTTTTGAGTTTTGTAACTTACAGCATTTTAGGTGTTGTGTTTGTACTTTGTTGTGTAGAGTGAAGGGATTGTGTTGAATAAACAGGATTAGAATACAAAAAAAAAAAAGAAGTATCATTTCTTTAGTCATATGGATCACAAATGAATAAATTCTATAGACATTCAGATGAGTCTAGTATAGTTGCCAGAACTACATGGCTTGCTTGGCTCTTAAGATTTATTAGGATAGACCAGCACTTATGATTGTGTCTCTCTTATTCTCGTTCTTTCCTTTTGCTCTTGCTTTTTGCATGTTGTGGTGGTAGGAACACAGCTTGTTAAAGAGAAATGACATGAGATTGAATCTAGATATTCCCACTTGGGAGCGATATGACACTGGGAAAATTCCTTAATCTTGCTGTGGCTCAATTTACTGATAGTAAACGAAGAATGATAAGACCCAGCTCACAAGGTGATATTTTATATTAGAAAGATTATGTAAATAATGTCACTAATTTAGTTCCAGGCATATAAACTCAATAGATACTAGTACTCTTCTGCTTTATTCTTTTTCTTTTATTATCTAATTTGTGTGATTTTTTTCACTATTTCATTCTCATTCTTTTTTAAAATAAAAATCAACTTTAAAATAAAGTCAGTATTTAGATGAAAGGTTAATGGAAAAGACCGTGGAAATATTCCAGTTATATGTATGTGTGGTTGTAAGAGCATTGCTGTTTTAGTTGGATCACAGAGAAACCTTTGTTTGCTACATGGGACACTTGTCTTGGCTGACCTATCTCATTTTCTCTGGTTTTCTTTAAAGCAGTTTTTTTTTTAGACCTTTAAAAGCTGACATTCAGGGGCGCCTGGGTGGCTCAGTTGTTAAGCATCTGCCTTTGGCTCAGGTCATGAGCCCAGCGTCCTGGGATCGAGCCCTGCATCGGGCTCCCTGCTCGGTGGGAAGCCTGCTTCTCCTTCTCCCACTCCCCCTACTTGTGTTCCCTCTCTTGCTGTGTCTCTCTCTGTCAAATAAATAAATTAAAAAAAAAAAAAAGCTGACACTTGGGCAATGAATACTCTGAAAAAAAGTCTTGTTCCAGTGGAAATTGACCCAAAGTTATTTGGGTAGAACTAGCACTAGAACAGTTCTTTTGGGGGTGTGGTGAGGGAGAGGGGGAGAAAGAATCTTAGGCAGGCCTCACGCCCAGTGTGATGAGGGGCTTGATCTCACAACCCTGAGATCATGACCTGAGCTGAAATCAAGAGTCCAACGCTTAACTGACTGAGCCACCCAGGCGCCCCTAGAACAATTCATTTGAGAGATTTGGGAATTCCAAAAATTAAAAAACTTGTCTTATAATCTTTAATTTTTTCTCTACTGCTTAGGAATTTGATTTAAATTAAGCACTGTTTAAGACTTTAAATGAAATAAATTCATAAACTTATATTTTACTCAATGTGTTCTATTGGAGCAAGTATTTAGTTGCTTACACTGTTAAAGAATGAGATACTGCTAAACATTAACAACTAATTATACATTTTCAAAAACAATTCCACAACTCAGATAGCTTTTCATGTTTAGAAAATACATATCAATGATTTGTTTTCATTATTCATATTGATTTGGAAGCTGACTAAAAGAAATGAATTATTTTTATTTCATTTTCCAGAACACTGAAATTCCCAGGAGGTTAAAGATATTTAATTCAATAAATATTTAAGAAACATATTTATAACCACCAATTAGAAAGAGATAAAATCACTAAGACATTTAAATTACTTTATTTTACTTTAGATTCTAAATTATTCATAATTATAAAATAAAATGTTTTAGTTAATTTTTTTCATTTTGTGGATTTTTTTTTTTTTTTTTAAGATTCATTCATCCACTTCAGAGAGAGAATGAGTGCAGTGAGGGGCAGAGGGAGAGGGAGAGAGAAACCTTAGCAGACTCCTCCCTGAGCTTAGAGCCCAACATGGGGCTCGATCTCACGACCCCGAGAACACGACCTGAGCCAAAGGCAAGGGTTGGATGCTTAACTAACTGCACCACCCAGGGGCCCCTCATTTTGCGGATTTTTTTTTAAAGATTTTATTTATTTATTTGAGAGAGAGTGGGAGAGAGAGCATGGTGAGGGGAGGGGCAGAGGGAGAGGTAGAAGCAGACTCTCTGCTAAGCCCACATCGGGCTCCATCCCAGGACCCTGGGATCATGACCTGAGCTGAAGGCAGATGCTCAACCAGCTGAGCCACCCAGGTGCCCCTCATTTTGTGGATTTTTAAAAAAATGTAATAGGACATTTCAATCCAAATCAACATAAGAATAAGAAATAGTTGATAAAAACGGAAAGAAAACAGGGTGCCTGGGTGGCTCAGATGGTTAAGCGTCTGCCTTTGGCTCAGGTCATGATCCCAGCATCCTGGGATCGAGTCCCGCATCGGGCTCCCTGCTCCTTGGGAGCCTGCTTCTCCCTCTGCCTCTCTCTCTCTCTCTCTCTGTCTCTCATGAATAAATAAATAAAATCTTAAAAAAAAAAAAAAAGAAAACAGGTTATTAGTACCCTTGCATTTGAATCCTGACTTTACCTTGTTCAAGCTGTGTGATCTTGTATATATTAGGACAAATTGCTTAATTTTGATTTCACTTTCTTAGCTGTCAGATTAAAAATACTTACAGGTTGGTTTTGAGTATTAAGTTAAACAAAGTAATGACCTTATGCACTCTAAAGTACCATATAAAATTTTGGGTAATGGCTTTCTTAAGAATTTAGAGTATCCGATTATGCACTGAAATTTAAACTTCCTTTTCATCCATGAGCTGAAAAAGTATTCATTTTTCTGTTTTAAAAGTCTCATTTTTTGCTACAACTAAGCTCTACCTAACACAGTGTCTAAGCCTCATAATTGGTGGTCATATAATTGTGGAGTGAAGGAATGAATACATTCAACCTCTTGATACCAACATTATGTATTATTATTAACCTCTTTACTAGATACATGGATACGGATGCCTTTGTAACTTATTCCAATAAGTCTCATCAAGATGTAGAGATATTACCTTAAGCCCTCAAATAATAGCACAGGCATGTAATTGCTGCAGACTTGGGAGGCAGCCTAGTTTAATTGATAGACCTATCTGTACTCTGGGCTTGAGTCCAGTTCTGCCCCTTACTGGTTGAGCAAAAGTGGACAAGTCATTTAATCATTTAAGTCTGGGTTTCTCTAGTCTACTTCTTAACAGGGTTACTTTGGGAATTTAATGTTAGTGTATGTGAAAGTATTTATAGACTATATAGGAGTATAAAATGCAGAAATTTTTGTTTTATTAAGATTGACAAGGATATGAGCTGAACCATATGGCTTATTTTTACATCCATGAAAGTGTACAGAAAATAGTATTGCAAAGATCTCACAAGTTTGGGTATTTGAAAGGACTCATGAGTCTCCATAGAGCATATTCACCTAAGGCTTTTATTTAAAGTTAAAGGATATGGTGTAGCAAGAGAAAGAGAGAGTGGACAAGCATTAAGAATGTGGGGGACATCAAGGGGAAACTGTCTGGAATCCTAATTTGTATACAGGTCCATTTCATCCCTGGATTGAACCACCAAGATCTGTGTAATAAATCTTGGGTTGTGGAGAGCTCAAGGCAGTTCATAGTGGGGTATTTTTGTGTTGCTCTGGTCATGTTAAGAAACATATTTATATGTTTCTTAGCAAGCCAGGCTGGCTAACCAGTTCTATCAGGTGAACACCTGTCAGTAAACAAACTGGTTTACAGATCACTTGGGAGTTTTGGACTTTAAACAGCACATCATAAATCTGATTGACCTTATCTTTTTTTTTCTCAAAGATTTTATTTATTTATTTGACAGAGAGAGAGATCACAAGTAGGCAGACAGGCAGGCAGAGGGAGAGGGAGAAGCAGGCTCCCCGCTGAGCACAGAGCCTGATGTGGGGCTCGATCCCAGGACCCTGGGATCATGACCTGAGCTGAAGGCAGATGCTTAACCATCTGAGCCACCAAGGCGTCCCTAATTGACCTTATCTTGTCCAAGAGCCAGATACCCAGATGTCCTCAGAGATGAAGATAGAGTTTTCCCAGTCCAGCTGTAAATTGACCCTATCATACACAATTATATTCAGAGCACCTACTATGTACAAGGTATATGGTATGCCTTTGGAATTGGCATCAAGACATCATCCTTGACAACCAGAAAGACTAGTGAAGAAGAAAAACAGAAAATCAACAAAGTGGTATTGGCAGGGGAGTAAGCTACCTAACTCTGTCACAGTCTCTAGGTGATTTCCTGCTTGCTTATTTAAGGCTTTACTGAGGAAGTAACAATTTAGATGGTTTACTTAATTAATTACTTAATTACTTAATTAATTAATTAATTAATTAATACTTAAATGATGAGTAAAATTTTGCCAATGTCTAGAACAAGTGCCTAGCCAAGTAGGCATTCAGTAATATTTGATGTATTTAATTATTATATTTATGTACCTGAAGTAGGGAACAATATGTTCAAATCCATATATGATAAAAGTGCAAAGCTTTTCTGGGGAACAGATAATCTAATATGGCTGTGCAAAGAACACATGGTGGTAATGGCAAAGTGATTTAGGGACAGATTATTAAAGCTCTTGGGGCACCTGGCTAGTTCAGTTAGAAGAGCTTATGTCTCTCCTCCTGCTCGTGCTCGCTCTGTCTCTGTCTCTCATAAATAAAAACCTTAAAAAAAAAAAAAAAAAGAATTACTTCTTGGCGTTTGGCACCAGACCTCACCAACATTCAAAAACTACATCATTAGGGCGCCTGGGTGGCTCAGTCCGTAAAGCATCTGCCTTCGGCTCAGGTCATGATCCTGGGATCCTGGGATCGAGTTCCGCGTTGGGCTTCCTGCTCAGGGGGGAGCCTGCTTCTCCCTCTGCCTGCCGCCCCCCCCACTCCTGCTTGTGCTCTCTCTCTCTCAAATAAATAAAATAAAATCTTTAAAAAAAAAACAACTACATCATTAAAATAAATAATATTTTTATGAAAAAAACAAAAAATTTAGTGATAAGGGTGGCATTGCTTTACAGTTTTTGGAGGTGTCTTTAATGTCTGGCTTAATGGAAGTCAGCTGGATTCTCATATCTACTTCTGCATTTTATCTGTGTTGTAATACGTTATTTCAATTGAAGTGTATAAAGAAATTTAGGATTTACACCAACATATGTAGTTGGGAAAGGGAGGACTTTTTTTTTTTAAGATTTTATTTATTTGACAGAGAGAGACACAGTGAGAGAGGGAACACAAGTAGGGGGAGTGGGCGAGGGAGAAGCAAGCTTCCCGTGGAGTGGGGCTCGATACTAGCAGCCTGGGACCATGACCTGAGCCAAAGGCAGATGCTTAACGACTGAGCCACCCAGGCGCCCCAGGGAGGACTGTTTTAATAATAGCCTTTCTAGATAATTTTGGGTGTTCTTCTTTGATAGTATACCAAAACTTGACAAGTGTCAGTCTTAGTCATGTGTTTTGGAGTGTGTTGTTGGGGTTCGGAGCCGACAGCCAAGAAAGTATTCAGTATTTTGGCAGGAAGTAAGAAGATAGAATTTGTTTCAGATAATGGGCCCTACTTTGCACAGACATGTTTAAAATCCTCATTGGTGACCTCCCTACCACTGCTGAGTAGTTTATGTGCTTCCTCTTTTATTTAATGACTTTTTCAGCAATTAGATCTGATGAAATTATTTATGCCATAGGCAACAGGGAAGATTTAAATTCTGAGAACTCATGAAAAGATTTTAAGGAGGCATACAGCATAGGGAATACAGTTAATAATACTGTAATACACTTAGCATGGGAAGCATTTAGTAATGTATAAAATTGTTGAATCACTGTTGTACACTTGAAACTAACATGTTGACTATATTTCAATTAAAAATTTAAAATTTTAATAAAAGTGTTTCAAGGAGGAACCACTACTTGTTAAAGAATATACAGATTTCTAGGGAAAAATTACTTCCTTTTGTGGCCTTTTTTGTCAACGTTAAAAACAATATTAACATAACAGGTCATATTTATTGGCACTTACTATGTGTCAACCACCATGCTAAGCACCTTATTTAATTATAATGAAAAATCTGTTTCGGGAATATTTATGATGATGGTCCTGCATATTTAGAGTTATTTCCTCCTTCTATGGAAAGAAAGTGAGTAACTTTCTTAACACTTTTGACATTTTATTAGTTTTTCAGCAAAGTTATGTATTTGCATGCTTTTGGTTGCCTTTTGTGTAACCAATTGAGAATATATTCTTTCATCATAGAAAACTCTCTTAGTCATTCATGGCTTCTCTTCCCTCTCTCCCATCTCACAGCCATCTTAGTTCAGTCCTTATCATCACTTATTTGGATTATTGCAATCATATCCTATTTGTCTCCTTTCTACCATATCCAGTCTCTCAAATATCTTAAGGTTATTTGTCTCTTTATCATTCCTCTGCATCATTTGCTCCCCATTTGCTCTCTCTGGAGTAGAGTTCAGACTTTGTGCAGTTTGGTAGGGAGAGCATAGACATGTTGTCCATGTTTATATTTGTTCCACTTTATCAGAGTAGCTGTATGTACCTCCCAATACAACTTGCCTCCTAGACTTAATAAAAGTTACTTCTCATGGTTTCCTAGGCACACCATGTTCTTTCTTGCTTTGTACATTCGTATGCTATCTCTGCCTCGAATATTGTTCTCTGCACTTGTTTAACTCCTATTTACCCTTTAAGGCACACTGAAATACCATCTCTTCTGTGAAGTTTTTATCAATTGTACCACGCCAAGGGTTAATGAATTGATACCATTTTCTATGAACTTCCATTATGGTATGTGGTATTTTTTTAATTGATGTTAAAATTATGTTCATATGTTCATAAAATTCATATGGATTTCCTTTGTGGAAACCACTTCTCTTGTTTTTCTTATTAGAGAGTAATTACTTTCTTATTGTGGAAAATTTTGAATCAGTCAGCAAATATTGACTGGTTACTTTCAGTATGCCAGGCACAGTGCTAAGCCTGGGAGAAACTGGTAAAATCTTCATGAAGTATATAGTTTAGACTGGGGGAAGTACTTAAACAGTTCAGCTCTTCAAAATGTTGTGAAAGGAAATGTAGAAAATACAAAGAAGCAGAAAAAGAAAATGAAAAGCACCAGTAATCACTCTGCTCAGCATTACATTACAAAATGAAATGTAAAAATCAGACCTGGCCCAAGCAAGCCCATGAGGCACTATTGATCTGCATAGGCGGTGGCTTAGATTCCGTGCTCCCCAACTCCTGTGTCATCCACCCCTGTGACCTCATGGACCGTTTCTTAGGAGCAGTTAATTGTTTGCTGTACATCCTCCATACTGTCTTCTCTCTCTTTTTTTCTCTGCATACACACATATTTTAAAAATAAAAATATATGACTATGCCTTGTGTAATATTTTGTGGCCTGATTTTCTCAATGAAGGTAATGAATACTTCCATTCTTTAAAAAGTCATTTAGAAGATAAACTATTTTTATTCTATAAGAGCTTACTTTAAATTAAAAAAAAATACATCAAGCCTACATTTCTCTATCAAAAGTGAAAAAATTTTTGTTCACCCCCGTCATGTGAAGTAATTCATGGAACCTATGTTCTTTTACTTTTCACTTACTTTACCTTTTTTTTTTTTTTAAACCTCATACAAGTTAAGAGGGCCTGAAATATGGCAGTGATAGTGAGGATGAATGTAAGGGAATTCTAGTGAACATTCCCACCCCTTGCTCATTGCCCTTCTGCCTCTTGTGATAGCTCAGGACTCCTTTCCATCTCTTTCCTCTTTTCCTTTTCTTCTTCCCCAACTAGGAAGTCTGGTTTTTTGGTTTTTTTGTTTTTTGTTTTTAAGATTTTATTTATTTGTCAGAGAGAGAGACACAGAGAGAGCACAAGCAGGGGGAGAGGCAGGCAGAGGGAGAAACAGGCTCCCCACTGAGCAAAGAGCCTGATGTGTGGGACTCGATCCCAGGACCCTGGGATCATGACCTGAGCTGAAGGTAGCTGCTTAACCAACTGAGCCACCCAGGCGTCCCAGAAGTCTATTTTATATGCATATAAAGCAGTAAGCAAGATACTTGTATAAATGTACATAAAGATGTTCGCTGAAGTATTGTTTAATAATAAAAAAAACCCATAGAAACAACCTAGAATGTCCAGTGATATGGGAATAGATAAATAAAATTTGGTATATTCCTATGATAGCATACTGTACAGCAGTTGAAAGGAATGAACTATTGTAATTATCTACTGGATCTCTCAACTGTAATTTTTATTGATAAAAACTTTGTGGAGTGATAGAGTTATCCTGTTTATTTATTTTTTAAAGATTTTGTTTATTTATTTATTTGACAGAGAGAAGCAGCATGAGAGGGGATAGGGTCAGAGGGAGAAGCAGGCTCCCCGCTGAGCCGGGAGCCCGATGCGGGACTCGATCCCGGGACTCCGGGATCATGACCTGAGCCGAAGGCAGTTGCTTAACCAACTGAGCCACCCAGGCGCCCTAGAGTTATCCTATTTAGATAAAAATAAAAAGCACAAAATAAAACTATGTTTATGGACATACATATATGTAAAATAATTTTTAAATGAATTACAATTATGCATCCAAATTAACACTAGCCATTACCTCTGGAAATGTGTGAAGGGGGATTGGACTGGAGAGATGGTTGACTTTGATTATATCAGTAATAGTTCATTTACTTTTTTTTTTTTTTTTTAAAGATTTTATTTATTTATTTGACAGAGAGAGACACAGCGAGAGAGGGAACACAGCAGGGGGAGTGGGAGAGAGAGAGAAGCAGGCTCCCCGCAGAGCAGGGAGCCCGATGCGGGACTCGATCCCAGGACCCTGGGACCATGACCTGAGCTGAAGGCAGTCGCTCAACCAACTGAGCCACCCAGGCACCCTAGTTCATTTACTTTATTATAATAAAAAGCTTGATGCAGACGTGGCAAAATGTAAATAATGATCAATTGTAGGTGGGGGGTGTATTTGTTACATTATTTTTTCTGGATTATACAGTTTCTGTAATTAAAGGTCATTGTATAGTGTCTGGCACAAAATAGATATTTAATGAATTTCAGTTTTCTCTGTTTTTGTCAACTGTTCCTACAGGAGGAATGGATCATTGTAGTATCAGTAAATAACTGGGATGTTACATAGCCAGTTTAATATCCCAGTTATTTAAAGCTTCTCCAGCCACTTTAAAGATACCCTCCCCTACCCATGGTGATATATTTTGAGGTACAAATTCAGGAAATAAACATTCTTTATGACAGATTGGGCCAGGAACCTGTTCTTAGGAGAAATACCAATATACCCTGTCTAGCAACTTTTGTATTGTTTCATGGTTATTGTTTCTGCACTTAGAAGTCTTCTGTAGATTACAACTCAGTAGACACTATGTCAAATAATTTATTGTGAAACCTGTGTTATTTAGCTAATTGGTTTTTTCTTCCAAGTTTTTATTGATTGATTTTTAAAGATTTTATTTATTTATTAGAGAGGGAGAGAGAGAGGGAGAGAGGGCGAGGGCGAGGGCGTGTGCATGAACGGGGAGGGACAGAGGGAGCCTGGCTTGGGGTTTGATCCTAGGGCCCTGGGATCATGACCTGAGCCGAAGGCAGATGCTTAACCGACTGAGCCCACCCAGTTGCCCCTATGTTGTTGTTGGTTTTTTTCTTTTAAAGATTTATTTATTTATTTATTTATTTATTTATTTATTTATTTATTTATTTATTTTTAAAGATTTTATTTATTTATTTGAGAGAGACAATGAGAGAGAGAGAGCACATGAAAGGGGGGAGGGTCAGAGGGAGAAGGAGACCCCCTGCTGAGCAAGGAGCCCGATATGGGACTCGATCCCGGGACTCCAGGATCATGACCTGAGCCGAAGGCAGTCGCTTAACCAACTGAGTCACCCAGGCGCCCCAAAGATTTATTTATTTTGAGAGAGAGAAAAAGAGAAGGAGAGCATGGAGGGGGAGGGGCTGAGGGAGAGAAAAGCAGACTGCCCGCTGACTGCAGAGCCTGATGCAGGGCTCAATCTCATGACCCTGAGATCCTGACCTGAGCCAAAATTAAGAGTTGGACGCTTAACCTACTAAGCCACTCAGGCACCCCTTTCTTCCAAGTTTTTATTTTTTAATTTTAATTTTTAAAGATTTTATTCATTTATTTGAGAGAGAGAGAGAAGGAAAGCACAGAGGGAGAGTGAGAGGGAGAAGCCGACTCCCCACTGAGCAGAGACCCTGACGTGGACCCTGAGATCATGACCTGAGCCAAAGGCTGACACTAACCGACTGAGCCACCCAGGCGCGCCGCGCCCCCCCCCCCGCCGAGTTTATATTTAAATTCCAGTTCGTTAACATACAGTGTAATATTAGTTTCAGTTGTAGAATTTAGTGATTCAATACTTACAAATACCTGGTGCTCGGAGCACCTGGGTGGCTTAGTCTATATATATACACACACACACACCACACCTTCTTTATCCATTTCTATCTGTGGACACTCGGGCTCTTTCCATAATTTGGCTTTTGTGGACACCTGGGCTCTTCTCATAATTTAGCTATTGTTGATAATGCTATAAACATCAGGGCGCACGTATCCTTTCAAGTTAGTATTTTTGTATGCTTTGGGTAAATACCTAGTAGTGCAATTACTGGATCATAGGGTAGTTCTATTTAACTTTTTGCGGAAACTCCGTGTTGTTTCCCAGAACGGCTACACTAGTTTGCATTCCCACCAACAGTGTAAGAGAATTCCCCTTTCTCTGCATCCCCACCAACATCTGTTTCCTGTGTTGTTAATTTTAGCCATTCTGACAGGTGTGAGGTGGTATCTCATCGTGGTTTTTGACTTGTATTTTCCTGATGATGAGTGATATTGAGCATCTTTTCATGTGCCTGTTAGCCATCTATATGTCGTCTTTGGAAGAGTTCTATTCATGTCTTTGGCTCATTTCTTAACTGGATTATTTGTTCTTTGGGTGTTGAGTTTGATAAGTTCTTTATGGATTTTGGATACTAACCCTTTATCAGATATGTCATTTGCAAATATCTTCTCTCATTCCATAGGCTGCCTTTTAGTTTTGTTGATATTTCCTTCTGGTATAGTCATGATTTTTAACTGATGCATTTCAGCTCTAAGTAAATGAAGAGTGAGTGAAAAATTACAGTGAGACTAGTTTTGAGTAAAGGATAAATCTGATACATGAGATTAATTTGTGAGTAAAGAATTACTCCATTACATCATAATTGAATTGCTTCTAAAATAATGTCTGTTAGTTTTTGAATATCTTTACTATTGTGTAAATTTGGCGCTAGTTTAATTTGCATGAGGGCAGAGTCTGTCTGGTTTTCCTTTGTATTCCATTATAGTGCTTTTCATAGTAGACATTCAGTAAAGACTTGTTTTTGAATGAGTGAATAAATGTAAAGCTGCTGCTCTTAAGAAATTTAACGTAAGATGATAGATGTAAATACTTACATTTTGATTTAGTGAAAAGAGAGCTATCTGTGTAGGGCAATCTGTACTAAGTGCCAGATGAGGGGTTAGAACAGTCAGTGCTATAAGAAGAGGGAGTGATCATTTTCAGTAGGGTGACTAAGCCAAACTTACTGAGTTGGGCCCTGAAAAGAAAGTTTCAATGAAAATGGAGAGGAAGTAGGGATTATCAAAATAATCATTTTCTGATTTTGTTATTTCAAAATGCCTCTTTATCCTGAATATGGTTTGGAAACTTCCCCTGTTTTGACCTGTGGATAAATCTGGAATCTTCATTTCACTAAGTATTTCTCCAGGGAGATCAGGACCATCTTATTTCCCTTGTTCTTCTAATTCATGTCTTCTGTATCATTCTTTTCTGTTAATTGTTTATTCTCACTGTTTAGCTCTCATCTTTGAGCCTTCTTCAAAGCAGCATTATATAAAGATAATATTCTTTTTTTGCTATGAGTCTGTCCCTTTCCCTGTAACTTCCATCTTAATGGACTATAGTTTACCTGAGCCGTAACTAATGTGGAGCTCCCAAGGTCTTCTGTTACCTCTTTAAGAGACCACTATGTACTTGGCCTTTCTTCCCAAACCTAAAATGTACTTCCTCTTGAACTTAATATGAACATTTTCATTTTTATTATTTTATAATAAATGGTTTTAAGTTTTATTTTTATTATAACATACATGCAGTAAAGTGAAAATAGAATGTATGTTTCAAAAATAATGTAAAACCAGTTTTCATAAATTAAATAATTTTTTGAAGCTATTATATGTACTCTAAAGAAAATAGAATGACTCTTGTATTAGTATAAATAAATATATAAATACTTCTTATCTTTCCTTCTTCCAAGGCATAGCTCCAGTGCTAGCTCCTTACTGAATCTCTTCTTGGGTTCCCTCCCTTCCCCTGAGTATGTTGTTGGGTGCTCGTTGGTCCTGCCATTCTCCCTTGCTAGTTGGTTACCTGTCTCTCTTTCCTACTAAATTGTATATATATTTTCTTAGAACAGGAACCAGGGTTATTCACCTGCTAAACCTTTCTTCTCATCTCCCATCTAAGTGACTTACCCATAGGAAATACTTAATAAATGTTTGTCAAATTGAACTGAATTTGTACTTAAAATTCTTTAAAGTAAGACATACCTGTATTGGTTTCCTGTTTTTATTCTGATATCTGTCTTAAAAGCTACTAAGGAGTACCTAATACTGTAATATGCATTTGTGTGATTTTTTAAAACTCTGGGTGAAATAGCTTATACTACAATTTTCTTTGTTTTTCTTTATTATTGTTTTAATTGGAAGGCAAACTTTCTCCCTTCTGACAACTGTTCTGAGCTGATCTAAGTACCAAGACAATTCCCAGGCAGCACTTAATTTTTATTTTATTTTATTTTTATTTTATATCCATTAATTAACATATAGTGTATTATTAGTTTCATAGGTAGAGTTTAGTGATTCATCAGTTGCATATAACACCCAATGCTCATTACATCAAGTCCCCTCCTTAATGCCCATCACCCGATACCCCATGCCCCTCCCCACCTCCTCTCCAGCAACCCTCAGTTTGTTTCCCGTAGTTAAGAGTCTGCTACGGTTTGTCTTCCTCTCTGATTTAATTTTATTTTATTTTTCCCTCCCTTCCTTTCCCTATGTTCATCTGTTCTGTTTCTTAAATTCCAGCACCTAATTCTTAACATAGCAAGATTGTGGAAATTCCTGTATAATGTTCAGTGGATCTTTGTCATATCAGAAATGATCTTTCTGGGTCATATTTATTGTTTTCATCATACTTCTTTAAAAAATTTCAATATTTTGGGGTCCCCCCCTCATTTTACAGGTCAGGAAACTAAGTCTTTTTTTTTTTTTAAGATCTTATTTATTTACTTGTTAGAGAGCACAAGCAGGAGGAGCTGCAGGCAGAGGGAGAAACAGGCTCCCTGCTGAGCAAGGAGCTGCATGTGGGCTTGATCCCAGGACCCTGGGATCATGACCTGAGCTGAAGGCAGACGCTTAACCAACTGAGCCAGCCAGGAGTCCCAGGAAACTAAGACTTAGGCATAAATAAGTTTCCCAAGTTAACACAACTAGAAAGTGGTAGGAATAAAATGTTGCCTGATATAAATTGAGGAGATTAAATTAGATGATCTGCCTGTCTTCTTTCAGCTCCAAAGTCTCTGAAGTTCTGGGAGTCTTTAACATTATTTGAACATTTGTATAAGCAGTAAAATATTTGACAAAATGAACTTGCTTTGGGGAAAGTGTCGGGTTGCTTTCAAGCTCAAACCAGTTTACTGCTCTCACGGAGATCATTTGCTGACTGTGCCAGAGGGCTCCTCACAGTGGCAATGAAGTAATACCTATCATTTTTTCAGCTTCACCAGGTTTTAATGCTTCCATTTTTTTTATCTTCCATTCTGGGTGGTGGTTATACTCTTGAAAATATAATTGAGCTCTCAATGTCTACCCAGTTGCCCCAGGGCTTTCTTGTATCCAGCAAAATTCAGAACCCGTAAGACTGCTGAGTGCACTGGCTCCACCTACTCTCATGCTGAGGCAAACATCCTCCTACTGTTATCCGTTGAGAGTTGTTTCAAATTTACCTTTGCATATTGCCTTTTCCCCCTGACTTTCTTTCCTTTACTTTTGATATTAGAGTTTTCTTTTCATTTACCAAAATTTGCTTTTACTTATTAAGAAATCTCTAAATTATGGGAATGTTGTTAACGTCTGTAATTTTTATTTGGTGGGAGAATACAAAGAAATTGTGTTTGGGGGTATGAAAATACTGTAGTTTTCAGATTTAAAAAAATTCCTTAAGTCTATATTCAAGGAGGATTCCCTCTATAAAAAAATATTTTTTTGCTTGAATGTTTTAGTGTACTTACTGTGTGATATATGAATGAATCTCTAGTTTTTACTTCTGGTAAAAAACTTTTAATTGAATTTTCTGGGAGCATCCCAAACCCAGGTAAACTCTAATTAGAAGTAATTTAGCCTTCATTTTCTATCATTCATTTATATTATTAATATTTTAATTCTAAACTATAAGAACAATATAACTACATTGTAGAAAATATAGAAAAAAGAGAAAAGACCATTTTGCCATCTTAAAAAATCCATTCTTCTCATTTTGGTATTGGGGGAAACTTCAGCAACCGTAGTTATACCCAGCCATGATTAATGAAAACATAGTGTTATAGTTGTGCTCGTTATCAACTTCTCAGCTAGTTATCAGCTCCAGGTTGATTCATTGCATGCTCTGTGAAAATGGACCTGGACCCTTTAAATAGGTCTCCTTTGCTAGCTGGCTGAGTGTTAAACTTTGCCAGTAGAGGGCACTGGAGAGACATTGCAAGAGGGAAGGGTTTTCTTTCTTGGTTCTGGGGTGCTGGCTTGGTGGCTCCTCCAGTGCCTGGCTGTTGCAATACAAGTGGCTTATCTAGTGTCTCTCTGACAGTGCATGAAGCTTCCTCTAGTGTCCAGATCTTAAAGCTTGGTCAGCTTTTACAGTGATAGCTCCTGCAGAGCATGGGAATCAGCAGCTACTGGCCCGTAGCTCCCCCCTCCATGAGATCAGCTTTCTCTGGCTCCCTAGAGGGCATATGAAGAACAAGTTCTTAAGGGTATGATTTTCAGTAAGCTCTGCAGTTGTGGCACTACAGCAAATTTTCTGCTGTTCTGTGAGCTGCGGTCCTGCCCTCTCCCAAAAGGTGTAGATCTCAGTCCTGGCTGGGACCTCTTCTTTTCGTATTCTATCTCCAACCTAGCAATAGTGGCCATTCCTTACATTTGCTGTTCCTATATTCTGAAGAGTTCTCTTACTTCTTACTAGCCAATCCCTCATTACTCCAATTCTTTCATGATTCTTTATAGTAAACTTTTCTTGTTCAAATTACTCTGTGGTTTGGTGAGGGTTCCCCAAACACCAAAATGATAAAAATGGATATTTTAAGATGGTAAAATAATGGATTTTTTTTCTTTTTTTCCTCTGTATTTTCTACAGTGTGGCTATATTGTTCTTATAATTTAAAACATTAATATAAATGAATGGTAGAAAATAAAAGCTAAATTACTTCTACTTAGAGTTTGGTCCTTGACTTACACCATTTCTTTAAAAGATTTTATTTATTTCGGGCGCCTGGGTGGCTCAGTTGGTTAAGCGACTGCCTTCAGCTCAGGTCATGATCCCAGGGTCCCGGGATCGAGTCCCACATCGGGCTCCCAGCTCAGCAGGGAGCCTGCTTCTCCCTCTGACCCTCTCCTCTCTCACGCTGTTTCTCTCTCGCTCGCTCTCCAATAAATAAATAAATGAAATCTTTAAAAAAAAAATAAATAAAAGATTTTATTTATTTGAGAGAGTGCACACGCTTGTGCACGAGTGGGTAGGGGGAGGGAAAGAAAGAGGGAGAAGCAGTTTCCTTGCTGAACTGGGAGCCTGACTCAGGGCTCAATTCCAGGACCCTGAGATCATGACCTGAGCTGAAGGCAGATGCTTAACCAACTGAGCCCCGCAGGCGCCCTGACTGAAACCATTTTTAAGCAGAAATTTTTAGTCCGTGATCATTTTATGTGCATTCTTTTTGTTCAGTAAAGTTAAATTAGCTAATATTTATATATTTCCTTATTTACAATTTCATATCTATTATTCTTTAAATTAGCTTTTTAAAAACAACCTTTTATTCTTCTTGACTTTATAATCTTAGCTTCTTGACTTTATAGTTTTTTTGCTTTTGTAGTTAAACCTTTGGTGTCCTGTTTTAATAACTCATTGCCACTCCAAGGTCATCAAGATATTTTCCCGTGTTTTCTTCTAAAAGTTATATTGTTTTACCTTTCATGTTTAGATCTGCAGTACATCTCGAATTTATTTTTGTATAAAAAAATGTGAATTTGGGGTCCAGATTTTTTTTCCCGCCATGTAAGTATCTAGTTGATCCAGTGCCCTTTATTGAAAAGACCATTTTTTCTATACTACACTGCAGGGCCATGTTTGTTATAAATCAGGTGACTGTACAAGTTGGTTCTTGGGGTCTTTTCTGTTGTTCTATTTGTCTATCCTTGCAAATAGGCCTTGATATCTAGTTGTGTAAATACTCTGTTATTTGAGATTGTCTGGATTCTTCTTGGCCTTTTGAATTTTCTTTTTTTTTTTTTTTAAAGATTTTATTTATTTATTTGACAGAGAGATAGAGAGAGAGAACAAGTAAGCAGAAAGGCAGGCAGAGGGAGAGGGAGAAGCAGGCTCCCCGCTGAGCAGGGAACCCGATGCGGGGCTCCATCCCAGGACCCTGGGATCATGACCTGAGCCGAAGGCAACCACTTAACCGACTGAGCCACCCAGGCGCCCCAAGCCTTTTGAATTTTCATATAAAGTTTAGAATCAGTTTCTCAATTTGCACCCAAAAAACCTGTCAGGAGTTTTAGTCTTAAACCTCTTTTGTTAGATTTGTATCTAGGTATGTGATGTGTTTTGATGCTACTGAAAATTACATGTGGAGCACTATAACTTTCAGTAAAAGATTCAAGTTGTCAGTCTGACTCAGGAGTCAAAAATGTCTTTATTACTATGTTTTCTTAGCTGTATAGAGAGATACAGCGGGTACAGCATCATTATCTGATCTCAAGGCCTATTATCTACCCAAATACACAGATTCAGGTATAATGCAGTAATACTTCAGGAGTCTAGTCAAGAAAGCAAGTCTTCTACAAGGGAAAAATTCATGCTAGCTTCAAACTTCTCCATAGTAACGTTCAGTCTGGAAGACAACAGCACAATACTTACAAACTTTTGAAGGAAAGAGAGATCCCAACAGTTTATAGCTAAGTCATCTTTTGAGAATAAAGGCAGAGCACAATATTCTCAAACACTCAAGATGTTAAGGAATACAATATGTATAACTCCTTGAAAAACTACATGAGGATGGATTATGAAATCTAAACAAGTAGATCATGGTTAAAAAACATAAAGGCAAAATGGGAAGAAAGGTCATGGGGAAAAAGACTAGTGGTAGGCACAATATCCATTTAAATTGAGATTTGAGGCTAAAAACAAGGCTGGACATAGAAGTACCATATAATACAGGAATTCATGTCCTAGGAATATACCCTAGAGAATTGAAAACGTCTACACAAAAAAATTGTATTATGAATGTTCATAGCACATTATTTATAATAGTCAAAGAGTGGAAAACAACCCAGATGTCTTAACTGATGAATATATAAATAAGATGTGGCATATCCACTCAGTGGACTATTTGGCAATAAAAAAGAATGAAGTTATAGATACATGCATGCTACAAAATGGATGAACCTTGAAAACATGCTAAGTGAGAGAAGCTAGACACAAAAGACTACATATTATATGATTTCATTTATATGAAATATCCAAAATAGCCGAATCCATAGACATGGCAAGTGGATTAGTAGTTGCCAGGGACTGTGGGGAGGAGAGATGGGGAGTGACTGCTAATGGGTCTGAGGTTTCATTTTGGGCTGATGAAAATGTTCTAAAACTAGTGATGATGGTTGCACAAATAGGTAAGTAAGTTAGAAACCACTGAATTTTATACATGAAAAGGTTAAGTTTTATGATATGTGAATTATATCTTGATAAAGCTGTCATTAAACCCACAAGGGTGGAAAATGTGGTCTGCAGAACTAAACGTAAATCCTTGACAATGTGAAATATATAGGCCTTGACAATGTGGAAATGACTAATAAAAATAAGTAAGTAGGGGAAGAGAGGTGGGAGGAAATTTTGGAGTGTGAATTTTTTAATGTTTCACAGCAAGGATGCATTTGCTATAGGGGCGCCTGGGTGGCTCAGTTGGGTAAGCGTCTGACTCTTGATTTTAGCTTAGGTCATGATCTCAGAGTCATGGGATCAAGCCCCTGTACACTCCCCACTCAGCATGGAGTCTGCTTGCCCTTCTCCCTCTGCTCCACCCTGCCCTCCCCCACTCCCCTGCTCACACACACTCTCTCAAATAAATAAATAAATAAAATCTTTAAAAAAAAAGGATGCTATAAAAAACATGTAAAAATCAGGTCTCTAATATTTCTTTTAGTCATTTTTTTTTTTTTAAGATTCTATTTATTTATTTATTTGAGAGAGCCTGAGAGAGAGAGAGAGCCCATGCAGAGGAGCAGGGTGGGGCGTGTGGGGAGGTAGAGGGGCAGAAGGAGAGGGAGAAGCAGACTCCCCACTGAGCAGGGAGCCTGATGTGGGGCTCTATCCCAGGACACTTGAGCCGAAGGCAGATGCTTAACTGACTGATCCACCCAGGTGCCCCTCTTTTAGTCATTTTCATATTCAGTTTTACTTTCTTTTTTAAATTAAGATATTTTTAATACTTTTGTTTAAAAAAGGGTATGTCTAATATCCTGTAAAACTTTGTCTTTTCTTTCTTAATTCATCCGTTCTTTCATCTCTTTCTATATGTAAACTTTATTAGCAAAACAAGCTGCCATCTGCTATAACCATTGTTAAATCAAAAGAGAAAGAAACACATAATTTTATGATAATACCAGAGGATAAGGGAGAAACTACTATACTCTGGTTTCATCAAGCATGCATGCATGGATTTAGTCATTCCCCCAGACTTTCCTGAGTGCCTGCTCTGTCCTTGATATTGTACCAAGTGAAAAGCATTACAATTATGAATAAGATATGGCCCCTGTCCAAAAAAGTTCATAGTCTAATAAGGCAGCTTGTTATGCTTTCTTTGGACAGCTCTAATTTTAGAATGTTTTGCCTTATATTGAGTAGAAATCTGCTTCTCTGTAACTTCATTGATTTTAATTTTGATATTTTACAGCTGCTGGAAGCCTCAATCACCCGTAGTTTAACAATCCTTCAGATATTTGAAGACTGCATTCATGCTGTTCTCATATGGTGTTTCATTAATTAAGTGAATGATTCCTTTATTTTAGTCTCTTCTCTCAGTACTTAGGTTCTATGTTTGTTTAAAGTAGGGTTCCATAGATAGGTAAACATTCCAAAGAGAAGCGGAATTAAAGCAGAGAGAAGGATGACCACTACCCATCTCTTTCCATTTTTACTTCTAAATTTTGCTTTGAGGTAGTATATTCAGATTTTCCCCAGGAATAGTCTACTGTCATCTTTCTCTCTTTGGATCTTTCTCTTATAGTTGTCCTTATTCTGTCTCTCACAGCAGCCTATATTTGTGGTTTGCAGTTTCTCATTCTAATTTGTAAAACTTTGCATTGTCCTTAATTGAGTTTTATGTAGTTTGTAAGACTCTCCTACCTCCTGTCTCCAGGTCATTTGAAATGTGTTTCTGACTTTCATAGTATTGACTTCTCAGCTGAATTTAATATTATCTGTACCTTTGGGCATATTTCGATTCCTTTATTTCAGCCATCAGTAAAGATTTTCATTAGTTTGAATCCTAGGGCCCTCCTGAATGGCATCTTCTGCAGGTTTCAGCATCTTTCTCAGGTTTACTTAAAGCTATAGAAAACTGTCATTTGGATATATAACTATCAATCTATCTAGTTCCCCACCTTGTGTTTTCACACTCCACCTAGGCAAATTACTTTGCTATTTGTGCAATTGGGAATTTACTTAAAACATTTTTAATAGAATACTCTTTGATATAATTTTTTTTAAAAGGTTTTATTTATTTATTTTAGAGAGAGAGCATGATTGGGGGAAGGAGTAGAGGGTGAGGGAGAGAGAGAATTCCAAGCGGACTCCCGCGCTGAGTGTTGAGCCGGACACAGGACTCGATCTCACAACCCCGAGATCATGATCTTAGCCAAAATCAAGAGTTGGTCGCCTGACTGGCTGAGCTGCCTAGGCACACCCTCTTTGGTATAATTTTTAAAATATTAATAAGGACCTTCTTTGTACAAGCATTGTGCTAGTACATTTAAGGGTAAGAACATTGACTGTAAGGACAGATAGACCTGGAATAAAATCTTGGCTCTGCCGTTTGTTTACTGTGAGAACTTGGGTAAATTAAATAATCTCTTCCCTGGGGTGCCTGGGTGGCTCAGTTGGTTGTGTGTCTGCCTTCTGCTCAGGTCATGATCCTGGAGTCCCGAGTCAGGCTCCCTGCTCAGCAGGGGGGGGTCTGCTTCTCCCTCTGCCCTTCGCTCCAACTCGTGCTTGTCTCTGTCTCTCTTGCTCTCTCTCTCTCTCAAATAAATAAATAAAATCTTAAAAACAATAATCTCTTAGCCTGACTTTATTGTTTGCTTAATGGGGCAGTGTTTCACAAGGTTGTTGTGAGAAGCAAGTTAGCACATGTATAAAGTGAAGTCCAGTACTTGGTACTTAATACGACAGTAGACTTAGGTTCCTTTCTCTCTTTTCAGTATCTAGCTCAAATCTTATCACATCTATGAAACTATCCCCAACTGTTTTATTCCCTTTCCTAAAAGTTTCTTTAATTAATTTTTATTTTATCAAAGTGATGTGTTAAAAGTATAAAAATCCAGTACATTAAAAAATAAATAAAAACCCAGCTAGTGATAGAAGAGTTGTAATAAAACCAAAAAGCAGTGCCTTTCCCTTTTTTCTCTCTACCCTCTAATTCTACTCCCCGGAGGCAAAACTTTTTTAAAAACAGTTTTATTGAGGTATAGTTGACATTCAACAGAGTGTGCATACTTAAGGTGTATAAATTAAGGTTTGACATATATACATGTGAAACCATCACCACAATCAAGGGATTGAACATACCCATCACCTCCAGGTTTTCTCATGTCCCTTTGTTAAGTCCTCCCTTTCCATCCCACTGTTGGCTCTACCTCATCTCTACCCCACAACCACTGTTCTACTTTCTGACACTATAGGTTAGTTTATATTTTCTAAACTTTTATATGAACTGTTTTAATTCTTGTCTGCTAATTCTAACATATGTGCCAATTCCGGATTGTTTTCACTGGATTATTTGTCTCATTATGGGTTATGTTTCTTCTTTGTATGCTTGGCAATCTTTTTTTTTTTTTTTTTAAAGATTTATTTATTTGTTTCAAAGGGAGAGAGAGTGAGAGCAAGCAGGGGGCAGGGGCAGAGGGAGAAGAAGAGAGAATCCTTGAACAGACTCCCTGCTGAGCACCGAGCCCGGTGTGAGGCTCAATTCCATGATCCCGAGACCATGACCTGAGCTGAAACCCAAGAGTTGGACGCCCAACCTCCTGAGCCACCCAGGCACCCCATATGCTTGGTAATCTTTGATTGGATGCCAGACATTGTGTTTTTTACCTTGTTGGGTGCTGGATATTTTTGGTATACCAGAAATAGCCTTGAATTTTGTTCTAGGATTCAGTTAAGTTACTTGGAAATATATGTATATTTTTTGGATTTTGTCTCTGGTATTATTGAGATATAGTTGGAAACAGTTGACCTTGAATAATACGGAGTTGAGGAACACCGATATGCCCATGCAGTCAAAAAGCCATATAGAACTTTTGACTCCCCAGGATATAACTATTAGTAGCTTACTGTTGACCAGAAGCCTTACCAATAACATAAACAGTTGATTAGCACATATTTTCTGTTATATGTATTATATACTGTATTTTTACAATACAGTAAGCTGCAGAAAAGAAAATATTAGTAAGAAACTCATAAAGAAAAGAAAATGTATTTAGATTACTGTATTATATTTATTGGACCTGTGCAGCTCAAACCTGTGTTGTTCAAGGGTCAACTGTGTAATATTATATAAGGTTAACGTGTACAATGTGTTGATTTGATAAACATATATTGTAAAATGATTACCAGCATAGCATTGCATAATTACCTGTCATATAATTACCTGTCACATAATTACCATTTGTGTGTGTGTGGTGAGAACATTTAAGATGAACTTTCTTAGCAACTTTTAAGTATATCATATATTATTATTAGCTGTAATCACCATGCTGTACATTAAATCTCCAGAACTTGTTAATCCTATAACTGGAAGTTTGTACACCTTGACCTGTATGTCCTCATTCTCCAGTTCCCCACCCCCAACCCTTGGAATTACCATTCTCTTCTCTATTTCTCTGAGTTTGGCTTTTTTAGATTCCAAATATATATGATGTCACATAGTATTTGGTATCAGGGTAATGCTGGATTCATGAATACAAGTTTGGAAGTATTCCCTTCTCTTCTATTTTTGGGGAACAGTTGGAGGAGGTTTGGTGTTAATCCTTTTAAATATTTAGAATTCACCAAGGAAACTACTTGTTCTCAGCTTTTCTGTGTTGGGAGGTTTTTGATTACTGATTCAATATCCTTACTTGTTATTGTTTTATTAAGATTTTCTTTTTCTTCCTGATTCAGTCTTGGTGGATTGTGTATATCTAGGAATTTATCCGTTTCTTCTAGGTTTTCCAATTTGATGGCATATAATTGTTCATAGTAGTCTCTCAGGATGCTTTTTGTTTCTGTGGTAGTAGTTGTAATGTTCTCTCTTAGTTCTGATTTTATTTATTTGAATTCTCTTGCTTTTTTTCTGAGTTAGTGTAGCTGAAGGTTTATCAGTTTTTATCTTTTAAAAAGCCAGCTCTTCATTTCATTAATCTAATTCATTTATTTCCACTCTGATTTTTATTTCTTTCCTTTTCCTAACTTTGGGCTTACTTTTTTTCTAGTTCTTTGAGGTATAAAGTTAGGTTGTTTATTTGAGATCTTTCTTTTTTCTTTTTTTTTTTTTTTTAAGATTATTTATTAGAGAGAGAGAGAGAACATGTTCGTGGGGTGGGGTGGGGCAGAGGGAAAGGGAGAGAGAATCTCAAGCAGACTCCACTAAGCACAGATCCTGATGCTAGGCTCCATCCCACAACCCCAAGATCATGACCGGAGCCGAAATCAAGAGTCTGACATTGAACTGACTGAGCCACCCAGGCGCCCCAACATCTTTCTTTTTTTCTTTTTTTTTAAAAGATTTTTTACTTATTCATTTGAGACAGAGATACAGAGAGAAAGAGAGAACATAAGCAGGAGGAGAGGCAGAGGGAGAGAGAGAGAAGCAGGCTCCCCACTGAGCAGAGAGCCCAACATGGGGCTTGATCCCAGGACCTGGAGATCATGACCTAAGTCGAAGGCAGAGGCTTAACCATCTGAGCCACCCAGGCGCCCCTCTTTTTTTCTTAATACAGGTATTTATTGCTATAAATTTTCCTTTTAGAACTACTTTAGCTGCATCCCATAAGTTTTGGTATATTGTGTTTCCATTTTCATTTATTTCAAGATTTTTTTTTTAAAGATTTTATTTATTTATTTGACAGAGACAGCGAGAGAGGGAACACAAGCAGGGGGAGTGGGAGAGGAAGAAGCAGGCTTCCTGCCGAGCAGGGAGCCCGATGTGGGGCCCGATCCCAGGACCCTGGGATCATGACCTGAGCCTAAGGCAGATGCTCAACGACTGAGCCACCCAGGCTCCCTATTTCAAGATATTTTTAAATGTACCTTTTGATTTCTTCTTTGCTCCATTGGTTGTTCAGGAATCTGTTGTTTAATTTACACATATTTGTGAATTTCTAGTTTTCCTCCATGTTAATTGATTTCTAGTTTTATACCACTGGGGTCAGAGAAGATACTTTGTATGATTTCAGTTTTAAATTTTTTTTTTTTAAGATTTTATTTATTTATTTGAGAGAGAGAGAGAATGAGAGACAGAGAGCATGAGAGGGAGGAGGGTCAGAGGGAGAAGCAGACTCCCTGCCGAGCAGGGAGCCTGATGCGGGACTCGATCCCGGGACTCCAGGATCACGACCTGAGCCGAAGGCAGTTGTTTAACCAACTGAGCCACCCAGGTGCCCTCAGTTTTAAAATTTTTACTAAGATTTGTTTTGTGACATGTGACCTATTCTGGAGAATGTGTATTCTGCTGCTCTTGGTTGGATGGAATATTCTATATATGTCTGTTAGGGCCTTTTGGTGTCAGGCGTAGTTTATTTTATTTATTTATTTATTTATTTATTTATTTATTTATTTATTTTCAAGCATAGTTTAAGTCCAACTTTTCTGTATTAGTTTTCTGTCTGGATTTACTATTCATTGTTAAAAGTGGGGTATTGAAGTCTCCTACTATTAATTGTATTGTGTATTTCTCCCTTCAGATCTGTTAGTATTTCTGAATATATTTAGGTGCTCTGATGTTGGGTGCATACATATTTACAGTTATTATATCCTCTTGATGAATTACGCCTTTGTTATTACATAATGATCTTCTTTGTCTTTTTTTTTTTTTAAGATTTTATTTATTTATTTGAGACAGAATGAGAGAGACAGAGAGCACATGAGAGGGGGGAGGGTCAGAGGGAGGAGCAGACTCCCCGACGAGCAGGGAGCCCGATGCGGGACTCGATCCCGGGACTCCAGGATCATGACCTGAGCCGAAGGCAGTCGCTTAACCAACTGAGCCACCCAGGCGCCCCGATCTTCTTTATCTTTTGTTACAGTTTTTTGTTTTTTTACTTGACAGAGAGAGAGAGCACATGCAGGGGGAGCAACAGGCAGAGGGAGAGGGAGAAGCAGGTTCCCTGCTAAGCAGGGAGCCTGATGTGGGGCTCGATCCCAGGACCCTGGGATTATGACCTGAGCCAAAGGCAGCCTCTTAACTGACTGGGCCACCCAGGCGCCCCATGTCTTTTGTTACAGTTTTTATCTTAAAGTCTGTTTTGTCTGAGTGTAGCTACCCCTGCTCTCTTTTGGTTTCCCTTGCATGGAATATCTTTTTCCATACTGTCACTTTGAGCATATGCATGTCCTTAAAGCTGAAGTGAATCTGTTGTAGCTAGCAAGCATATAGTCAGGTCTTGTTTTTTATCCATCCAGCCACTGTGTGCCTTTTAATTGCAGAATTTAATCCATTTACATTTAGAGTAATTATTGATAGTTGAGGACTTACTAATGCCATCTTAATTGTTTTCTGGCTGTTACATAGTTCCCTTATTGCTTTCTGCCCTTTGTTGCCTTATTTTGTGAATTGATTTTCTGTAGTTATATGCTTTGATTCCTTCCTCTTTATTTTTCTGTAGGTTTTTGCTTTGTGATTACCATGAGACTTACATAAGACAACCTAGAGATATAACAGTCTTTTTTCCCCACTGATAACAACTTCGCTTACTAAAACTCTACCCTTTTATTCTCCTCCTTGTAAGTTTTTGATATAACAGTTTACCTGTTTTTATTGTCTATTCATTAATAAATTATTGTAGTTACAGTTTTTTAATTTTGTTTTAATTCCAGTATGGCTAACATACAGTGTTAATTCCAGTTGTACATTGTAGTGATACAGCAATTCTATACATTACTCAGTGCCCATTATGATAAATACACTCCTAATCCCCATCCCCTATTTAACCCGTTCCTCCCCAACCTCTCCTCTGATAACTATCAGTTTGTTCTCTATTGTTAGGAGTCTGTTTTTTGGTTTCTCTCTCTTTCTGTTTTTTTCCTTTGCTCATTTGTTTTGTTTCTTAAATTCCACATATGAGTGAAATCATATGGTATTTGTCTTTCTCTGACTGGCTTATTTTGCTTAGCATTATACTCTAGATCCATCCATGTTCTTGCAAATGGCAAGATTTCATTCTTTGTTATGGCTGAAAAATATTCCGTTATGTATATATATGCTACAACTTCTTTATCCATTCATCTATGGATGGACACTTGGTCTGCTTCCATAATTTGGCTATTGTTAATTATGCTGTAATAAACATAGGGTGCATATATCCCTTCAAATTAGTGTTTTCATATTCTTTAAAAAAATTTTTTTTAATTATTATTTTTTAATATTTATTTATTTGAGAGAGAGAGAGAGCACATGCAGGAGGAACAACAGGCATAGGGAGAAGCAGGCTCCCCACCGAGGAGGGAGCCTGACGCGGGGCTCGATCCCAGGACCCTGGGATCCTGACTTGAGCCAAAGGCAGACGCTTAACCAGCTGAGCCACCCAGGCGCCCCAGTGTTTTCATATTCTTTGGGTAAATTCCCAGTAATGCAATTACTGGATCGTAAGGTAGTTCTATTTTTAACTTTTTGAGGGACGTCCATACTGTTTTCCATAGTGGCTGCACTAGTTTGCATTCCCACCAGTAGTGGGAATGGTTCCTTTTTCTCCACATCCTTGCCAACACCTGTTGTTTCTTGTGTTGATTTTAGCCATTCTGACAGGTGTGAGGTGATACCTCATTTTGGTTTTGATTTGCATTTCCCTGAGGATGAGTGGTGTTGAGCATCTTTTCATGTGTCGGCCATCTGCATGTCTCTTTTGGAGAAATGTCTGTTCATATTTTCTGCCCATTTTTTAATTGGATTATTTGGTTTCTTGAGTCGTGTATCAGTCCTTTTTATATTTTAGATACTAACTCTTTATTGGATATGTCATTTGCAGCTATAGTTGTTTTTTGGGTTTTTTTTTTTTTTGCAGCTATAGTTATTTTTAATACTTTTGTCCTTTCACATTTATAAGTGATAGAGGTAAGTGATTAACATACCATCATATTACAGTATTAGAGTATTCAGACTTGGACCATATGCTTACCTTCACCAGTGTGTTGTATATTTTTATATATTTTCATGTTTCTAATTAGCATTATTTCATTTCAGCTTGGAGATCTTTCTTGTTGTTTTTTTGTTTGTTTGTTTTTAGAGATTGAGAGAGCACGAGCAGGGGAGGGGAGAGGCAGAGGGTGAGAAGGAGAGAGACTGAATCCCAGGCAGGCTCCATGGCAAGATTTCATTCTTTGTTATGGCTGAAAAATATTCCATCATGACGCTGAGATTATGACCTGAGCCAAAATCAAGAGTCGGTTGCTTAACTGACTGAGCCACCTAGGTGCCCTGATCTTGTTTTTTTGTTTGTTTGTTTGTTTTTTTAACACTTTATTTATTTGAGAAAGAGAGTGAGTAAGTGAGAGAGAGAGAAAGCACAATTGCGGGGAGTGGGGAGGGAGAAGCGGACGCCCTACTAAGCAGGGAGCTCAATGCAGGGCTTGATCCCAGAACCCTGGGATCATGACCTGAGCCAAAGGCAGTCACTTAACCGATTGAACCACCCAGGCGCTCCCCTGATCTTGTTTTCTAATGTAAGCGTTTGTAGCTATAAATTTCTCCTTAGTGCTGCTTTTGTTGCATCCCATGAATTTTGGGATGTTGTGTTTATTTTAATTCATCGCTAAGTATTTTCTACTTTCTCTTGTGATTTCCTATTTGATCCGTTGGTTGTTTAAGAATATGGTGTTTATCAAAACAGCATGGTGCTGGCACAAAAACAGACACATTGATTAATGGAACAGAATAGAAGAGAGCCCAGAAAGAAAGCCATGCTTATATGGTCAACTAATCTCCCAACAAGGGGGCAAGAATATATAATGGGAAAAAGACAACCCCTTCATAAATGGTGCTGGGAAAACTGGGTAGCTACATGCAAAGGAATGAAACTGGACCACTTTCTTATACCATACACAGAAATAAGCTCAAAATGGATTAAAGACTTAAATGTAAGAACTGAAATCATAAAACTCCTAGAAGAAAATATAGGCAGTAATTTCTTTGACATCACCCTTAGCAACATTTTTCTAGATATGTCTCCTCAGGCAAGGGAAACAAAAGCAAAAATAAACTATTGGGACTACATTAAAATGAAAAGCTTTTGCACAGTGAAGGAAACCATCAACAAAATGAAAAGGCAAGAGTGACTAGAATTAATAAGACAAGAAATAAAAAGTGTTGGTGAGGATGTGGAGAAGAGGGAACCCTCATACACTGTTGGTGGGAATGTAAATTGGTGCAGCCACTGTGGAAAACAGCATGGAAGTTCCTGAAAAAGTTAGAGAAATTGGGGCACCTGGCTGGCTTAGTTGGTAGAGCATGCAACTCTTGATTTCAAGGTTGTGAGGATGTAGGGATTACTTTAAAAAATACCCCCAAATTAAAGAATATATTAAAAAATAGTAATATTATATGATCCAGTAATCCCACTACTGGGCATTTACCCAAAGAAAATGAAAACACTAATTTGAAAAGATACATGCACTTCTGTATTTATCACAGCATTATTAACAACAGCCATGAGATGGAAGTAGCCCAAGTGTCCATCCATAGATGAATAGATAAAGAAGATATGGTGTATATATATATATAACATATATATAATGGAATATTGCTCAGCCATAAAAACGAGTGTTATCTTGCCATTTGTGACAACATGGATGGGCCTAGATAGTATTAGGCTAAATGAAATAAATCAGAGAAACACAAATACCGTATGATTTCACTTATGTGGAATCTAAAAAACAAAACAAACAGTAAAAACAGATCCATAAATACAAAGAACAAACTATGGTTGCCAAGGAGGATGCGCAAAGTGGGTGAAGTAGGAGATATAGACTTCCAGTTATGGAATGAATAAGTTTCAGGGATGAAAGGTACAGCATAGGAAATAGTATTGTAATTAGCATTGTATGGTGACAGATGGTGGTGGGTATACTTGTGAGCACAGCATAATGTATAGACTTGTCAAATCACTGTTATACACCTGAAATTGATGGAACATTATGTATCAACTGTAATTTAAAAAGGAGCTGACATAGGGGTACCTGGGTAGCTCAGTTGTTTAAGCTTCTGACTCTTGATTTGGGCTCAGGTCAAGATCTCAGGGTCGTGAGCTTGAGCTGCGCATCAGGCTCCGGGTTCAGTGGGGAGTCTGCTTAGGATTCTTTCTCTCTCCTTCTGCCCCTCCTCCCAATCTCCAACCCCCTGACCCCCACTCACCTTATCCCTTCCTCTCTCAATAAAAAAAAGCAGGGGAGCTGACATAAGATATTAACTTCATGTTTATACTTATCTTTGCATCTTAACATTATTAAAATAAAAAATGAAAGCATTCTTTATTAAAAACATTTGTATTAATTTAGGTTTATCATTCATGTAACAGCATTAAATTTACCAAAGATGTGTAATGTATCAAAGACCAGGCATTTGTCTTTCAGTTTCAGGATGGTATCAGGCTTTGTATTCACAGAGAAGAGGTTGTTAGCATTTTTAATTCAAATGAAATAAGGTGCACTGATAAAGGACATATTTTGCATCAGTTAGGATTAGGTTTGGCTGTAACAAATATGTGAAAATTAGTGCCTTAAAGAAGATGTAGATTTATTTCAGTCTGAAGAGAGGCAGTTCGGGGTTTGGATGGCAGCTCTTTGGTATCAGGGACACAAGCTTCTCTCATTTTGTTGCTTAGCCATTTTTGGTGTAGGGGCCCAGGGCAGGCTGCCCAAGATGGGCCATCTTGGTATAAAGATTATTTTGAGTTAAAAGTAATTAACTCAAATTGGGTGGCTCATTCAGTTAAGTGTCGGACTCTTGATTTCAGCCCAGGTCATGATCTTCGGATCCTGAGGTCGTCCACACTCATCGGGGAGTCTGCTTGGATTCTCTTCTCCCTCTCCTTCTGCCCCCCTACTAAAATAAATAAATAAATTTAAAAAAAAGTAATTACAACACAGAGATACAGAAAAAGCTCTCTGTCCTGGCGCCTGGGTGGCTCAGATGGTTAAGCATCTGCCTTCAGCTCAGGTCATGATCCCAGGGTCCTGGGATGGAGCCCCACATCGGGCTCCTGGCTCAGCGGGAAGCCTGCTTCTCCCTCTCCCTCTGCCTCTCTCCCTGCTCATGCTCTCTCTCTCTCTCTTTCTCTCTCTATATCTCTGTGTCTCAAATGAGTAAATAAAATCTTTAAAAAAAAAAAAGAAAGAAAGAAAGCTCTCTGTCTCCCCCTACAATTCCCTAAATTTACATTAGAAAGGAGAGCCTATAACAGGAGGAGAGCTATTAAGAGAGACTTCCCTTTACCTTCATAACTGATCTGCATAATAGGGCACCCTTGTTTTTCCAAACAACTCCTTTCACTTTCTTGCTGGTGGTCTTTCTCCCCTTTGTGTTCTCTGACTGTACCCCTCTCCTTTGATCATGTAAGCTTCATGTTGCCTCATTGTCTTTGGAAATTCATGTCTGTGTGGATTCCCCATACATATAACTGTTAAATTTGATTTTCTTCTATAAATTTGTCCCATGTGAATTTGATTTTTTTTTTTTAAAGATTTTATTTATTTATTTGAGAGAGAGAGAATGAGAGAGAGCACATGAGAAGGGGGAGGGTCAGAGGGAGAAGCAGACTCCCTGCCGAGCAGGGAGCCTGATGCTGGACTCGATCCAGGGACTCCAGGATCATGACCTGAGCCGAAGGCAGTTGCTTAACCAACTGAGCCACCCAGGCGCCCTTTTTTTTTTTTTTTTTTTTTTTAATGAGAGAGAGCATGAGTATGGGGAGGGTCAAAGGGAGAGGGAGAGAGAAAGAATCTTTTTTTTTTTCTAAGATGTTATTTATTTATTTGACAGAGAGAGACACAGCGAGAGAGGGAACACAAGCAGGGGGAGTGGGAGAGGGAGAAGCAGGCTTCCCCCGGAGTAGGGAGCCTGATGTGGGGCTCAATCCCAGGACCCTGGGATCATGACCTGAGCCAAAGGCAGACGCCCAACCAACTGAGCCAGCCACGTGCCCTGAGAGAAAGAATCTTAAGCGGACTCTGTGCTGAGCATGGAGCCCTACACAGGGCTTGATCCCATGACCCTGAGATCATGACCTGAGTGGAAATCAAGAGTTGGATTCTTAACTGACTGAGCCACCTAGGCGCCCCTGTCAATTTGATTCTAAGTCCACTTAGGAGGACCATAGGGCAGAGGAAGGTCTTCCTCCCCAACATGGGCTTAGATTCCCAGTGTCCCCTCAGAGACCAAGATGGCTTTAGCTATTGGGTCCACATTTCCTATAGCAGAAAAGGGGAAGCAGAGACAAGAAGGGTGTAACCTCTATTTTTCTTGAAAGTATCATGGCAGACTTCCATTTATCTTGAACTCCAAGTCTCATGGCCATTCCAAGCTGCAAAGAGCCTTGGAAATGTAATTTTCTTAGCTAAGTAGCAATGTATTCAGGTTAAACATTGGGATTCTTTTATTAAGAAAAAAGGGAGAGTGATATTGGGAAGGCAAATAGCCCCCAAAAATAAAGGAGAGAAAAGAACATGTCATTTAATTGCCACAGACTTGTGAATTTTTGTTTTTGTTTGGTTATTCATTTGTAACTTCATTTTGTTGTGGTTGGAGGAGGTATTTTTTATGTTATCTATCTTTTTAAGTGTGTTGAGAACTTATAGTCTAACATATAGTCTGTCCAAATGTTCCATTTGTGTTTGAGAAGAATGTATATGCTATATGGTAGAGTGTTCTGTATATGTCCATTAATTGATACTTGTGTTGAAAATCCTGTGTTGAAAATCATTCATTTGGAATTTTGAATGTTTTGTGCTACTTTATTCTACCCAGAATCTATTTATAAAATAGTTTATCCATTTCTTTCCCCATTTTACTACTTATTTCTGCTTTTGGGTGTTTATTATTTCTTTGCTTTTCATGTTTGAGGTTTGTTTTTGTTTTTGTAAAGAGAGGAACAAAAATCAGATGAAGATCCCTTGCTAGAAAAAAGAAATTAAAAATATTACCACAAAATGAAATTTCAAAAAGACATGCAAAATGCATACCCCAATTTGTTGCTATTTGATTCAACAGACAAAAGTAACAGTTCTGTATTTTATCTTGTCATTAGTGTATCCATGGACCGTTCTTTCAGTCTGAATGGCTACCTTCTCCAGCTCATTTTTTGCTCTATCTTTGACGTTCTTTTTGAGATACTTTTTCTTTTTATCTTTAGAATTACCTTAAAGGGCACCTGGGTGGCTCAGTTGGTTAAGCATCAGCCTTCAACTCAGGTCATGATTCCGGGGTCCTGGGATCGATCCCTGCATTGGGCTCCCTGATTCTCCCTCTGCCTCTCTAGCTCCCCCTGCTTGTTCCAATCTCTCATGCTTTCTCTCTCTGTCAGATAAATAAAATCTTAAAAAAAAATTTTTTTTTTTCTTTAGTGGATGTTCTGATTGAAAAATCTTTAGTTTTGGGACACCTGCATGGCTCAGTTAGTTAATCGTCTGCCTTCAGCTCGAGTCATGATCCCAGGGTCCTGGGATCGAGTGCTGCATCGGCCTCCTTGCTCAGTTGGGAGTCTGCTTCTCTCTCTGCCTGCCGCTCCCCCCCCATTTGTGCTTGCTCATTCTCTCTCTCTCTCTCTGACAAATAAATAAAATCTTCAAAAAAAAATCTTAGTTTCACTTGTCAGAAGTTATCTTTATTTTAATTGGATCGTTTTACAGAATTTTTTTTTTGAGTAGGGAATTATTTTCCTTTAGCACCTTGTAAATATGTTTCCACCATCTTTCTCGGAAGTCACCTATTTAAATTAAGGGCCAAATTCATGTTTTTTATTTTAAGTGGTATTGACTAATATAATTATTTTCTTGTGTTCTTCTCCTATAGGGAATACAGTGAGTAACCTGATTATGATTATACCTCCAATTTTTGGTGCAATTCAGAGTGTTAGAGATGGACTGGAAAAGCGGTACATTGCTTCTTACTTAGCACTCACAGGTATGTGTAACACTTCATCTAAAAATGATGTACAGTATTCGGATGGGTTATTTTTCTCATTCATACCTAAAATTGGTTCTTAATTTTGTGTTGTTTATTACACAACTTGAACATATTCTGAAACTTCTGATTTAAAACTCCAGTAAATTGAACTACATTTTGAATACAGTTTTTTAAAATTCAGTATTTCAAGCATACAGAAAAGAATAGAGATAATATAACAAATATACCCGTGTGTCTTACCACTCAGCTTTGTCAGATGTTAGTGTTTTGCAATATATGTTTCAGATTTTTTTCTTTTTTAAGGAAATAAACTACTATGGATAAAATTGAAGTTACCTTTGTATTCCTGCCTGATTTTATTCCCCTCATCCTCCTAGAGTTAACTTCTATACTTAATTTGATTATAATTTTCTCAGGTGTTTTTGTATTTATACTACATATATATGTATACTTAAAAGTATATATAATATGGTTTGCATATTTTCAAACTTTTTTAAAGGATATTGTACTGTAACGTTTTGTAACTTACTCATATTTCTCTACCTTGTCTGTGGGGCAGGGACTGTGTCTTGGTTATCTTTGTATCCCTATTGACTGGCAATTTAGTGGTCTTCAGTAAGTGTTGGATGGATGGGTAAATGAACTTTACGAGAGCATAAGATGGGAAATTCTCTCTGTCATGTTCTTGCATTTTAACAAGAAAAATAACAAAGGTGATTCTAGTTTATTTCTTTTCTATATAACCTTCTAAACACAATTTCTTGTTTTAGCCCAAAGTATTATTTATATATAGGTAGAAAGGACTTTTTTTTTTTTTAAGATTTTTCATTTATTTATTTGACAGAGAGAGAGACGGCGAGAGAGGGAACACAAGCAGGGGGAGTGGGAGAGGGAGAAGCAGGCCTCCCGCTAAGCAGGGAGTCCAATGCGGGGCTTGATCCCAGGACGTTGGGATCATGACCTGAGCCAAAGGCAGATGCATAAATGACTGAGCCACCCAGGCGCCCTAGAAAGGACTTTTAATTACTACCAATCAATAAGCTATAATGTGTCATATCAGATGCTGTAATGTGTCATATCAGATTCTACCGTAATTAATCATTAGATATGAGAGACTTCAATTTTGGAGTCCATTTTTCATATCCATGACGTTTTAAGAAAGTTATTTGTTTTAAGAAAGTTACTTCAAAAGGAAGACTTGTCTACAAACTTATCTCTTTGCCTTATTACCTGGGATTTTTTTTAAAGATTTATTTATTTTTGGAGACAGAGTGTAGGCGGGTAGGGGCAGAGGGAGAGAGATTCTAATGCAGACTCCATGCTGAGCATCATGACCTGAGCCAAAACCAAGAGTTGGAGGCTTAACCGACTGCACCACCTAGGTGCCCGTATTTCCAGGGATGTTTTAAGAATGTTTATGAAATACTGACAAATCACAATCAGTAATAACAATAAGAATAAAATGATTTAAGGGACTTCCTGGTTGCCCTAGGATAATAGTGTCCTCCTAAATTAGAATTTGTCCTCTTATCCTCCCAGAAAACCATACAGATTAAGAAAGAAAATACATAGTACCACACTTATTCAATACTTTCAGCCTTACTGTGAGAGAAAAAATACTATGAACTTCAAATCATTTTTAAATAAGTAAAAACACCAATTTCCAACAGAACTATCTTTGATGTTTTAGAGTTGGGGAAGTTTGAAAAACTGCATGAAAAAGAGGAAAGGGGTTGAGAACCTAAGTCTGAAAAAAAAAAATAAAGCTTCACATTAAACGCAAAATTTCTGAAAGCAGTCTAAGATCTGGTAGATTACAGTACTGGCTAGAGGTAAAGGACTTAAAAGTGTGTAAGACCTAAGGTGGCATTTTTGGAAAGGTACCCCTTCTGGGAAAGACATAAATAGAAAGGGGGTGGGACTGGGGTGCCTGGGTGACTCAGTTGGTTAAGCATCTGACTCTTGATTTTGGCTCAGGTCATGATCTCAGGGTCCTGGGATTTGAGCCCTGCGTCAGGCTCTCTGCTGAATGTGGAGCCTGTTTGGGATTCTCTCTCTCCTTCTCTCTTTCTAAAAAAAAAGAAAAAGTATTTAAAAAAAGAAAGGGGGAGGGACCTTTTGGAGAGGTCAGTGAAGGGGAAGAAGGAAGCTAGAGGGAGGAATTAAGATCCTGTGGAAACAAAGGAACTGTAAAACTTATCAGACCCTTCTCCCTTCACTCCCTCTATCACCCAAGTAAGTAAGTATATATGAAAAAGGGCACTGAACCTCACTATTCTGACAGAAGGGGGCAGTCTTGAGCTAGGAAATTTTAAGCCCCCCAAAGTCTTTACTCCTGCAAAATGGACCATATAAAATTACTGTAAAAAGAAAACAAAATGAAAATCAAAGTTTTTTGGCTCATGGGCATCCTTCCCTGACAACTAGTTACAAAGCGGAAGGAAACTGTAGCATAAAACTCCTAGCTAAATTAACTAACCTCAAAGAAATTAATCAAAATTTAGAAACAAATAACACCCCCTTCTTCTAAAAGAAATAGAATTGATTCAACTTAGGAAAGATATTGAGGCTGAATTACAATATGTTGAATATTTAATAAGGGCTACTTAAGAAGGCAGAGAAATAAGCAAAAGAATGAAAATGAGATTAAAAAAAGGGCCAGAGAGAAAGTGATTGAAATGGAAGAGAGGCAGAGAAGACCTCATAAACATATAATTGGAGTCCCTGGAGAAGACAAAACAGTGGGGGCGCCTGGGTGGCTCAGTTGTTAAGCATCTGCCTTCAGCTCAGGTCATGAGCTCAGGGTCCTGGGATTGAGCCCCATAGAGCCCCATATCGGGCTCCCTGCTCAGCAGGAAGCCTGCTTCTCCCTCTCCCACTCTCCCTGCTTGTGTTCCCTCTCTCGCTGTCTCTCTCTCTCTCTCTGGTCAAATGAATAAATAAAATCTTAAAAAAAAAAACAGTGAAACAGAACTTACATTTAAAATTATAATTCAAAAAACTTTTTAGAAATGAAAGAAGAAAGAAATGAATCTGTATTGAAAGGTCCATTTTTGCCTCTTAAAACTGACTTGGAATAGTTAACTCTGAAATATAGCCTTGTAAAACTACTGGATTTTAAAAACGAAAAAAAAATTCTTAAAGCTCTAATGAAAAAGGCCCAGTTACTGACTAGGGCAAGTAAATTAGACCAGCATTTGACCTCATCAGCAAAACACAGAAGGGCACCAGTGGAACAGCAGTTTTAGTGTCAGCCACAGATTTTCTATTCTAATCAAGTTGTTTTTCAGCTATCTAGGTTCTAGAAAGACAGTTTTAAACATGCAGGTCTCACTGACTATTATATACATGACTCCTTCCTCATGAATCTGTGAACACTGTACTAATTTAGTTGCTACTAGCCACATGTGGCAATTTAAATTTAAATTAATTAAAATTAAATAAAATGTAAAATTCAATTCCTCTGTCACACTAGCCACATTTCAACTGCTCAGTCCTCATATGTGGCTTGTAGCTACCCGATTGGGCAATGCAGATATAGAACATGTCCATCATCACAGAAAGTTCTGCTGACTACATTATACTAGAGAATGATGTTCATCCAACTAAGACAAGACTGGGAAAACTTTGGCAAAATGTCAGATGATGAGCCTTTAATATATTTAACTATAGATCTAAGGCTAATACAGGTGGGATAGGGTTGAAGGATAATATATGGACACATTATATGGTGTAATAAGTAGAAAGAATGAAGTTTTTTAAATGAGTGAAGGAAAGGGCAAAGTAGAATAAGTTCATTGACTGTTGCCTAGGTAATAAGTTGAGTACTAAAGAATATGATTTAAAAGTAACAAATTGGAGGGTGCCTTGGTGGCTCAGTCGTTAAGTGTCTGCCTTCGGCTCAGATCATGATCCCAGGGTTCTGGGATCGAGTCCCACATCGGGCTCCCTGCTCGGCAGGAAGCCTGCTTCTCCCTCTCCCACTCCCCCTCTTGTGTTCCTGCTCTCGCTATCTCTCTCTCTGTCAAATAAATAAATAAAAAAAATCTTAAAAAAAAAATGTAACAAATTGGATTGTAAAAGGTCAAGTAAGAAAATAAAGGGGGACTCGGTACTACAAACCGCCTAAGTACAAAAGAAACCCTTAGAACAAAAAAATCGCCTTTTCTACATACCAAAGAAGTTTTTTAAAGAGCAAAAAAGACTTATCACTTAGAGAAATACATTAAATATAAAATAATATGTGTAACAATTATGGTAAGAAATATGATTGAGATTAAACACATCAGTCATATCAGTCAATACAAATGAGCTTAGCTGTCAAAAGAAACATTTTCAAATTTGCTTACTAAACAAAACCAAACTTTATGCTTTGTATAAAAGATACACCTAAAACAAAATGATTCAGAAAAATTAGAAATTATAAGAAAGTAGAGGTAGTGATCTTGATATCATATAAAGTAGAATTCCCATTAAAAAGCATTAAATGTGATATAATTCTAGAATGTTTATATTAACTATATTAATTAGAATGTTATATTGAATGTTTATAATTCTAGAAACCATGATTCACAATGAAAATATAACAGTTATGAATATCTCTAAACCAAATAATACAAATACCATTTTTATATAGCAGAAACTACAAAAGATATAAGGATAAACAAATATAGTAATAGAAGATTATCATATGCCACACTCAGTACAAGACAGCTGAAGTGAACAACAGAAAATCAACGATTTCTAAGACCTAACAACATAACCAGTAAAGTAAACCGCATGGTTTATGCTGACCTTCATACCCTGGTTATAGAACATGTACCCTCTTCTCAAGTGTGCAGAAAACATTCGTAAGAGCAAAAGAGTGAGTTCCATGAAGAAGAAATAATAAAATAATATCCTCTTGCCTCTTAAAACTGACTTGGAATAGTTAACTCTGGATCCATGCTAAAAATTAACAACAAATTCAAACCAGAAAAAGGTTCTTCCTTTTCAAAATTTTAAAATCTTCTGTTAACTCTTGATTGAAAGGGAAAATGTCAAGTGAAATTATAAAATCCTTAAAATAGAGTTGTAACAAAAATTTTGCCTATCAGATAAAGCAGCCATCAGAGGACAATCCATAGGCTTAAACACTTAATACTAAAAGATTAAAAAGTGAAATATATTTTTTAAAGACTTTATTTTTATTTTATTATTTTTTTTAATGTTTTATTTATTTGACAGAGAGAGACACAGCAAGAGAGGGAACACAAGCAGGGGGAGTGGGAGAGGGAGAAGCAGGCTTCCCTCCCAGCCGGGAGCCTGATGTGGGGCTTGATCCCAGGACCCTGGGACCATGACCTGAGCCGAAGGCAGACACTTAACAACTGAGCCACCCAGACACCTCTAAAGATTTTATTTATTTGAGAGAGAGAGAGAGCACAAGCAGAGGGAAGGGCAGAGGGAGAAGCAAACTCCCTGCTGAGCAGGAAGGCCGGAAAATGAGCCTGTGGGAGCCTGATGTGGTGCTGCATCCCAGGACCCGGGGATCAGGGCCCGAGCCTAAGGCAGACGCTTAATGAACTGAGCCACTCAGGTGCCTCCCAAAAAGTGAAATATTAATTAAGACCTCAAAAGGCAAGAAAAAAGGACCACAAAGTAAACCAAATGAAAGTTCAAGGGAGGAAATTATAAAGACATAAGCAGAAATTAACCAGAAGACAGAAAAACATAGTTCTAATTAATGCATCAAAACCCATTTTTTTCTTTAAAGAAAAAGTAGGCAACTAGCTAACTTACGAAAGGAAGCAAGCATAAACATACATAATAAATGATAAAGGGAAATATCCATTGAAACAAAGGAATTAAATTTTAAAACCTCTTTTTGGCTTTTTTGATGTATGTGTGAAACAATGTTGTCCAACAATAAACTGGAATTTTTATTTGCTGACTTGTTCTAAAATAAATAAATAAAAATAAAACCTCTATGTAAATACATTTAGAATTGGATAATTTACAAAGAAAATAGTTTACCAAAACTGACCCCAGGAAAGATAGAAAGCTTTGAACAGACCAACAATGTCTGTATAAAAAATAAAATAAGTTGTCAAGGAACTCCACAAAATAATACCATGCCCAGATAGTTTCACAGAGAGTTGTACTAAAACGTCACAAAGACCAGATAGTCCCAGTATTACATAAATTTTTTCAAAGCATGAATAACAAAGGAAAATTTTCCAAATTCTTTTTATGAAGCAAACAACAGTGTTACGTAAACTTGATAAAAGTGCCGTAAAAAAGGAAAATGAAGAACTAATATGAATATCAATGCAGAGATCATAAGTTATCAAACAAAAAGGAGTGAACTGCTGATGCATGTAACAAGGAAGAACCTCAGAAATACACCAAGTGAAAGAAACTAAAAGATATAAAAGAAAACAGATTATATGATTCTATTTATATGAAATTTCTAGAAAAGGCAAAATTATGGAGATAAGGAAATCATCAATTACATGGGGTTTAAGGTGGGACTGGATGTTGACTGCAGATGGTCATAAGGGAACTTCTTGGAGTGATGCAGTTATCACAAAAACTGGATTGTGGTGGTTGCACAACTTTTTAAATTTACTAAAACTCATAAAGTCATACATTGAGTGAATTTAATGGTATATCTCAATACTTGATTAAAAACTAAAAACCAGTGGACACAGGAAATGTAGGAATGTGCACACTGTGTGAGAGAGAATGAGAGACATTGAGTGTTTACATCTCAGGTGGGGCTGAAGGAAGAAAAGCAGTAGAGGAGAATATAGATACAGAAGACTTGAAATAAGCAATATTGTGTATAGAAGCTGTATCTCTTCTCTGGTGGGATATAGCTGTTTTTCCCATTGTACCTGACATTTAGGATCCAGGCAGCCACCCCCAATTGTTGAAGATTGATGAATCCTATTTGTCACCCTGAGTTAGGATTTTCTTTAACAGGGATCAATGTCTTATTAAGTGAATTCATTTGCATATTAATGACCAAAAGTCATTTTTTTTATGTTTATACAGATATGATGATTTGAGTAACTATTCCACATATTGTGGTAATCTGCTGTCTTCTGATATTCCTGTGAATATATGGAGGTACATATTTTCTAAATTACTTTTTCCTGTAACCTTTTTCCAACTGAAGAAGGTTTAGGGGTGATTAAGGGAGACAAAAAATACTGCACAATAGAGGCATCATAATGAAATTCTTGGGCCTCTTGTATCAGTATCTCTTCATGGAAGGCATCCTTATGAAATTTATTCTTTGAAAGTCAGAGAAAGCCCTTTAGCTCAATTTTTTAAAAATATTTCTTCCAGTTATAGCACTAATAAAGATTAATAAGTCCTTACTGAATTCCTTGGAACCAGAAATATTTCTGAATTCATATTGCTTTTGGATTTTAGAAAATTAATAGATTATAATAGATTTAGAAAATTCATAGATTGTAGAAAATTAGTAGATTGTAGACAGTATACCTACTAAGCCCACCAAGACTTGGGGCAGCACTCCATAGGTGAACTATTCATCTTGCTGCTTAACGTGAATATTTATACTAACTGGGCTAAATAATTATCATAAATAGTCTTATGTCCAATCAGGTCAGGTTTTACTGTCAAATCAGTTTGTGCCAAACTTAAAAAACAAAAGAACTTTTGGTTTGTTTTTTTTTTTCCCAGAAAACTTTATGTCATGTTAATTATTTTTTTAAATTTTATTTTATTATGTTATGTTAATCACCATACATTACATCATTAGTTTTTGATGTAGTGTTCCATGATTCATTGTTTGCATATAACACCCAGTGCTCCATTCAATACGTGCCCTCTTTAATACCCATCACCAGGCTAACCCATCCCCCCACCCCTCATCCCCTCTAGAACCCTCAGTTTGTTTCTCAGAGTCCATAGTCTCTCATGGTTCGCCTCCCTGTCCGATTTCCGCCCCCTTCATTTTTCCCTTCCTACTATCTTCTTTTTTTTTTTTTTTTTAACATATAATGTATTATTTGTTTCAGAGGTACAGGTCTGTGATTCATCAGTCTTACACAATTCACAGTGCTCACCATAGCACATACCCTCCCCAATGTCTATCACCCAGCCACCCCATCCCTCCCACCCCCCACCACTCAAGATTTTATTATATTTATTTATTTGAGAGAGAGAGCACAAGAGGGGGTAGGGTCAGAGGGAGAAGCATACTCCCCGCCGAGCAGGAAGCCTGACGCAGGACTCAATCCCGGGACTCTGGGATCATGACCCGAGCCGAAGGCAATCGCCCAACCAGTGGAGCCACCCAGGCGCCCCAAGAACTTTTGGTTTTAAAAGCTTTTTTTTAGTTATTAAATAAGATATTTAAATTTATTTAATTCTCTCTTTTCTTATTTTAAAAAGTAGTAGATAATAAATAGAATCTGGCCCCACATTAGGAAAATAATAGACCATGACAACTGGAGTTTACTCCCCAGAGTGCAGGATCATTCAAATTTAGGAGATCCATTAATACATACAATAAATACAATTTATTACAGTAGTAAATTCAAGAAGAAAAACCATGTGATTATCTTCATAAATGCTGGAAAAGCCTTTGTCAAAATTCAGTACCCATTTCTTTCTTTTTTTTTTTTTAAGATTTTATTTATTTATTTGACAGAGAGAGAGAGCACAAACAGGGAGAGTGGCAGGCAGAGGGAGAGAGAGAAGCAGGCTCCCTATTGAGCAGGGAGCCTGATGCGGGGCCAATCCCAGTACCTTGGGATCATGAACTGAGCTGAAGGCAGACGCTTAACTGACTGAGCTATCCAGGGGCCCCTCAGTACCCATTTCTGATTAAAAAGAAAACTCAAGAAATTAGGAATTGATGGATACTGTATTAACATGGTAATATAATATCTCAGTCCTAAAGCCAGCATTTTACTCAGTGTGGAAGTACTAGAAGCACTAGAGACATTAATCAGTGTATTTACCAGAGAAAATGATAAAGGACCTAAGAATTGGGAAAGGAAACTATCTTTGTTAATAGATACCATAGTATTCCTGAAAATTCTAGTCCAGAGAATCAATTATCAAGCTAACTCAATGCAACTATTTGGTGAGGTATCAGGTTTAAAATTGTAAAAAGCAATAACCTTCATACATACAAACAATATCCCATTAGATATAATAGTAAAGAAGACTCCATTTAAAATACCATCTCAAAAGATAAAATATCTAGGAATAAATTTAATAAGAAATATTTAGTGTCTCTGAAAAAAACTAGTAGAACACTTGATGACATGAAAATAAATCTGAAAAAATAAAATGTTGTTTCTGGATAGACAAAGATGTCCATTAGTCTAGGTTAATTTATTATTATTTTTAAAGATTTTATTTATTTATTTGACAGAGAGAGGGAGAGTACAAGCAGGGGGAGGAGTAGAGGGAGAGGGAGAAGCAGGCTCCTTGCTGAGCAGGAAGCCCGATGAGGGGCTCAATCCCAGGGCCCTGAGATCATGACCTGAGCCGAAGGCAGACACTTAAGCGACTGAGCCACCCCCGCACCCCCAGGTTAGTTTATTGAAATAAATAATACTAATAGAAAAACCAGTAAGTTGTTTTCATTAAGACAAGTGGATACTAAAGTTCATATGAAAATATAAACATGCAAAGATATCTTGGAAATCTTTAAAAAGGAAGAGCTATAAGGATAAACTAGTCCTCCTATGTTAAAGTATACTCTAAAACTTGCATTGGTAAAATAGTATATATAGTACTGGTATTCCAGTAGATAGTACACTGGAATTTTTTTTAAAAAAAGGCATAAGTAGGGGCGCCTATTAATATATTTTTATATATAGATAGTGGCTCAGTTGGTTGAGTGTCAGACTCCTGGTTTTGGCCCAGGTCAAGATCTCAGGGTCGTGAGATCGGGCCCCACGTAGGGTTCTGTGCTCAGCACAGAATCCTCCCTTTTCTTCCCCCCTTGCCCTCCCCCCGACTTGTGCTCTCTCTTGCTCTAAAGTAAATAAATAAATAAAATCTTTTAAAAAAATAAAAAGGCATAAATAGACCCAAGTCCATATTAGAGTTCAGTATATGATAAAGATTGTATCTCTAATCACTGGGAGAAAGAAGAATATTTTAATACATGGTATGAAGAATAGAATGGATGTATGTATACCTTATACATAGGAGTAAGTTCTAAGTTGATCAGAGACCTAATTACAAAAACTAAAATCTTGTAAGTACTAGAAGAAAATACATGTGAATTCTTCTATATCCAGAGTGTGGGGAAAGTTTTTATAACTGTGATTCAACATCCAGATGTAATAAAGGAAAATGTTGGCCAATTAAATAAAAACTTTGGCTTGGCAAAAAAACACCATAAGCGAGGTCCAAAGCAAAAGACCAAATGGTGAAAATATTTATGACGTACACTACAGGTAGAGGTTTAATATCCCTAACTTTTGTGCTTAACCAACTGAGCCACCCAGGCACCCTTCAGCATGACTTTTAAATATTGAGGATAAAAAGGACCAAAAATCTGATAGAAATAAGTTGTCAGAGACGGACAGAAAATTCTCCAAAAAATATATTAAAAATAGCCAACATATTTAAGAAAAGATACCTAGTTCACTCATAATAAAAGAAATGCAAACGAGAACTACACTATGTATTATTTCTCATTTGTCAGATTGGCAAAAAGTGAAATGCTTGACAACATATTCTTGGCAAGGCTGTGGTAGAAATCTGCACTCTTCACACATTGCTAGTGAGAGTACAAAATTTTTGTAGGTGAATTTGGCAATATCTTTAAAAAAAAATTTTTTTTTTTTTAAGATTTATTTGCGAGAGAGAGAATGAGAGACAGCATGAGAGGGAGGAGGGTCAGAGGGGGAAGCAGACTCCCTGCTGAGCAGGGACCCCCCCCCAATGTGGGACTCGATCCCGGGACTCCAGGATCATGACCTGAGCTGAAGGCAGTCGCCTAACCAACTGAGCCACCCAGGTGCCCGAATTTGGCAATATCTAACAAAACTATATATGCAGTTACCCTTTGACTCAGCATTCACTTTTTTTTTTAAGATTTTATTATTTATTGGAAGAGAGAGAGAGAGCACAAGCGGGGTGAGGGCCAGAGGGAGAGGGAGAAGCAGACACCCCTGCCCTGAGCAGGGAGCCCAACTTGGGGCTCCATCCCAGGACTCTGGGATCATGACCCGAGCTGAAGGCAGCTGCTTAACCGACTGAGCCACCCAGGTGCCCCTCAGCATTTTCATTTTAAAGAATTTTCTGTGAAGATACATACCCAGTGATTCAAAATTAAATGGACACATGGATATTTATTACAAATTAAAATCCCATATAAGCTTTAAACATAAAACCCAGGGGCGCCTGGGTGGCTCAGTCATTAAGTGTCTGCCTTCGGCTCAGGTCATGATCCCAGGATCTTGGGATCGAGCCCCTCATCGGGCTCCCTGCTCAGCGGGAAGCCTGCTTCTCCCTCTCCCACTCCCCCTGCTTGTGTTCCCTCTCTCGCTATATCTGTCTCTGTCAAATAAATAAGTAAAATCTTTAAAAATAAATAAACATAAAACCATATATGCTTTAAAAGATGCAGAGTGTGAAAGTATAAATGTAAAAGGATACAGGAGGATTTAACACTTCTCAGAGTATACTTTTTTGTATTGTTTTTATTTTTGGAACCATATTATGATTTTACATACTCAAAAAATATAATTAGATCAGGCAGAACAGGAAGTAGTGGAAATTAGGGGGAGGGACCCTGGCTTTGAATACAAAGAAAAATAAATTGCAGAAGATAACATCTGATAAAGAATTGTTATCCAAAATACATAAAGAACTCTTTGTATACAAAATGTAAATATAAAATTCAACATTAAGAAAACAACTTGGTTAAAAAATGGACCAAGAACCTTAATAGACACCTCACCAAAGAAGATGTATAGATGGTAAATAATATGAAAAGATGCTCCACATCATATATCATCAGAAAAATGCAAATTAAAATAACAGTGAGATCCCACTATACATCTATTAGAATGGACAAAATCCAAATACTTTTGGGGATGTGGAGCAATACGAAATCTCATTCATTGCTGCTAGGAATGCAAAATGGAGCAGCCACGTTGGAAGACAGTTTGGTGGTTTCTTGCAAAAACTCAACATAATCTCACCATATGATTCAGCAGTGATGCTTTTTGTTATTTACCCAATAGAGTTGAAAAATTATGTCCACACAAAAATCACACAGATGTTTATACCAGCTTTATTTATAATGCCAATACTTGGAAGCAAACAAGAAGTCCTGTGGAGGTAAATGGATAAACTGTGGTATCTCCAGACAATGAAATATTGTTCAGTAAAAAGAAGTGAGCTATCAAAGTATGAAAAAACAAAGAGGAACCTAAAATGTCTATTAGTAAGTGAAAGAAGACAGTCTGAAAAGACTACATGCTGTATGATTCCAGCTCTATGATGTTCTGGAAAAGGCATATAGAGATAGTGAAAAGATCAGTAGAAAGATCAGGGCTGCCAGGAGTTTGGGGGAGGGAGAGATGAATAGGCAGAACACAGAGGTTTTTATTTTATTTATTTATTTATTTCTTTTAGCACAGGTTTTTAGCACTGTGAAACTATTCTAGATTTCTATGATACTGTAATGGTGGGTACATGCCATTATAAATTTGTCCAAATCCATAGGATGTACAACACCAAGACTGAACTATAATGAAAACTGTGGACTTTGGGTGATAATGTTGTTTTATTGTAGATTTATCAGTTGTAACAAATGCACCTCTAGGGGAGGCTATGCATGTGGGTGAAGAGGGGTTATATGGGAAATATCTGTACCTTCTGCTCAATTTTGCTATGAAATGAAATCTTGTGTAAAAAGAAAAAGTTGTAATAATAATATAAAAAAGTACTATATACCCTTTATCAAATAGAAAACATAACCACAGAGGAGGAAAGTGAAAGTATTTATCCAATTAACTTTAAATGTTATTTTCATTATATGTCCCCAGTTTGAAAACAAAAGGATAGTCAATGAAATCTTGAACCTTACTTTACTAACTTTATTCACTTTTATTTATTTATTTACTGTTTATTATTGGTAGTGGTATGAGTATAGCAATTTTAAAGTTATTTTTATATTTTATATTTATATTTACATTCCTAATACATTATATCTTAATAAGGAAATGGTCCAGTGTCATCAGTCTTACACAATTCACAGTGCTCACCATAGTACATACCCTCTCCAATGTCCATCACCCAGCCACCCCATCCCTCCCACCCCACTCCACTCCAGCAACCCTCAGTTTGTTCCCTGAGATTAAGAGTCTCTTATGGTTCGTCTCCCTCTCTGGTTTCGTCTTGTTTCATTTTTCCCTTCCTTCCCCTAGGATCCACTGTCTTGTTTCTCAAATTCCTCATATCAATGAGATCATATAATAATTGTTTTTCTCGGGTTGACTTATTTTGCTTAGCATAATACCCTCCGGTTCCATCCATGTCATTGCAAATGTCAAGATTTCTTTTTTCCTTTTTTTGATGGCTGCATAATATTCCATTGTGTCTATATACCACATCTTTATCCATTCATCTGTTGATGGACATCTAGGCTCTTTCATAGTTGGGCTGTTGTGGACATTGCTGCATAAACATTGGGGTGCATGTGCCCCTTCGGATCACTACATTTGTATCTTTGGGGTAAATACCCAGTAGTGCAATTGCTGGGTCGTAGGGTAGCTCTATTTTCAACTTTTTGAGGAACCTCCATACCGTTTTCCAGAGTGGCTGCACCAACTTGCATTCCCACCAACAGAGTAGAAGGGTTCCCCTTTCTCCGCATCCCCACCAACATCTGTCATTTCCTGACTTGTTAATTTCAGCCATTCTGACTGGTGTGAGGTGGTATCTCATTGAGGTTTTGATTTGTATTTCCCTGATGCCGAGTGATGTTGAGCACTTTTTCACGTGTCTGTTGGCCATTTGGATGTTTTCTTTGCAGAAATGTCTGTTCATGTCTTCTGCCCATTTCTTGATTGGATTATTTGTTCTTTGGGTGTTGAGTTTGATAAGTTCTTTATAGATTTTGGATACTAGCCCTTTATCTGATATGTAATTTGCAAATATCTTCTCCCATTCTTGTTGTCTGTTGGTTTTGTTGACTGTTTCCTTTGCTGTGCAAAAGCTTTTTATCTTGATGAAGTCCCAATAGTTCATTTTTGCTCTTGCTTCCCTTGCCTTTGGCAATGTTTCTAGGAAGACATTGCTGCAGCTGAGGGCAAAGAGGTTGCTGCCTGTGTTCTCCTCAAGGATTTTGATGGATTCCTGTCTCACATTTAGGTCTTTCATCCATTTTGAGTCTATTTTTGTGTGTGGTATAAGGAAATGGTCCAGTGTCATTCTTTTACATGTGGCTGTCCAATTTTCCCAACACCATTTGTTGAAGAGACTGTCTTTTTTCCATTGGATATTCTTTCCTGCTTCGTCGAAGATGAGTTGACCATAGAGTTGAGGGTCCATTTCTGGGCTCTCTCTTCTGTTCCGTTAATCTATGTGTCTGTTTTTGTGCCACTACCAGACTGTCTTGATGATTACAGCTTTGTAACAGAGCTTGAAGTCCGGAATTGTGATGCCACCAGCTTTGCTTTTCTTTTTCAACATTTCTCTGGCTATTTGGGGTCTTTTCTGGTTCCATACAAATTTTAGGGTTATTTGTTGCAGCTCTGTGAAAAAAGTTGATGGCATTTTGATAGGGATTGCATTGAATGTGTAGATTGCTCTAGGTAGCATAGACATTTTCTTTTCTATTTTTTTTTTTTTTTGAAGATTTTATTTATTTATTTGACAGAGAGACACAGCGAGAGAGCGAACACAAGCAGGGGGAGCGGGAGAGGGAGAAGCAGGCTTCCTGCCGAGCAGGGAGCCTGATGCGGGGCTGGATCCCAGGACCCTGGGATCGTGACCTGAGCCAAAGGCAGACGCTTAACAACTGAGCCACCCAGGCGGCCCCACATTGGCATTTTCACAATATTTGTTCTTCCAGTCCATGAGCATGGAACATTTTTCCATTTCTTTGTGTCTTCTTCAGTTTCTTTCATGAGTATTCTATAGTTTTCTGAGTACAGATTCTTTGCCTCTTTGGTTAGATTTATTCCTAGGTATCTTACGGTTTTTGGTGCAATTATAAATGGCACTTTGCTGAATTCCTGTATGAGTTCTAGCAATTTTGGGGTGAAGTCTTTGGGTTTTCCACATAAAGTATCATGTCATCTGCAAAGAGTGAGAGTTTGACTTCTTTGCCGATTCAGATGCTTTTTACTTCTTTTTGTCTTATTGCTGAAGCTAGGACTTCTTTTTTTTTTTTTTTTTTTAAGATTTTATTTATTTATTTGACAGAGACAGCGAGAGAGGGAACACAAGCAGGGGGAATGGGAGAGGGAGAAGCAGGCTTCCTGCCGAGCAGGGAGCCCAATGCGGGGCTCAATCCCAGGACCCTGGGATCGTGACCTGAGCCGAAGGCAGACACTTAACCAACTGAGCCACCCAGGCGCCCCTGAAGCTAGGACTTCTTTTTTTTTTTTTTTTTTTTAAGATTTTATTTATTTATTTGAGAGAGAGAGAATGAGAGACAGAGAGCATGAGAGGGAGGAGGGTCAGAGGGAGAAGCAGACTCCCTGCTGAGCAGGGAGCCCGATGCAGGACTCGATCCCGGGACTCCAGGATCATGACCTGAGCCAAAGGCAGTCGCTTAACCAACTGAGCCATCCAGGTGCCCTAGGACTTCTAATACTGTGTCGAACAGCAGTGGTGATAGTGGACATCCCTGCCGTGTTCCTGACCTTCAGGGAGAAGCTCTGTTTTTCCCCATTGAGAATGATATTCGCTGTGGGTTTTTCATAGATGGCTTTTATGATATTGAGGTATGTACCCTCTATCCCTACACTGTGAAGAGTTTTAATCAAGAAAGGATGCTGTACTTTATCAAATGCTTTTTCTGCATCTATTGAGAGGATCATATGGTTCTTGTTCTTTCTTTTATTAATGTATTGTATCACATTGATTGAGTTGCGGATGTTGAACCAACCTTGCAGCCCAGGAATAAATCCCACTTGGTCGTGGTGAATAATCCTTTTAATGTACTGTTGGATCCTATTGGCTAGTATTTTGGTGAGAATTTTTGCATCCATGTTCAGGTAGGGTCTTTGTCTGATTTTGGGATCCAGGTAATGCCTCATAAAATGAGTTTGGAAGTTTTCCTTCCATTTCTATTTTTTGGAACAGTTTCAGAAGAATAGGTATTAATTCTTCTTTAAATGTTTGGTAGAATTCCCCTGGGAAGCCATCTGGCCCTGGACTCTTGTTTGTTGGGAGATTTTTGATTACTGGGAAAGCTTTTTTTCAAAGAGTAGAATTGCCAAGCCAAGAAACAGATTCAACTATAGAGAATACACTGATCGTTACCAGAGGGGAGGGGGTGGGGGGATTGGTGAAATAAGTGATGGGGATTAAGGAACGCATTGTGATGAGCACTGGGTGATGTATGGAGGTGTTGAATAACTATATTATACACCTGAAACTAATATTAGTATGTTTTCTAACTGGAATTTAAATAAAAACTTAATTGCCAACTAATAATTGTAAGCAGAATGATAAGGTTGGTTTTTTTTTTATTTAATCACTATTTTGCAACCATCATTGTAATGATTGATTCAGACAAGAGTCATCAGTGAATGCTGAAAATACTGGGTGAAAGTATTTGGGAAATAATTATACAGCCTGAAAGTATCTTCTGACAGATTATTGATTAATTACAAATGGAAAAAAATGGTAACAACACAAATCTGGCAGATACCACCTTATTCAAGTAATTAAAGTTCATATGATTAATAATGATACAAACTAACAACTGGTTCTTCCTGGTGTGATGCAGTGAAAAAGAAACATAATTTATACAGTATTACTGCCAAAAGTGCATACATAAAAAAACACAGAACAAATTGAGGGGTACTCTGTGAAACAACTCAAAAAATGTTAAAGTTTCAAAAAATGTTAAAGTCATGACAGACAGAGAAAGGCTGAGGAACTGTTCCAGATTAACAGCTAAATGAAATGCTGATTTGCAGCATGAGGAGAAGAAAGTCTAAAGGGCAGTATTGGGCAAATCAGTGAAATTTGAATAAGGACTGTATTAGATAATAGTATTGCATTAATATAAGTTTTCTGAATTTGATCACTGCATTGTGATAATATAAGAGAATGTTCCTGCTTGGGAGATAAATGCTAAAGAATTTAAGGATAAAAGGTCATAGTCTCAGCAGCTTACTCTTAAATAGTTCAATAAAATAACGCTCATGTGTGTATTACTTTATTTTATGTACATTTTTTATGAATACAGATAAAACATGGCAAAATGTTAGTAAATCTAGGTTAAGGGTATGTAGGAGTTCACTGTAATACTTTTATAAATTCTGCAGTATCTTTTTTCTTTTTTTAATTTAAATTTGATTACCTCTTACTTAACATAGTGTATTATTAGTTTCAGAGGTAGAGGTCAGTGATTCATCAGTCTTATATAATACCCAGTGCTTATTACATCATGTGCCCTCCTTAATGTCCATCACCCAGTTAACCTATCCCCCAACCCTCCTCCCCTCTGGCAACCCTCAGCTTGTTTCCTATGATTAAGAGTCTCTTGTGGTTTATCTCCCTCTCTGATTTCATCTTGTTTTATTTTTCCCTCCCTTCCCCTATGTTCTCTGTTTTGTTTCTTAAATTCCACATATGAGTGAGATCATACGATAATTGTCTTTCTCTGACTGACTTATTTTGCTTAGCATAATACCCTCCAGTTCCATCCATGTCATTGCAAATGGCAATATTTCATTTTTTGATGGCTGAGTAATATTCCATTGTATATATATACCACATCTTCTTTATCCATTCATCTGTTGATGGACATCTGGGCTCTTTCCATAATTTGGCTGTTGTGGACATTGCTTAAATTCTGCAATATCTTAAAGTATTTTCAAAATAAAGGGTTTACTTTTTTAAAAGATTTATTGAGCACTTACTGTCTGCATGCTAGAATATGAAGCAATTTAACAATAAACGAGATTTGGAGTAAGTAAATATAGGAACAAAAATGGACAGTGATTACAGGAGGGATGTTTTTGCTGATCTAACAATCTCTCTCTTTGTGTTGCTTCTATACTTTATTCTTGCTTTTGTGATTGTGATCTTATCACTCTACATTTTAACTGTCATAATCTGTTTTTAAGTTGTCTGTTCTATTTGAGCTTACTGAAAGCAGGGCTCAGTCTTACTCTTCTGGATTTCTGGCATTCAGCAATACCTGGTGTAAGCTAAACATGTGAGAATGTTTGATGAATGAATGAATGCTTTATTTTAAACGCCTTGAACAGCAAGCATGTTTTGCTAAGACTTTTTCATTTATGTATTTGAATTTTTCACTGAGTTAAGTCTCCCCACTGAAAATATGTATGTGTGTATGTGTGTATATGAGAGAGACACACACTACACAAACAAACTTTATCTGGAAATAAAGATTTGATTAACAAATCCCAAGGAAATTTAGTAAATATTTGCATAAGATTTTCAGTGTTTTATTTTTGTGATCATAAATCCTTAATAACTACTTGAGATGCACTTACTTTTTGGAGTTGAGGGAGATTTTACAGAAAGAATTAGGAACTTTGGCATTGTGTTGAAGCATATTAGGGACAGACTATTTATTAGTAATTTATGAGGTAAATTGTGTTCTTGCCTGGAGCCTAAATCCACTAAATTTCATTTTTTAATTCATTCAACAAATGTTTACTGAGAATCTATTATGCGATAGGTATCGTTCTCAGATCACTGTTCATCGGAGCTTATATTTTAGAAGCAGAGATAGGCATTACATAAATAATTTTATAATTAAGTATATACTAACAGTTGTGTTCAGTGTTATGAAGAAAAGATGCCAAGTACAGTGAGGAAGAATTAAAGAAGAGTTAAAAGTGTTAGTTTTTCATATTTTTTCTCATCTTGTGTCCCTAATTGCCAGTTCTTCTGGTAAGCCTGATTTCAGTTTAATTTACCATCCCAGTTATAGATGCTTTGGAACCACCCAGTCCCTTTGTCTAAAACCTCTTTCTCTTTTTGTTTATTTTTCTACTGTAGTATAATCTAAATATACACATTTTATGAAAGGAAGAAATACTCATAACAGATCAATAGGAGAATCAAAGATGTCGCCTCTCATTATTTTTCTGATAAGTCTTTTAGAAAAGTAGAAATACTATTAAATTGAAGGGAGAATAAAAACCTAATTTTTGTTTTAAGTAAATATTTTTGAAACCAGTAAAACTATTTATATACAGAGATGATAATGAATTCAAAGAGTTTAATACTCCTTGTCCCATAATAAAACTAGGAGAATAAATTGAAAAGCAAAGACAGGTTGTTTGAAGCTGAATTCTGCCTGCCTGGTTAAACTACTTAGTGTTTGATATTAGGACTCTTAGAATTTTCCAAGCTTCATGTTGATTATGGCTTAGTCATTAATTTTTATGAGGCCATAAAATTTGCTGTTAACATTGGTGGAGTTTGAAGAGATAACAATAATTATCATTTATAGGGCATTTATAATATACCAGGCTCTGTGGGAAGTATATTAATTTATATTACGTCATTTAAAACTCTCCACAACCTATGAGGAACTCTTTAACCTCATTTTATAAATGAATATTTGAGAAATAATTTGACCAAGATCACAGAATTTATAAGTGGTAGAGCAATACCTTGAATTCAGATCTATATGCTTTTAATCATTATGCCATAAACCAATAATTTAAAACTGCATAATCTAAAATAGTACCATGCCAAAAGAAACCTTTTTCAGAAGATTTAATTTTTCTCATATGAGATTTAATTTTTCTCTTTACCCCTAAATCGATAAAATCTATTTGTAGTTGCACATATGTATTTGTTGTGTGTTTATCTAAATAAGTAGGTAATTCGCAATAAGAAAAATAAAATGAGTTGTAAAATAGTCAAAGTAGAGCAGGAAAAAGTCTATTAAAGATTTTTATTATGTCTAAGTCCATTTCTACTGCAGTAGAAATGTCACAGAGATACAAAGTCATTTCCTCCTGAAAAGGACCATTGAAAATTCTTTGCATGGAGTAGCCTTAGTTTTAGTATGATCTTACAGTCTGTCACTGCCAGACTAAGTCAGAGTCATCTGAAATGATCTTAAGAACGTACGCTTTTTGTCTAGGAGGAAGTAAGTGGATTGCATACTAGGTTAATAACCTTTTAGATTATAGCAATTACAGTTAGTAATGAAACAGACATAAAATCAATGTGCTGTGGAAAAGACCTTTGGAAATCATTTTATAACCGGCTTATAACTTATTTACTACCCTTCATTTTAGTTCCAGTTTCAGACATTGCCAGAAACACCAATGGTCTTTTTTTTCCTAATTTGTTGAAAAAGTAATGTGATAGTAATATCAAAAGAAAAGAAGTATTAACCAAAAGAAACTGTCTTCATTTTTTGGTTAATATTTCTTAATCTTTGTGCATACGCAGTTGTGGTTTTTATATGACTATACTTTGAATGAACATGCTCAGCCTAGTAGCCAAAACCCAGGGACAGGCTCAACCAGAGAAGCGAGAACCACAGATAGCTAAGTAGCCTATGTAGTCAGTAAACAGGAAATGGGGAAATGAGATGGCCAGGAAAGTAGCCTTGTAGAAAGTAAAATTAACGAGTAGAAAGCCTGATAAGATATAGCCTAAGGCAGAAAGCAGGCAGCTGTAATGACTCTTCATCTGGTTCCTATGGCCTCAGTTGTGACTTAATTTTAAGTGTTTTAGGCTGAAGCCAGAATAAGACAATAATTGATTTATAATTATGTTCTGTAAATATAAATATTAAAAAAAATCACAGCATCTAGTCTCATTTCTGTTATTGTCATGTCCATCGTTACTGCTGTAGCTCCATTCTGTTTAACATACCTTAACCTCCCTAAGCTGTCTTAACATTCCCCTTAATTGGCTATAGGTATCCTTAAACAGATTATTTTGGTTCTTCCTTCAATTACCATATTATCTCTCATCCATTATTGTCATTTTATATTCTTACTTTTCCTCTACCTGTGGAATTTGTTCCTTAACCTGCCTGATGGCTTGGATAGATGTTCCAGTTTCGGAAACAGTATGAATAGTACTAAAGCAAATCACTTACATAGGAGTATTTGATGGGCAAAGTATATTTGGAGCACGGCAGACAAGAGGTTTCCACCTCCCAATTCTTTCTTTTTAAAAATAGAGGTATTATTTCATATATAGTAAAATGTGCAAATCTTAAGTATACATACAGCTCAACGAGATTTTACCCATGTAAACACCACCCAGATCAAGATACAGAAAATTTTAATTACCCCAGAAAGTTGCCTTATGCTCTTTTTTAGGCAATATCTCCCCCAAAGGTAACTACTATTTTTTTTTAAAGATTTTATTTATTTGTTTGACAGAGAGAGAGACAGAGAGAGAGCACAAGTAGGCAGAGTGGCAGGCAGAGGGAGAGGGAGAAGCAGGCTCCCCGCTGAGCAGAGAGCCCGATGCAGGGCTCAGTCCCAGGACCCTGGGATCGTGACCAGAGGTGAAGGCAGATGCTCAACTAACTGAGCCACCCAGGCACCCCCAACTACTATTCTGACTTCTATTTCCATATATTAATTTGCATGTTCTTGAACTCTATGTAAATGGAGTCACAGAGTATATATTTTGGCATCTGGCTTCTTTCACTTGATGTAATAGTTCAATTCTTTTTCAATAGTTCATTCTTTTTTATTGATATGTAATATTCCATTGTGTGAATATAATAATTCATTTGCTCATTTTTCTGTTAATGGGTATTTGGGTTGTTTTTGGTTTGGGACTTTTATGAAAAAAGATTCTGTGGATACTCTTGTATATGTCTCTTTTTTTTTCTTTTAAAGATTTTATTTATTTAGAGAGAGAGCATGGGGGAGGGAAGGGCAGGGAGAGAAGAGAATCTTAAGCAGACTCCATGCTGAACGCGGAGCCCAACGCGGGGCTCAGTCCCTGGATCCTGAGATCACGACCTGAGCTGAAACCAAGAGTCAGACACTTAACCGACTGCACCACCCAGGTGCCCCTCTTGTATATGTCTTTTGATGGACATACGTACTCGTTTCTTTTGGATATATGTCTAAGTGTAGAATTGCTAGGTCATAGGGAAGTCTGTGTTTAAATTTATTAGACACTGCCAAACAATTTTTTAAATGGTTGGACCATTTTATATTCCTACCAACAATATCTGCAAGTTCCTGTTATTCCATATTGTTGCCCATACTTGTCAGTCTTTGTAATTTTAGTCATTCTGGTTTGGTGTGTAGTGGTGTCTCACTGAGGTTTTAATTTGTGTTTCTCCATTGAGTAATGATGTTGAACACTTGTCAAAAGCTTGTTGGCCTGTTGGATAGCATCTTTTGTAATGTGCCTCTACAAGTCTTTTGCCCATTTTAAAATTGGGTTGTCTTTTTCTTACTGATTTTTGTATATTTTCTGGATTAATTCTTTGTCAGATTATGTATTGTGAATATGTTTTCCCAGTTTCTGACTTGCTTTTTTACATTTCTAATAGAGTCTTCAGAGGAGCCAAAGTTCCTAGGCAAGAGTTTTTAAAGGCACCTCAAACACCAATTTATTAACTAATATACTAGCCATCTGTTGGTAATTGTGTTGGTTTTCTATTGCTACTGTAACAAAGCACCACAAATTAAGTGGCTTAAAATAATAAATAAATGTATTATCTTGTAGTTCTATAGATTAGAATTCTAACACAGGTCTCACTGGGCTAAAATTATAAGATTGGCAGATCTGTGTTTCTTTCTGAATCTCTAGGAGAGAGGCAGTTTCCTTGTCTTTCTTTTCCAGTTTATATGGCTCATGGCCCCTTTCTAGCATTCCCTAGCATTCCTAGGCTCATGGCCCCTTTCCTGTATCTTCAAAGCTAATAACTTTATATCTCTGAGCATTCTTCCATAGTCACATCTCCCAAAGGCTCCTGCTTTTGAGGATTCAGGTGATTAGGTTGGGCATACTATAATAATCTAGGATAATCTCCTCAACTCAAGGTCCTTAATTTAATCACATTTGCAAAGTCATTTTTTGCCATTTAAGGTACAGTGACATATTCACAGGTTCTAGGGCTGGGATGTAGACATCTTTGGGAGCCATTATTCTGTCTACCACCATAATGTAGTTACTACTGTAGTCCATGAGTTGCTGAACTAATGTAGTAGCCCATCTGCTACTAATGTTGCAGCATCCTCATTGGCAGTGGGATGGGAGAAAGTAATCCAAAATACACTGATAAGGCTAAATAAGATATACAGGCCTCTGTATGTATGTGTGTTACTATAATAAGGTAAGTAGTAGGTTAGAAAAGAGAATGTGCAGTTCCCCTTAGGATAGGTAGGAAACAATTAGAAAAACTCTTATTAAATATCCTAAATGGCTTCCCATCAGTTTAGGGATAAAGTCCATACTTCTTAGGACAACTCTCCAAAGCTCATTCTCTTAATCACTACGCTCTACTGCCTCTCTAATATGGTAGTGCATTTTGTTTCTCATGTGAATGCTAACTTCACAAATAAAGTAGGATCATGCATGCCCTGTAATTACAGCTGGCAGTATTTTGACACCACCAAATAACACCAAAATCTCTAACCTGAGGTCATAATTTTAAAATAATCACACCTTATACCATTAATGCCTTTGCTACTTTATAATAATATGCCCCTCTCCTTTTTCATTTATTCTAGGTCCCTTCTTATACATTTTGGTAAATCATGATAGAATTTAAAAAGAACTCATAGTATTTCTTGGGCCGTTAATTTTCTGTCATGGCAAATAAACTAACCTACTTCTAAAATCTAATGACTCTATTCTCTATGTACATGGATTTTTTAATAGCTTGAGTTAGGGATTATAAAATTTTGTTGATGCCTATTGTATGCCAGGTACATGCTAGGTAATCCTCATAGCAACCTTTCATGATAAACATTGTTATCCTTATTTTATATCTTTGGCAGCTGAGTCTCAGAGTTAACCATCTTGCCAAAGTGATGGACTTGGGATTCTAGTTTAGATCTGATTCCAAAGTCCTTGTACACTCTTTCCACGGTGTGGTCAGTCAAATGGATCAAAGTAAATGGGTATCTGTATTCTCTTGTAACCTTGAAAAACTTTGGTAGCATGCCAAAATATTTGAATCAAAAGGTTCCAACTCAGTGAAATTCTATTATATGCTTGAGAGACTCTTAAAACTGTACTGAAGTGCTGTGAATATGAACGTCTAATTAGAAGATGTACAGTGACCTTTCTATTCTAATTCCGTATTGTTTTGACTGCCTCAGTTTTCACTTTAGCTGTGGCCATGTAGGGAAACTTGTCCCTGTCACTGGTTTTTTGGAATGTTCTAGATAATTCCTACAAATGTGAATTTTCTTTTTTTTATTATTTTTTTAAAATGTGAATTTGATTTTAACTTTGATGCCTCGGACTTTTTAAGGGAAACATCGTGATGAAATGTTGGCTAAGAGTCACCCTTACATTAATTGTTTATTCTCCATGTGATTGAATTGGTTTGCAGATAGAAGAAAAGGAAAATGCTTAGATTCCTCTTTAAAGTATCTCCAGGATTTCTAATTTGTATAATTAATTTAAGGATCAATGAATGTTGTTTTGTTTTCACACGTTTCACATTTGTTCCTTTGGCGTAAATAACTCAACTTCTCTATTGAATTTCTTATTTGCTCCAGTTTGGATGCCATTCAGAAAATATACACCTGTTGAGACAAATTGTAGCGTGTCAATGGTGAGAACTGGTTTACTGTGCTAAATTTCACCATTATCCTTCAGCCGAGCATGCCACTTTTGGTTCAACCATTTTCTCTTTAAAAGAGATAACCTATTTGAGGGGCGCCTGGGTGGTGCATATGGTTGAGCAACTGACTTTTGATTTCAGCTCAGGTCATGATCTTGGGGTCCTGAGATCTACCCTGTGCTGGGCTCCGAGCTGGCTGCTTGGGATTCTCCCTCTCTCTCTCTCTCAAATAACTAACTAACTAACTAACTAACTAACTAAATAAATAAATAAATAAATAATCTATCTATCTATCTTAAAAAAAAAAGATAACCTATTTGAAAATCTGTGTGCCTTGGCAAGTTGGTCCTAATTTGGACTCTGCCTTACTAGCCTCATCTTCCACAACTCTCCCACGTATATTTTACACTTCACATCAAACTACTTGCTGTTTTTAGTACCATCTGTATTTTTACATCTCTGCCTTTAACCTCTTTTGTCTGGTAAATTCAGCATGTCTGTCCTTTAGGACTTGGTGTACTGTCTTTTCCTCTAGAAAGCTTGCCTTTAAACCTTCCTCAGTCCCTTATAGAATTGGATGACCCTATTCTGTGCTACCACTGAGTACAATGCGTATCTTTACCACAGCATTTAATATATACCATATTATAATTATTTGTCTACCTCTACTGAGGTAGAGGTCAGTGATTCATCAGTCTTATATAATACCCAGTGCTCATTACGTCACATGCCCTCCTTAATGTCTGTTACCCAGTTCTTCCATTCCCCCACCTCCCTCCCCTCCAGCAACCCTCAGTTTGTTTCCTATGATTACGAGTCTCTTATGGTTTGTCTTCCTCTCTGGTTTCTTCTTGTTTTCTTTTTTCCTCTCTTCCCCTATGATACTCTGTTTTGTTCCTTAAATTCCACATATAAGTGAGATCATATGATAGTTGTCTTTCTCTGATTGATTTATTTCACTTAGCATAATACCCTCTAGTTCCATCCACATTGTTGCAAATGGCAAGATTTCATTTTTTTTAATGGCTGAGTAGTATTCCATTGTATATATATACCACATCTTCTTTATCCATTCATCTGTCAGTGGACATCTGGGCTCTTTCCATAGTTTGGCTATTGTGGACATTGCTGCTATGAATATTGGGGTGCAGGTGCCCCTTCAGGTCACGACATTTGTGTCTTTGGGGTAAATATCCAGTAGTGCAATTGCTGGGTCATAGGGTAGCTCTATTTTCAACTTTTTGAGGAACTTCCATACTGTTTTTCACAGTGGCTGCACCAGCTTGCATTCCCACCAACAGTGTAAGAGGGTTCCTATTTCTCCTCATCCTCACCAACATCTGTCATTTCCTGACTTGTTTATTTTAGCCATTCTGACTGTATTTCCCTGATGCCGAGTGATGTTGAGCACTTTTTCACGTGTCTGTCGGCCATTTGTATGTCTTCTTTGGAAATATGTCTGTTCATGTCTTTTGCCCATTTCTTGACTGGATTCTTTGTTTTTTGGATGTTGAGTGTGATAAGTTCTTTATAGACCTTGGATACTAGCCCTTTATCTGATACATCATTTGCAAATATCTTCTCCCATTCTGTTGGTTGTCTTTTGGTTTTGTTGACGGTGTCCTTTGCTGTGCAAAAGCTTTTTATCTTGATGAAGTCCCAATAGTTCATATTTGCCTTTGTTTCCCTTGCCTTTGGAGACATGTCTAGCAAAAAGTTGCTGTGGCCGAGGTCAAAGACGTTGCTGCTTGTGTTCTCCTCTAGGATTTTGATGGATTGCTGTCTCACATTTGGGTCTTTCATCCATTTTGAGTCTATTTTTGTGTGTGGTGTAAGGAAATGGTCCAGTGTCATTCTTTTACATGTGGCTGTCCAATTTTCCCAACACCATTTGTTGAAGAGACTGTCTTTTTTCCATTGGATATTCTTCCCTGCTTTGTCGAAGATGAGTTGACCATAGAGTTGAGGGTCCATTTCTGGGCTCTCTATTCTGTTCCATTGATCTATGTGTCTGTTTTTGTGCCAGTACCAGACTGTCTTGATGATTATAGCTTTGTAACAGAGCTTGAAGTCCAAAATTGTGATGCCACCAGCTTTGCTTTTCTTTTTCAACATTCCTCTGGCTATGCGGGGTCTTTTCTGGTTCCATACAAATTTTAGGATTATTTGTTGCAGCTCTGTGAAAAAAGTTGATGGCGTTTTGATAGGGATTGCATTGAATGTGTAGATTGCTCTAGGTAGCATAGACATTTTCACAATATTTGTTCTTCCAATTCATGAGCATGGAACGTTTTTCTATTTCTTTGTGTCTTCTTCAATTTCTTTCATGAGTATTCTGTAGTTTTTTGAGTACAGATCCTTTGCCTCCTTGGTTAGATTTATTCCTAGTTATCTTATGGTTTTGGTGCAATTGTAAATGGGATCAATTTCCTAATTTCTCTTTCTTCTTTCTCGTTGTTAGTGCGACTGATTTCTGTAATTGATTTTATATCCTGCCACTTTACTGAATTCCTGTATGAGTTCTAGCAATTTTGGGGTGGAGTCTTTGGGTTTTCCACATAAAGTATCATGTCATCTGCAAAGAGTGAGAGTTTGACTTCTTCTTTGCCAATTCAGATGCTTTTTATTTCTTTTTGTTGTCTGATTGCTGAAGCTAGGACTTCTAATACTATGTTGAATAGCAGTGGTGATAGTGGACATCCCTGCTGCGTTCCTGACCTTCAGGGAAAAGCTCTCAGTTTTTTCCCATTGAGAATGATATTCACTGTGGGCTTTTCATAGATGGCTTTTATGATATTGGGGGTATGTACCCTTTATCCCTACACTGTGAAGAGTTTTAATCAAGAAAGGATGCTGTACTTTATCAAATGCTTTTTCTGCATCTATTGAGAGGATCATATGGTTCTTGTTCTTTCTTTTATTAATGTATTGTATCACATTGATTGAGTTGCGGATGTTGAACCAACCTTGCAGCCCAGGAATAAATCCCACTTCGTCGTGGTGAACAATCCTTTTAATGTACTATTGGATCCTATTGGCTAGTATTTGGGTGAGAATTTTTGCATCCATGTTCATCAGGGATATTGGTCTGTAATTCTCCTTTTTGGTAGGGTCTTTGTCTGGTTTTGGGATCAAGGTGATGCTGGCTTCATAGAAAGAGTTTAGAAGTTTTCCTTCCATTTCTGTTTTTTAAAACAGCTTCAGAAGAATAGGTATTAGTTTTTCTTTAAATATTTGGCAGAATTACCATGGGAAGCCATCTGGCCCAGGACTGTTGTTTGTTGGGAGATTTTTGATTACTGCTTCAATTTCCTTGCTGGTTATGGGTCTGTTCAGGTTTTCTCTTTCTTCCTGGTTCAGTTTTGGTAGTTTATAGATCTCTAGGAATAAATGTATCCATTTCTTCCAGATTGCCTAATTTGTTGGCATATAGATGCTCATAATATGTTCTTACAATTATTTGTATTTCTTCGGTGTTGGTTGTGATATCTCTTTCATTCATGATTTTATTTATTTATTATTTACTTATTTACTTATCTTTTTGATAAGTCTGGCCAGGGGTTTATCAAATCTTATTAATTCTTTCAAATTTTTTTTTAAGATTTTATTTATTCACTTGAGAGAGAGAGAGAGCACAAGCAGGGGAAGAGGCAGAGGGAAAGGGAGAAGCAGACTCCCTGCCAAGCTGGGAGCCTGACATGGGGCTTGATCCCAGGACCTGGAGATCATGACCTGAGCTGAAGGCAGATGCTTAACCATCTAAGCGACCCAGGTGCTCCTTATTAATTCTTTCAAAGAACCAACTCCTAGTTTTATTGACTTGTTCTACTGTTCTTTTGTTTTCTATTTCATTGATTTCTGCTCTGATCTTTATTATTTCTCTTCTCTTGCTGGGTTTAGGCTTTATTTGCTGTTCTTTCTCCAACTCCTTCAGGTGTAAAGTTCCGTTATGTATTTGAGACCTTGTTTCTTGAGAAAGGCTTGTATTGCTATATACTCCCCTCTTAGGACTGCCTTTGCTGCATCCCAAAGGTTTTGAACAATTGTGTTTTCATTTTTTGTTTCCATGAATTTTTTAATTCTTTAATTTCCTGGTTGACCCATTCATTCTTTAGTAGGATGCTCGTTAGCCTCCATGTATTTGAATTCTTTCCAAATTTCCTCTTGTGATTGAGTCCCAGTTTCAAGGCACTGTGGTCTGAAAATATGCAGGGAATGATCCCAGTCTTTTGGTACTGGTTGAAACCTGATTTGTGACCCAGTTTGTGATCTATTCTGGAGAATGTACCATGTGCACTTGAGAAGAATATGTATTCTGTTGCTTTGGGATGGAATGCTCTGAATATATCTGTGAAGTCCCATCTGGTCCAGTGTGTCATTCAAAGCCCTTATTTCCTTGTTGATCTTCTGTCCATTTCCGTGAGTGGGGTGCCAAAGTCTGCTACTATTATTGTATTATTTTTTTATGTGTTTCTTTAATTTTGTTATTAACTGGCTGTTGCCTTGTTAGGGGCATAAATTTTACAATTGTTCTTCTTTTTGGATAGACCCTTTAATTATGATATCCTTCTTCATCTCTTAAAAACAGTCTTTGGTTTAAAATCTAATTTGTCTGATACAAGGATTGCCACCCCAGCTTTCTTTTGATGTCCATTAGCATGGTAAATGGTTTTCCACCCCCTCACTTTAAATTGGGAGGTGTCTTTGGGTCTAAAATGAGTCTTTTGTGGGGCGCCTGGGTGGCTCAGTTGGTTAAGCGACTGCCTTCAGCTCAGGTCATGATCCTAGAGTCCTAGGATCGAGTCCCGCATCAGACTCCCCTCTCGGCGGGGAGTCTGCTTCTCCCTCTGACCCTCCCCCCTCTCATGCTCTGTCTCATTCTTTCTCTCTCAAATAAATAAATAAAATAAAATGAGTCTTTTGCAGACAGCGTAGAGTCTTGCTTTTTTATCCAGTTTCTGATACCAGTGTCTTTTGATTGGGGCATTTAGCCCATTTACATTCAGAGTAACTATTGAATATACCATACTTATATCATTTAATATACCATATTGTAATTATCTGTTTACTTTCTGACTCTCCCCTAATGTTATTTAGTAGTTAAGGGGGAAAGTGGCAGAATATGAGGTTGGAGAGATTTAGGCAGGAGCCAGATCATGCAGGGCCAGAGTAAAGAGTCTGGATTTTATTCTAAGAATGTAACATGATCCTATTTATGTTTTTAAAAGATCACCGTGACTGCTTTGTGGAGAATGGATTGTGGATGGTAAGAGTGCCAGCTGGGAACCTAGTTAACAGACTGTTGCAGTGGCGCAAGTGAGAGGTGATAGTGGTTTAGAGTAGGACAGTGGAGACTGGAGAGAAGTCGTTGATTCAGGACATATATTGGAGATAGTGCCTTTAGGGCTTATTAATGTGTTAAATGTGGGAGTTAAAGATTTTCAGATTACTTTCTAGGTTTCTAGTTTGAGCAAGTGTCTAGAGAGAAGATCTGGCATTCTGTTTTTATTTATTTATTTAAAGATTTTATTTATTTATTTGAGAGAGAGAATGAGAGAGAGCACATGAGAGGGGGGAGGGTCAGAGGGAGAAGCAGACTCCCTGCCGAGCAGGGAGCCCGATGCGGGACTTGATCCCGGGACTCCAGGATCGTGACCTGAGCCGAAGGCAGTCGCCAACTGAGCCACCCAGGCGCCCCTGGCGTCTGTGTTTATTATGTTGAGTTTGAAATGCCTGTTAGACATTGAGTGAAGGTGTTAAAATATATGAGATTGGAGTTCATAGGGGGGGTTAGGCATCATTGTCCTAACGTTGGTATTTAAAGCTGTGGAAACTGATGAGATCACCCAGGAAATGAATCTAGGAAGGGAAGATGGCCAAAGATTAATATAAATACCATAAGTTCATCACCCAGAGGTAGAACCTGGCATGCAGACATCTTAATAGGCCCCTATTTAATATTTAACCATTTTAAAATTAGTTGCCCATATTTGAGAGTTCCCATAGAAATCCAAATCCTTGGGGCACCTGGGTGGCCCAGTCGGTTGAGCATCTGCCTTCAGCTCAGGTCATGATCCCAGGGTCCTAGGATTGAGCCCCAAGTGGGACTCCCTGCTCGGCAGGGGTCAAGGAGAGGGGGGTCTGCATCTTCCTCTCCCTCTGCCCCTCCCCCCACTCATGCTCTCTCTCGCATTCTCTCTCTCTCAAATAAATAAATAAAATCTTAAAAAGAAAAAAAAAAGAAATCCAGGTCTTTGCCTTCTCTGAATAATTAGAAGATGCAACATCACTGAGCTTGTATGTCTTCATGGGAGCAGTCAGCCCAAGCTGTTCTTCTTAGAATGGTCTGTATAGTTGACCACAATCTCTACTGTTCCCTTATTGTTCTTCACTTAGCTATTTTACTCAAATGACTCTCTGGGCATTTGAATTTACAGCCCCTGATTTAGACCTTAAGGATAGAAGGAGTCAACAAAGGAACCTAGGAAGAAGCAATCATGAGATAAGAAAACCAGGAGAATAGGGCATTACAGAAAACTAGGTAGGAAGGTGTTTCAATTATTAAATGCCACTAAGAGATTGAGTAAGATGAAGACAGAAAAGGGCTGTTGTTTTTGGTGTGAATGGGTTTGAGGAATAGATGGGAAAGAGAGGTAAGGACGCGGAAATAGTTCTTTTGAAAACTCAGGAAAGTGAAGAGGTGTAGGTAATGGGGCAGAAGGGTGGCTTTTGGAGATATTAACGAATATGTGAACAGTCCATTAGAGAAGTAGACATTAATGATGCAGGAGAGAAAGGTGATAATAAATTGAAGATTTAGGAGAACAGATGATATCGTAGAGCACAAGAGCCCAATTGTGGGCTTGTTAGAAGGAGACATGCTGCTTCAGGGAGGGAAGGAGAGTGTTGGTCCTGAGGTGATGGCAATATGGAATACTGATAGATAAAAATGAGAATCTTCAGTGTTCACACAGAGCCAGAGAATTATCTTAGGCCAAAGATTTAGACTAAATATAGACTTTTATTCATTCATTCAAAGAGAGAGGGGGAGACGGGTGGGGGGAGGGGAAGAGGGAGGAGAGAGAATTTTAAGCCGTCTCCATGCACAGCATGTAGCCTGATGCAGGCCTTGATCTCACAACCTTGAGATTATGACCTGAGCCAAAATCAAGAGTTGGTAACTTAACCAACTGAGCCACTCAGGTGCCCCTAGACTTATATTTAGACTTACAGATTTATATAGATTTACTTAGATTAAATACCGATTTTGGAATTTAATCTGTAAAAATCTGATACTTTTCTTAAAGAGCACATAATAGTCATATATAGTCTCATAGTATTGAAAGAGGAGAATATTACTTTACATTTTATAGGTGAGAACTGAGGGTCAGACATGTGGATTTAAGATTGCCCATTGAGCAGAACTGGGGCTTCAGCCCCTAGTCATCACGAGTTCCAGTCTTACACTCTTTCTGACATACCCATATCTCTAACTTACTGACCTAAAATCTAAGTGAACTAGCCATGTACTTTAATCTTAAGGGAACATTAATTGATTTTTTTATCAGGTTTTAGCATTGTGGTTGGGAGAATATGCTTACTAAATTTGTTTTTTACCACCTTTGTGATTCAGAATTTAAAAGGGAAAAAATAAGTTCCAAAACTGATTTGGAGATTTTTCTTTTAATAGCCTTCTTAAAACTATAGAAAATATGTTCTGTTGAGAAAAAGGTAATATTGAACATCTGCAGAATATTTTTTCCTGTCTTCCTGAGTTGAATAATAAAACTTGAAATCATACCTTGCCCTCATTTCTTATCTAATGAAAATAAGTTTGAGTCTTATATATGTGCCTTATATTTCCACATCTGGCTTTTGAAAGGATTTTATTTGGTGCCTCTAATTCTGTCTTGATTCATATTCTTACAGAATAATTCCTTCTTAAGTTTTGGATCAGCCTTGACTCATTAAAGTTTATACACCAGAAACAGTAGTTTCTGAAGAATAATTTCTAGATACCTGTATCTTGTCAAGACAATTTAATGACAGCCTTAAATTACAAACTTATTTTTCACTTTAAGATTCATATTCATAGGGGGCACCTGAGTGGCTCAGTCGGCTATGCGGCTGCCTTCGGCTCAGGTCATGATCCTGGAGTCCTGGGATTGAGCCCCACATTGGGCTCCCTGCTCAGCGGGGAGTCTGCTTCTCCCTCTTCCTCTCCCTGCCACTCTGCCTCCTTGTGCTCACTCTCTCTCTGTCAAGTAAGTAAAAACAGTCTTTTAAAAAATATATTTAAAAAAAGATTCATATTCATAAATAAAGTCTTTAAACTACATAGATATTACTAATTTTGGTGGGGTTTTAAAAATCGTTCTTTTGCTTTTGTGACTTACTGAGATTTACAGCTAGAGGGTTTTTACACCCTTTTCCCTCATTAAAGCACATAAGCACATCATAGTTTTCCCTTGGATCTGGGTATAGTCAGTATGATAAATTATTTTAAGAGACTCAGTTATCACTGTTAATCCTCTTGGTCTCATTTTCCTGTTATATATATTTGAAGGTTTTATTTTTAAGTAATCTCTACATCCAACGTGGGGCTCGAACTCACAACCCAGAGATCAAGAGTACCACGTTCTACCAACTGAGCCAGCCAGGCACCCCTCATTTTCTTTCCAATATTTTAATGTGTCTGGAGAACATCTGGGTTAACCATTGATTAGAGGGGAGGTGACCAAAATGCTTCCTGAACTCTCCTTCGATTTCTTGTGAAATGTGGGCATGTGGCTGAGTTTCCTATCTGGCTCACATTAGAGGCATGCTTTTGGGCATCCTAGTTTATTTTTCTCCTTCCCTTTGCAGACCACCTCCTGCCCTTGTTTCCTGTGCCACAAGTTTCCTTAGGTCCTGGGCACAAAACCACAATTTCATCCTTGACTAGTCCCCTTATTCCCCCTCTCAGAACTCCCATATCCCTTCATTAGCCAAGTCTTCAGGTTCTATCTTTGTGATCTCTAGAATAGCTTCTTTCTTTCCATTTTTGTTGTCATCATTCTAATTGAGAACCTGTATTTTTTTTTTTTCACCTAGACTTCTCCTTACTAACTTCACAGGTGGCATGGGACACCATGCATTCTTTTCCTAAGTAAAAGTTCTGTTCTTTTGGACATCTGCTGCCCTACAAAATTCTGATATTTCTCTTAATTGCTTCCAGGAGTAGGTGTGACAGAAGGAAAGGCTTTAGGGCAGACGGACTTTGTTTCTAATCTGAGCTTTGCCACTTACTAGCTTTTTGATATTTCCAGACATCACTTTCTTCCTGTACAAAATGGGAATAATGTGGGAATACCTTGTAGATCTTTTGAAACGACTGGAGGTAGAGTGTATAAAGTGCCATGCCTGGCACTGGTATTACAGGTGCAAACTAAAAAACACTGTATGTGCTCCCATCTCACCTTTCTGCCTTATTTTCTGTTCCTGATACTCAGTCCTATTGAATGAAATGCTTATTCCTAAGTATTGTCCACATCTCCATACCTTTACTCAAACTGTATATATGTTCTCCACTTGTATGTTCTCCCTCGCCTTATCTGCCTGCAAATCTCTCTTAAGTTCTATCTCAAATGTCACCTTGTGAGGCAAGCCTTTCTGTTCTTATTGTCCACATTCTACCCAAATAATGTTTTTTCTTCTTTGGAACTATTTCCCGTATTATTTTTTCAATTCAGGGACATTCCTTACCACCCTCTACTACCAATACACATACTCTAATATGAAGTGCTGGATCATTGAGGAGGAAGAAAAAAAATCAACCAATTAGCAAGTACTTAATAAGTGTTCTTTATATTTTCAGCACTGTTCTAGGTTCTAGAGATTCTTTAGTGAACTATAGAGACCTAGATCATGCCTTTATGAATCTTAGAATTTAACAGTGATCTTTGGCTTTTGATGTTCAGCAAAATCATTGGCAGGCTTTTAAAATACGGGTACCAGAGTATCCACTAAATCAGGAGTTTCTAGAACAAGGGCCTCTAGGTAAAACAGAATTCTCCAAATCTGATAACTACTGGCCTAGCCAAACACTATTTCTTACATGCCCTGTTATGGTTGTCTTAATGGAGGAGGAAGCAGAGGAAGATTTGACTTAGGAGGTGACATTTAAAATGGATATGGGGTATACACTGAAGTATTAAGGGTAAAGGGACATGATGTATCCAATTTACTCATGGTTCATAAAAATAATTATATATGTACACATATATATACATACATTTATATATACACACACATATGTGGATATAGATATCAAAATGTTAGAAATGGTGTTTCTGGGGCACCTGGGTGGTTCAGTCCGTTAAACGTCTGCCTTTGGCTCAGGTCATGATCCCAGGGTTCTGGGATTGAGCCCCACATCAGGCTCTCTGCTCAGCAGGAAGCCTGCTTCTCCCTCTCCCACTCCCCCTGCTTGTGCGCGCTCTCTCTCTGTCAAATAAATAAATAAAATCTTAAAAAAAAGAAATGTTGATTCTGAGTAGAACATACACTGCAGTTTACTATTCTTTAAACATTTCTGAAGTTCGAAATTGTTTGAAAAGAAGAAGCTAACAGGAATGAGCAAAAGTTAACTGGATCTAGAAATTGTGTAAGATTTCGTGGGGGTTTTTTTTAAGTGTTTTTTTGTTTGTTTGTTCGTTTTGTAATCTCTACTCCCATCGTGGGGCTAGGACTCACTACCCCAAGATCAAGAGTCTTATGCACTTCCAACTGAGCCAACCAGGTGCCCCAAAGTTGTATAACATTTCAATAACCAGAGACACAGATTATAGGATTGGAGGCAGGGTATAAGTATTCCAGGCTGAAAGGACAGGGTAATCACAAGACCAGCAAAGGCAGAGGAGACTAGAAGTTGATAGTGTGAGGTAAGAGACCAGTCAGGTAAGCAGTCAGGTGTGACTGAACTACAAGCTGCAATAAAAGAAATGAGTGGAGCCAGATTATGAAGCTCCATGTATGCCTTGCAAATTTAGTCTGTCATTTAAACTAGTGGCTGCCAAGTAGAATACTCACAGCCCAAGTGGTAAGGAAAATGATCTGTTGAAGTGCACCAAGAAAACTTTGTAACTTCTCTTTGTATATATGTTACCTCTTTCTTTACCTCATCTAAATTTCTATTTTATGTGTTTTAAAAAATATGTAGTATCTTAACACAGTAGTGTATATACAGTTTGTAAATAAATATCATATATGGGGTTGCTAAAATTTTTTTTTGGTTGATATCAAAGTTGAGAGACCACTCCTTTAGACATTTTCCTGCCTTGTAATTAGAGCAATATTTTTAAAAATGCAAAACTAATTATATTAGTCCCTGTATGTATGCATGTGTATATGTGTGTATACATACATTTGGGTATATGTGTATAGTTTTTCAACAACTTAGTCTTTAATATAAAGTCCAAATCTGAATCAGATTTTAACATGACTTTAAATGCTCTTCTTAGTCTGCTGCCTACAAATCATGCCAATCTACTCACTGACTGGATCCCTATTCCAACATTGTTCATGGTGTAAGCCAAGTTCTTTCAGTTTTTTTAATGCACTACCTTGACTTTACATCTGCAGGATCCTTCTACATAGAATGGTCTCATTTGTTTAAAAAAAAATCCTTTTACTTGCTTAACTTCTGTTTATTCTTCAAGCCCTATCTTATGTGTTACTTCCCCCAGTAGCCCTCTTCTGACTCCCCAGATGAGGTTGTAGTTCCTGTGTTCAGAAATGGCCCCTTTCATATTTTTAATAGCTTAAAGTTCTGAGGACAGGAACCTTATCTCTCTTGTTCACTCATTTATCCCAGAGGAAATGCTTGGAATGTTGTTGAGGGCCCAGTAAATATTTGTTAAAAAGGAAATGGGGTTGTGCAGCAGCAGGAACTCTCATTCATTAGTGGTGGGAATGCAAAATGGTATAGCCACTTTGGAAGATAGTTTGATGGTTTCTTACAAAATTAAGTATACTAGGGCACCTGGGTGGCTCAGTTGGTTAAGCGACTGCCTTCGGCTCAGGTCATGATCCTGGAGTCCCTGGATCGAGTCCCGCATCGGGCTCCCTGCTCAGCGGGGAGTCTGCTTCTCCCTCTGACCCTCCCCCCTCTCATGTGCTCTCTCTCATTCTCTCTCTCTCTCAAATAAATAAATAAAATCTTTAAAGACAAAAAAACAACAAAAAAACCAAAATTAAGTATACTCTCACCATACGATTCAGCAGTCACACTTATTGGTATTTACCCAAAAGGGTTGAAAGCTTATCTTCATGCAAATACCTGCACACAGGTATTTATAGCAGCTTTATTTACAAGGCTGGGCTTGGAAGCAACTTAGATGTCCTTTAGTAGGTGAGTGGATAGATAAACTGTTAGACCTTTAGACAATGAAATATTTATTCAGTGCTAAAAAGAAGTGAGGTATCAAACAATGAAAAGACAAGAAGGAACCTTAAATGCCTATTATTAAGTGAAAGAATACCTATTGCTAACTGAAAAAAACTATATACTATATGATTCCAAGTATATAATATTGTGCAAAAGCAAAACTATGGAGACAGTAAAAAGATCAGTGGTTGCCAGGGTTCAGATAGAAAGAGAGATGAAATGGCAAAGCAAAGAGAATTTAGGGTAATGAAACCATTCTCTATAATATAACGGTGAATACATGTCTTTATAAAATTTGTCCATACCCAAGAGTGAACCATAAAATATAAGCTGTGGACTTTGGGTGATAATGATATACCAATGTAGGTGCATCAGTTGTAACAAATGTGGTAGGGGATCTTGATAGTGAGGGAGGCTGTGCACATGAAGAGGCAGAGTTTGTATGGAAAATCTTTGTACCTCAATTTTGTTGTGAACCTAAAACTGCTTTTAAAAAGTCCATTAAAAAATAGACAAGTCTATAATATAGAGCATTCTACAAGAAAAAAAGAGGGGGGCATGCAGCCGTCATTAGGGAAATGCCAATCAGAACCACAGTGAATACCACTTCAGTACATTAGGATGGCTATAATCCGAAAGACAGCCAATAACAAATATTGGGAGGATGTGGAGAAATTCATATATTGCTCATGAGGGTGTAAAATGATGCAGCTGCTTTTGAAAAACACTTTGGCAGTTCTTCAAAATGCTAAACACAGAGTTATCATATGACCCACAAATTCCACTCTTAGGTATGTATACCCAAGAGAAATGAAATGAAAACAAGTCTGCACAAAAACTTGCACATGAATGTTCACAAAGTAGTGTTATTCAGAATAGTCAAAATGTGGAAAAAACCTAAATGTCTATCTTAGCTTGAGTTGCCATAACAGAATACCATAGTCTGGGTGGCTTGAACAACAGACATTTATCTCTCACAGTTCTGGAGGCTGGAAAGTCCAGGATTAAGGTGCTGGCTGATTCGGTTCCTAATGAGATCTTCTTGGCTTGCAGACGGCTGCCTTCTGCTTGTCCTCACATGGCCTCTCCTGATGCATGCAGGCAGATTGAGAGTGAGGTCCTATCTTTTCCTTGTCTTCTCAGTACACTCATCCCATCATGGGGGCCCTACCTTCATAACCTCATCTAAACCTAATTACCTTCTAAAGGCTCCATGCCCAATACCATCACATTTGGGGTTAAAACTTCAACATATAAGTTGGTGGGGTGGGGACACAGCATGCAATTTGTAACAAGGTCCATCAACTGGTGAATGAATTTATAATAAAAGTCCAGAACGGGCAAATCTATAAAGACAGAAAATACATTAGTGGTTGTCTAGGGCTAAGGAGTGGGGAGATTTGAGTAGAAATAAGGAGTTACTAGTAGATATGAGATTTCTCTTTGGGTTGATGAAACTGTTCTAAAATTAGATAATGATGATGGTTGCGCAGTCTGAACATTTAAGAACAATTGAATTGTGCACCTTAAATTAATTTTATAGTATGTGAATTCTATGTCAATAAAGCTGATAAACTTTAGCAAAAACTGATGTTTGCTTTAAAGCGGCAAAATAGAAAACATTGTGTAGAGAAAGGTGATGCTCTTCTATACATTTCTTTGCATTCTAAGTAGATTCTTGAAGTAAATTGAGATCTCTGAAAATCAGACTTTTAATGCTATATAATAAAGAGTACAAGAGCATATTTGAAAAGGTTTGGACAAAAACAGTTCTTGAGTAAAGCACGATTAAGTGGCCAGTCTACTTTTCAGAATGAATAGTCATCCCACTGCATTTTATTTTTTTTATTTCATAGTATATTATATGACTTTAACTCACAGAGTTTGTGGGCTCCCCCTCCCTTCCATTAATTTACCCACCTTTGCACTTTCTAATTTCTCCTTTGGAAAAAAGACATCAACCATTCTGCTTCCTCATTTCTTTTTCCTTTTTTTTTTTTTTTTTAAGGTTTTGTTTGTTTATTTGAGAGAGAATGAGCGAGAGAAAGAGAGGGCACGAGAAGGGGCAGAGGGAGAGGGAGAAGCAGACTCCCTGCTTGAACAGGGAGCCCAATGTGGGGCTTGATCCCAGGACCCTGGGATCATGACCTGAGCTGAAGGCAGATGCTTAACCGACTGAGCCACCCACCCCTGCCTCCTTATTTCTTTAGTAAAATGAGTGCAGTAACTGTTTACTTCTGTCATCTCATGTTGAATAGTAAAAAATAATGTGATAATGTATTTAGTGATTTTTTTTAAAAAAAGCAAGAGTAATGGGGCACCTGGGTGGTGCAGTTGGTTAAGCCATCAACTTTTGGTTTCTGCTCAGGTCATGATCTCAGGGTCATGAGATCGGGCCCTGTCTTGGGCTCTGTGCTTAGCTTGGAGTCTTGAGGTTCTCTCCCTCTTCCTCTGACCCTTCTGCTTGTGCTCTCTCTTTCAAATAAGTAAATAAATCTTAAAAAAAAAAAAAAAAAGCTAGAGTAACAAGGGACACTTGGGTGGCTCAGTCGGTTAAGCATCTAACTCTTGGTTCTGGCTTAGGTCATGCTCTTAGGGTCATGGGATCAAGCTCTGTCCCGGACTCCATGCTCACCTTGGTGTGTGCTTGAGATTCTCTCCCTTTTCTTCCTCCTCTGCCCCTCCCCCCACTCGTGTTGCACATGCATGCTCAAATAAATAAATAAATAAAATCTTTTTTAAAAAGTAAGAGTAACAAATTTTTGAAATTTTTCTCAAGTGGCTTTGTACAAATTATTTAGTGACACCTCCGTTTACCGTGTTTGTTAGGCCAACTCTTATACATCCTTAAGGCTAACGCCCCTGGTTTCTTTTCTCTTCCTTCATAAGTACCCTCTACTGTTCTCCTATGTTACTCTGTATATCTCTTTATCATATCTCCACCTACTGGCATCTTATCTGCCTGTCTCTTCTGTTAGACTATATGCTTTATTAAGGCCAATGATTAGATCTTATCTTTGTAACTGTAACTGAATTTGGCAAATAGGAGGTGCTCAGTAAATGCTTGTTGAATTGAACTTAATGTAGAAGCCTTTTTGTCAGGTGTAATAGGGACTGATAATTTGGTCAGCTAATTTTTAAAACTTCAGAACAGAATTATTATAAAATTATGTATATACCTACCTTAAATTTTTTTTGAATTAAAACATGGTTAAATAATCTTTGACAATTATTTGATATATGGCATGGCCTTGGGATCCTAATTATAGTTCTACTTAGCTTTTCTCGCATTAAAAAACAAAAATTTTTAAAAACCCTAAAATGAAAATAGTTTATTTAAAATAGAGGCACTTGGGAAGAACTTTGAGACCTAAATATGGAATCTTTAGATTTTTACTATTTTTCTCAATCTAACAGGTATCTTACCCACACTTAATTCAACAGCAATTTTTTTATTATAACATTATCATTATTTTTTTTAATTAAATATTTTTTTTATTCTTATGTTAATCCCCATACATTACATCATTAGTTTTAGATGAAGTGTTCCATGATTCATTGTTTGTGCATAACACCCAGTGCTCCATGCAGAATGTGCCCTCCTCAATACCCACCACCAGGCTAACCCATCCTCCCACCCCCCTCCCCTCTAGAACCCTGTTTGTTTTTCAGAGTCCATCGTCTCTCATGGTTCGTCTACCCCTCTGATTTCCCCCGCTTCATTCTTCCCCTCCCGCTACCTTCTTCTTCTTCTTTTTTTTTTCTTAACATATATTGCATTATTTGTTTCAGAGGTACAGATCTGAGATTCAACAGTCTTGCACAATTCACAGAGCTTACCAGAGCACATACCCTCCCCAGTGTCTATCACCCAGTCACCCCATCCCTCCCACCCCACCCCCCACTCCAACAACACTCAGTTTGTTTCCTGCGATTAAGAATTCCTCATATCAGTGAGATCATATGATACATGTCTTTCTTCAACAGCAATTTTTATTAGCAACTCTCTTTTATTGAGTCTGTTTTAAGCATTTTAAATAGTTTTTGTAGAAACAACAGCTCGCTTTTTGAAATCATATTTCTGATAATACAGTGGCATTAACAGGTTTGGGAACAAATATAACTGTCTGGCTCTTAGTAAGTATACAATTCAGCTATTTGGATAAATGTGCAAGGAAGTACTAGAGTAGCTAACTAGCTGTAAGCATTATCCTGTTATGTTTAAGCTGTAAAGCTTATCCTGAGAGGCAGTCTCTCCTTTGCTGCCCTGTCCACCACTCCCTTGTGGTGTAGTCAATGAACTTCTGTCTCCTTTATAAAAAAAAAAAAAAAAGCTTATTCTGAGTATCAGGTAGTATATATTACAGAAAGAATGGAGACTATTGATTAATCTAGTAAGTCCACTTAGTGGAAGGAATTTATGAGAATTTATACTGTACTTGGGGTTTTTTTTTCTATCCCAAAATTTCATCAATTATAGAACTTATGCAGGGTCTGCTGTATCCTGCCATAGATTTCATAAACTTTGTTCTTAAAATTCAGTGCTTTGCATTGTCTTATTATCTTCTCACGTCACTCTGGCCAGCCCCAAAGAATTTCATGCTAATCGTCTTTTTTTATTTGTTTGTTTTAATTTCAGTGGTAGGAATGGGATCCTGGTGCTTCCACATGACTCTGAAATATGAAATGCAGGTCAGTAATAACAAAATTAACTAAATGCTTACTTCTCTTCACCCAGAGACACTTCAGATTTGAGGAAAGAGTACATTACTAGAGGGTGCTATTGATATAAGAGACCAAAGGGAAAAAAAGAGATTACAAATCTCTGGAGATTTTAATTTAGGCCAGAGGATTCAAATTGACTAGGTGGAATAAAGAGGTGAGCAAATAAGTTAGCTGTCCATAGAGAAAACAAGTGACAGCACTATAGCTTTTGTCCTCCTCTATACAGACATGCATAATGTTAGAGCAGGATTAGAGAGTACAGACCCCTGGAGACATTTTAAAAAGACAGTTCACTAAGATAATATATTCTTCGATGCCTGTATTTCCTCATGTCTCTTTTATGGCATCCATTTGAATGGATGATTCCTCTAGCTAGCAAAATTTTAGAGCTATGCAAGGATTTTTATTTACTGTCCTTGCTCTAGGAGGCCATATATCTAGTCCTCAGTCTTTTGACCTCTTTATTTCCAATTGCTAACCCAGAAACTCATGGAACAGCACTGTCCAGTAGAAATATCATATGAGTATGTATGTAATTTAAAAATTTTTGGTAGCCACATTAAGAAAGGCCATGTTAAAAAGAAATAGGTAAAATCAATTATAATAATATATTTTATTTAACCCAATATATTCAAATATTATTTCAACATGTAATCAGTATAAAAATTTATTAATGAAATGTTTCATGTCTTGAAATAGGTGTATATCTCAATTTAGATTAGGTTTATTTCAAGTGCTCAGTAGCCATATAAGACTAGTGGCTGCTAATTGGACAGTGCTATTCCAGAAGGATTTGTGAATTATTAATTACAGCTATTTAAATGTATAAGAATTAATTCTTAGGATTGATTCTGATATTCAACACATATTTATAATAAATAATAAAAGACTAGAGAACTGTTTGATTGAAGGAGATTGAAGGAGACCACAAAGACATGACAACTAAATACAATGTATGATTCTGGACTGGATGGTTGTGTGTGTGTGTATGCTTACATTTATGATATTATTGGGACACTTAGAAAACTTAAATGAGGTTTGAGGATTATATGGTAAATCAATGTTAATATCCTGATTTTGTTGGTAGTATTGTGGATACATAGGTGAATATCTTTTTATTTTATAGGTTTAATTCACATGCCATAAAATTAACCATTTTAAAGTATGTAAGTTAGTTGTTTTAAGTACACTTACAAAATTGTGAAGCCATCACCATTATCTAATTACAGAACATTTTCATCAACCCAAAGAGAAACTTCATGCCCATTAACTGTCTCTCATTACTCCCTCCACCTTGCCTCTGACAAGCACTAATCTACTCTCTGTCTGTGGATTTGCCTATTCTGGACATTTCATAGCAATGGATCCTACAGTGTGTGACCTTTTATGTCTGGCTTCTTTGACTTAGGCTGAATAATATTCCATTACATAGATACACCACATTTTGTTTATTCATTTATCAATTAATGGACTTTGGGTTGTTTCCACTCTTTGGCTTTTATGCACAATGCTTCTGTGAACATTAGTGTGCAAGTTTTTGTGTGGATATATATTTATTAGAAGTAGAATTGCTAGGTCACCTGGTGATTCTGCATTTAACCTTTTTTTAAAAATTTTTTTTAATTTTATTTTTTTGCCTTTAACCTTTTGAGGAGCTACCAGACTGGTTTCCAAAGTGGTGGTACCATTTTACATTCCCACCATCAATTTTCTCTATATCCTTACCAGTACTGGTGATTGTCCTTCCTTTTGATTATAGCCATCTTGCTGGATGTGAAGTGATATCTCATTGTGGTTTTGATTTGCATTTCCCTAGTGACCAGGGATGTTGAACATCTTTCATGTGCTTATTGCCCATTTGTATATCTTCATAGGAGAAATGTCTGTTCAGATCCTTCTCCCATTCTTTTTTTTTTTTTAAAGATTTTATTTATTTATTTGAGAGAGAGAATGAGATAGAGAGAGCACATGAGAGGGGGGAGGGTCAGAGGGAGAAGCAGACCCCCTGCTGAGCAAGGAGCCCGATATGGGACTCGATCCCGGGACTCCAGGATCATGACCTGAGCCGAAGGCAGTCTCTTAACCAACTGAGCCACCCAGGCGCCCCTTCTCCCATTCTTAAATTGTGTTATTTGCCTTTTTATCATTGAGTTATAAGAGTACCTTATGTATTTTGGGTACTAGACCCTTACTGAATACATAGTTTACAATTTTCTTCCATTCTGTGGGTTGTGTTTTCATTTTTTAAATAACATCCTTTGAATTTTAGGATCAGCTTATCAATTTCTGCAAAAATTATCTGGGATTTTGAAAGGGATTCCATTGAATCCAGAGATCACTTTGGAGAGTATTGCTTTCTTTATTTTTTTCTTTGTATTCACTTCTATTTTGCATATGATCTACAATAAACATTATTTTGGTAATAAAATATTTAAAAACTTAAGTTAGATGATTTTATGCTAATTTATAACCTTATGAAGAGTATTGCTATCTTTAATATTGTCTTCCAATCCATGAACATAGGATGTCTTCCCATTTATTTAAGTCTCTTACTTCTTTCAATGATGTTTTATAGTTTGTGTGCAAATCTTGACTTCTTTTGTTAAATATATTCATAAGTATTATAGTTTTGATGGTATTGTAAATTGAATTTTCTTTTTTTTTTTTTAAAGATTTTATTTATTTATTTGACACAGAGAGAGAGAGAGAGAGAAGGAACACAAGAAGGGGGAGTGGGAAAGGGAGAAGCAGGCTTCCTGCAGAGCAGGGAGCCCGATGCGGGGCTTGATCCCCGGACCCTGGGACTGTGACCTGAGCGGAAGGCAGCTGCTAACCAACTGAGCCACCCAGGCGCCCCGTAAATTGAATTTTCTTAATTTCATTTTTTTGATTTCTCAAGCCTAATTTATAGAAATAACAATGATTTTTGCATATTGTTATTGTGTCCTGCAACATTGCTGAGCTTGTTTTTTCACCTGTAGAGTTTTGTGTGTGCATATGTGGATTTGTTAGGGCTTTGTTAGTACACAATCATGTCATATGCAAATAGGGATCATTTTATGTCTTCCTTATCAATTGGATGCCTTGTACTTGTTTTTCTTGCCTAGTTGCCCTGAATAGAACTTCCAGTACACTGCTGCATAGAAGTAGAGAGAGCAGATATCCTTGTTTTGTTCCTGATTTTAGGAAAAGAGCTTTTAGTTTTTTACCATTAATTATAGAATTTGCTGGAGTTTTGTGTGGATGCCCTTTTTAAATCTGAGGCAGTTCCCTTCTATTCCTAGTTTGCTGAGTGTTTTTATCATGAAAAGATGTTGGAATTTTCAGATTTTTTTTTTTTCTGAATCTCTTGAAATGACCATGTGGTTTTTCTCCTTTATTGTATTAGTATAGTCTAGTACATTGGTTCCCATATGTTGAATCAACCTTGCATTCCTGTGATAAATTCCATTGGTTCCCATATGTTGAATCAACCTTGCATTCCTGTGATAAATTTGGTCAAGGCATATAATCCAAATGAATATCTTTGTAGGAAACATGCACTGGAGTACTTGGGAATAATGGAACTTCATGTCAGCAATTTACTCAAACGGTTCAGAGATAAAAAAAAGTTTTTTTGTATTGTCCTTCAAACTTTTGTGTACCTTGAAGTTGTTTCAGTTATTTTTTAATTAAAAAAATATACATCTTCTTTGACTCCAGTAATTGCACTCCTAGGAATACTTCCTAAAAAAGTAATCAGAGACAGGGAAAAGATGTTTTACAAGTATGTTACACATGTGAGAGTGTTACACGTGATAAAGATTTTTAAATGATCTAAATGTTTAACAAAAGGGAGATTGTTAACATATACTATGATATATCTGTGTGTTGAAATGTACTGTTGCCATTTAAAATAATATTTTGAGGGACGCCTGGCAGGCTCAGTCAGTAGAACATGTGACTCTTGATCTCAGGGACATGAATTCGAGCCCCACATTGGGCTTACTTTAAAACATACAATAAAATAAAGGAAACATGATCTCTGGTTGAGTACCTTTAAAAAATAAATAAATAAAATAATATTTTGAAGACTACTGAAATGGGAAAATGTTAGACAAAACTTTATGTAATGTGATATCAATTTTATAAACAATAAAAAAAAGACTGGAAGGAAGTACATTTTGCCTCACTTCTTTTCCTTTGTTACAAAGTTTGTAATCTGTGGCTCAAAATTATAATAACCCCCACCAACCCATAAAATATCCTTAAAGTCCTTGCCCTTTGCTTTCTGAGCAATATTCAACTCTGATCAAGCTCAATTATCTGTGTATCCTGTGCCTGAACTGAGTAGATAAATATTGCTCATAGAAATTATATCGCTTTGTTAAATGATCTCACTTTTAAATTATTGAACAAAAATCTCGAATAACCACTCAGTGCCATAAGACAGTACTGTTACATTTCCCTGACAGTTTCAATTTCCATTCTCCAGAACTATTATTTCACACTTGCTGCTCTTTTTAGATTTCTTTTTATATCTTTTTTGCCTCATATCCCCTTCTCCTCAGTGATATCTTCAGTATTTCACTAAGAATATAGAAGAAGTTAGTAAGAAACTGCCTCATCTTTTTACCACTATCATCTTCCTCCTATTATTGTGGAAGAAGGTTCCCAATTCCTCTCAAAGACTCAAGCCTACAGTTACATACTCCAGCGCAGTCACTTGCTCCACCAGTCTTTAGAAAGTCACTACACTCATTCACTGCTATCAGCTTACACACATACTCAAATAACTCCCCTCCTTTAAAAATTACTTCTCCCTGGCCCTGTTTCCAGCTATTGAATCATTTTTTGGTTCCCTTTCATATCAAAACCACTTGAATGTCTCTGCTCTGTCTATACTTACCTCCCTCTCTTTTCCTCCCGTTCCAGTTAGGTATTCCTTCCCTTCATTTCATAGAAACTGCTATTGTCAAGGTCACCAGTGACCTTCATCTTGCTAAATCCAGTAAATACATTTCTATCTTATTATTTGACCTCTCAGTAGCATTCCACACAATATTTGCTTTTTTCTTTGTGAAACACTTGTTTGGGCTTCCCACTTTTCCTTTATATAAAAGGAAATTCCCTCAGCCTTCTTCCTTACCTCACTGGACACTGTGTGTGTGTGTGTGTAGTTTTATGGTTTTATTAAAACAAATATGATATGCACATAAGCTATCTATTCATTGTCTTCGCTGTGCAGCCTGGCATTGGCATTGGTGACTCTGATGGCCAGCTGGGCTGCTCTTTCCACAATGGCTTTGTGGTTCTTAGAGGAGACATTGTGAGCAATCTCTGCACAGTAAGATTTGTTGCATGTCAGCACTTCAAGCTTCTTTTTTGTTTTTTAAGATTTTATTTATTTGAGAGAGAGAGAGTGCGCGTGCACACGTGTACACAAGTGGGGGAGGGGCAGAGGGAAAAGGAGAGAAGCAAGACTCCCTGCTGAGTGCAAAGTTGGCTGAGGGATCTCAACCCTGAGATCATAACCTGAGCTGAAACCAAGAGTCAGATGTTTAACCGACTGAGCCACCCAGGCTCCCCAGCACTTAAAGCTTCTTGATGTGGACTAGGAACTTCAGGAAGCCACTGGGCAGCTTTGTTTTCTTGTTGTTCCCGTAATCAATGTTGGGCATCAAGATCTGGCCCTTGAATCTTCCGTGCACCCTATTGTCAATACCTCTGGGTATTGACATCCACCAGTTGCCCTTAATTTTCATATATCAGTCTGACTTATGCCGGATGAACTTCTTGGTCCATTAAAAAGTTAATGATCTTGGGCTTTACCAGGGGTCTGAGGGCAGCCATGATGCGGAGTAGGAGATGGCTGCCACCTCTGCAGGCAGCGCTGAGGAAGAGGGGGCCCTGGCCACTCTTTTAGTCCTGGGCTACCTTCTCTATATTCTCTCCTAGGTGATCTCATATAATATCATGATTACTGATATTTATGCTGATGATTTCAAAACATCCGTCTTCAGTTCTAACCTCATCTTTGAGCTCTAGATTTATATAACCAACTATATGTTTGACATACCACTTCAGTGTCTAGTAGAAATCTCAACCTTTAATATGGGCAATATGTAATTCTTTATTTCTTTTTCCATACCAGTTCCTCCCCTAGTAGCCACTGTGATGCCATCATCCACCCAATTGCTGAAGCTAAAAACCTAGAATCATCCTTTTTTCTTTTTTCTCCTCATTCCTCACATCACATCTGTTAGCCATTCTTCTGGTTTTATTTTAAAAATATAACTGGAAAATGTGTTCTGTTTTCACATTGCCTACCCTTGTGTAAGCCATCACCATCTCATTTCCTGGCTACTGCAATAGTCATCCATTGCCCCTGCAGCCATCCAAGGTAGTCTTTTAAATTTTAAATCAGATCGTATTGTTCTTCTGCTGAAAACTCTTCCAAGACATCCATTTGCACTTAAAGTGAAATTTAAATACTATGGCCTACTTGATCTGGCCTTGGTCTAGTTCTACAACTTCAGTTTTTACTCTTCCTCTGCATAGTTTACTACACTTCAGTCACACTGGCCTGGTCTCCCCCAACTAGAATGTAAACTTCTTGAGAGCAGAGATCCCACCTGTCTTAAATACCACTGTACTTTAGCATATAGACTAGCGCTGGCACATAGCATCTGCCCAATAAATATGTAAATGGAAGGGAGGAAGGGCGTAAGGAGGGAAGGAAGGACATTTAATTAAACACATGAATAAATAACTAAAGAGATGCATTAAAGTATTAAATAGTAGATATCCCTGGATTGTGGGATTACAGGGAATTATATTTCTTTCTCTCTTGCATTTCTATGTTTTTCAGATTTTCTGTAATAAACATGAAGTACTTTTTTTTTTTAAAGATTTTATTTATTTATTTGACCGAGAGATAGCACAAGTAGGCAGAGGGAGAGGGAGAAGCAGGCTCTCCACTGAGCAGGGAGCCGGATGTGGGGCTCGATCCCGGGACCCCAGGATCATGACCTGAGCCGAAGGCAGCCGCTTAACCGACTGAGCCACCCAGGTGCCCCTGAAATACTTTTGTAATAAGGAAAATACATGTTTATGCTTGCTTTAAAAGAAAAGAGACTTTAAAAGACTCCAAACATGTTCTGGAGGAGTAGTAATGATAATAAGCCAATCTGAATACCCTTCATCCTAAAGCAGACTACCTTCTGTTCTTGGGGGGCTGGGTATTTAATTCAGTTTTGAGTTTTATTTATGTGGCAGATTATTGTATTTTCCAAAGATGTTAACACCAATATATCTCATCCCACCTGCTTTTCTTACAATGTGACATTGACTCTCCTCAAGAGGTGGGATCTTTGTTCCTTGCCCTTGAATCTGGGCAAGACTGTTACTATGGTGGACATGAAGCTATATGACTTCAAGGAGTGAGTCACAAAAGGCAATAGAGCTTCTTCCTTATCCTTACTCCTGGGATGCTTACCCTTGGAAGCCAATCAGCCATGTGGAAAGGCCATGTATAGATGTTCCTACCACAACCTCACCTGAAGTCCCTCGGCTGCAGCTGCATCACTGCCCAAAATTTGAGTGTGTGACTCTTTAGATGATTCCAGCCCCAGTCTTTGAGCTGTCCCAGCTGACCCTGAGTGAAGGAGAGATGAACTGCTCCCTCTCAGTTCTGCTCAAAATGCATATTAATCAGCAAAATATATATTGGTATTTTAAGCCACTGAGTTTTTTTTTTTTTAAGATTTTATTTATTTATTTGAGAGAGAGAAAGAGAGAGAGCACATGAGAGGGGAGAGGGTCAGAGGGAGAAGCAGACCCCCTGCTGAGCAAGGAGCCCGATACGGGACTCGATCCCGGGACTCCGGGATCATGACCTGAGCCGAAGGCAGTCGCTTAACCAACTGAGCCACCCAGGCGCCCAAGCCACTGAGTTTTAAGGTGGTTTGCTACACAGTAACAGAGAACCAGAACAATATACAAAACATATCTACTCCAATTCTGTGCATATGGCTACCTCTGACATTCCCTTAAACACATATTTTCTAAGACTTAGGTAAGTTTTTAAATTTCTAGGATCATTCCTGTTGTCCATCATGTAATTCCTAAAACAGTAACCCTGGAAGGTAGTGTGTGTCTGTCACATATATAAAGAAGCAACTGCATGAATGTGCTGAGACAAGGATAGACTAAGTATCTGAGTTAAGGAGGGAATAGGCTCCCCTACTGCATGCTGAATAGATCATGACAATATTTCAGTTCTGAGGACTGACCTGGTTTATGTTCAAATGAGAAACACCAGAATGGTGAAAGAACTAAAACTCTAGTCATGATTGAGGGGAAGGAACTGGGAATATTTCGCCTGAAGAAGAGAAGACATGCCGCTCACTCAGCTGTACATACCAGACTCTCTCAGTTCTATGCATTTTTCATGTCTGGCCCTATTGTACTTCCCTCTCTCCCTTGGACAATTCCTGTTCATCCTTTAAAGTCTTAGCCAAAGCGACAGCTCCTCTAGGAGGCCTTCCATGGCCCTGGGGTTGGATATGTACCCCTCATATGTTCTTCTACAACCCTCTGTGCTTCTCTGTTACTGCCCTTATCTTTTGTTTTATAAATATATTTATATCTTTCTTCTGTATCAGAATGTGAGTTAACCTAAGAGCAGGGACTCTCTCTGGTTGACCTTGGTGTATCCCATACTTTTAGGGCACATAGCACTACATAAATGTTTTATGAATCAGTGTTTGAAGTGTTGACATGTGAAAAAGATACAATTTATTCTTTGTGGTCCTAGTGGCATTAAAGGTACAGAGACATCTTGCTCAACATCAGAAAGAATTTTCTGAGCTAGTAGATGGTAAGAGCTTCCTTCAGAGATCTTGAGTCCCCTGTCCTTGGAGGTGCCCACACGTAAGCTGGACAAATACTTTCATTAGTTCAAAAATCGGTACCTGGGCAACAGGTCTGCATAGGTAAAAATGATATAGTCCTTTCCTCAAGGAACCTGTGGTCTCGAGTGAATCTACCTAGAGTGAAGGTAATATGGTACTGAATGCAGTGGTAAAGGGACCTACAGTATCCTATGGAAATGGAAAGAGAAATTATTTAAGGAAGGGAGGTGAGAGAAGGGTTTTCACACAGGTGACTCAGATACACGTTTGAGTTGCATCTTCAAAGATGAATAGGAATTTGCCAGGCCAACTCAAACCTCCAGAGTTGAGAGGATGTCTGGCATCTCAGGGCACTGCAAGTAGTACTTTGTAGTTGTAGCCATGGATGGAATGGGAATATGTGATGATGATGGGGACAGTTCTTTTTTTTTTTTTTTTTTTTAAAGATTTTATTTTTATTTATTCATGAGAGACAGAGAGAGAGAGAGAGGCAGAGGGAGAAGCAGGCTTCCTTCTGAGCAGGGAGCCCGATGTGGGACTCGATCCCAGGACCCTGGGATCATGACCTGAGCCGAAGGCAGACGCTTAACCATCTGAGCCACCCAGGCGCCCGATGGGGACAGTTCTAACAGTGATAATAGCTAACATTTGTTACATTATTGAGTACCTGCTCTGAGTAGGTGTTGAACTAAATAGTAAGAGATATGGTTTGGGAAGCTAACCAGAGGCCAGATCTAAGCCTTTTGGACTTTATCCCCTGTAAGCCATTTATAGATTTGGAGCAGAAGTGGGACACACTTTGATTGGTATATAAACTTAATTGTTGGTAAGATTGTTACCAAAATAACACAGCATTTCAATAGACCAGATGGCCTTTGATCCTGAGATCTTTGATTGTGTGCTTTATCATTACTGTAATACTACTCTATCAGCTTTGGGGACAAATTATACAGATGCCTTATTTCTTGCCTCTTTGGGTTCTACAAAGTTGTGGTTTTATGTGCTTGCCCATCTGGATAGAAATAATATATGACCCAATTTCCCAATGATTTAGGAGGGAAGAATCCTCAGTATTGAAGGACTTTTTAAAACAGCTTCCCCGGGGCGCCTGGGTGGCTCTGTCGTTGAGCGTCTGCCTTTGGCTCAGGTCATGATCCCAAGGTCCTGAGATCCAGCCCCGCATCGGGCTCCCTGCTCCGCAGGAGGCCTGCTTCTCCCTCTCCCACTCCCCCTGCTTGTGTTCCCTCTCTCACTGTGTCTCTCTGTGTCAAAAAATAAATAAAATCTTTAGAAAAAAAAACTTCCCCATCTCTCTAATTTAAACATAAAATGATTGTGAATATTCCTTGAAGGCTTCTTGTCTCTTTTCAGGATAAAGTTGTCTCAGTTATGTTAATCCATTATTTTTTATGCACAGTCACTGAAGCAAAGTACGAAATGACAGTGCTGCCACTTACTAGACCCTGGTGGTCAGTGAACCATTTCACCACCTGAACTTAGCTGGTTGTAGCTGTAAAGAAATTGGAGGCCCATTCTTTACTTCTGCCTAAACTGAGCACATGCAGATATTGACAGTTCTGTCTTAAGAATGATTTGGAGCTGGGGCGCCTGGGTGGCTCAGTCGTTAAGCGTCTGCCTTTGGCTCAGGTCATGATCCCGGGGTCCTGGGATGGAGCCCTGCATTGGGCTCCCTGCTCAGTGGGAGGCCTGCTTCTCCCTCTCCCACTCCCCCTGCTTGTGTTCCCTCTCTCGCTGCATCTCTCTCTGTCAAAAAGTAAATAAAACCTTTAAAAAAAAAAAAAAAGAATGATTTGGAGCTTAGATGGTATTTTCTTCAGATTTGTTATTGCTAGGTGGCTGCTTGGACTCCAGTTCCGCTTCTGCTACCACTTTGCTGGCTGTTTGAGCATAGATATGCCACTTAATCTTGCTGAGCTTTTGTTTCCTCATCTATTCTAATGGATTTAATAATACCCATAGGAGTATTGTGAGGATCAATTGATTGGCATATGTGAAAGTGTCATCATAGGATCTGGTAAATAAGTGTTTAATAAGTATGAGTTTCCTTCCTTTTTCTTTAGCCAGTTAGAATGTCTGAAAACCACCATTATTAATTGTTAGTGATTCATTCCTTTAAATACTATTATCTGTGCCTCTGTGAAGGGTAATATTTTAAGCTATTACTAACTCCTTTCTCATGATTAATGTTTCACATCCTTTTGGCAGCTAGCCAAGAGCAATGCATTTGGGAATGGGTTTGAGGAAAATATTAGAGAAGGAATAGAGACACTAGGAGTGGACTTCAAGTAAGGGGTGAAAGGTGCCAAAGAACAATTTAGAATCACAGAACTTTAATATTAGAAGAGATTTTTATTTTTTTAAAGATTTTATTTATTTATTTGAGAGAGAGAGAGTACAAACTTGGGGGAGAGGGAGAAGTAGGCTCCCCGCTGAGCAGGGGCAGGGAGCACAACATGGGGCTGGATCCCAGGACCCGGGGATCATGACCTGAGCCAAAGGCAGACACTTAACTGACTGAGCCGCCCAGGTGCCCCTAGAAGGGATTTTTAAAATGTAGTCCAATCTACAAATTTTATAAATGGAAAAACAGCCTAAGAGAGGTGAAGTAAATTTACTAAAAATTACACAGAAAGTTAGAGAAAAGATGAGGACCTACATTTTGTTTTATTATTTGTGTTTCCTTTACCTATCTTAGGACATTGTCTTGCATTGCTGGTGGTTGGAGTGTAAAAGCTTCAAGTTTTTAGGAGACTTCTCCCAGATTTTATCTATTCACTCATTCAACTAATTCTTTTTTGCTTTCACTAACTGACATATATACAGTTATTGATAATCCTGGGGTGGGTAAAGTTACAGGCAATTTTTAAATTTCTTCAGCCATGTGGAATTTTTCTTTGTGTTCTTCTGCTTTTTCTAAGTATTCTCTACTGAGCATATATGTTTGTTATTAGAAAAAAGAAGTAGATGCTAGTAAAAAAAATGTATTCATCCTTTTTTCATAAGTAAAAATAAATATATTTATCCTAGAAAATAAAACCAAAGAAAAATGTGTGTTCACCTATAATTTTCTTTATAATACAAAAACAAAAATTGCTTAAATGCTAGGTAGTTAATGTAAGCTAATTCAGACTTTATAATTTAAACAACAGATATTCTGGTTATAAATATTACCCTTCTTTCTCCTTTGCTCCCTATCTCAATGAATGGAACCACCTTACACTGAAAGCCCAAGCCAAAAACCTGTGATTCATCTTTAATTTCTCCTGCTTTCTCGCTTCTGAAAACACTGAAAGCTCAAATACATCTAGCTCTAGCAATCTGTACAACCACAACCTTAATCCATTATCTCCAATCCAGATTTCTGTAACTGTTTCCTAATTGGTGTCCGTACCTCCCCTATCCATTTGTCACACTGGAACAGAGATACTGTCCCTACAAACAAAACTAATTGTTTTCATTCTTTGAGCATTGTTTGCTAGGCTTTGTGCAAGTGTCAGAGATGAGACATGTAAAATGCAGTCTCTGCCCTCCAGAATGCATGCCACTTTTTTTTTTTTAGATTTTATTTATTTATTTGAGAGAGAGAGAGACAGAGATAGTGAGAGAGAGCACAAGTGGGGAGGAGAGGGAGGAGAGCGAGAAGCAGGCTCCCCGCAGAGCAAAGAGCCCCATGCGGGACTCGATCATAGGACCCCGGGATCATGACCTGAGCCGAAGGCAGACGCTTAACCAACTGAGCCACCCAGGCATGCCACTTGTTAAACATCTTTAATACTTCCCCTAGGTCAGGCTCATGAATTTGCACCACAGGCTGCGATCTGGCCCCTGCCTTCCTCTCTAGACTCCTCTTCAGTCACATACCCCACCCCCACCCTGGAACTCTGCTCTTTTACCAGTCATAATTTTGCTACTCACGGTTTTGAAATAAGACTTCTTTATTTGTATCTCCCAGATTTTAAAATCCATGCCCTTTTAACATATGCTCAGTTCAATTTAGTTTCTCTAAACAAACAAGCAGCCAACATCCAGAGTCCAGACTTTTCTTCTGAGCTACAGATTTGTATTTCTAGTTGCCTGATTGACATTTCTACTTGGCTGTCTCACAAGGTACCTCAAATTCAACATGTTGAAATTGTTCTTGTAATTTTCTCTGTTTTCACAATATCTGTAAACTGTACTGTCATCAACTGTAGTATTTAGGCAACAAACCTGGGAGTTATCCTTAGGAGTTTCTTCTCCCTCACCTTTGTATCAATCAATCACAAATCCCTGTTTAATTTACTTCCTGAATGTTTCTCAAGTCTAGTCACTTATATCTATTCCCAGTTCTGTGACCTTAATCCAAGTAGCAACTTTCCTTGGCCTGGACTGCTGTAACCTCCTAGGTAGCCCTCCCACAACTATGCTCTTTCCCTGCAGAACACTCCACACGAACCCGATCTGGCACCATATGTTCATTATTGTATTAGTCAGCTGGGGTTGCCATACAAAAATACTGTAGATTAGGTGGCTTAAACAATAGACATGTATTTTTTCATAGGTCTGGAGGCTTGAAGTCTGAGATCAGGGTGCCAGCGTGGTTGGGTCTGGTGAGAGCTGTCTTCCTGGTTTACAGGTAGCCACTCCTTTTGTGTGTGTGTGTGTGTGTGTGTGTGTTAAATGACCTTTGTTTGTTTGTTTTAATTTCAGTGTAGTTAACATACATGTTATATTAGTTTCAGGTATACAGTATGGTAATTCAGTAGTTCCATATATGACTCATTGTTCATCAAGATAAGTGTACTCTTTATTTATTTATTTTTAACATTAAGTGTACTCTGAATCCCCTTCACCTATTTCATTCATCCTCCCACCGACCTCCCCTCTGGTAACAATTTGTTCTCTATAGTGAAGAGTCTGTTTTTTGATTTGTTTCTCTTTTATTTCTTTTCCCTTTGTTTTCTGCTTTCTTAAATTCGACATTTGAGTGAAATCATGGTATTTGTCTTTCTCTGACTGGGTTCTTCCAAGCTCTCTGGTATCTCTTCTTATGAGGGTATTAATCCCATCATGAGGACCCCTACCCTGATGACCTCATCTAATCCTAATTACCTCCCAAAGGCCACATCTTCAAATACCACTAGATTGGGGATTAGGGTTTCAACATGTGAATTTGGGTGGGATACAAACATTCAGTCCATTATAACTATATTTTCTTATTTTTTGTATTCTTGATGCTCTGGCATCTGGAGCCTCACTGACTAGGGAGAGACTGTCCCTTCCAGGGGTGGCCATTTCTTAGATACAGCAAATAACTCACCCTGGACGGCACCTTTCATATTCAGACTAACCAATCGAGAGCCCATACTTTAAACTACCTTCTTTTTCTGACTCTACACTCCAGGAGACAGTATTCTTCTGCTCTGATCACCCCAGGGCCAGGTACTAGACTAAGATAGCCCCTAAACCCTAGAGCCTGCTGAAATTATTCAAATTAGCCAATGCTAAGCCTGATTGCCCTCTCTTACCTTGCCTTTCTCTGGGAAACCACTGTAAAGCATGTCATCCATGCTTTCCCCTTGCTCATTCTGCCTCCTGACTGATGCTGGTGCTTTCCCATGTGGCCCTGCTTGGCATGGGATGTCGCTTCTTAGGAACTGTGAATAACTATCTTTTCAATGGCAGTCATCTCCTGATCTGTTGGCCTCACCATACCTGAAAAATAATAAAACCTGTATTTTAAACACACTACCACCACCACTATGAACTGAATTGTGTCCCCTCAGAATTCATATGTTGAATCTCTAGTCCCCTGTATGACAATATTTGGAGATGGGGCCTTAAGATGGTCATTAGGTTTAGATGAGGTTATGAGGTGGGGTTTTCATGATGGGATTAGCACCCTTATAAGAAGAGACCAGAGAGCTTGCTCTCTCTCACTCTCCACCATGTGAGAATACAGTGAGAAGGCAGCCATCTGCAAGCCAAGAAGAGAAACTTCACCAAGCACCAAATCTGTGCCATCATCTTGGACTTCCTAGCCTCCAGAACTGTGAGAAATAAATTCTGTTGTTTAAGGTACCGAGTCTGAGGTATTTTGTCGCTGCCCAACCTGATGGAGACCGCCACCTAGATTAAACCTTTTCAGTGGCTTCCCATTGCTTTTAAGATAAAATTAAGAATCCCTTTCAGCCTAAAACATTTGCCTGATTTATTTGCTGCTTATTTCTCCAGTCACATTTCATATCCTTTCTCTTCATCATTAATTAAGCTTTAATCACAATGGACATTTTTCAGTTTTTTATTTTATTTATTTATTTATTTTTAAAGATTTTATTTATTTATTTGACAGAGAGATAGAGAGAGAGCACAAGTAGGCAGAGAGAGATGGAGAAGCAGACTCTCCACTGAGCAGGGAGCCCGACGCGGGGCTCGATCCCAGGGCCCTGGGATCATGACCTGAGCCGAAGGCAGCCGCTCAACCGACTGAGGTACCCAGGCGCCCCCATTTTTCAGTTTTTTAAATTCCCTTCCTGCAAGAGGACCTTTGCACATGATGTTCCCACTGCTTAGGGGTTCTCATCTTCCCCTCAGTCCCTCTTTACCTTACTCATATCCATATTTTCCAGGACTCAGTTTTTGTGTCACTTCTTTAAGGAAAATCGTCATGACTCTTTACATGAGGACACACCTGTTTTTTGGTCATGGTACTCTATACTTTTCCATCATAGCACTTATCATAATTGTAATTAAATATTTATTTGTGCAGTTAACTGTCTAGTGTCTTTCACCCTGGCTAGATTGTCAAGCATCATGAGAGCAAGGGTTATCTTGTCTCCTGCACATAGCATAGTTCCAGGCACATAGTAGGTATTTAATAAATATTTGTCGAATGAATGAATAAAAGAATGACAACAATTATTTCAACTGCCTTTATAGATTGTATAGCTAGACCTATGGGATAATATGGAGACAGCAGATCTATTTATGTCCTATCCTCCAAATACATTAATAGAAGATCCCCCAAAATGGGCCATTTAAGTACCTCCATACTACATTGTGGAAAGGCCAAATAATGACACAAATATTTTGCTAACACATGAAAACTGAAATAAAGAAGATATAAATGCAAAAGATGTTTAATATAAAGCCAGGAGATTGTGGTTCAAACTTAAATAGAGGAATCTTCTGTATATCATAAACCTTGTGGCAGATTTATCTGCAGTATATTGTGGTACCATGCCAACTTTTTTGAACATGTGAAGGTGATTCAAGTGAAAGGCTTTGGAGGCAACATAATGTAGAGGTATGCTCCAGAGTCAGTTTAAAATCTGGCTCCATTACTTACTAGCTCTGTGATCTTGAACAAATTACTTAAATTGTCTAAACCTCAGAGTTCTCATCTTGGGATGGAGATAATAGGACCTACCTTAGAATTGTTGTTAAACTTAAATGAGATAATAAATGCAAGACATTTAACCATAAGACCCTGCACATATGCTGCTATTTCATTATTCCAGTAATTTATCAGAATATATTACTTTGTGTAAACTCTCTTCCTTCTTCCTAGAATGTATTTCTCTAGCAACCTATTTCATTTGCTGCCACCACCTTCTCTGGCTTCTGTGTCCCCGTTCTTTTGGAATCTTTATATTTAATCACATGTTTTTCATTTCCCTCCCTCACTGGACTATGAGGGCATTGACTGCATCTTGTTTTCATTATATCCTCAGCAACTAACACATTGCCTGGTACATAGTAGATATATTATTAAATAATTAATTAAATGCATATCTAGTGAATAAGTAAATTCTATAGGATTGGCTTAAGGATTAGAAATAACCTATCTGCAACATTTAGCTAGTGTCTAGCTTGTAATTTAATACATATAGCTATTATTATTATTGCTAATAACAATATTTTTCAGAAACATGTTACTTAGATTAACTAAATGACTTTCCCAGCCATTAATATCCCTTCTTATATAAGCAGATATTTTATCCATCTTAAGTGTTCTAGGAAAAGGGAAAATGCAAAAGAATATTGATAGGACCCACAGACCAATAGATGGTAGACATCATTCTTGCCTGGAGGTATGATATCATAGTTTGTGGTACTGAATGATCTGAGTGGTCCAGTGAGTCAGGCGTCCTGCTTAGGTGTGTACATTAGGAAAGATAGATGGACAAGCTTGTTTGTTCAATGACAGTAAACCAACCCCTATAAGCAGAGGGCGGAGAAAGGTGAAAGAAAGAGGCAGGCCACTCCTGGTTGGTAGGTGGCAGTTTTAATAAGCAGAGAGTACCTATATACAAGGCTTATCTTGGGTGGCAGCAGTGGGTCCCCCACCTACCCCACCAAATCTTTTTTTTTTTTTTAAGATTTTATTTATTTATTTATTTATTTGACAGAGAGATAGAGCGAGAGTACAGGTAGGCAGAGGCGCAAGCAGTGGGAGAGGGAGAAGCAGGCTCTCCGCTGAGCAGGGAGCCCAATGCGGGGCTCAATCCCAGGACCCTGGGATCATGACCCGAGCGGAAGGCAGCCGCTTAACCGACTGAGCCACCCAGGAGCCCCTGCCCACCAAATCTTAAAAGTTTGTAAAGAGGCCTTAATTTGGTTTAGTCAAGTATACCGTACAGGTGTTTTCAACACCACATCACTATCTCAAGACTCTGTCCTTGGAACAGCCTCTGGGAACAAGAAAGACAAGCAGAACTCCTCTTCCAAGGATAGCGGGTGAGGAGCCTCCAATCGCCTGGGTCCAGCTCACAGGTCAATTGAGGGTCACGTCCTTTCAGTGACCTTCCCCAACACTCAGAGTAATTAGATGTTAAATATATGAAAGAGTTAGTAAAAGATATTAGATAATAAGAGGTGACTGTCATAATCATTCTGATGTTTTATTTTGATCTGTATAATAATTGCACCTCTACAATATTTAAGTCCTCTTATCTTTCTTTGTTTCTTTTAGCTATTGGATGAACTCCCAATGATTTATAGCTGTTGTATATTTGTGTACTGCATGTAAGTACTTATGTTTAAAATTCAGTTTAATATATTTTAAAATTCATTTTCACCTCATAGTAAATTAAGTAATATAGTTAACCCTGTTACATTATACTGGGAAATTGTAATAGTGTAAAAGGTTATAAATTCTGTGATCTCCCTGTGCAGTATAATCTGTCGAAGTTATAATAATGTTGTTTATTAACTTTTATGATCTCAAAACCCTAGGGCCAGTTTAAATACTCGTACTTCAATTGGACTTAACTTGTATAATCTGCCTTTCCTTGAGTTATAAATGTAGATAAAATTTTATATATTTTGCCATAAAAATAATATTTATGTACTTTGTACCTATAATTGTGGTAGGTATTACACAAATCATCTCTAATTCTTTCAGTTGTACAAGATAAATGGGTATTATCCCCATTATATAGATGATGAAGTGAAGCACAGAGAGATTTAGTAACTTGTCTAAGGATATAAGCAGAACTTATGCTTAGGTGACTTGCCTAAGGCCATGTAGCTGGTAAGTGTCAGAGTTGGAAATTGAATTACAAATTTAATAAACTTACCTTCTAAGTATGCGCTTAATTCCCTAGCACTAGTACTTAAAATTTCTCTAAACTCTTTATATGATGGTTATCTCTTTTCAATATGATCATTAATACTAGCTCAAGTATATTTTCTTCTTCTTCTTCCCTTTTTTTTTTTTTTTTGAGAGAGGGTGGGGAGGCAGAGGGAGAGAGAGAATCCCTAGCAGGCTCCACACTCAGCACAGAGCCTGATGTGGGGCTCGATCTCAAGACCCTGAGATCATGACCAGAGCCAACATCACGAGTCTGATGCATAACTGATTGAGCCACCCAGGCACCCCAAGAATATTTTCTTCTAAAGATATCTAAAAATCAGAATCATTTGAGAAAATATATTACTTAAAAGAGCTCATCTGGGGGCAGCTGGGTGGCTCAGTCGGTTAAGCATCTGCCTTTGGGATCCAGCCACGCGTTGGGCTCCCTGCCCCTCAGGGAGTCTGCCTCTCTCTCTCCCTCTCTCCCTCTGGCCCTCCTCCTGCTCTTGCTCTTTCTCTCTCTTTCAAATAAATAAATAAAATCTTTTTTTTTTTAAAGATTTTATTTATTTATTTAACAGAGAGATAGCGAGAGCAGGAACACAAGCAGGGGGAGTGGGAGAGGGAGAAGCAGACTCCCTGCCAAGCAGGGAGCCCGATGCGGGACTTGATCCCAGGACCCTGGGATCATGACCTGAGCCGAAGGCAGACGCTTAACGACTGAGCCACCCAGGCGCCCTAAATGAATAAAATCTTTAAAAAAAAATAAAAGAGCTCATCTGAAACTTTTTCTGTAAAGGGACAGGTAGTAATTATTTTAGGTTTCATGGGCCTATGGTCTCTGTTGCAGCTCTTCAACTGCTACGGTAGCATTGAAGCAGCCATAGATAATATGTAAACAAATGAGTGTGACTGTTCTGGTAAAATTTTATTTACAAAAACAAGCTTGGGTCTTTGGGCAGTAGTTTGCTGCCCCTGATCTAGAAAAATACTTTCAGGTGAGCTTTTTTAAATGAGTCATCAAGTAAAAGAGATCTTAGAAATCATCTGGGCCAACCACCTTTCTGTAGAGATAAGGAAATAGGAGTTGGGTCCAGTTCCCACAGCCAATTAATGAGTAAACTGAGAACTCTTCTGCTGCTTCTACTAAAACATAGGTTCAGAGGTTGGATACCTAACCAATGGTCAAATATTTATTCATATTTCCTTATTTACTGAGTATTTGCTAGCCTAGTGATTAGATACATGAGAAAAAGATTTTATCCCTGCACACAGGAGTTCACAGTCTGGTTGAGGAGACCCATAAAGAGACAATTATAATAAAGTGATATTTTCTGTAATAGTGTGCCTTAGTCAGGGATGGCTCATTGCAAGATTTAGAAACCTACTCAAGCCAGCTTGAGTTAAGAGGAATTTATTTAAGGACATGAGGAAATTATATGAAACCCAGTAGCAGAAAGTACAGCCTTACTGCAACTCAAGGGCAGCTTCTCTCTCCCACCCTTTTTTTCTCCATTCCTTCTTCTCTGCATGGTCTCGCCTTTGATTTTGCTTTATTTTTCCCTCTATGCAGATCACTTCTCTGCTCATTCATCTTCTCGTCCATTCAATTTAGCTGCCTAAATGTCAGCATCAGACTTTCAATCCATAAGGCTTTATACTTTGACTCTCCACATTTAATTGATTCAGTCTCTGATTCCCAAACTCCTAAGTTTTCAGGAGAGAGGTTCTCATTGACCCAGTTTAAGCCAGGTGCCTTCTCCTGATTTCCCCAGCCTCTTGGAGGCTCTAGGTGGTGCAAGTTCCCTGAGATAAGAGTTTGGGTGGGAGGAAATGATGGGCATCACTAGACCCAAAGGTGTATCTACAAGTGGTAAAGAGAGCATTCTATTTGTTTTACTAGTTATATATTCTAAAATAAGTTTCTTTCTTTCTTTTTTAAAAGGTTTGAATGTTTCAAGATGAAGAACTCTGTAAACTACCATCTGCTTTTTATTTTAGTTCTATTCAGTTTAATAGTAACCACAGTAAGTCATATCTTGTTTCTAACAGATTAAGCATGTGATGTAGATTTGAGAATTGTCAGGGTATAGATAGTACTAGAAATGTGGGAATAGATGAACTGGCACAGAGATAGCATGAACCATTAAGATGACCAAAGATGCAACCCTATGGAACACTTTTTTTTTTTTTTAAGATTTTATTTATTTATTTGACAGAGAGGTAGATAGTGAGAGCAGGAGTACAAGCAGGGGGAGTGGGAGAGGGAGAAGCAGGGAGCCCGATGTGGGGCTCGATCCCAGGACCCTGGGATCATGACCTGAACCAAAGGCAGACGCTTAACGACTGAGCCACCCAGGCGCCCCCACTTCTTTTTTTTTTTTTTTAACAGAGTTGAAAAAGAGTATATTGTTTGATATTCACAGTCTATCAGTTTGCAAACTTTCATAATGCCTAAAAATTTCAATAAGAGTCATCACTTTAAAAAAAAAACTATATACATTCAAGGTATAAAACATGATGCTTTGATACATAGTGAAATGATTAGGCAAGCTGATTAACATATCTTCTCGTGTGTGTGTGTGTGTGTGTGTGTGTGTGAGAGAGAGAGAGAGATGAGACCACATGAAATCTATTCTCTTAGTAAATTGCCAGTATTCAACCCAGTATTAACTATAATTACCATGCTGTACATGGGAACACTGACATTTGAGGGTCAGGTAGAAGAAATGGAGCTAGCAAAGGAGACCTAGAATAAGTAATCAGAGCTATAGGAAAACAAGAGAGCCCAATATAACAGAGTACAAAGAGATTTCTAGAAGGAATAACAGTATTAGTTGCCTCTGAGAGGATGAGTAAAATAAAGATTGAAGTTTGACCTATAAAAATTTCAATTAAAAGACCCAAGTGACCAGGGCGCCTGGGTGGCTCAGTTGGTTAAACGGCTGCTTTCGGCTTGGGTCATGATCCCAGAGTCCTGGGATCGAACCCCACATTGGGCTCCCTGCTCAGCGGGGAGTCTGCTTCTCCTCACTCTCCTTCTGTGCTCTCTGTCTCAAATAAATAAATCTTAAAAAAAAAGAGAGAGACTAAAGTCCAGAGAGTTTTAGTGACTTGCCTGGCCAGCCAAGTTTATATGGAGAATTGGTGGCAGAGTCAAAACTGGACCCCTTTGTAAGTTCAGAACTGATGTGGTCAGAATTACAGGCTTGGGAGTCAGTCAGATCTGAGTTTGGACCAACACTGTTACTTAATAACTGGGAACCTTGGGCAAGTTACTTAATCTCCCTGCGTTAATTTCCTCATCTGTAAAATGAAGATAATAACAGCATACATTTCATATTAGTTGTAAAAATTAATACCTGGCACACAGTAAGGACTCCATAATTCTTTTGCCTTAAAAAAATATCTTTAAGAGGCATGTCCTTTTGCATTTCTTTTATTAATAGCAGTGGTAATATGAAACTATGCAAAGGGAAATTAGTATTTTGAAACAACACATTTCAGAGATGAAAAGCATTCTTCCTTACTGAGTTTAGAGTTACAGATATATAGTGTCTCATATACATCTTACTATTAAAGCTCTATGGATGCTTAAAGGAAATAATCTGCTCTTACTGTGTGATGGTAGGAACTTCCTCCCAAAATAAGAAATTCTGTAGCTGAATTGAAAAATTACATAAAATTTTTGTGAGGTCAGCTCTACATTAAATGAGGATATAGAGATATCTAAGCACAGCATTTGCTGTCAAAGAGATGACTGCCTTGCAGGGGAGAGAAACAAACCAATAAATTACATGATGTTTATACATGGTCAGTGAGGGCACAAAGGAGGGTGAATGGCTGCTCCTGCTGAATGGAGAAGGGACCAGGAAAGGCTTCAAGAAAGAGGGATAGTTTGAGCGGGATCTTAGAAGATGAATGTTTGCCAGCAGGGGAAGATTTCTGAACAAAGTAAAGAGCAGCATGTTTAAAGATGTGGAAGCACTGTACTTTCTGGAGCCTAGGATAAAAAAGGGACAAGAGGAGAGCAGTGAGGCCAGGCAGAAAGTCAGGAGTGAAATCATGGAAAGCTTTGAAATTTGGACTTTGTCTTGTAAGTGATGGGAGCCATTTCAGGATTATGATTTGAATTTTGATACCTCTCTACCATGTCATTTTAAAGGCATACTCCTACAGGGCAGTAAATGCATGCTAAAGCCTAAATAGGCATTGAACTTAATCACCCAAATGATATTGGAGCCTAAAACTAGGATATGTGTAATTGGGAATACACTTAGGTGATGAGTTATGCATCTAGGTGAGTGTGTTAGAGGTTTTGGAAGTAAAAGAAAGCACAAGAAATTTGTTTTAAATGTTTTCAGTTACTGAGCATGCATTATGTGCTAAATACTTTCATGTATTTTAGCTTATTATTCCTCACCACTGTTACTCCCATTATCCAGATAAGGAAAAAATGAGTCTTTTGGTTAAGTGATTTGCTCAAGGTCTATAGCAAGTAAGTGGCAGACTCTGAAATTTATCACCTGTCAGTCCAGTGTTCTTTGTGTTGTAGAAAAAATGTGTTATAGACATTGTCAACAGAACCTCTTCACCCCTCCTAACTGTGTACCTTTGCCGTTCCTTGATGCTGATGTAGAAGCTAAGAGGCCAGAGTAATCTACAATAGCTTTGAAACATTTAGTTTACCATGGTAAAGCTAGCACTGGGGGAGACCCACCTGTAGGTACTAGCCCTTCTGTGGCATGCCACCTAATCTGATTGGTTTTACATGGCTAGAGTCAGATCTAAGTAGCAGGACTATGGAAGCAAGAGGGGTTGGGATTTGCAGAATGGTTGGAATAAGTTTTCTTCCCCTTCAATAATGCACTTCATTCACATGTGTTTCTTTTAATATTTTGTAGGTTTACCTTAAGGTAAAGGAGCCTATATTCCATCAGGTAATTTTAAAAAATTATTACACACTTGATTGTTTAACAGTACTTGCCTGCATTGTGTTTCCCTTTCTGGTAAATTATATGTGATACAGTTTCTGAAAATAAAATGGTAGATGTCCTATGAAAGTGTTTAAAACAGAGTTTGCAAACTCAAGTGCCTAAAGGATGCCAATGCCCAGGCCCGGCTGGCTTTGGTAGTCAGTAATGCAGGTGTAGCATTGCTCTTATAAGAAAAAAAGAGAAAGCATGCATGCACATACACATACAAGGTCCTTTTTATGACATTATTTTCTAGAAAAGATAGACTGAAAATTCCTTGAATATTTCCCCTCCTAATATTTTATGAGTTTTTTAATGTGGGAGGTTATTTACATTGAGGAAAGCAGACATAGGAAACTTTGCTGTAGGAAATAATGATTTAAGTGTATCCCATAATGAAACCAGAGGAAAATAAAGTAGCAGACCCTAAATAAAGAGAGCCATTGTTAATTGAGTGCTATCATGTGCCTGGTGCTATGACCATTACTGCATAGACTCTAATCTCCCCAGCAGTCCTACAAATTAGGGATTACTGTTCACATTTTAAAGGAAATGAGCTCAGAGATAGTGAGAATTTGCCCAGCAGTTACACAGTTATTAAGGGGCAGAGCTAGGGTTGTAACCTAGATTTGTTTGACTCCTATCCCAATTCTTTTAACAAACTAGAAAACAAACAAACAATAAATAAATAAGGACACATTTCAGGAGTATCAGAAGCCTTGTAGTTTTAGAATATTTTGTGCTTTTATAAAAAGTAAGTGTTCCTGTATCTTTTTAAACTTAAGCTAGATAATAATCATCTAACTGAAACCTGTTTCTTAAATTCCAAAACTACATTATTGTGCCTTGCTTTTCTATAGGCGAGCCTAAAGTCAATATTACAAGAGAGGACATCCTCACTTTCCTGTTTATTTTAGCTTGAAGTATGTCATTATGGAATTACCTCTTTATTTAGAAAGATTTATTGAGGTGCCGCCTGGGTGGCTCAGTTGTTAAGCATCTGCCGTTGGCTCAGGTCATGACCCCCAGGGTCCAGGGGTCAAGCCCCCCCCCCCCCTGCTCAGCAGGGAGCCTGCTTCTCCCTCTGCCTGCTGCTCTCCCTACTTGTGCACTCTCTCTCTCTCTGTCAAATAAATAAATAAAATCTTTAAAAAAAAAAAGAAAGATTTATTGACACACTGTAGAGGATGAAGTTTATATGAAGAATACTTCACTTTTATAAATTTCTTATTTGTCTTTATAAGGAAGAAAAATCATAAGCACAAAAAAACAAAATTCGGAAATTTGGGGTTAATTTTTGTAAGTTTATGATCAATTTTCCATTTTGTGTTTTAGACCTATTTTACAGTGTGTTTATGTAATAAAAGTAACAAACTATTCATCTAACTTCCCATGCTGCAACTCTCATGTGTTTTTTCAGTAATACATATTTTCTTTTCTGTAGATAGTGGTAAATGTTTGCTAATAGGAAGGGAGGGAGGGAGGATGAAAGCTTACAGCTATGGGTTATATACTAGGCCTCTCAGGAGGGAAGTGAAGAAGTAGAGGAATGGTAGGGGGAAGTGGGTAAGTAGTCTGAAGGTAGAAGACATTCATTCATTCAACAGATGTCCACTGTGTACATTCTCAGTACCAAATTCTGAGCTTGAAGTTGGAAATAGGCAGTGGAGCAAAAATTTCAATATCTAAAATCAGACAGACCTGGATTCAAATCGAGTCTCTACTTACTAACTGTATGCCCTGGACAAGTACTCAACTTCTTTGAGCTTTGGTTTCCTCATTATTCCACAACCACTTTTTAAAGCCTTCAGTATGCCAGGTGCTGGACTAGGCATAAGAGAAGTACTAGTGAATAAAATAATGGGGTCTCTGCTTTTGAGGGCTCATTATACTGTATCTCTAAAATTGGTATAATAATCTCCTAAGGTTGTCTGAAGATTAAATGAGGTGATGCTGGGGTGCCTGGCTGGCTCAGTCAATAGAGCATGTGACTCTTCATCCCAGGGTTGTAAGTTCGAGCCCTATGTTGGGTGTAGAGATGACTTAAAAATAAAATCTTTTTAAAAATAAGATAAATTTAAAAATAAATGAGATAATGCATATAAAGCCCCTACCACATGGTAAGCAGTCAGTAAATGTTAACTAATATTAATAAACCAAGGCAAGTAAGACATGGTTACTGGTCTCAAGGAGCTCACTGGATAGATAGACTTGTAAAAAAAAGTATTTATAGTATAGTATGTAAAAGCAGTGCTAATGTAGACAAGGGTGCAGTCTGTCTGCTTAGATGACTCAGGATAGGATTACAAAATATAACTATTGCATATAGCTAAATTATTACTTCCTCTAATACTGAAAAACAAAATAGGGAAGATGGCCTTCTATTGTAATACAGTAGTATTTCTCGCTATTTGTAATGTTTTATTTGAAGAGGTCTTTGCCCCAAAGTCCAATCTGGAATATTCTTTGCTGTCCTGTTAAGTAATTAGAATTGATTTTCTTCTTTTTAAAAAAGTAAGCTCCACACCCAACGTGGGGCTTGAACTCACAACCCTGAGATCAAGAGCTACATGCTCTACTGACTCATCCAAGCCAGGTGAGCCAGGTGCCCCAGAATCGATATTTTTTATTTATACTTAATGGCTTAAAAAAATCTATTCCTAATTAGTTTCTGAGTATCATTCTTAAGAAAAGAGAACTGCTTTTTCTGAGAATCTTCTTTTTGTCTAAGTTTATGGAATATCGCTCTCATTCTTTTATATCACTGTTGATCTTATATGCAGAAATTTGGAAAAATTGTTTTGAAATTTGTAATTAGAAAAATTGTTTTGGAATTTGTGGCTAAATTTACATAAGTTTCAAGATCTTAGAAATAATGGAAAAGGAGGGAAGAGCAATGTTATCTAATATAAAGGAACTCTGGCTTGAGAGTTTGGAATTTTGATTTCTTACCACTTTGATTTCTTAAAGTTTGGAATCTCAATTTCTTGCCACTTTGTTATCCATGGACATGCTGTGCCTGTTCTTCAGTTTCCTCATTATAAAATGTTTAAAACAAGGAGAGGTTTTCTTTCAACAAGGATAATATAAAAATACTACATAAGGTAAAGCACAAGGCAATAAATACGGTAATAGTGTGACAATAAAGTACATATGAAGGTGTAAGATTATGGGGTTAAGTTTCTGCCTATGATAATCACAGAAAGCTTCTGAAAGGAGATATTTGAGTAGGGACTAGACAGATAAGTGGTGGTGGAAGGAAAGAGTTAATAAACACTTTAAAAGTATCTGTCACACGTGGATGGAACTGGAGGGTATTATGTTGAGCGAAATAAGTCAAACAGAGAAAGACATGTATCATACGACCTCACTGATATGAGGAATTCTTAATTGCAGGAAACAAACTGAGGGTTGCTGGAGTGGGGGGTGAGGTGGGAGGGAGGGGGTGACTGGGTAATAGACACTGGGGAGGGTATGTGCTCTGGTAAGCGCTGTGAATTGTGCAAGACTGTTGAATCTCAGATCTGTACCTCTGAAACAAATAATGCAATATATGTTAAGAAAAAAGAAGAAGAAGGTAGCAGGAGGGGAAGAATGAAGGGGGGAAATCGGAGGGGTAGACGAACCATGAGAGACGATGGACTCTGAAAAACAAACTGAGGGTTCTAGAGGGGAGGGGGGTGGGAGGATGGGTTAGCCTGGTGGTGGGTATTGAGGAGGGCACATTCTGCATGGAGCACTGGGTGTTATGCACAAACAATGAATCATGGAACACTACATCTAAAACTAATGATGTAATGTATGGGGATTAACAGAAGAATAAAAAAATTAAAAAAAAAAAAGTATCTGTCACAGCCAGGATGATTGTCTTGTTAACTAGATTAGCTTCCCTGAAGGAGAAAATACTGATTAACAGTTTTACTTTACTGTATTAAATCCAAGGTGATCCACACATCTCCAAAAGAGAGCCAAATGCTGTTTATTTAATTTGATGGCCTTGCAAAGGGTAATACTAGAATCATATGCCAGCCACATTCAGTAGAAATACTAATATATTTTAAGTAAGAAAGCAACAACAAAAAAGGTATACATGAAAATAGGTTAAAAGAACTTTTAAGAAGTTAGTGAACCTTCTTTAAGTCAATTGATTAATCAATAATTGAATATCTCACATGAGATTTAAAATCTTCCTGCCAAAGTAGATGTCTCCTAGAGATTATTTCCAGACAGGACACATCAGTATTTTACTACTCACCCTTCTAACTTAACCCTCAAGGTTTGTAAGAAAGAATGTATTATATAAACAGATTGAAAAACAGGAACTTAAGCAGATTTATTTAAATTTTATTCTGTTATTTTTTTTAAGGACTTTATTTATTTGACAGAGAAAGCACAAGCAGAGGGAGCGGCAGGGAGAGGGAGAAGCAGGCTCCCCGCCGAGCAGGGAGCCCAATGCAGGGCTCGATCCCAGGGCCCTGGGACCATGACCTGAGCCGAAGGCAGACGCTTAACCAACTGAGCCACCCAGGCTCCCCCTGTTATGTTTTATTTGTGCCATTTTATCACAAATTAGGGATATAAGGAACTTACTATGTATGCACACTTGGAAAAGAAGCTGACATTTTTTAGTATCTGCTGCGTGCTGAGTGTTATATATTCTCTCATATAGTTTTTTTAAAGATTTATTTATTTGACAGAGAGAGATAGCAAGCGAGAGAGCACAAGCAGGGGAGGAGCAGGCAGAGGGCAAAGGAGAAGCAGGCTTCCCGCTGAGCAGGGAGCCTGATGCGGGGTTCCATCTCAGGATCCTGAGATCATGATCTGAGCTGAAGGCAGAGGCTTAACTGACTGAGCCACCAAGGCACCCCTCTTTCATATGGTTTATATAGATTGACTTACCTATTATCTTACTAAATATCAATAAACCTGTGTAGAAATTACCATCTTCATTTTATTTTGTTTTATTTTTTTTGAAGATTTTATTTATTTACTTGACAGAGAGAGACCAGAGAGAGAGAGGGAACACAAGCGGGGGGAGTGGGAGAGGGAGAAGCAGGCTTCTAGCAGAGTAGGGAGCCCGAAACGGGGTCGATCCCAGGACCCTGGGATCATGACCCGAGCCGAAGGCAGACACCTAACAACTGAGCTACCCAGGTGCCCCACCATCTTCATTTTATAGGTGAGATAACTGAGAGTCAGAAACATTAAATAATTTGTCCAGTGTTTCTCACCTAGTCACTAGCAGTGCTGAAAATTGAACCCAGGTCTTTTTTATTCCAAAGCCCATATTCCTTCTTTTTTTTTTTAAGATTTATTTTATTTTATTTATTTGACAGAGAGACAGCGAGAGAAGGAACACAAGCAGGGGGAGTGGGAGAGGGAGAAGCAGGCTTCCTGCGGAGCAGGGAGCCTGATGCGGGGCTCAATCCCAGGACCCTGGGATCATGACCTGAGCCGAAGGCAGATGCTTAATGACTGAGCCACCCAGGCGCCCCAGCCCATATTCCTTCTTTGATATGATGATGCCCCTGTAGCAGATAACTTTGGAATTTAATTTATTATCAGAATGAAAATATTTTTAGGTGAAAATTACAAGGAGAAAAAAAGTATGTATTCTATTATCTTTTATTTTAAAAATGACTAATACTAGAAAATGCACAGAAAAAAGTTGTGAAGGTCATGTGGCTACCTCCAGCTGCAAGAGAGACTGAGAAATCAAGCTTTTATAGCTGGGCATATTGTTGGCTAAATAAAATCAGTCTCCTATTAAAACAAAAAATAAATAAAAGGAGAGATTGGATACTGAGTAGGTCACTAGCAGGGTCTGCCACAGATCCTAGGAGAGAATCAGAATGTGTGGGGTGGAGGTACTTGTGGAAAGAAGAAAATTAATTTGGAAAAGCCTCAGTGCACTGCCAGAGAATACAGGTTCAAACTTACCCATTATTTGATGTGTTTAACAGACTCCTTGAACAATCCATTCCCCTTGACTTCTGTATGGTGATGATTCCTAAATCTCGTTTCTTCAGCTTAGATTTTTTCTTCTAAGATTTAGACCCTGATATCTCACATCTGTTCTCAGAGATATCTACATGGATATCTCACTAACACCTCAAACTCTGAACATATCTAGAAATGAAATCACCATTTTTCTCTCCAGTATTTCTTCTCTTGCTGTATTCCCTAACCCAAGGAACAATTTCACCATACATCTAACTGCTAACGTCATAAACCAGGCCATTGTTGACTTTCCCAACTCTTCTCAACTGCCATATCAAATTTTTTTTTTTTAAAGATTTTATTTCTTTATTCATGAGAGACAGAGAGAGAGAGAGGCAGAGGGAGAAGCAGGCTCCCAAGGAGCAGAGAGCCCAATGCGGGACTCGATCCCAGGACCCTGGGATCATGACCTGAGCCGAAGGCAGACGCTTAACCATCTGAGCCACCCAGGCACCCGCCATATCAAATTATTATCAGTCCAAGCCCTAAATAGCTCTCTAATCTGTTTCTCTCTATTCCCACTGATATTACCCTGGTTCAGGCCCCATTACCTAGGTTACCTGTCATTGGTTGGTTTTCCATTGGTCTTGACTCCCTCTAATTCATTCTCCATCCAGTAAGAGAGGGACACGAGTGATCATGTTGCACTATCATTGAAACTTCCATTGACTTCCCTTTTTTATAAGGTAAAGTTCAACTCAACATGACTTGAAAAGCCAGACTTGACCTCTGGTTTTACCTTTCTGACTTCGTTTTTCTCACTCTTCCCTCCAGCAATATATTCTAGACATACTTTCTTTTTTCCTATAAGCAATGCCAGTTACTTTCTTTCAGCTCCAATCGCTCTCTCGCTCTCTTTTTTTTTTTTTTTTGAGAGAGAGAAAGCACGTGCACAGGGGGTGGGGAGGGGCAGAGGGAGAGGGAGAGAGAGAATCTCAAGCAGGCTCCCCACCCAGAGCACACCTTGACACAAGGGCTTGATCTCAAGACACAAGATCATGACCTGAGCCAAAATCAAGAGTCCAACACTTAATTGACTGAACCACCCAGGCGCCCCTTTTCTAGCTTCTCTTAATAATATTTCAGTGATTATTAATGATGTTTCTAGTAATGCTTCAATTATAAAATTAAAAATCATATCCTCCATAAAAGTCTTTCCGATCTGCATAAGTCTAGGTGGCTTTCGTATATGCTTACAAAGTACTCTGTACAGTCCCTGTCACAGAGTTTAAATACTACATTTTTAATTGCCTGATTACTTACCTCTTTCCACACTAGGTTGTAATTGCTGTGAGGGCAGGGATCATGCCTTCCTTGTTCACCATTAGAGCATCATGGCTGCATTTGTGGATTTAATCTGGCAGTCAGCTTCTAATCAGGTTTAATCTAATGCTGTGTTTACTTAGCTCTGTAAAGGGATACATGGTGGAGAATACAGCAGGTATAACATTTTCATCTTATCAGGAGATCCAGAGCTATTTATATGTACAGATTCTTTTGCCCTCTCATCCACATAAGTTATGTACAGCTGTCAGGGATGAGAGCTAAGTGTTGTGGAGGTCATTATAACACATAGAAGCTACAGTCCCTTTTCCCTACCATTCTTTATAATGAGCACCTTTCATACTGTGCTCATGCAGGCCCAGAGCCTCCAACCTAGGTGCAGTCCTTCACAACCAAAGCAGACATAACATTTTCCATTTATCTTACTTGTATTCAAGGCTGGGAGACTGAGGTCATTCTTAACCAGGCCTACATCAAGACAATGCTTGATATTAATCCTTTACTCCACACCATTATATCCTCAGGGTCTAATACAATGCTTAATAAATATTTGTTGGAGTCTACTGTTACAGAGAGACTACAAGTAGTAGGCAGGAGTCATATCAAGGCTTTATAAAAGAGTCCACCTGAAATATAAAGATATAGAAAGGTTGAAAGTGAAAGTATGGAAAAGCATATATACCATGCAAACACTAAGCATAATTGTGTTATGTATATGTGGTATAGTTGTTTTATTACAGAATAAAATAGACTTTAAGGGAAGAACATTTCTCTTGTTAAGAAGGATTTATTTCATAGTGTTAAAAATATTCAATTCATCAGAAAATTATAATAATTTAAAATTTCTATGTCTCTCTAATACATTATAATGTCCCAAATATATAATGCAAAAATTGATAGAACTAAAAGAAAAAAATAGACAAATCTATAATTTTAGGTGATTTTAATACATACCTCTCAGTAATTGATAGAAGATGTAAAATATTTAAACAGCATGTTTAAGAAACTTGACCCATGGGGGCTCAGCCAGTTGGGCAGCCAACTCTTGATTTTGGCTCAGGTCATGATCTCAGGGTCCTGGGATCCAGCCCCGTGTCAGGCTCCCCATTCAGCAGGGAGTCTGCTTGAGGATTCTCTCCCTCCCTCTCCCTCTACCCCCCTCCCCGCTCATGCACTCTCTCCCTGAAATTAACTAACTAATTTAAAAAAACTTGACCCATAAGCCAAATGTAAAATACTGCATCCAACAATTGCAGAAGCACATTTTTTTCAAACCCTTAGAGAACATTTACAAAAATTGACCATAGACTTGCCCATGTACCATCTTAAATTTCATAGGATTAGAATCAGAATATAATTTCTAACTATAATGCAATTATGTTAAATATAAGTAATATAATTCTAAATAACACATGGATCAAAGAAATCATAGATATTGGAAAATACTTTGAATTGAATCATAATGAAAATAAATACATGTTATAACTTGTAGGACTCTGCAAAATTAATATTTGGAGAGAAATATCTAGCCTTAAAATGTCTATACCAAAAAAAAAAAAAAAGGGAAGAAGAAGAAGCAGAAAGGCCTAAAAGGGGGAGTTTGGGCATATATTTCAAGAAACAAAGGAAAGATAAAAAGCAAAAATGAATACAGTAGAAAACAAATATACTATAGAGAAAATCAGCAAAGCCATAAGTTGCTTCTTCAAAAAGACAAGTAAAATTAACGTATATCCTTAGCGAATTTGATCAAGGAGGAAAAAGGCAAGCATAAATAATATCAGAAATGAAAGGGGGAGATCACATCAAATCCTAGAGGCATTAAAAAATTAATTGAATATTATGAAGGACTTTATGCCATTAAATTTAAAGTTGTATTTTTTTAAGTAGACAGATTTTCTAGAAGTATAACCTGCAGAAACTTAATAAAGAATAGAAAATCTGAAATGCCCTATAACCATTAAAAGTAATTGAATCAGTAGTCAGAAATCTTCCCACAAATATAACTTCACTAGAATATTCAACCACACAGTAAAAGAAGAAATAATGCCAGTCTTAAACAGATTCTTATAGAGAACAGAACAAAAGGGACAGATGCTCTCCAACTCATGTATGAGGTTAGCAAAACTTTAATACCAGTAAGAACAGTAGGAAAGAGTTAAAATTAATTAGGCAGAAGTCCTAAGCGAAATATTTGCAAACCAAATCCACCACACACACACACACACACACACACACACACACACACACACACGATAAAACATCATGCCTAAGTTGGTTATATCCCAGGAGTATTAACTAGTATCAGAAAATCATAGTAATGGGGCGCCTGGGTGGCTCAGTCGTTAAGCGTCTGCCTTCGGCTCAGGTCATGATCCCAGGGTCCTGGGATCGACCCCGCATCGGGCTCCCTGCTCCGCGGGAAGCCTGCTTCTCCCTCTCACACTCCCCTTGCTTGTGTTCCCTCTCTCTGTGTCTCTCTCTGTCAAATAAATAAATAAATCTTTAAAAAAAAAAAAAAACCATATTAAAACATTAAATGACAAAAGTTGTGTAATTATCTCAAGAGATGCAGAAAAAAGTATTTGATAAAATATATTAATTCATTATTTAAAAAAACAGCAAATTATAAATAAAAAAGATCTTCTTAATCTGATAAAGATTATTTAAAAAAAATTTTTTTTTAAGCCTACAGCCAATATTACACTTAGTCTTGAACCAGTGAAAGTTTTCCCTGAGCATGAATTAGCAAAGCTTGTTATCAGCAGTTCTATTCACATTGTACGGGAGGGTTTGGCTTGCTTAGTTAGGCAGGAAAAAGAAACTAAAATTATTAAGTTTAAAAGATGAAATAAAACTGTAAATATCACAAGTGATACACAAATGTATACATAGAAAATCTAAAGAATCTATAGATAAATTACTAAAATTTGAAGAGATTTTTAAAAAGTCACATAATATAAAAACAGTGTACAAAAAATGGTTGTATTTATATATATGAAACAGCATCAAACAGGTAGAAAATATTTTTGAAAGTACTACTTAACAATAATCATCTAAGTATATGAAGTACTTTGGACTAAATCTAACATAAATATCTAAGACTTATAAATGGAAGAACTGATAAAACATTTGAAGACATTAAAGAGTACCTAAGTAAATGGATAATTATGCCATCATTTCAAGACACAGACAACACTAATCATTTATCTTAAAATTAAGAATTTGGGTTCATCAAAAAACATCATGAGTGAAAACATAATGCTATAGAGTGGACTAAGATATTCACAACACAGCACAAACAAATAAACAAAAAAAGTATTCACAGCACATATTACCAAGCGAAGACTAGTATAAAGACCTCCTACAAACCAATAAAAGTAGAAGACCCAATAGAAAAATGGACAAGAGATTTTAAGAGATACTTAACAAAAGATTGTGTTCAGATGGCCAATAAACATGTGAAATGGTGCTCAATCTATAAGTCATCATGGGAGGAAAAATTAAAAACACACTGAGATGCTACTACAAACCCAACAGAATGGCTAAAATCAAAAAGACTACAGTATGAAGTGCTCACTGCAAGGATGTTAAGCAACCATCATACACTATTGGGAGTGTTAATTGGCATAACCACTTTGGAAAACAGTTTGTGTAAACTACTAAAATTGAAATTATGCATACTGTGATCCAACAATTTAGTTCCTAGGCTTAGGGTTGAATAGAAATCTCTGAACATGTGTACCAAGAATACATATTAAAGTGATTATAGCAGGGTTATTATAGATATCTAACACTGGACCCTAATGTCCAGCAGCAGTAGAATGGATGTATAAAATAAGCATATTCAATGCAATGGGAAAAAGTCTGTTCAACAAATAATGTTGGGGAAAACTGGACAGCTATTTGCATAGGAATGAAACTGGACCACTGTCTATATCATACACAAAAATAAACTCAAAATGGATTAAAGACCTAAATGTGAGACCTAAAACCATAAAAATCCTAGAAGAGGGCATAGACAGTAATTTCTCTGACATTGGCCATAGCAACATTTTTCTAGATATGTCTCCTAAGGCAAGGGAAGCAAAAGCAAAAATAAACTGTTGGGACTACATCAAAATAAAATGTTTTTGCACAACAAAGGAAACCATCAATAAAACAGAAAGACAACTTACTGAATGGGAAAATGTATTTGAAAGTGATATATCCAATAAGGGGTTAATATCCAATATATAAAGAATTTACACAACTCAATACCAGAAAAAACAAATAATCCAATTAAAAACTGGGCAGAAGACATGAACAGACATTTCTCCAAAGAAGACCTACAGATGGCCAACAGACACATGAAAAGATGCTCAACATCACTCATCATCAGGGAAATGCAAATCAAAACCACAATGAGATATCACCTCACATATGTCAAAATGGCTAAAATCAACAATATAAGAAACAACAGGTGGTAGCAAGGATGTGGAGAAAAAGGAACCCTCATGCACTGTTGGTGGGCATGCAAACTGGTGCAGCAACTGTGAAAACAATATGGAAGTTCTCAAAAAATTAAAAATAGAATTACTGGGAGCTCCTATCTGGCTCAGTTAGTGGAGCATGGGACTCCTGATCTCAGGGTTGTGAGTTCAAGCCCCATATGGGGTGTAGAGATTACTAATAAAATAAAATCGTAAAAAAAAAAAAAATAGAATTACTGTATGATCCAGTAATTCCACTACTGAGTATTTACCCAAAGAAAATGAAAATACTAACTTGAAAAGATATATGCACCTCTGTGTTTATTGAATCATTTTTTACAGTAACCAAATTATGGAAGCAGCCCAAGTGTCCATCCATTGATGAATGGATAAAAAAGTGATATATATATACAATGGAATATTACTCAGCCATAAAGAAGAATGAACCATTGCCATTTGCAACAAAATGGGTGGACCCAGAGTATAAGGCTAAGTGAAATAAGTCAGAGAAAGACAAATACCATATGATTTCACTAATATGTGGAATTTAAGAAACAAAAAAAAAGAAAAAAGAAAAAACAGACTCTTAACTATAGAGAACAAACTTATGGTTACCAGAGGGGAGGGGGAAGGGAGATGGGTGAAATAGGTGAGGGGGATTAAGAGTACGCTATGATAAGCATTGAATAATGTATAGAATTGTTGAATAGTGATTCAACAATTGTGATATTGTTGAATTACAATAGTGATATTGTACACCTGAAACTAATTTAACACTGTTAATTATACTGGAATTAATAGGACAAAAAAAAGAATAAAAGAACGTAACTGTATTTGGAGACAGTTCCTTGAAAGAGTTAAGGTAAAATGAGGTCATATGGATAGGCCCTAATCCAATATGACTAGTGTCCTTAAAAAGAGAGGTTAGGACACAGTTATATACAGAAGAAGATCATATGAAGACATCAGAAAAAGATGGCCATCTACAAGCCTAAAAGAAAGTCCATGAGAGGAAACCAAACTTGCTGGCACCTTTATCTTGAATTTCTAGCCTCCAGAATTATAAGGAAATAAATTTCTGTTGTTTAAGCAAAAAAAAACTAAAGTAATTTTTGCAATAATTATTACCTATTTATTGAAATAGGTCCCTCAATATTAGAAGGATATAACCAATAAAATTAAAATATGCTTATTCAAATAATATTAGTTTTATGAAAATTATTAGTAAATATATTTATTTTTAGTTTTAAATATTTTAAATGAAACAATTATTAAATAAATTATATTTAATTTATTAGGCATTATTAATTATTAGATACAAATGAAGTAGATATTAAATAGCAGTGAAAACTAATACACCACAGCTCATATAACAAGTTCAGTTAGCTCACAAACATAATATTGAGTAAAGGAAGCTTGACACAGATATTACAGGGTTCCATTTATAATGAGGTTCAAAACAGGCAAAATTGAACTCTAATATTAGAAGGCAGGATAGTGGTGAATCTTGGGGAAGAGAGGATATAAGGCTTGAGAGGTACGTATTGAGGTTGATTTATGGTATGCCATCAATGGTCCATTTTTTCACTTAAAAGTCAAAAAGTACAAACATACTTGTTTTGTGATAATCATCAAACCATGTTTATCTTTTGACCACTCGTGTGTGTGTGTGTGTGTTCAGTTTTAAAAGTTTTTTAAACTTAAAAAAAGGAATAATAAAATGATAGGCAACCAGATGAAAACATAGGTTTGAATAATAGAGGACATCAAACAGCCAGTAAACATAACATACAGTGTTCAACCTGTAACCTGGGAAATATATGTTAAAAACCTCATTGATTGACAGAAATTTAGACATCTGACTATATCATAGGTTGGTGAGAATGTAGCACAAAAGAAACATATATTGGTTGGAGTAAAAATTGATAACACCACTCTGGAAAACAGTTCGGCTTTTTTAGTTATTTTGATAATACATATAACCTCTGACCTGGCAGTTAAACTCCTAGGTACATCCCCTAGATAAACTTGTGTACATGTGCACTAGGATATGTAAGAATGTTCATAGCAGTGAAAACTGGAAATAACCCCAAAATGTTGAACACAAGAATGGGTAAATATGTTGTGGTATTTTTACCCATTTAAATAGTATTTAATATAAAAAAATGAATGAAATATGGCTATATACACAATTAACTGAATCTTAAAAAACACGATGAAAACAAATGTGTGCATTATTATTCTATTGTAAATTAAAATTCAGTTCTATTAAAATTCAAAAAACAGTATTTAGGAATTCATATTTAGGAGACCAGTTTAAGTTAGTAAATATGTAAAGAAAAGCAAAAAAATGTTTATTATAAAAGACAAGAGAATGGTTTTCTCTAAGAGGATTGGGAGGGGGATTGGGAAGAGACACAGGTAGTACTTCTGATTTTGACCTGAATGGTACTTTCCCAGCTATTGACTTTATGAATACTTGTAAAGCTGTACATTTCTATTCTATGCAATTTTTAAATATTTAATATTTCACACTTTTAAAAGTTAAAATTTCCCACTAGGTTCAATTTTCCTGGTAGTGGTACCTATCCAGTGCTCAGTATAGAAGAGAAAGAGTTGATGGAGCCAAGTCTAGGAAGATGTGGGAACATACAGAATAAAGAACACGGGAATATATTAACATCAGTCAAAAAGAAATGGGCATCTCGGGCCCCTGGGTGGCTCAGTTGGTTAAGCGACTGCCTTCGGCTCAGGTCATGATCCTGGAGTCTCAGGATCGAGTCCCGCATCGGGCTTCCTGCTCAGCAGGGAGTCTGCTTCTCCTGACCCTCCCCCCTCTCATGTGCTCTCTCTTTCTCATTCTCTCTCTCAAATAAATAAATAAAATCTTTAAAAAAAAAAAGAAATGGGCATCTCTTTGGAGATGAGGAATGGGAGAAAGAATGTGGGGAGAAATTGCATATGAATGCAGAAACAATTAGGAGGAGAATTTTAAGAGTTCAGGGGGCATCTGGGTGGTTCAGTCAGTTAAGCATCTGGCTCTTGATTTCAGCTCAGGTCATGATCTCAGGGTTGTGAGTTTGAGCCCCATGTCAGGCTCGAGCTGGGCACAGAGCCTGCTTAAGATTCTCTCTCCCCCCCTCTCTCCGTCCTTCCCCTCACCCCCTTCTCTCCCTCTCTAAAAAAATAAAAATAGAAGAGTTCAGATTTACACTGTTATAAAATGGGAAGTAGAATCATTTGCTGAAAGTGAAGCTAAAGAAAAAGGAAGGATCTAGGGAGTGAGGCAAAATTAGAGCATCTGTTCAGATTTTACCAGATATTTAAAATTTCATGTAACCATTCAGATTTAAAACTGGCATAGGACTTCTGATATTGGTTATTCAGAAGCAGGCTCTTAATTTTTCCTCAAAGATCAGCATGATTCTTAATTACATAATTATACATTTAAAAAAATTCTGGGGGTGCCTGGGTGTTGGCTCAGTCAGTTAAGTGTTTGACTCTTGGTTTTGGCTCACGTCATGATCTTATGGGTTGTGATAACGATCCCCCGATCCTCTGAGAGGGGCTCTGTGCTAAGCAGGGAGTCTGCTTGGGGATTCTCTCCCTTTGCCCCTCCCCCTACTCAGGCTTTCTCCTTCTCTCTCTAAAATAAATAAATCTTTTTTAAAAAATTCTGTTCTTTATTTAAGTTTTTATTTGAATTTCAGTTAGTTACCATACAGTGTAGTATTAGTTTCAGGTGTACCATATAGTGATTCAATACTTCCATACAACACCCAGTGCTCGTTACAGCAAGTGCCCTCCATAATCTCCATCACCTATTTTACCCATCCCCCCATCCACCTCCCTGCTGGTAACCATCGGTTTGTTCTCTATAGTTAAGAGTCTGTTTCTTGGTTTGGCATCTCTCTCTCTCTCTCTTTTTTCCCTTTGCTCATTTTTTTAATTCCACATATGAATGAAATCATACGGTATTTGTCTCTCTGATTTATTTGCTTAGCATTATACTCTCTAGCTCCATCCATGTCATTGCAAATGGCCAGATTTCATTCTTTTTTATGGCTGAGTAATATTCTAATGTGTGTGTGTACATACACACACATATATGCATATATATATACAGTAATACATACACACACACATACCACATTTTCTTTATCACTGAATTTTATAAATTTAACTACAGTATGTCTTGGTGTTGGCCTGCTTTTATTGATTTTGATGGGAGTTCTCTTTGCCTCCTAGATTTGGATGTCTGTTTCCTTCCCCAGATTAGGGAAGTTTTCTGTATTATTTCCTTACATAAACCTTCTTCCTCCCTTTGTCTCTCTTCTTCTGGAACTCCTGTGATGTGAATGTTATTACATTTGATGGAGTCACTGAGTTCCCTAGGTCTACTCTTGTGATCCATCATTCTGCCTTCTCTTTTTTGTTCAGTCTCATTATTTTCCACAATTCTGTCTTCTATATCACTTACTTGTTCCTCTGCTTCTTCCATCCTTCTGGTCATTACATCCAGTCAATTTCGATTCTCAGATATTGCATTTTTCATTTCTGCCTGATTGTTTTTTAGCTCTTTCATCTTTGCAGTAAGGGTCTCTCTGATGTTTTCCATGCTTTTCTCAATCCCAGCAAGTATCCTTATGATTATTGCTTTAAATTCTGCATCAGGCATATTACTTACATCTGTTTCGATTAGATCTCTGGTTGTGACCTTTTCTTGTTCTTTCTTTGGGGATGAATTTCTCCATCTTGGCATTTTGTCTAGGTCTTTGTCTTCTTCTCTGTGTTAGAAAATCCTGTTATGTATACTGATGTAATGTATATGTATATGTATGTATATGTATATGTAATGTATATGTATACTGAGTAATGGCTTTATGAAGAAGAGGTCATATAATGTCCAGGTCCTGGCACTTCAGGAAGTGTCTCTGGTATGTGCTGTGTGCACTCTGCTGCTGTGTTTTGGCTGCTCTTTCCTTCAGGTCAGTTGTCTATAGAGGCTCTCCTTGCCTGCAGTGGACAGTGTTTGGACCTTGGCCAGAGTGTGGCAAGTTTTAACAAGGTGTGCTCTGGTCTGCTTGTTTAATGAGACCTGATGTCATTTCCACTAGAACTGAAGCTTTGCAGAACTGTTTGGTTAGTAGATGTGTGTGTGTGTTGGGGGCGGGGGGCATGGATTGTGGTTGTCTTCTGGAGAAGGGGCCCGCTGTGCTGGTCCTTAGGCACACCTGCCCATGAAAAGCAGTACCAGAATAGTATAGACAGATTGGACCTGGTGTAAGCATTAGGCAACAAGTGCTGTGCTGTTTACTAAAGTTGGTTTATGCTAAGGGGTAGGGGAGGGAAATGGTGCCAGCTAGCTCCTTTGTCCCCTGGGAGGGTAGTCCACACTCATTACTCTCAGGAAGCCCTCCCAGAAAAGGGAATAATTCCCCTTGTGCGTCCTGTGTGTTTTTTCAATCACTGTTTTCACACTCTCTGTCTCCAGGTTGTTTGCCTGCCTGGAGCGGTACAGTGCACTTTGGGGTCTATCATAGCCAAGCCTGCTCACTTTCAGAACTCCAAACTTTAGGTACCTGGTGTGGCAGGGACCCATGCAGGGCTTCTGGGTGAGGGTCACAATGTGCTGGGACCAGTGCAGGTTTGACCCAGAAGGGCAGCCGCACCAGAGCAGAAGCAAAGCAGGCTAAATAGTCAGTGTCCAAATTAGCCACCTTCAGCAGGTGTCTCTGGGCCTATGGTGAGGGAAAGGGGAGCAAGATGGCACCTGTTGGCTCCTTTGTCCCTGGAGTGGCAATGCCACCTCTCACAGATGCACTCCAAGAAGAGGGAACAGTCACACACACCCCTGCCATGTGCCCCAGGTAATCCTCAGATCACGCCTTCTGCCCCAGAGACACTTGCCTGCCTTCTCTCCAGGAGCAAGGCAGTGCCCTCGGGTCTCTAACCCAAACAAACCTGCGGACCTCCAAAACTCCAGTCTTTGAGCCCTGCTGGTTGCAAAAACTTATGAAAATCAGCCTCTCTCATCTTCCCAACCAATAGCTTTGAGGAGGTATTCTCCTGTGTGTATCACTGTGCACTCCTTTCTCTCTCACCTTTCTCCGCGAACAGGGCTCCCTCCCCTCTGCAGCACCCATGAGGTCTTTCTCCCCCAAACCATGTCTCCACACATCCCACTTTCCGTAATGTGGCCTTCTCTCTCCTTCTAATTGTGCAGTTTGTTGTATCAGTCCTCAGATTGATTTATTGGGTACTCACAATGATTTAATAGTTACTTAGCTGTGTTCGAGGGACAAGGCAAGCCTAGGGTCCTCCTCCTATACTGCCATCCTAGCTCTCCCTCTATATACCACATCTTTATCCATTCATCAGTCGATGGGTACTTGGACTGTTTCTATAATTTGGCTATGGTAGATAATGCTGCTGTAAACATTGGGGTAAATGTATCCCTTTGAATTAGTATTTTTGTATTCTTTGGGTAAATACATAGTAGTGCAAATTGCTGGATCGTAGGGTAGTTCTATTTTTAACTTTTTGAGGAACTTCCATACTGTTTTCCATAGTTGGCTGCACTGGTTTGCATGCCCACCAACAGTGCATGAGGGTTCCCTTTTTTCCACATCCTTGCTACCACCTGCTGTTTTTTTTTTTTTTAGGAGTTTTTATTTTTATTTTTTTTATTATTATGTTAATCCCCATACATTACATCATTAGTTTTAGATGTAGTGTTCCATGATTCATTGTTTGTGCATAACACCCAGTGCTCCATGCACAATGTGCCCTCCTCAATACCCATTACCAGGCTAACCCATCCTCCCACCCCCCTCCCCTCTAGAACCCTCCGTTTGTTTTTCAGAGTCCATCATCTCTCATGGTTCGTCCCACCTGCTGTTTCTTGTATTGTTGATTTTAGCCATTCTGACAGGTGTGAGGTGATAGCTCATTGTAGTTTTGATTTGTGTTTCCCTGATGATGAGTGATGTTGAGCATCTTTTCATGTGTCTGTTGCCCATCTGTAGGTCTTCTTTGGAGAATTGTCTGTTCATGTCTTTTGTGCATTTTTAACTGGATTATTAGTTTTTCAGGTGTTGAGTTTTATGGTTGTTGTTTTTTTAAGATTTACTTATTTATTTTAGAGGGAGAGAGAGTATTAATGGGCGGGACAGAGGGAGAGGGAGACAGAATCTCAAGCAGTCTCTGCGCTGAGGATGGAGCCCAATTCGGGGCTTGATCTCATGACCCTGAGATCATGACCTGAGCTGAAACCAAGAGGCCGAAGCTTATCTGACTGCACTACCCAGTTGCCCCAAGTTTTATAAGTTCTTTATGTATTTTGGATACTAACCCTATATCAGATAAATAATTTTAAAATTTGTAAGAAACCACAAAAGACCCCGAGTAGCAAAAGCAAACCTTGAAGAAGAAAAGCAAAGCTGGAGGCATCACAATTCCAGACTTCAAGTTATATTACAAAGCTGTAGTAATCAAAACAGTATGGTACTGGCACAAAAATAGACACATAGATCAGTGGGATGGAATGGAAAATCCAGAAACGAACCCACAACCATATGGTCAATTAATCTTCGAAAAAGCAGGAAAGAATTTCTACTGGGAAAAAGACATTGTCTTCAACACATGGTGTTGGGGAAACTGGACAGCCACGTGCAAAAGAATAAAACTAGACCACTTTCTTACACCATACACAAAAATGAATTAAACATGATTAAAGACCTAAATCTGAGACTTGAAACCATAAAAATCCTAGAGGAGAACACAGGTAGTAACCTCTTTGACATTAGCCATAGCAACTTCTTTCTAGTTATGTTTCCAGAGGCAAGGAAAACAAAAGCAAAAATAGACTGTTGGGACTTCATCAAATAAAAAGCTTCTGCACAGTAAAGAAAACAACAAATCTAAAAGGCAGTCTATGGATGGGAGAAGATATTTGCAAAAAGTCTGTTCTTTAAAATGTAACAAAAGATAATCTTTACATTTTATTGAGAGGGCTATTTTTGTAGGTAAAATATACTTCCTTTGCCAAAGAATAATGATTTTGCTAACTTCATTTTTCCTTTCTTATTCAGGTCATGTATGGAGTGTTGGTCTTCACATTAGTACTTCGATCTATTTATATTGTTACATGGTAAGTGGTTTGGATCAACAGTATGATTAGATTACATTCAAACAATATCTATAGTCTAAATTGAAATAACACATAAAACCCAACTCTAGCAGTGATATTGATAGAAAACTTTAGGCCAATATTTATTGTGGTATAAGATAATAAATATTAGTTCTTTAAGCAAGGTGTTAATTGGCATCCTGTAAAAACAAAAAGTTCCAACATTAATCTGAGGAAAACTGTATGATGGCCTCCTTTTGAATATTTGTAGTGTACATTAGTATATTGCCTTGAAAAATCCCTACAGTAAAAAATTGTTTTTGTTTCTCAAACTACTTAACTCAGAACCCTTCTTACAATACACTATTTAAGGAAGACAGTGTCAGAATCAGTACTCCAGAGAGATGATTTAGGAAATAGTCATAATCTTTATAGAGTTTATGAAGATTAAATAATAAATATTCATGTGAGTAATTTCCATGGGACCTGGCCATACAGCATGTGCTCAATAAATAAATAATATGATTTATGGGTTTATCCTTTTTTAATTAAGCTTTTTATTTTGAGGTAATTGTAGAAGCACGTGTATTGTAATAATAGAGATCTTCTGTACCCTTTACCAATTTTCTCCACTGATAATGTCTTGCAAAACTATAGTACAACATTACAACCAGGATTTGACATTGGCAGAGTCAAGATACAGAACAATTCCATTGGCACAAGCATCCCTGTGTTGTCCTTTTATAGCCGTACCCACTTCTCTCCTACCCCATTCTCTCACCACCTATCCTTAATCCCTGGCATTCACTAATCTGTCCTTCATTTCTATAATTTTTTTATTTCAAAAATATTATATAAATGGAATCATACAGTATATATAATAACCTTTGGGATTGGCCTTTTGCACTCAGCATAATTTACTGGAGATAAGTTCATGTTGTTGAGTGTGTCGATAGTTCATCCCTTTCTATTGCTGAGTAGTATTCCGTGATATGGATGTACCACAGTTTAACCATTGACCTGTTAAATGACATCTGGATTGTTTCTAGTTTTTGACTATAAAGAATAAAGTTGTTGTGAACACTTGTTTATAGGTTTCTATGTGAATGTAAATTTTCCTTTCTCTGGAATAAATGCCCAGAGTGAAATTGCTAAGTTGTATCATGGTTATATGTTTAGTTTTTCTCAGAACTGTCATACTGTTTTCCAAGGTGGTTCTACCATTTTACATTTCCACCAGCAGTGTATGAGTAACCCAGTTTCTCTGCATTCTTGTCAACATTTCGTGTTGTCACTATTTTAGCCATTCTTACAGGTATGCACTAATCTCTCACTGTGGTTTTAATTTTCATTTCCCTAATGTCTAAAGATAAACATATTTTCATGTACTTATTTGCCATCTGTATATCCTCTTTGTTGAAATGATTGTTCGTGTCTTTACCCATTTTCTGATGGTATTGTTTCTCTTTTTTTTCAGTTGAGTTTTGAGAGTTCTTTATATATTTTAGATACTAATCCTTCATCAAATATGTAGCTAACAAATATTTTCTCTCTCAGACTGTACCTTGTCTTCTCATACTCTTCAGAGTCTTTCACAGAGCAAAAAAGTTTAATTTTGATGAAGTCCAATTTATCAGTTTTCATTTAATGGATCATACTTTTGGTGTCAAATATAAGGACTCTCTCCCTAACCCTAGATTTTATCCTGTTTGTTTGTTTGTTTGTTTGTTTTCTAAAAGTTCTGTATAGTTTTACATTTTACATTTGAGTTCGTGATTTATTTTTAGTTAATTTTCATATAAGGTATAAGGCTTAGGTCAAGGTCCATTTTTTTTTTTTACCTATGAATGTCCATCTGCCCCAGGACCACTGGTTGAAAAGGCTATCTGAAATTTCTCCACTGTATTGTTTTGCTCTTTCCTCAAAAATGATTCATATATATTTGTGTGGATCTATTTCTCGGTTTTTTATTTTGTTACATTGATCTGTGTCTCTGTCCCTCCACCAGTGCTACACTCTTGAGTACTGTAGCTATATATAAAACAACTCTTCAAATCATGTAGACTAATGATTCCTCTCAGTTCTTTTCACAATTGAAAAAAGGTGTTTGGGTTCATTTGTCTTTCCATATAAATTTTACTATATATATTTAAATATGTGTATATTTAAATCTTTTGTTGGGATTTTGATAGGAATTGTATTAAACCTGCATATCAATTTGCAAAGAATTCACATCTTTACTATGTTGAGTCTTCCAGTCTGTAAACACACATGTCTCTCCATTTATTTTGATCATCTTTGATTTTGTTCATTGACATTTTGGAGTTTCCATTTCTTGAGCAATTGTAAATGGTATTTTATTTTTAAATTTGGGTGTCCACATGTTCATTACTATTATATAGAAATACAGTTGGTTTTCTTTATGTGTATCTTGTATTCTGCCACCTTGCTGAACTTAATAGTTTTAGAAGACTTACAGATTCCTTGAGATTTCCTGCAGATAGGGACAGTTTTTACCACGCTTTCTAATGTATGTGCTTTTGATTTCCATTTTTGCCTTATTCTCTCTAGAACTTCTAGGACTATATTGAATAAGAGTGGTGATAGTAGATATCCTTGCCTTGTTTTCAGTTTTAGGGGAAATAATATTAAGTCTTTCACCATTAACTCAAGTGCAGTGTTAGCTGTATGGTTTTTGTAGATGTTCTTTATCAAGTTGAGGAAGTTGTTCAGTTTTGTCAGACATTTCAATATCAGTTGATTTGATCATACGATTTTTTCTGCAGTCTCTGAGTATGGTGTTATTACATTGATTGATTTTCAAATATTGAACCATCTTTGTATTCTGAATGAACCCCACTTAATCATGGTATAAAATTGTGGGGTTTTTTATTCTTATGTTAATCCCCATACATTACATCATTAGTTTTAGATAAAATTGTTTTTATATGTTGCCAAATGATACTTGTTAATATTTTGTTAAGGATTTTTACATCTATAATCATGAAAGATATTGGTTTATAGTTTTACTTTTTGTTTCACAGTTCTCAAGGCTAGAAGTCAGAAATCAAGGTGTCAGTATGGCCATGATTCCTTTGAAACCTGTAGGGGAATCCATCCTTTACTTCTTAGCTTCTGGTGATTTGCTGACAATGTTTGGCACTCCTTGACTTTTATCCACATAATTTCTGCCTCTGCCTTTGTTATGCCATGGTGTTGTCCTCTATTTCCGTGTCTTTACATGGTTGTTTTCTTATAAGAACATCAGTCATATTGGATTAGGAGCCCACTCTATTCCAGTATAACCTCATCTTAACTAATTATATCTGCAATGACCCTATTTCCAAATAAGGTCACATTCTGAGGTACTGGGACTTAGGACTTCAACATATCCTTTTTGAGGGGAAAAATTTAACCTGCAGGTGCACCCTGCACCACTTAAAATATGCATTTTACATGCATTTATAACTACATCAGACAGTATTATGGTTTTTGCCCCACCATAAAACATAATTTAGAAACTCAAAGGGAAAGAAAAATGTATTATGTTTATTCATATTTTTACTCTGTCCTTTTTCTTCCTCTCTAACGTTCTAAGATTCCTTCTCTCCTCATTTCCTTTCTGTTTAGAAAACTTTCTTAGCCATTCTTTTAGGGTAGATCTGTTGGCATTATATCCTCTAGGTTTTTCTTCATGTGAAAATGTATCTTGATTTCTTCTCTGGTTACAGAATTCTAGGTTGACAGTTCTCTTTCAGAACTTGAAAAATGTTGTGCAACTTTTTTCTGGCCTTCAGGTTTTCTGATGAAAGATCCTGTCATTCAAATTTTTTATTTCCTGTAGTATAGGAAAGGTGTTGCTTCTCTCTCACTCTTTTCAGGATTTCCCCTTGTCTTTAGTTTTCAAAATTTTGTCTGTGATGTGTCTTCTTGATGTGGATTTCTTTGGGTTAGCTTGTTTGAGGTTAGCTTAGCTTCTTGAATCTGTGGGTTTATAGTGTTTTTTGTTGTTGTTGTTGTGAGGGGAGGAGTTTTTTTGGCCAAATTTGAATGTTTTCAGGCATTATTTCAAATACTTTTTCAGCCCTGCCTTCTTTCTTTTCTCCTTCCAGGACACCAATAACATGAATGCTGATCTTTTGTTATAGTCCCACCTTCTTATGACCTGATGAGGAAGGAAGTCTAGAATCCCCACTCAGTCTTTGCAGCATGGATGGGGGTGAGGCTAGAGTTTTTTCTGGGGTGTTTGGCTCTAGAATAGTAGTTACTATGTAAATTTTCACTCTTACTAGGCTGCCTCTTTTCTGGTCATTTGGCTAGAGAGAGCAGGCTTTTGTTAGGATTTTTTTTTTTTTTTTTTTTTGGTCTGTACCTAGTGGCATTTCTGGGTTGCTAGCATCTTCAGTTCCAACTCTGGGATATATGAGGCAAAAAGAAAACACATGGAACTCATCACTGTAGTGTAACTCAGGTCCCAAAGTCTCTAGCCAGTTGGCCTTCTCCACCTTTCAGAGTCTTCTTATGTTTGTTTTTATGTAATGTTCAGGATTTTTATTTTGTATTTTTTATTTTTTTTAAAGATTTTATTTATTTATTTGAGCGAGAGAATGAGATAGAGAGAGCATGAGGGGGGGAGGGTCAGAGGGAGAAGCAGACTCCCCGCTGAGCAGGGAGCCCGATGCGGGACTCGATCCCAGGACCCCAGGATCATGACCTGAGCCGAAGGCAGTCGCTTAACCAACTGAGCCACCCAGGCACCCCTGTTCAGGATTTTTAATTATACCTAGTGGGGAGAACAGGGAAAAGTGTGTCTGTTTCATCTTCCCAGAAACAGAAGTTCCTAATTTATTCTGCTTTTAATCTAGGCCCCCTCGGGAAGTGTAAAGAAGCATAAAATACAGTTCTTGCCTACATCAAGTCCAAAAAATAAGATACCAATGCTTCTAGAAACACAAATGACAGATCTGTAAAAAGTGTGTAACAGTGGAAGTCCTAGGAGATAAAACATCTTTCTTTTATCTGTCTTGCCACAGCTTCTTTTGGTGATCATTTCATTTAGTATTTTTCATTGTTTACCTATCTGTCTTGTCCATCTAGATTATGTTTCTTGAAGTCTTCGTTATCATGGTAACCTCTGGAACTCAGAATAGTGCTTGTCAGTAAAGATATTTTAAAATCAGATTGAAACTCTAGAACTTGTTTTTTGTTTTTGTTTTGTTTTGTTTTTTACTATAAAAATATATATCTGAAAATTTCTTTTGTAACAAAACATCTAGAAATTGTGGATGAAGCACAACAAACATCCTTTTAAATGCATAGCTGAACTCAAAAAAATGTAAAGAAAATTCTAAAGCACCAAATGCAAAGAAGGAATTGAAAACTAAACTGACAAATGAGTTCTGAGATCATGAGCAGTTATGAGGCAGCTTGTCTTTTAGCATTAGTTTTAGGTAGGAAAAATGACTCCCCTCTGAATTTGTAGTCACTGTTCTGCCTTCCCACAGATTTTGGATTCAAATACACATTACCTTTATTGTTTGGGAAACTTCAAGGTGTAAAATTATCTTAAACTGATCCGGCATTCCTAGAGCTCCAGTATATCTGAGAGAAGCAAAAGCAAAGTATCTTTAAAGAAATGTAATTTCATGTAAGCCCCTTAGGATTTCTGCAGATTGGATGGAGATCAAACAAGTGCGCCAATCAATTCCAAAACCAGAGGAGGAAATAAACTACCATAAGTAAAAGTCAGGAGAAACACAAATCAGTAGAAATAAACCCCCCAAATCAGATGCTGAAATATAAAGTAACTATTTAGGAAATATTTAATGAAATGAAAGAGAAAATGAAAAGGTGACCAAGGAACAGGAGATTATCAAAAGTGAAATTCCAGATTTGAAAAAGAATCAATGAACTTCTAACATTAAAAAATATATATTGAAATAAAAAACTCAGTGGATAAGCTAAAAAGTAGATTAGACACAGATGAAGAGAGAATTAATTAAATTGGAAGGCAAGTCTAAAGAAATAAGCCAGAAAGCATTATAGAGAAATAACACTTCTTATTGCAGTTCCAAGGGAAAGAATAGGAAAAAATTGGGACAGAATAGATATTCAAAGAGATAGTAGGTGTAATGTAGATGCTAGAAAGCTAAGAGCTGTATTTCCCTTATTTCTTTTGCCGATAAGTTTCCAGATACATTCAGGTTCTGACAATCACATGTATTCACATAAGATTGAATTCAGAACCAAGTTAAGTGGGGAAGAGAAATGGTAGTATGTAAAGCATTCGTTTACTAGAATGGATCTAAGGTGTGCATCATGGCTCTGGAAACAAGTGTGATGATAGCTTCCTGATATGAATTATAGCTAAGGTTACAATATGATGCTGGGTGAAACAGTGGTCCAGAGGCCTCCCAATTCTCTGGCTTCCTAAATGTGAAAAAGAAAAAAGTTACTTTGGCAAGATAATTCTGTGGTAGTGTTCATGAGTCATTCCTAGAGAGCCTAATCCTTGCTCATTCATCATTTTGGTTGGAATTGAATATTAAATTCTTTTCTGCTCTATATAGAGATATTATTTGCAGTTGAATGTAGAAAAAGCATACTGAAATTGCTGAAATCCAAAGAGAAAGATCTTACAACATCCAGAGATAAAAGATATATTACTAACAAAGGAATAGTCAGCAACAGACTTCTCAACAGCAACAATGGAAGCCAAAACACAGTAGATTATTATCTTAAAAATGCTGAGAGAAATTAACCATCAACTTAGAATTATGTACCCAAATATCTTTTAAAAACAGGGACAAGATAAAGACATTTTAAAACAAACTTTAAAAATGGAGAAAGTTTACCAATATACCTCACTAAAAGACTTTCCCTTTAGGAACTACTTTAGCTGGTGGAGAAAAAATGATAAACCTGTGGGATTATCTGAACAAAATATTGTGACTATTTAATATCCATTTTGATATATTTTTAAATGAAACTAAAGTGGTGGACAAAATAATATGAGATACAAGAGGATAATCTTAGTTACATAGTTCCTAAGGTCCTTTTTATTTTGGAAGAAGGTACAGACAGTGATTGATTTTAGATTTTACGTGTGTGTTTTTGATAACCATGAGAAACAGTAGTTGATTTTGTAGTGACTTTCAAAAACATGAGGGAGTAAATGGAATTATATAAACTGAATCCAGGGGCACCTGGGTGGCTCACTTGTTAAGCAGCTGCCTTCAGCTCAGGTCATGATCCCAGCTTCCTGGGATCGAGCCCCACATCGGGCTCCCTGCTCAGCGGGAAGCCTGCTTCTCCCTCTCCCACTTCCCCTGCTTGTGTTCCCTCTCTCGCTGTGTCTCTCTCTGCCAAATAAATAAATAAGATCTTAAAAAATTTTAAAGGGCGCCTGGGTGGCTCAGTTGGTTAAGTGACTGCCTTCGGCTCAGGTCATGATCCTGGAGTCCCGAGATCGAGTCCCACATCAGGCTCCCTGCTCGGCAGGGAGTCTGCTTCTCCCTCTGACCCTCACCCTTCTCCTTCTCTCTCTCTCTGTCATTCTCTCTCTCTCAAAAATAAATTTAAAAAAAAATAAATTAAAAAAAAATAAACTGAATCCAAAAGAAATTAAGAAAAGAAGGATAAAAAGGGAAGCAGAGAGAAGTCAGAACAAATACAAAGCAGAAACTAAAGGGGTAGAAATAATTCAAAATATATCACTAATCACAGTAAATATAAATGGACAAATCTAAGCAATTAAAAAACAAAAACTCTCAAGCAGGGAAAAGAAATCCAGCTATGTGCTATTCATAAAAAGCGTGATTAAAACATAAATACACAGTACATTGCCCACCCACCACAAAATATACATAGCTTAAGAGTTGTATCTCGGGGCGCCTGGGTGGCTCAGTTGGTTAAGCGACTGCCTTCGGCTCAGGTCATGATCCTGGAGTCCCGGGATCAAGTCCCGCATCGGGCACCCTGCTCGGCAGGGAGTCTGCTTCTCCCTCTGACCCTCCTCCCTCTCATGCTCTCTGTCTCTCATTCTCTCTCTCTCAAATAAATAAATAAAATCTTAAAAAAAAAAAAAAAAAGAGTTGTATCTCTTTTCTCAGCAGGTACCAGTTGTAAATAGGAATGAACTAGGAGCCAAAATGTGAAACCAAAAATGAAGCAGCTATGTGTAGTTAGTAATTTCTAGTTTAAATTGTAAGGGAACATTGTGGCTTCATATGTGTTATTTTATATTGTACTTTTCCCATCACTGATGGTTTGGACTTTAATAAAAGAAATTCCATAGTTCTTAATATCACAAAATGAGAATATTTCAACAGTTATATTCTAGAAAGCAATATACTAATTGAAGTGAATGCGTGTATATATTAAGATATAGCCTTAAACCTTTGTCTCCATGCCTGTCAAATGATTAAAACTATTATCGTCAGCATGCTGGACTGAGAGGTAAACACTGAAGTGGTTAGAGCAGGTCCTGATTGATACTGTCCGTGTTTAGCACTATATGTTTATGCTACAAAAGTGCCATATTAGACTCTAGCTAGCTAGTACTGCTGCATTATGTAACTCCAAAGAGGAAGACAGGACTTGATTAACTAAATGCTTGTTTAAGATACTGTTATTATCCTTGGCTTGGATATGTCATGCAGCTTTATGTGGCTATTTTCATTTACTTAGCATTACTTTAATACCTTGAGTGGAGAGCCAGACATTCTCTTCACCTGACTAGCAATGGCCATTTAACTGCAGTAGGAAAAAGCAAAAAAACCATTTTGTATGAAAATTGGTGACAACTGGCACTTAAGATCAGTAGAGTTGTTTATTCTTGGTGCTTAAGATGCTGTCTGCCCAAAGCTCTGAAAGACTTTAAGAAAGAAAGTAATACTTACTATAATACTACTGAGTTTTCATAGAATTATTACATTTGATAATAAAACCACCTGATTAGTCTCAAAAAATCCACCTAAATACACAGTACTTTTAAAAGAAAAGGGTATAAAAACAATATGTGCCACACAAATACTGACTAAAAGAAAGTTGGACTAGCTGTTTTAATAACAAAAAAAATTAAAGCATTATTTAAAACAAATGTGTTTGCTACATTATTATTAAAAGATTTGATTTACCAGGGAAAAAAAGGCAGTTCTAAACCTTGTATGGAAAATTTTAAGCAAAAATTGACAGAATTACGAAGAGAAGTCTATCAGTGCTCCATCATGCTGAAATATTTTAACACAGTAACCATATGAACAAGGATATAGACAAAATTTGAAAAATACAATAACAAGTTGATGTAATATATTTAAGTTAAAGAAGCTTGGTCTTCTCAAGCATGCATGGAGTAGTTATTAAATCTACCAGACACTAGTTTTAAAGCAAGGTTCAACAAACTTTAAAGTATAACATGTTCTCTGACTATAGTACAACTAGTCAAAACAGGATTAGTCAAAATAGCCCATATATTTGGAAACTTAAAACCACACTTGTAAATACAAGTAAGAAAAAAAAAATCACAGTAGAAATAATACTTACAAAGTAATCATAGTGAAAGTACTACAAATCAAGTACTACAAAGTACTGGTTCTTAGAGGGAAATTTATGCCTTAGATGTTTATATTAGAAGTAGAGAAACTGAAGAATAATGAACTAAACATACAACTTCAATAATTAGAAAAAGGATCAATAGAATCAATCCACATAGAAATGAAGAATGGGACTACTAAAGGTCAGACATTAATGAAAAGAAAACATACAACATTAAAGATCAACATCTTCAATCTAATTTTGCTCCCTTCTCAAACCCTACTAAAACTCCAGCAAAGGAATTTATTTATAAAGCATAAACCCACAAGAAGACTCAATAAAATTTTAAAAGCTGAAAAATAGATGGATTATGGCTAATCCAAGAAAGCCGAATTTTAAACAAAGAACCTCCAGTTTACATCAGAATTTTCTCAAGTATCAAGTATCAAGCATTAACAGCAACAGACAGTTTGGAAAAGCAGATGGAAGTGGGGTTTAACATAAAGAGGACTGGTTAAAAGCCTTAAGAAGCTGTTAAATGCTCACATCCCCTCACCTATTCCATACCACTGAATAACTGCAGGAGCCTGTAGGTTTATTTTCTGGTAAAGGTGAGCAATGTCTCTAGATTGGGCTTTGCCAGACACAACTGAGCATGTGAATACCATGGTGAAATCAGAGAAATTGGATGACCTTATGCATTTTGAATGTTGAATGTAAAAACTTCTAAGCAGAAAATTGAGAGAATCTTCTTTTAGGGAATATGAGAAGCCTAAAAGATCTAACGATACTGATTTGGGGGTTCCCTAACAATTGGCGCAGCAAAATAACCCTACAATAAAGGTTACTAGTCTAAGGGCCTCAACCACATGCTTAGAGCTTGTGGTCATCTTTTTATTTTCCCATTCTTAAGAATGAGGAAACAGGGGCGCCTGAGTGGCTCAGTCGTTGGGCATCTGCCTTCAGCTCAGGTCATGATCCAAGGGTCCTGGGATCGAGCCCCCGCATTGGGCTCCCTGCTCAGCGGGAAGCCTGCTTCTCCCTCTCCCACTCCCCCTGCTTGTGTTCCATCTCTCACTGTGTCTCTCTGTGTCAAATAAATAAAATCTTAAAAAAAAAAAAGAATGAGGAAACAGTGCCAGACATGATGAATGCATCCAGTATGAAAGAGACCAAAACAAATAAGGGGGAAGAAAATCAACTTAGAACAAACAACTTATGCATGAAGAAGAAAACTTCAAAAATAACAAAACAACAAATATCATTAATCCATTCATATTTCTAGAAATATACTATATCTGTGAGTCAAGAGTAGGATGCAGTATAAAAAAAGGAACAGTCAGAGAATCTCTACCCGCCCCCCCGAAGATACTAAAAATACAGTAAAATGGAAAACTGAAGTGAATGGTTTGAAAGCTACAGTTAAAGAAGCCACTGGAATTCCTTCTCCAGAACACACATTGTGATTGCATTATGGTCCATCATCCCCCATCCACCAGTAAGAATCTACCACAGGAAAGACACTAAACCCATGGTGTGGTCCAGAGTAAACAAGATAGCATGAGGCCTCAGGACCCTTGGGCCCACTCATCACCACTGCTGTAGAAACAGTGAAGTGTTTCCTCAAGTCTGTGAGCTTCACAGCAGAAAAGGCAGAAGCACACGCACACACACACACACCTGGGTGCCATCAGGATGATGAGAAAGAAATGGAGAAGAGACTCAATATTACTGGGCCAGATACAAGAACCAGCATAAAAAAGGGAGGGGACAATGCAGATAAAATGGAAGAGAAGGGATCATTACCAAAGTTACTTAAGAAAATATTCTGCAATTGAAAGACATGAATTATTACATTGAAACAACCCATTGGCTATTCAACACAATGGGTAGAAATAGACCCATGCCAGTTTCAGAATTCTTGACAAGGAAGATTCCACAAGTTTGTAGACTTAGAAGGCAGAAATACAAAGGATCAGGAATCAGAATGGTGTGCGACTTATCAAAACAAAACTGGCATCTAGAATTCTAACTTAGAATCCTGCAGCCAACCAAACTATCAACTCATATATTTGAGTTCTCAAAAAAAGTTATAGTCCGTAAACTATTACTCAGAAACTTACTGACAGATGTATAATGAGAGAGTAAACCAAAAAGGAGGAAGACATGAGATACAAGACATAGGAGATCTAACGTTGAGAAAGGTAAAGGCAATTCTCAGGGTGAAGAGGTAGGGAAAGAATTTCTCAGATGATAACTATACCCTAGTCAGGAAGGTAGTCCAGAATGAAGCAATGTGACTCCAGACCCAGATATGTTGAGGGCCTTCTGTATTACACATTCTCATACCTGTTAATAATGGGTAGTCTGTCCCCAGAATCTTATCTACTTAGCTTGTAGGGACCATGTGCTGATGAAATTCTTGCTCTCTCCTCTGTACCCTGCTGCCTGGATAACCAAAGACATTCATTTCACCCCACAGAAGAATTTTGCTTTGAACTACTGCTGAGAGCTGAAGATTGGCCCCGGTAAGTAAGCTTAGACGCAGAAAATAGAGAGTACCCTACTCCCATTGATCATATTCTGTCACATCTCAGCACCTGGCCCACACTGCAGCCCTGCCAGATGCCTTCACTGTGTTGAGCCCTATGTTTCCTGGGACTCATTCTTGCCTCCCCTAAATGGGGTTATGATAAACTCTGAAAAGCTGAAGATAGACTGTGATTCTCTTAACCTAATCTTCTCTGAGAACCTTTCTCAAACAGTGGCAATAATGCTTTTTCCATGCACAGCCAGGTTTGTGCTTTCCTGGTGGTTTTTAAACTACCCTTTTTCATTCATTTATATACAAATACTTACAGTTAAAAATAAAATATTTGAGAAAATCTATTCTTGTCGTTCACCATACTTAAAAAAAAAAGTACATGAAGATAGCAGTAGATTTAGAAAGAGCATTCTATAAAATTCAACAGCTATTTACAAACTAAAAACAAAATAAAACCCTTTACAATTTAGTAATAGACGGGAACTTTCTTAACTTGTGAACTCTACAGCATCTAATACATGTAGTAATGAAATGTTTAAAAAAAAGGTATCTTTAAAATGATGAATAAAACAAGAATATCTATTATCACCACTTCTATTCAACATTACACTGGTTGAAGGCTTGTCCAATATAGTATTTGCAAATTGCATGATCATGTACAGAAAATGTCATAGGACATGTACCAAAAAACTACTAGAAGTAGTTAGTTGGAATTCAGCAAGGTCATGAAATTCAAATGAATATTCAAAAATCATATTTTTATATACTAGCAGCCAACAATTGAAAAGTGAAATTTCAAAAATACAATTTCCAGTAGCACCAAAAAAAATCAGATGTTTAAGGATTAAATTTAGCAACTGTATGTAGGACCTGCATATGGGAAACTACAATGAACAGTTTTTTGCTGAGAGAAATTTAAAAAGACCTAAATAAATGGATAGATATACCATTTTCATGGATTAGAAAACTCAATATTGTTAAGATGTCAGTTCTCCCCAACTGATCTATAAGTTTAATGCAATCATAATCAAAATCTCTGTGGGCTTTTTGGTAAAAATTAAGAAACTGATTCTGAAATTTATATGGGAATGCAAAGGATCTAGAAGAACTAAAACAATTTTAAAAAAGAATGACACAGGTGCCTGGGTGGCTCTGTCGGTTAGGCGTCTGCCTTCAGCTCAGGTCATGATCCAGGGGTCCTGGGATCGAGCCCCGCATTGGGCTCCCTGCTCAGTGGGGTGCCTGCTTCTCCCTCTCCTTCCCCCCGCCCCCCCATGCTCCCACGAGTGCTCTCAAATGCATAAATAAAATCTTAAAAAAAAAAAAAAGGAATGACAAAGAGGACTTACACTCCTTGATTTACTCTGTGCTGCACTAATCAAGACAATGTGGTATTGTCTTGATTGAATGAATTGAATTGAATGATTGAATGAATTGAAGAATGAAATATAGATCAATAAAACATCCAAAAGTAGACCATTCATCCATACTGACCTGATGTTAAGTAAACATTCAAAGGTAATTCTGTGGGGGAAAGGATAATCTTTTCAATAAATTGTGCTGAAACAACTGGATATTCTTATTTTAAAAATGAACTTAAACTCATGCCATTATAAAAGTTAATGCCATTACAAAAATTACTAGAATTGAATCATTTCCTTAAATGTAAAAGCTAAAATTGTAAAACTTCTAGAAGGACGTATAGAAAGTCTCTGCAGCCTTTGGTTAGGCAAAATTATTAAATAGGATACAAAAAACACAACTATAATGAAAAAAATTGATAAATTGAACTTTATCAAAATAACAAATTTTTTTCTTCAAAAGACATTAAGAAAGTGAAAGGCAAGGGGCGCCTGGGTGGCTCAGTTAAGTGGCTGCCTTCAGCTCAGGTCATGATCTCAGGGTCCTGGGATCGAACCCCACGTTGGGCTCCCTGCTCAGTGGGCAGCCTGCTGCTTCCCCTGCTTGTGCTCACTCTTTCTTTCTCTCTCTGTCAAATAAATAAAATAAAATCTTAAAAAAAAAAAAAAGTGAAAGGCAAATCACAGATTTGGAGAAAATACAAAATATATATCCAACAAAGGATTTAATGTTTAGACTATATAAAGAACTCTTATAACTCAATAAGAAGGCAAATAATTTTTTTAAACATGCGAAGATTCAACAAACTACCAAAGAAGATACATGGACCGCAAATAGCACATGAGAAGATGTTCCACAACAGTCATTAGGGAAATGCAAATTAAAACAACAGTGAGATACCACTGACACCTACAACGTACAACTAAAATTAAAAAAAAAAAAATACCCATGTTACACCAAGTGTCGGTGAGGATATAGAACAATACTCATACACTGCTGGTGGGAATGTAAAAGGATCCCGTCACTTAGGAAAGCAGTTTAACAGTGCCTTAAGTTTAACGTTTACCTGCCGTTCACCTGCCGTACAATACAGCTATTCCTCTCCTAGCTTTTTACCCAATAGAAATGAAAGCATACGTTCATACAAAAACTTACTTATCAGTGTTCATAGCTGTTTTATTTGTTATAGAAAAAAATGGAAACAACATAAATGTCCACCAACATTTGGACAGATAAACAAGTTGTGGTATATCCATACAATGGAATACTACTCAGCGATTAAAGGAAATGAAGTATTGATACACATAACAACATGGATGAATTTTAAAATAACTATGCCAAGTGAAAGGAGCCATACAGTGAAGAGGATATACTGTGTTATTCCATTTATATAACATTCTAAAAAAATGCAAACTAGCTTTTGGAGATGATGGATATATTTATTGTCTTGATTGTAGTGTTTCATGGATATATACAAATGTACCGATCAAATGTACACTTGAAATATATTCAGTTAAATGTAAGTCAGTGATACATCATTGAAGCTATAAAAATATATAAGCTACTGTTCTTATTTTGGGTAACTCACTAAGCTTCAGTTTTCTTATCAGTGAAGTGCAAAGACTAATACCTGCCTTATAGGGTTTATTTGAAGATTTTATTCATTTGCTTGTATATCCAGTTGACTATGGTGCCTGCCTGACACAGAGCAGGTGACTCAATGTTAATTCTGTTCCAGCACCCCCCTGCCTCTTCCAGGGGACTGATAAAGTTATTGGGGGCCTTCAGTTTACTTTCTTGAAACACTTAGCAAAGTCTTAATGGCATATTCTTTCTCATTTTTTTAATGGCTAAATGTAATAGGCAAATATATTAGAGAATTTAATAGATAAGTTTGCTTTTAATACTAATGAAAACCAGGCACCTGGGTGGCTCAGTCGTTAAGCGTCTGCCTTTGGCTCAGGTCATGATCCCAGGGTCCTGGGATCGGCCCCCGCATCGGGCTCCCTGCTCAGCCAGGAGCCTGCTTCTCCCTCTCCGCTTCCCCTGCTTGTGTTCCCTCTCTCACTGTGTCTCTGTCAAATAAATAAATAAAATCTTTATTTTATACTAACGAAAACCTTTCCTTCTCATGAAAGCAGTAGCTTCAAGCTCTGATCATCACATGACTTAACAAAATTTCAGTTTGCTTTCTTTTTTTTCCCCACAGGGTTTATCCATGGCTCAGAGGACTGGGTTATACATCCTTGGGTATATTTTTAATGGGATTTCTATTATGGAACATAGATAACATCTTTTGTGATTCACTGAGGTAAGATATATTTTCAATCTTTAAGAAATATTTTTGGAAGCAATCTATTAAGCAGAAAATTTCATAGGCATATAGAATTATTAGTGCTATGAAGTGAATTTTTCCCATTGTTGAAGTTAAATTCTGAGAATACTTGCTTAATTAACCTAAAAATTTGGACCTAAGACTATTACATAATATCTGTAGGGATTTTTGTGTGTATGCATCACAGAATTACAGAGTTGATCAGATGTTAATTAGGCCTCTGAAATCTGCCTAATCTCCTGTGTTGAAAAAATACTAATGATTTGTAAGAAGCATAAGATACATGCATATAATTTTGTACTTTAATATACTTAATGTTATTTTCTAAGAAAGGCAAGTGTTCCTTTTACCATCTTGTCAGCAATTTTGTATTGACTAGAGTTTGAATTTTGGGTCTGTGGACCTTAGTCTGTCACTAAGATAAATATCTTTCTGGGCCTCAATTTACATAAAATGAACATGTTGAAGAGCTTAAACTAGTGGGTCCTTCCAACTCAAAATTCTGTGCCCTAAAGTTTTGCATAAACACATATATTGAAAAGCACCAGAGAGAGGCAATCAGCAAAATTCAGACTGTGGGAAATCTACAGGATAAATGGCAGAGGGGGTAAGAAAGGGAAGAGGAACATAGAGATTAAAAGAGACTTAAGGGGTGCCTGGTGGCTCATTCGGTTAAGTGTCCGACTCTTGATTTTGGCTCAGGTCATGATCGTGGGCTGGTGAGATGGAGCCCTGTGTGTCAGCCTCTGCGCTCAGCGAAGAGTCTACTTGGGATTCTCTCTGTCCCTCTGCCCCTCCCCCTATGGGCACACTCTCTCTCTCTCTCTCTCAGGAAGGAAGGAGGAAAGAAAGAAGGAAAGAGAAAGAAAGAGGAAATAAAATATCTAAAAATAAATAAGAGACTTAAGAGATATACTGTATCAACCAAATGCAGAGTGTTGATTTTTTAAAATTTTGATTCAAGCAAACAAACTGCAAAACAAAATTTTAAACTTATGAGAATTGGAACTTTAATCAGTAATGGAATATTTTGTGATATTAAGGGATTATTGTTAATATTTTATATGTGAAAATGGTATTATTATGTTTTAAAGAGGTTTTTTTTTAAGATTTATTTATTTACTTATTAGAGCAAGCACGAGAGGGAGAGGGAGAGAGAATCGCAAGCAGACTCCATGCTGAGTGTGAAGCCCTACTTGGGGCTTGATCTCATGACCTTGAGATCATGACCCCAAGATCACAACCTGAGTGGAAACCAAGAGTCAGTCACTCAACCGACTGCACCACCCAGGCACCCCTTTAAAGAGGTTTTAATCTTTTAGAGACACATACTGAAGTATTTAAAGTTAAAATAATACAATATCTGGGATTTACTTCAAAATATGGAGGGGGAGAAGTAGATGAGAGTCTAGATGGTTGGCTGTAAGTTATAATTGTTGAAGCTGGATAATGGGTACATTATAATTTTGCCCACTTTTGCACATGTTTGAAGTTTTCCAAAATAAAAAATTCAATAAGTAAATATATATTTTAAATGTACACAAACAAACAAGTAATATACCTTGCTTAGAAGACTAAGTTCTGAATGAGTGGTTCTGAATCCGTATTACCCAGCAGAAGCCCCATTAGAGCGTTTACACTGCTGAGATAAGTCATCCTCCTCTGGATAAGAGCCACTAAGAAATAAAGTAGGTTCTTAGAGATGGTAATTGTCTCAAAAACTCATGGGATATCTAGAGAAATAGTTTTACATTGATTTTTTTTCCCTTCTAATAAATGAGAATATTACTATGGTACACACTTAATCGAAAGATGTAGAATTTGAGACTCAGCTGCGCCTAGGCTGTCCATTAGTACATTACCTTAAAAAAAATGAAAATAACTCTTGTATAGTTCTGATAGGACTTCTCAAAGCCTTCTTTCTATTAATAGACATTGCAGTTTCCAAGAGAGCGATAAACTATGTACTATTTTCTATGTTTTCTTTGAACACAGAATCATTTCTTCATGGAACTTCTGCTAGGAACACTATTCCTCAAAATATACTTTGGAAAACAATATGCAGACTACAGCAGACTTAAGGAAATTAAATAATTGCCCTATCTGAGAATAACATTTCAAATTGCTCAAAGGCTGTCAGCATTAGTTGTTAATATTAAAAAAATAATAATACGGTGATTTCTTTCCCCTTCTTTACACAGGAACTTTCGAAAGAAGGTGCCACCTATCATAGGTGTTACCACACAGTTTCATGCATGGTGGCATATTTTAACTGGCCTTGGTTCTTATCTTCACATCCTTTTCAGGTAGGAAAGAGAGAGTTTTTTTTAGCATAGCATTGAAGTATTTTTTTCCCTTAACCCTTCAAATAGGATGTTGTAAATATAAAATGTCAGAGACAAAAATCAGGGACTTATGTTCTAGCTTTGCCTCTGCCCCTGGGTGACCTTAAGCAAGTCCCTTCCCCTCTCTGAAGCTTAGTTTTCTCATCCTTTTCTTTTTTTTAAAAAAAAAGATTTTATTTATTTATTTGAGAGAGAATGAGAGCGAGCATGAGAGGGAGGAGGGTCAGAGGGAGAAGCAGACTCCCCGCTGAGCAGGGAGCCTGACGCGGGACTCCATCCAGGGACTCCAGGATCATGACCTGAGCGGATGGCAGTCGCTTAACCAACTGAGCCACCCAGGCGCCCCATCCTCTTCTTTTTTTAAGGTTTTATTTATTTGTCAGAGAGACTGAGCAAGCAGTGGGAGCGGCAGGCAGAGGGAGAGGAAGAAGCAGGCTCCCCACTGAGCAAGGAGCCCGATGCAGGACTAGATCCCAGGACCCTGGGATCATGACCTGAGCCGATGGCAGACCGACTGAGCCACCCAGGTGTCCCTAGTTTTCTCATCCTTAAAGTGAGATAGTTGTACTAACTGACCTCTGACACATGACCTACATTTTAAGTAATCATTCATCTCCTTTTTAAAGCAAGTAGAATGTAAACATTTCCATTTCTTTGTTTATCAACATATTTTGTTGTTGTTTGTCAACATATCTTTGTTTATAGAGAACAAATTTAGAGGGGAAAAAGCAGCCAGATCCCCTAAGTAGCAGACTGGGAAAGCATGTGTATCAGAAGTTCCCAGCTTAATTTGTTCCTTCCCTGAGATAAGTTAGTTGCCAGTTTTCTTCCCTTGCTCGAGTCTGTTGGAGGTTAATCATTTACAACCAAAATGAAATTAGAATTCTCTCTGATCACACTATTCAAATAATGCCTCCATATCATTCTCCACTTACCAGGCTTTATTGTTTGCCCCCAGCAGCTAGACTTAAAGTTCCTTGAGATAAGGGACTTTATCTTATTCACTGCTACCCTCTCAAATGCTTAGAACAATAGCTATCAGATAGTAAGCACTCAGTATATATTATTAAATGATTTAATGAATGAATGTGTACCTATTGATCTCTTTACTAGGGGGTCCGAATATGTTTAATCTCAAATTCTTCTCAAGAGTTGAGAGAGCTGAAAAATTTTAGAAAGGGGAAGAAAATTTTCTTTTGAACCAATGTGAAAATTTACTCAACTGAAATTTGTAGAATATTTCCTCAAAATAACATTTGCATCTCAACTCTCTGGAGATCAATTTATTTAGGGAATGTGAATTATCTAAAATATAACTACCTGAGGATTATAGAAAAAGAACTTCTGGGCAGCTAAATAAGAATCATTGAATTCATGCTCTGAAGAGCTCAAGGTTATTAGTCATGGAAGAGCTCTTAAACTCTGACTGTGAGTATATTTATTTTACTTTTTGCAACCTGTTACTACATTGATTATTTGGATTCTCAGCCCATAGCACATTAGAAATAGCTAATTTAAAAGGGACGGGATAGGAAATGTTTGAGGAAATTGAAAAATGATAGAAGAGGAGAAATAATAACTATAAAATGAGCCTGAGAATTATAAACTTAGCACCTTAACACTGCCCAAGAAGTCCCGAGGACATTACTGCAGTGTAATACAATACAGTCATAAAGTTCTATAATAAATAAGAAGTGAAAGTATACTCATCATATGCTATTTTTTTAAACATTAGGGTTCCCACTTTCCCCTTTTTCACCTTCCCCTTTCCGTTTCCCTTTCCTTTTCCCTTTCGCCTTCTCTCCTCCTGGTATGGAAACCCTTCAGGGAGGCGGGGTACTGAGCGGGGAGAAGTGCTGTGTCGCGGTGGCCGCTTTCAGTGTGTGAGGAATGAGGAAATGAGGTCAGATCCGGTGGTGATGGGGAAGTGGCTGCTGTGCAGTTCAGGGAAGCAGAGTGAGGAGGGGAAGGGATATGGCAGGGTGGGTGGAGGAGGTGGCTGGAGTTAGGAAATGGGTTACACTGAACAAGTAAATTCATTGATTAAACAATAAGTAAATATATTGGAGATTACAAAAGCCTGATTTCTCCACTGTCTCAGAAGGGATTTACAAATATGGAAAGAGGGAAAGCTAGATGGAATCTTGAGGGGGTTAGATTAGAATTTAAATTATTAGGGGCGCCTGGGTGGCTCAGTCGGTTAAGCGTCGGACTTAAGCTCAGGTCATGATCTCAGGGTCCTGGGATTGAGCTGCGCATCAGGCTCTGCTTAGTGGGGAGTCTGCTTCTCCCTCTGCCTGCTGCCTTCTCCCCTACTTGTGCTCTCTCGCTCTCTCAAATAAATAAATAAAAATCTTAAAAAATAGTATTAGTATGAACACATGAGTGTGTGACATCAACATAAATGTACACATAGATATGGAAAAAGTTAGATGTATGTGTTGTATAAGTTATAAATATATATGTATACATGTGCTTACACATACATGTATTGCTTAGCTCTGTGAACCCCTGTGAAGGCTGAAAGGCAAGGTTTGGCCTTCTAAACCTGAGATAGTGTGAATATCAAAATTAAATAGCAAGAATTTCAAGTTATAACCCTTTGAATAAAATGAGAATCTATGAGTGCATACTAATACAAATAAATGAGAAGGGAAGCTCTTCTTACAAAAGAATGCCCCATAACAAATGTAGAAGAGGGCGCCTGGGTGGCTCAGTCGTTAAGCGTCTGCCTTCGGCTCAGGTCATGATCCCGGGGTCCTGGGATCGAGCCCCGCATCAGGCTCCCTGCTCAGCGGGAAGCCTGCTTCTCCCTCTACCACTCCCCCTGCTTGTGTTCTCTGTCTTGCTGTCTCTCTCTGTCAGATAAATAAATAAAATCTTAAAAAAAAAAAAATGTAGAAGGAACAGTGGTCACAAATGATCACCATTTGGCAACCATCTTAGAATAGTTGATATGTATTATTTATCAATGGATGCTCTGGCTGATAGATGGAAGTATGATGAGGAACACATATTGGTGTAATTTAGAATATCTCCACATGAAATACTAATACAAAGGGGGAAATGGTGACTTTACAGTGAAGAAAACTGGCAGCAACCAACTTGACCATGCATTTAAGGTTAACATTGCCATGACAGAGCAGGTCATTATGGTATGTCTCCTGATAAAATACACTGAAATGAGCTCAGCATTATTTCTGTAGTATTCCTGCCAAATATGCATGGCCTAGGTCTGGTTATGAGGAAATATTGATGGACCTATGTTGAAGGTCCTTCTACAGAATGCAAGTCCTATACTTTTTAAGACTATCAAGTTTATGAGACAAGAAAAGACTGAAGAACTGTTCTAGTTAGAAAAAAATTGTAAGATATGAAAACCAAATGCAGGGCATGTTTCTAGATAGCAACCTGGATCAGAAAGGAAAAAAGAGAAATTATTGGGACAGTCAACAAAATTGGAATGAAGGGGGCGCCTGGGTGGCTCAGTCGTTAAGCGTCTGCCTTCGGCTCAGGTCATGATCCCAGGGTCCTGGGATTGAGCCCCACATTGGGCTCCCTGCTCAGCGGGAAGCCTGCTTTGCCCTCTCCCACTCCCCCTGCTTGTGTTCCCACTCTCGCGTGTCTCTCTCTGTCAAATAAATAAATAAAATCTTTAAAAAAAAAATTGGAATGAAGTCTTGAGTTGGATGTTAGTATTGTATTAATTTCCTGAGTGGAAGGGTTGTATTATAGTAATTTAGGACACTGTCCTTGTTTTATGGTGATACACATTGGAATATTTAGAGGTGATGGGCATCATGTCATTCAGACTCTATAATATATACACGTGTGGGTGTGCAAAACAAATGTGGTTAAATGATAACAATTTGGCATCTGGGAGATGGGGATATAGGAATTCTTCATATCAATCTTGCAACTTTCCTGTAAGTTTGAAACCATTTTTAAATTAAAAAAATAAAAAAGGAGAGGGGAAGATATGACACCATTTGGCAACCATCTTAGAGATAGTTGATATGTATTATTTATCAATGGATGCTCTGGCTGATAGATGGGAGTATGATGAGGAACATCACCTCCAGATGATGGTGGGGGTGAGGGGGTTGAGATATTTAGTGCAAATAAGCAAATAGAAAACTGATCATCTAACTGGTAATCAAAATACCTTCTAAAACAGTAGGCTATTCATGTTTGTGAAAAGGAGAGGGCTAAATATACATATATGCTCATAAATACTTAATTATCTTTGTGAGGGTATATGTTAACTGGTAAGTACTAGCATTTCTCTCTGGGCTAAAGGTACCAGGTAGGAGACAGATCTTTTTCCTATGTACTCTTCCAAATCTTTAACAAATAATTATATTACCTATTTTAAAAAAAATTTTTAAATAAAACAATGAGATATTTTTTATATCCATTAAGTGAGCTCTATAGTATTTTGAAATTTCCTTCTGTATTCTTTCATTGCAGTGAAATGCTATCATCTCACATTACTTGTCAGTGTAAATTGATGTAACCCATTTGGAAAGAAATTCGATACATGTGTTTGTGAAAATAAAATATTTATATTTTTTATCCCAGTTATTATATTCCTTGGAATTTATCCTAAAGAAAAAGGAAGATGAAAATGTGTGTGTAAACTCAAATATGTTTATTACAGTGTTACTTAATTAGCAAAGCAACAATAATGATAGAAGAAAAATAAATTACCTAATAGGGTAGAATTATAAATTATAGTATATCTTTTATTCAGCCATTTAAAATTATAAATGTGAAAATTTTATAACAACATAGAAAAATATTTGGATTATTTGGATTTTTAAATGAAATAGACTAAAATCATATGTAGGTAATTATTAACCCTGTGTAAAATTTGTATGGGGACAAGGGTTAAAGTAAATACAGAAAAAAATGAAGCATTTTGACTATATTCGGTGGCAGGGTTTTGACTTACTTTTTTTGTTTTGTTTTCTATTAATGTTAAAATGTTTTACTTTGATTTTTTTTTTAAGGAGGCAGAGAAGATAGAATATGTTTTAGACATATTTCATCCTAAATAACTAAAATAAAAGAAGCTTGGATATTCAAGCTTCAGTTGTGAAAATTTTGATTCTCTGGGTACCTCATTGAATGAAGCATGCAAATAATATTTCAGAGGGATGATTTGAGAATTTAATATAACACATGTGCCTTTTAAGACTTAAGTACTGTACAAATGTTTGTTTCAAACAGAGTTAACAAACAGGGAAGTAAAAATATCTGACCTTGGAACTTTGCTCCATCACTTCATAACTGTGTAACAATCTTGAGCCAAGTGATTTACTTGCCATATGCACTGATTTAGAATCCAGTCTCATCTTCAGAAGTTACTTATTCTAAAGGCTCCTGTGAGGAAGACTTTCATTACCTTCCTGATTATCTCATACCTGTATTGTAATCCTTGTAGAGCTGATATAACTACTTCCAAAACATTCTAAGAATACTCTACTTTAATCCTTGCTACCATTATCTTCAAACATGAAACTGGCAATTATGATATGAATCATCAAGTATGAGTGGAGTGCTCCCTACCAAACTACAAACATCCTGAGGTCATAGTCCGAGTATTCATTTCTATCTTCCTTACCATCTTACCAAGTGTTCTGCATAGAGTAGCTGCTCAAAAACTGGTTGCTGGGCGCCTGGGTGGCTCAGTGGGTTAAGTGACTGCCTTTGGTTCAGATCATGATCCCAGAGTCCTGGGATTGAGTCCCACATCAGTCTCCCAGCTCAGCGGGGAGCCTGCTTCTTCCTCTGACCCTCTCCCCTCTCATGCTGTTTCTCTCTCTCTGAAATAAATAAATTAAAAAAAAAAAAAAGGTTGCTAAATGAACAAAGAATCTACTAGGATTGCTTTTTTTTGTGTGTATACAGAGGCACTATGGTTAAATTTGTCAGTAAGAAAGTTTGTATGAATTAAAAATTAATCTGAAGAGCTTTCCCCCCCCTCCCCTTTTCTTTCAGTTTATATACAAGAACTCTTTACCTGAGATACAGGCCAAAAGTAAAGGTAAGTTCCCTTCCTAGGGGTGGGTGTGTATGGATGTGTGCATGCATGTGTGGATGTGTTAGGAGAGGTTTGGTATTGAGAGGATGGGCTACAGGTGGAAGAAGGGGATGGGGTGGGAAGGTAGTAGATAGAGTACAAGCTTTGGAACCAGATGCTCTTGAATCTTGAACCAGGTCTTCCACGTACTACTCTATGACCTTGGGCAAGTCTGTTCTCCTTAAGCCTTAGTTTTTTCAACAATAAAATGGAGCTGTCAATAGCTACATTAAGAATCTGAGATGATTTTTTTTTTTTAAGATTTTATTTATTTATTTGACAGAGAGAGACAGAGTGAGAGAAGGAACACAAGCAGGGGGAGTGGGAGAGGGAGAAGCAGGCTTCCTGCTGAGCAGGGAGCCTGATGCAGGGCTCGATCCCAGGACCCTGGGATCATAACCTGAGCTGAAGGCAGGCGCTTAACGACTGAGCCACCCGGGTACCCCAGAATCTGAGATGATTAAAATGCCCAGCTCCATGCCTGACAAAATAGAAGCTTAATCCATTTAAGGTAAATTAAATAAAAATAATTTCTGAGATCTGGTGCAAGTCTGGAAAGACTATGCCATACTCAGGCTACTAATACCAGGATAGTTGTTAGCACACCTAGCTCATTGGTTCTTTTTCAGGGATAACATGCAGCAGTTACCTTCTTTCATTTTGTCCTAACTTGTTTCCAAACAGTTTCTCTTCGGAATCTGGCCAGTGATCCTGTTTGAGCCTCTCAGGAAGCACTGATGAATTATTCCACCAAGAAAACAAAAAAGCACCTACCATAGACCTGGCCAAATGAATAAGCAAATCCTTAAAGATCTACACATTCAAATATATTATGACCATCGGAGTAAAGGAGTGACTTTCTGAGTAATGCTGCCGGTCACACAGAGAATAAGGAATGGGGCTTGTTGGATGTTTAGCTTGTGTCTTTATCTCATTGTTCTCCTCCTCACCCTCACCCTAAGATGTTTAAAAAGAAACAGACATGATGTGTGTGTATACACTTGAATGCTGGAAACATGAGGCTTTTCTTAACAGGTTAACAGTTTGTGCGGATCATAGGAAATTAACCTTTTTCTCTTTTTTGATAAGGGTTGCATGTGAATTATACTTTGCTTAATATTTGATTAAATAATCAAAACAGCTGAGTATTGGCAAAACCCCATATCCAGATGGCCAGCTGTGGAACCAGCACTTAGCGGTGTCAGCCTTGATTTATATTCTTGTCATAGTAACCTCATGAATGGTTTTCCAAGGTGAAAAAGAGCTGTCTGTGGGATTCTGGTAGTTCTTCATTGTCTGCCTTTGTTCTAGTCAGTATGTCATAAGCAAGCTCCAACCTGCTACTAGGTTCCATATTTGCCGTATCCCAGATTTGCAGTGGGCTCTGGGGTTTCTGTGCAGCACAGCCAATCAGAGTGGGTGGGTCACCTTGTAATATTTATGAAGACCACGAGGATCCCATTTAAGGGTGGTTTCTCAGTTTTCTTTGATCTTTGCAGATCTTTAAGTTGTCACTGGTTTTATGGCTAGGCAAACATGATTGGTGGTCTGGCCTACCCCCCATATTCCATCCTCTTCACCTAACTTATTTGAAGTTACCAGTGAATGTTGTTACTTTTTAAATTATGCCATTTTTTTCCAGTTTTCAGAGAGGCTATGATTATGCCCAGGGAAATGTTTCAGGTTAACTAGAGCTAAAATGATCAGGATCCTATTTATCTAAAGCTTATTAGAATATCTGCCCCTTCATTTTTTGAAGGAACTAGATATAAGAGTTGAGAACAGCTCTAACTTCCTTGAACTTGTAACAGAACTCACCAAAATTAAAGTGCTAAGAAATGGCAGTGAAATACCATTGTAAGGCAGCTAGTTCTAATTTGGGTTTGAATGTATAACAAATTGAATCACTTTTCACAAACATAACACCTGTCTGGAGTAAAAACCCGATTTCACCCCTTTGCTGATGTATCACCATATTTGTAGCTCCATACCATTTAGCATTTTTGCAACTTTTTCCTGCTCATGCATTATAAAATCCAGATTGTTTTTACCACATGGAGACATTGACACAGATTAAATCCTGAAGCTACAACTTCAAAAGGAAAATCTTTTTTTTTTCTTATGCAAAGGTATGAAACACTCCGGTCATTTCTCCAGTATCCAGTAAGTCTCCTTGGTACAAATTTAAAACCAATACAAATTTTGTCATTTTTCTTCACCTACTAGCCTTAGTTTTAGTCGAAGTACTATTTTCCTTACCTTAGCATGCCAGCATGCCATTAGGCAGATAATTCTGCCTACTTTTATGATCTTCCAGCAAGAAAAACACTTGCCAAAACAAATCTAAAGAACTTTGGCTGTGCCTTAAGAAAATCTAAATCTAAGCCGTTCCAACACACAGCCCATAAGACTGTTCTTTTGCCACAAGATTCTGACTTCTGGCTACATTTCAGTGTAGATACCTAGGTTATCAGCCATCTTACATTTTTTTAATGAGTTCATTTGTTTCACACCATTGTCTTTTTGTACTTTTCATTCAAGTTACACTTCTGTGTAAAGAATTTATATATGGCAACGAAGGCACAGCTTCTTGACAGTGCAGCTAGGTGTGATGCAACTGAGTTTCTGTGTATCACAGTCAGATAAGATGTGGAGACCCTCCCCCCCCCCCCCCACTACTGGCGCTGGGGTCCTTTTCAGCAGCTTGCTGAATGAGCAGTTGTAGTCACTTGAAGAAAGTTGTCCAACACCTCAGTGGAGAAACATGGGCACCACTGGATGGTTTGTAATGCTGTGGCCAGTTCTTCAGAGACCCTTGTTTCTGCTGTGAAAACAGCAACAGGAAAGCAGAAAGCATTTTAGAAGTGTTGAACAGAAAGCAGAGACTGAATCCAGACTCTTAACTCTCCAGGTTAGTCTGTGCTTCACAGTGGCTGTCTTTCTAGCAGCCTAAGTATTTGCTCACTCAAGACTTTGTTTCTGTGCCATAGTGAGTATTATGGAAATACTGCTGACCTTCCGGATATCACTGAATTGACTTTATTTCAATGGCTTTATTTTTCCCTTCTAGGATTCTGGGTGGACATTATAGCTTGAATTACTACCTGCCCCCCTTCCCTTTATTTTCTTGGCAGAAGGTTTGTTTACATATCATCTAATGTGAAAGGTGCTCCTCTGTGGGTCCTATAGCAAATTATCTTTCAGAAAATACTAATACCTTAAGAGGATATGAAAGAAGCAGTTTGCTTGCACATCTTAATATCCTGCCATCTTCACAGAAAATTGAAAGCAATTTGACTCTTTTTTTAACGAAAAACTATATGAAAGGTGGTTGTACTAATCTGGTTGGTCACTCTACCCACCCCTCCCCACCTTGGTGCTTTCATGAAACGTTGCCAACACCTGAATTGATCTCCTTTATCCTTGTGATATTGTATAAATTGATGATTGGTGATAAATTGATGAGAAACATTAGGCTTTGAATAATTTACAAATGAGAACCCCAAATAGTGGTATTTGGTATAGCAGAATTAGATAAAATATTATGGTTTACCCTAAATGCACAATTTCCAGGACTGTTAAACTAGGCTTTCCTTACATTAAGAAGGTTTTTCTTATACTAAGGAGAAGGAGGTAGGAGTCAATATCAAGAGATCAAAAACTTTAGGTACACAACGCATGAAAATCTTTAAAAGCCTGAAAAAAGTAAGTTCTATTTTTTTTTTAAGATTTTATTTTTAAGTAATCTCTATATCCAATGTGGGGCTCAAACTTACAACCCAGAGATCAAGAGTCATGTGTTCTACTGACTGAGCCAGCCGTGCACCCCAAAACTAAGTTCTGTTTTAATGCCAGTTCCTTCAGAATTTAGCCAATGCCCCTTAAAGTATAATGATTTAGCTTAAGGTTTTCTTTTCTTTTCTTTTTTTTTTTAAGATTTTATTTATTTATTTGACAGAGAGAAACACAGCGAGAAAGGGAACACAAGCAGGGGGAGTGGGAGAGGGAGAAGCAGGCTTCCCGACGAGCAGGGAGCCCAATGCAGGGCTCAATCCTAGGACCCTGGGATCATGACCTGAGCTGAAAGCAGATGCTTAATGACTGAGCCACCCAGGCGCCCCTAGCTTAAGGTTTTCTTATGAGTCCTATGGGTTCCATATTACTTTGCTCTTGAAAAAAGTAATTTGTTGCTAAGTTGAACAGTTTTAGCTCTCGATTCCACATTTACATGACGGAAGAAATTCTTTTAACCCTGTGGTTTATGATGTGCTACTGGATAAGTATTTATATAAAACCGATATTTGAAAGAGAATCAGTTATAATTGGAATTTGTAAGTAAGTGGCAATTTGTAGATCTACCTGTGTCTTACATTTTGCATCTTATCAGTGCCATAATATAATTAGTTTAGTGACTTTGTCTTGTTTTTCAGTATCTAAAATTACAGCTTATTCACTATGCTGTAAACATTTGGAAATAATGAGTAAAATTTGGCTAAAAGTTAAACCCCTTTGTAGAGGGGGCTGTAAAGTGAAAAAAAAAAGTCACAGCCCACCTGAATGGGAAACTTCAATGCTGTTTTTTAAACTGTTGGACTTCCTTTAAGAATAAGGAAACTTAAATGTCTAACTGTAGTTGCTAGATGAGATGTTGCCAGTTTTGCTGAGGTTCATGTGAGCATGCTATTTGACTTAACATTTTTCTCCTGTTGGGGAGGAAAAACCTCTCTTCTACCCTCTTAGATCCAGTAGTTGGGGGCCTGTGAATTAAACTGATTAGCAAGAGAAAATGTAGATTTTTTTTCACATCTGTACACAAGAACTCAGAGAAAAGCAGGATTTGGGGCTCATATGCCATCTTTTTTTTTTTTTTTTTTTAGATTTTATTTATTTATTTGACAGAGAGAGAGATAGCGAGAGCAGGAACACAAGCAGGGGGAGTGGGAGAGGGAGAAGCAGGCTTCCTGCCGAGCAGAGAGCCCGATGTGGGACTCGATCCCAGGACCCTGGGATCATGACCTGAACTGAAGGCAGACGCTTAACGACTGAGCCACCCAGGCGCCCCATATGCCATCTTAATAAGGGGAGGGGAGAAAGGGCACTTAGGGGAAAACAAATGGCTTTCAGAAAGGATAAATGGGCCCTTAGGAGAAAGAAGGGAGATACAATAGTTTTGTGACAATGTCTGCTTAGTTGTGGTACCAAAAGTCCCAGGGAGAGGATTTGTAACAGTTGAGTTCATTGGGGGAGATTCTACTTTTAGGCAGATAAAGGGAATTCAGAAAAGCTTCTTCCTGCATCTGTAGATTCTCAATGCCCTTAGCTCAAAATAATTGTTATGCCACAGTGGTGTATTCTGGACTCCTTTATTTCCCCCATCTAAAACTTCCCAGGGTGTTTCAAGGAGCAGAAGCTGAGCTAGTGGTTGTGGAGAAAAGATTCAGGTTAGAAGGTGGGAGGTAAGAGATACGCAAAGGGAAAGAGGCATAAATTTATGGAGAAAGAAAAGGAAAAACAAAAACTAATAGTTGAAATGGATTATAAACTCAGTTTCTTGAGTTCAGAAAGCAGTCAGTCCAGATGATTTCTACATGTTGGTCTTGAAGTGTCTTTAGATGGCAGAGTCATCACGATGGTAGTGGTAATCTCACAGTCATGGGCATTTCCTGGAGCTCAGAGGACCATGTTCTGGTGAACTTCCTGAGTGGCCCAAACTGTTGGGATAAAGCCTTTAAGGTTCTCTTCAGCTTGCAGGGCTTTAGGAAACAGGCAGTTTTAGTTCTTAATGGTGCCAAGTCAGGAGGGTGGAAGAAAGTTGGAAAAGTTAATTACTGACAAAATGCACAAGATGGCAGGATTCAGCTTTCAAAGAGGTGAAAAAAGCTCAAAGACAATGAACAGGAATAGAATCTGATAATCCACAATGGTGGGTTATAGTTTTCTATTGAAACATAAAATTTATCTGTCATCACCCCCACTTTTATCAAAGATAATTGAGGTAAGACTATTTTTGTTTGCAAAGCAAGTCTAGTCTCGTCAAACTTGGCCTGACTGGGTTTTTTTGTTTTGTTTTGTTTTTAAGATTTATTTATTTATTTATTTGACAGAGAGAGACACAGCGAGAGAGGGAACACAAGCAGGGGGACTGGGAGAGGGAGAAGCAGGCTTCCTGCCAAGCAGGGAGCCGGATGCGGGGCTCCATCCCAGGACCCTGGGATCATGACCTGAACCGAAGGCAGATGCTTAACGACTGAGCCATAGCAAGAAAGGTAATTGACAACATAGGCCTTTTTAAGTTTGTTTTACTGGAACTTTTATTAGGAATCTCAGATTGGACTTTTTTTTTTTTTTAAGATTTTATTTATTTATTTGACAGAGAGAGACACAGCGAGAGAGGGAACACAAGTGGGGGGAGAGGGAGAAGCAGGCTTCCTGCTGAGCAAGGAGCCCGATGTGGGGCTCGATCCCAGGACTCTGGGATCATGACCTGAGCCGAAGGCAGACGCTTAACGACTGAGTCATCCAGGCACCCCATCAGATTGGACTTTTAAAAGGCTCAAGGCTAGGAGAATTTGCCATCAGACTTCATTTGCAGTACCCACAGATTTGGATGAATTCCTTCTCAAGGTCCCCAAAATATCTTAAGTTTTCTGGGCCTGCCAGGAGGTGGCCTTCCTTACTCACCTATAAGGCTGGGAATCCTGTACACCAGGTGCCAGGTGGATTTTCCAGGAAGGTTTTAAAAGCACTGACTCCTTAAAGTCCACCTTAGTTTCTTAAACCTGGTCATCTCTGATGCTATGCACACCATTCTCACACATGACACTCCAGTCAAAGCCTAATATAACCAGTGTTTCCAATTGTGTCCTGTTATAAGAAAAACAAATTCTTACTGAACTTAATCAAATAACTATATTGCCATGAAAATAACATTCAGGGGCGCCTGGGTGGCTCAGTCGTTAAGCATCTGCCTTCAGTTCAGGTCATGATCCCAGGGTCCTGGGATCGAGTCCCGCATCGGGCTCCCTGCTCTGCGGGGAGCCTGCTTCTCCCTCTCCCACTCCCCCTGCTTGTGTTCCCTCTCTCGCTGTGTCTCTCTCTGTCAAATAAATAAAATCTTTAAAGAAAAAAAAACCATTCAGTAAGGGTTTCCAAATTTTGGATGGATCAGGCAGGGAGAAAAGATAAATGTTTTGTTTTTGTTTACAAAGACATAATCTACTAAATTGCTATGTTATAGATAGCTTAAGAGAAAGGGGGTTTCTTAAACCCAGAAAATGAAACATTAAAGAACCAGCAATATTCTGAGCAAAGGTCATAGAAGAAATCATAATCATTCTTTATCAGTCTACTCAGTGCCATATGATAAATTCAGGTGTTTCTTGATTTGCAGTTTTATGAACCTATGAGCTTTTCTATTTGTTCTAGAAATCATTAGTCCAGGGTATGATCTTAAAATTACCTAAACAATGACATCAGAAACCTGTACCCCAGAGTAATGCTGTAATCTTACTGTGGGTCCCTGAGACAATCTTTTGTTGAAGATTAAACCTGCAGCTGATTACAAGAGTTTTCAGGAAAACATCAGAGTAAAACAATATCTGTGAGTGACAAAAGGCTTTAAATGGCCATGATTAAAGATTTGATGAGAGTTCTTTATAATGCAGTTGACGAGGAGATTTAGTTGTCTCTGTGACATTCAACATTTTAAGATAACTGGAGTTATGACTGGTCACATTTACCAGGACATGGACAGCTATGACTTTGACAAATTTCCAATAATCCAAGAAACTGTGTCCTTTTAATAGGGAATTTCAACCTCTAGTTTTGCATCCATATACTATTGAGCTCATTTCTTAAAAAAAAAAAAAAAAATATATATATATTATAAATAAATGCATTCAATCATAGCCAGTTTGCCCACATGAATAAGATATTCCCCCCCCTTCTTTCTCTCCCCTCCACCCCCTGCCCTCTTCTGCAGACCCTTTACAACTTTATGCCCATGTGGGATTTTGTCCTTTCCTCTTCCTCATTCTGGAACAACCTTTAAACAACCTCTGTGCAACTACTTGAGGACAAAATTGCTCTTCTTTTTTCCTTAACAAAAACACATCTTTCATTTCTTACAGGCCTTTTGAGATTGCTTCCCTTCTTTATTTTTTCTAGTATTTTTCACTTACATGTATTTACCAGAAGGTAACCCTTAGTAACCTTAATTTCCAGTGAAAATGAGGAAGTCATCAGTTGTGAACTGTCACATACCAGCATTCTATAGATTAGCACATTTATGAATGTACCACTTCAAATCCAGATCTACATGTTTCTTCATAATACAATTTCTTAATGTGGTGAAAGAACATGTTTATTAACAGGCCCAAATATCTTTAGTCAAAATAATCTTTAAGTCAAATATCTTTAATCAACAATAAGTCAAAGTAGATAAACTTATGTTTAGTAATTAATGTTTCAGTATTTTATTTTATTTGGAAATGACCTAGACGCAGATACAAAGAACTGCTTCATTTGAAATTCAAACTGAAGATAAAACCCTGGCTTGGGACCATAAACTTTGATGTTGGATTTGACGTTGGTTTGACATCATTGAGGGAAAAGTGGAAAACATGTAAGGGATAGCAGGTTTCACCAAGCAACAATTCTTTCCCTGATAGGCAGTCAGAGCAGCTAAGGAGAAGACCGAGCACTCAAGAATGTAAGCAGTATTGTTAGCTACAGAATTTCCACTGTAACAGACATACACTTGGCCATTTGCAATAAGCAGTACCAACCCCCATTTTAATTCACTTTTAATAGCCAGTATTGTTTCACAAGACCTTCCTTTATTATTAAATCCAGCAAATTACTACCTGTTTTGATTGGCAGCTAGTGTAGAAAATGATCACAAGAATATTTCCTCCTAGCCAACCCTAAAAACAAAAAATTTATCACAGGTAACCTAAAATTGCCCCACTCTGTTTAGCTCAGCAGCTGTCGATATTATAGCACCAACCACAGGTCACACTTTGCTCACAGCTCCTTTTCAACCCTTCTTAACAAGACCTGCTTCATTGCTTTAAAGAATACAACGCTGATACTTGAACTAGATTTAGTCACTGGTAATTTATTCACAAAATTGTCATAAAAGAAGCTTTATTTGAAACTTCTGGCAGTGTCTGCAGAACATCACTTTTACATTGAGTTTGGAGAAGTAGTAACTAAGATTGCAGCAGAGCACATTTCTTAGGGAAATCACATAAATATAAGCACATAAATACAGTTCACTACAGATACTCGTTTTGAGATCATCTGCACCTTAAAATGATAAAAATGTTTTATGATCTATGGCTCTAGACCAGGGGTTGGCAAACTACAGCCCACAGATCAATTCAGTCTGCAGTTGTATGGCCTGCAAGCTAAGAACAATTTTTACATTTTAAAAGTGTTGTTTAAACTTACAAAAAGAAAGAAGAAAATGCAACAGAGATGTATGTGGCCTGTGATGCCTCAAATATTCACTATCTGGTTCTGAGAGTTTGCCGCCTCTTCTCTAGGTCTTCAACAAATGAACTCTGTAATGCAAGTCCAGTATAGTGCTTGCCACTGCGCTTCTCTGCAGGATTATTCCAGTGTGTATTCATCAGAAAGAAAATATTTTATTCATTTAACACTTTTATTTTATACATTACATATACAAATATTTTATACATTATACACTTCTTTGTTGAATGTGATAGGACTTGTGTTTAAATATTTACACTATAAAATTATTTCTTCATACTAGTTTTACTAGATCATTAACGGCCTGCAGCAAAGTGCCTAAACCTTTGAATAAAATTACATGATTTTGTTTTCATTATGAAGGGAATTACATTCCATACTGTAAAGTCCAAAAATGCTAGTTGCATTCAGTTTTTAAGTTGACTTCCAAAAAGTTGAGATCTTTTGACCGTCTTTCCTCATGCCATATAAAATGTGTCATGTGGCAGTTGTCACGGAACTAATAAGCCATCACAGTCATGGGTACTTTTTTTTTTTTAACTTTCTAAAAGGAAAAGTTCAAAGTCCTTTCCACAATTAGTCCTTGTTTCCTTTTGGCTTTTTTTTTTTAAAGATTTTATTTATTTATTTGAGAGAGAGAGAATGAGAGAGAACGAGTACATGAGAGGGGGGAGGGTCAGAGGGAGAAGCAGACTCCCCGCCGAGCAGGGAGCCCGATGCGGGACTCGATCCCGGGACTCCAGGATCATGAAGGCAGTCACTTAACCAACTGAGCCACCCAGGCGCCCCTGGCTTTTCTTTTTAGAGCTAAATTATTTAATACCAATTAATTAGTGAGTCTGTTTTAATAAATAGGTATTATCAATTTCTGTTTAATGTATTGATCAGGCATTGTCTACTGTCCAGCATTTCCACACATTTAATATTTCTGAGTCATTGATGTGGCCAAAAGATAAACCGTTCAAGCTAATATTAAGGTTCCTAGTTTCATTTTGGTGCAGATGTCTGTTCTACTAGCAATTACTTAATAAACATAGGTTGTACTGGATCTTTATGAGGAACTAACCATTTTCAGGTGATCTCAGATCTGCTTATTCACTTCTTCTATTTGATTTGCCAGTGCCACAATCATTTTTCTAGAAGATAGTAGAAATATGTATTTTTATCTAATCTGCTATAACCTAGGCTATATTTCATTACTTCTCTAGGTGAAAGTATTAAAAATGATAACTGTTTTGAAATAAGACTTCTGGTAATGTTTTACCCTGGTTTATATTAATATATACATTTATATAAAGGTAGGGCCACCGTGTTTAGTTGTACAGTCTGTGCACTGCACAAGGCACCCACTTGAGGGAGGGGAGTTAGTGGAGGCTGAAATCTAACCTGTGCTCAGCTTGTCAAGGTATGTGCCTTGGTAGGGTTGCATCTTGGGACACCTTTTTTCAGCTTCTAGGTGAAAGGGTCTGTATAAGGCCAGCAGCAATCCTGCTCACAGGAAGGATCTTTATCATTAGAGTTTTGAACTATACTGCAATACCTTTCTACTCCAAGCCTAGGTGATTTGCAAAGCAAAAGCTAAAACATTTCTGATCTGTAAGTACACAGCATTCTCAACTTTAGGAGCTCCAGAGTAAACACATGAACCCTACAGCTTCAAAACAGAAAAAACATACTGCACGAGCCGTTGTATGTCTGGCTTCTGTCTTTTGCAATGGCCAAAGCACTATCTGCAAGATGTAAAACATAACTAGAATTTCCCACTCCTCATTCAGTAATCCAAACCATGGCTTTTCAAATATGTTTTCCTAGCCAAACCCTCTGGAATGGGTAGTCTGAATCACTGCTGACCATATGGTAGATAGGTCAACTAGTTCCTCCTTTGTATGTCAGGAAGGGACAGCCTTGCCTGAATCAACAGGCTGCCAAGGAATACAAGCAAATTTGCAAAGTGATTTGGACTCTGCTTTGTAAAAGTAAGGACTGAAAACGGGTTGGGATTGCTTTAATTCCACCTCAGAGTAGTTCATGCCTTTCCAAAGCTACCCTGTCACACACACCCTCCAAACACAGGCACTCACCATTTGAGTGAATTTCTATTGAGCTGATGGGGCTTAGCTCTAGCAGGTCGGGGGTGGGGTTTTCCCCCCACCACCCCCCAGCTTTTTTTTTTCTTGCTTTAGCCCTGTACTGGAATACAGGTCTACCTAGGTGCTAGAGAAAGCAGGACCTGTCTCACTTGGTAAGCCAGCCTCGCCCCAGAATAGGGCTGATTCTCAAATGTGGAGAAAGCATAAAAAGAGAAAGAGGATTTGTTTCTCGAGCCTTGCTATGTGGGAACCATATGGCACTGTGCCATCCACCCAGCAAACTTTGGAAAGCTATGTCCATATTAGGTGCTAGGAGCAGATGGAGAACAAGACATCCTGCCCTAGGCACTTACACTCTAGTGCCCACCAAGTAACTACCAGTTATATTTGGGGTGAGTGTCATGGAGGGAGGGAACAGAGGGCTTTGGGAGTGTGCATGAGGAAACTGGAGAAAGGGACACTTCTCTAAAGAGGAGTGTTATGTTAACTGAAGGGTGAGAGGAGTTAGGAAAAGAAAGGCTGGTAACAGCAGAGAGAGCAAAAAGTGAGTGTCTGGGGAGATGAGTAGGAATCAAGTCACACAGGGCTTTCAAAGCCACGTTGAGAACCTGAATTTGGAAAGCTCCTGAAAGGGTGGGAAATGGACGAAAGGGAGCCAGTGTGGGTGCAGGGATACCAGATAGAAGATCAAATACATCTGAGTTAAATGGGAAGCAGCAGATTGGGGGTGAGTTCGCAAGTAAGTTTGGGAGTTATTGAATGTGAAGACAGAGAGAATCCTGGTGGAGAGCTAAAAGGTAGTAAAATACTGTGGATCTGGAGCTCAGCTGAGCAATCTGGGTTGAAGACATAACTCTGAGAAAAACATACATGATACTTCAAGCCATGGGAGTAGAGGAGATCATGGAAGGAAAGAAGAGAGTCTCAGGCTGAGTCCTATAAACCAAACCATTTAAGGGTTAGGTAGAGGAATTATGAAGGGCAGGGCACCTCCAAACAAAGAGAATCACCACTCACTTGGAAAGGAATCTGAGGGTGAGAACCCGTGTTCTAGTTCCTCAGGGTCTGTGTATGGCTAGACCTGTGCTCCAAGTGGTATGTGGGGCGGTGGGGGGGGGGGGGGGTTGAGGAGGCAGTACCGGACCCAACACCGCCCTGAGGCAGCAGGCTCCCAGGGGGGCCCGTTGGCATTAAGTCCTGACAGGGTACAGTTACATACCTCATGTCCTTGGTGTCTAAAGACCTGGGTTAGGATCTTGGGCCCCCACTGAAGACGTGTCTATAGCCAAGTCACTTAACTTTAAATGTTGGATTCTGGATCTGTAAAATGTAGGGTTGTCTGAAGGGTTAGCACCATGGTGTAGCATGAATCTAATTATAATGGGCTTTCTAAATAGGATCCTTCCTGTAAGAATGTCTGTCCTGGGCCTGCCAGGGGTATCTCAAAACTTGTAGACAACCCTGAGGAGTCAACCTCTCTTCCAGGTCCCTCTCCGATTGACCAGTTTGACCTGGAACAAGGGGCCATCCAACTTTCCTCCCCTTCCTGGTCGTCAGATGCCACCTTGTGCTCACAGGCCTGTTTGTCTTGGAGATGGGGACAGGTTCCTCTGCCTTATCTCACTCCAGTTTTTCAGACTAGGGTGTGGCTGAACAAGCACTGGGCTGAGACTTTTTTTTTTTTAAGATTTTATTTATTTGACAGAGAGAGCACAAGCAGAGGGAGAGAGAGGGAGAAGCAGGTTCCCTGCTGAGCAAGGAGCCCGATGTGGGACTCGATCCCAGGACCCTGGGATCATGACCTGGGCCGAAGGCAGCTGCTTAACCAACTGAGCCACCCAGGCGTCCCAGGGCTGAGACTTTTTACAATAGATTAAAACATCTACCCACTGTAAAGAGGCGGGCTGGAAAGGAGTTAAGATTGTTATAACTCAGGGACGCCTGGGTGGCTCAGTCGTTAAGCGTCTGCCTTCGGCTCAGGTCATGATCTCAGGGTCCTGGGATCGAGCCCCACATCGGGCTCCCTGCTCTGCGGGGAAGCCTGCTTCTCCCCTCCTTCTCCCCCTGCTTGTGTTCCCTCTCTCGCTACGTCTCTCTCTGTCAAATAAATAAATAAAACCTTTAAAAAAAAAAAAAAAGATTGTTATAACTCGACCTCTGAACAGTACACACATTTCTGAAGTCACCCTGCCACAAATATCCACTACATATATCTCACTAGGTTCCCCCCGGCCATTCCAGAACCTTCCTAGAGAGGCCATAGTTGCCTGTCCTAAAGTCTTCATTTTACTCCAATAAACTTACCCCATCTAACTCTCTCGCCACTTCAATTCATCCCTAACTTCCCAAAAGACATTTCTGCTAAGGAGAAAAGATGCGTTTTTAGGGGACTTAAAATGAGTTAACAACATTGTCATTCTGCCCACCTGGATGGTGGTCGGCTCCATGTCAGGCCTTGGACTCTCAGCCATGAGTGCGACAGGAGTTCTCAGTCTGGGAAAAAAAATCCAGCCAGGTCCCTCCCTGGAGCTGTACTCTTGCCCTCCTATGCCCCAGATTTAATTGGTGCTCCCATCGTCTCTCAGCCTTCACCTGCCAGTTTCCAGGAAGTCTGGGCTTCCCTAATCCTCCAGCTATCTCTTACAATCCCCATTGAAACCTATACTCAAGCCCCGTCCCCCCTTTTCCTTCTTCCTCCCACCACTCACTTCCCATTCATCCTCATCCCACACTCTTCTTTCATCCAGTTACTCCCCACGGACCCAGGACCCTCTAAATAAGCAAGAAGGACAAGGAGCCTGAGAGGTGAATGCTCTCATAGAATATCCAATAAAGCACCAATCTCCAAGGACACCATCCTGCCATTCTGACAGCCCCTGCCCAGTTTAGGCTGGGCCATACCTTGCTCCCAAGCCTATACCCCACTCAGCATCTGCCTCTGGGGTCCCCGCCTTCAGTCTCGCCCTCTCCAGACACTGTACCACCATTTGGGCTACTATAATGAACTCTTGAAAACAGAGACTTGTCAAGACTTTCAAAGGACCAAGTTAAAACTCCAGATATGGCATTCAAAGCCCTTCCCAGGGTACTTCTAATCTATCTGTGTATCTTCAACTCCCAATATTTACCCCTCCAACCACATTAAGCCTGAAATGTGTCCCAGACACATCCTGTTTATTCCTACCTCTGTAGCTCTGCCCAGGAGTGCCCTCTCCTTGGCTACTGGCAAAACTCCTTACCATCCCAAAGCCCATGTGGCAGGTTAAATATGGCCATCAATTTTTGCAGCGCCTCCCCAGTATCTGGGCTGGTCTTGTGACTCGCTTTGACCAACAGAATGTGGTGGGAGTAATATAATGCAAGTTCTGAAGGTCAGGCCTCAGAGGCCTTGTAGCCACTGCCCTCACCATCTTGGAACCCCAAGACCACCATGCCGTGAGGCAGCCCAGGATGAAGGAGCACAAAGAGTGCGAGGCCCGGCTGTCCCCAGCTGACCCATTAACTGACTAGAGCCACAGGAGCGAGCCCAGGCAGGCCCAGCACAAGAGGCCCCCAGGCCACCCGCAGAATCTTGAAAAATAATTGATGCTGGTTGTTTCGAGCCATTACGTTTGGGGTTGGTTTGTGACACAGCACTAGGTAACTGATATTATCCAGTTCTAATGTGAAGTCTTCCTTGGCTCGCTCAGGTTCCCTTCTCCAAGTTCCCTCTCTGTGTTTTGTATGCATCCTACCCCTTTATAAATATTCAATATCTGGCTCTCCCAAGAGATGGTGAGCTCTTGAGGACCAAGACCGAGTCTGATTGACCACTCACAGTGATAATGGGATGAAGCCCATGATCGTTTGCCAAATACAGTATGCTCGGATGTCATTAATGCCTTTAGAAAATATGCCTGTATGAACATTTTACATACAATTTCCCCAACAAAGATTTCAGAGCAAATCCTATATTTTTAAATTTTTTTAAAGATTTTATTAATTTGTCAGAGAGAGAGAGAGAACACAAGCAGGGGGAGGTGCAGAGGCAGAGGGAGAAGCAGGCCCCCTGCTGAACAGGGAGCCCGATGCGGGACTCAATCCCAGGACCCTGGGATCATGACCTGAGCTGAAGGCAGACGTTTAACCAACTGAGCCACCCAGGCATTCCCCAGAGCATACCCTATGTTAACAGAACAGGCCCCAGGCCCTGGAGTTGCTCTCAGTCCAGCAGGGAGAACTGATCATGAAAATACAGCATTCAACGATTCCGTCAGGCATACTGCAGGAGAGGCCAAGGCAGTCGTGGGTGGAGTCAACAAAACCGGAAGAGATAGCATTTAGCTTCATCACAAAGGGTAAGCTGTCACTGTAGGAAGCTTGTACCTGTCTCCACTTCACCTTCCCTCCAAGGAGGATAGATGTCATGGATTGGTCAGATTCAAGAATATTGAACCAAGCCCAGTCCCGGGGGTGGGGCCTCAGCTTGTGAAAAGCAGAGTGTTGAAGGTAGGTCCCAGTCTGGGGACGGCTCCTGTCTATTTCTTCTCTCTCAGACACTCGAGGTAAGACGGGGGCTTGGGCTGCTTCCCATTGGTGAGGAGGTGCATTTTCTCCCCCTCCCAGCCACCCCTCTCCTTAGAGGGAGAAGCAAGAACCAGAGGAAGGACAGGGAGAGAAAGGAACCAGGACAAAACTTCCGCGTTAAGGTTCCATGCTTGGAGTTGGGGCCAAAAGTAATAAAAAATTTGTTTGCTTGCCATATCCACTGTGCATGTATTCCCCAGGAATACCTTAGGGTGGTATGGGGCTGGTGGATAACCCAGGAATCTGTGTTCCATTCATCCGTCTCGGCATGAAACCAGAGGAGGGAATAACCAACAGAAACTTTTCCTGTTCCTAGAACATGAGAAAGAGAATCCCAGGCAGAGTGAATAGCATTGCAAAGGAAAGGAAACATACGCATGGAACAATAAATGGAGAAAGAAGTGACAGGGTCACAAAGGAACTTTATATGATCCTCTTCTGCCCCATAAACATTTTTGTGTTAGTTAGTTGCTAATGTTACTGTAGTACCCACTTACTGCATGCCATGCATGGGTCACCTTACACAAATCAAATCCTATTATCCTCCGAGGCACTGAGATAAATGACTTGCCCATGTTCCCACAAATGAGGAATGTGAGGCTTGAAAGGGTCACCTACGTGGCACGTATGGCCTCTTTTACCAACTTAGTTATTCAGCAGCCACGGTAACAAGGACACGTTGAATTGAGCTCGTACCAGGTTTCCTGCAGGAGGTGGTGCTTGAGCTGAGTCCTGAGGGATGAGGGATCAGGGCCAGCAGAGGCCGTGAAAGCCTAAGGTGTGAGGACTGCAGGCGATCTGGAAGAGTGCACTGAGAAAAGGGGGAAATCCAGCAAAAAGAACCACAGAGGACACCCAAAGCTCCACAGTGTCAGCATCCAGGAACACAGTTCCACACACCAGCACCACCCTCAAGGACAGGACCCAGCCCAAACTTTCCTTACTCATATCAAAAAGTGGCTCTGATTCAGCTTCCTGGTTCAGCTTTATCAAAGTAAATGCAAGTTTCCTTGAGACAAGAATTACTGTTGCATTAAGACTGAGACGAGGGGTGCCTGGGTGGCTCAGTCGTTAGGCGTCTGCCTTCGGCTCAGGTCATGATCCCAGGGTCCTGGGATTGAGTCCCACATCGGGCTCCCTGCTCGGCAGGAAGCCTGCTTCTCCCTCTCCCACTCCCCCTGCTTGTGTTCCCTCTCTTACTATGTCTCTCTCTGTCAAATAAAAAAAGACTGAGATGATTTTTCTTTCTGGAAATGATTCTGGGCAGGGAGAAAGAAGATAGAGAATGCCTCCTGATTGCACTGAAGGATGAGTGTTAACCTTCTCAATTTCTCAGTTGAAACTCAAACACAGATTCAGGACTTGACACAAAGTCCCACAGCTAAAGCAGTTGAAACTCAGTCCCAGTTATTCAGCCTCCAAATTTTGTTCTCATTCATTTTTAAAATCTTTCATTCACTAAAAAAAATGTGGCCTGCCGCAAATGTGCTAGGCACAGGACAAGCCCCTGAGCCTAGAGCGATGATTAAGTAGACTTAGACCATCTCGCTGTCCCTCCTGTCTCAGTGCATCAAACGCTGAAGCAGGAATACACTGAGAGCTACAGGAGCCTAACTCTAGTATTTCTAATGGACTGTGATTGCACCAACACTTTTGCAAGGATCTCTCACTTTTTTGGGTAGTTACTGGCACTGCCATTATTATTATTTTAAGATTTTATTTATCCATTCGACAGAGAGAGAACACACAAGCAGGGGGAGTGGCAGAGGGAGAGGGAGAAGCAAACTCCCTTCTGAGCAGGGAGCCCAATGCGGGGCTGGATCCCAGGACCCTGGGATCATGACTTGAGTCAGAGGCAGGCACTTAACCGACTGAGCCACCCAGGCGCCCCATGGCACTGCCATTATTTCATTGAACACCTGCTTTGTGCCCATCTTGTGCTAGACATTGTGCATAGACTACAATACACAAGCACTAGAGCACAATTCAATCTAGTAACACCTACTATACGGAAATGACTCAATCTGAAAATATTTATTGAGCATATACTTTGGCCAAGTATTCATTCAACAAAATTTTTTTTTTTTAAGATTTTATTTATGGGGTGCCTGGGTGGCTCAGTCGGTTAAGTGGCTGCCTTCAGCTCAGGTCATGATCCCAGGGTCCTGGGATCGAGCCCCACATCGGGCTCCCTCTGCCTGCCTCTCTGCCTACTTGTTCTCTCTCTGTCAAATAAATAAATAAAATCTTTAAAAATATATTTATTTGTTTGAGAGAGACACAGCAAGAGAGGGAACACAAGCAGGAACACAAGAACACAAGAGGCAAAGGAGGGAGACGGGGTCCATCCAGGCAGGGGAGCTCCAAGGCCGAAAGAGCTTTGCCAGGCTAAGGCTGGTGGCCAGGGCAGGGGGCTGACGGTAGGAAGCTGAGGAAAAGAGCATGAGGTGTGGCATGAAATCTGCACGGGTCACAGGTAATCCAGCTACTGTGGAGGAGGGATCTGCTGAGAGCATGGAAGTATGTGGAGAGACCGAGCGGGAGGCTATGTCATCTGAGCAGCTGATGCTAGTTTGGATTAGCCTGTTGATAGCGGGAGTGGAAGTGGACAGGTTGATGAAACATTTAGGGATTAAAATCAACTGGGCTTGGGTGGGGGGATGAAGACAAGGAGGGAGTCAATCACAGTTTGGGGCTTGAACAAAAAACACAGTGGGTGGTGACACTCTGGGACAACTCTGGGGACGGAGATGAGAGGTTGCACCCGGAGTGGCTGTGGGCCACCACGTGGAGCTGCTAGGTAATAGGTGGCTGGATGGACATATGGCACTGGAGCTCGGAGGTCCCCAGGCAAAGGAGATATCTAGGACAGAGCCTGGGCACCTCCCACTATTAAAGGTGGAAAGAGGAGGAAATGAGCAAAGGGAATTGAGAGACATGGTTAAAGAGGGAGGAGGAAAGGCAGGAGAGAGTAGCATCTCTGAAACAGAGCAGAGTGTGTTTTAAGGACAGAACCCAGTGTGATGGGATTCACAGGGAGTCAATACAGGAAAGGCTATTGTGATCTGGAGTTTGTCTTTCTTCATGAAAGCAGGGCTTGAGGTGCAGCGGGCAGGCGCGGGGAGTTAGATACACAGCAAAGAAGACCTGATTTGGCATGTTTGGGGAACAAAATAATGCCAGGCAGAAAGAAAAAGAAGTGGGGCCAGAGGAAGTGGAAGAGGTCATAATATCAGTGCCACTCGCTGATTGGCTACTTTGTGCTCATTTAATGCTCCCAACAACCCTGCAAAGTAGGAATCTACTAGCGCTTTCTTTTCTTTTCTTTTTTTAGAGATTTGATTTATTTATTTGACAGCGAGAGAGGGAACACAAGCAGGGGGAGTGGGAGAGGGAGAAGCGGGCTTCCTGACAAGCAGGGAGCCCAATGCGGGGCTCGATCCCAGGACCCTGGGATCATGACCTGAGCTGAAGGCAGACGCCCAACGACTGAGCCACCCAGGCGCCCCTCTAGTAACCCTTTCTTATAGACAACACTCAACCCTAGGGATCGGAAGTGACTTGTTCAAGAGGATACGAGTAAGTGGGGACACCAGAATCTGACCTGGGTCTGAGTCCAATGCTATCACCTCATGCTTCCTTGACTAGGGTGGTAAGGGGGGGGGGAGATGGATCAGAGAGAGTCAGGGCTGACAGGGATGGAGAGGAGGGAATAAGCACAGAGATTGGGAAGCAGGAACTCAAGGATATGGAGCGTGGATGTAAGTGGAGTGTGGGGAGAGCCCAGGCTTCTGGTTGGAGCAACTGGGTGGATGGTGGTACCATTGACTGAGGTGGAAAAGCGGGATAAGAATTCATGGGAAGATGAAGATTTTTGACTTTGACGTGAGTCTGCTCCGCCTAGGTGGCATGGGGAGACGTGGAGAGACAATGAGATTCTAAAGGTCAGAGCACTCCAGACCGTGGGAGACACCAGATGCTTCCGTGTAATCTTGAATTGTGGTTTCCTTTGACCTTGTAGCAGCAAAGTTGAGACAGGCCTGGTTCGTGATGGGGTCAGAGTGTCCTTCCACTGATGTCAAACATGACTCCTGGTTCACCTCTGACTCGGTTTCCCCCACAGATGGCTTCTCCCTGCCGCAGGTCCCTGAATCCTAAGCCTCTGACCCTCCTTCTGGTGGGTGTGAGTTTCTTGGCCCTGCACCTCTGGCTCCTCCAAGCCTCCAGGTCCCAGCGGCAGAAGATGTGGGATGGCTCTACGGAGGCTGCCCCTGCGGCCCCTGCGGCCGTGCAGCCGTCGGCGTTCAGTTCAGGGTCCCCGTGTGTGGCCAACGACTCGGTCAACGCCACGGTCGACTTCGAGCAGCTGCCCGCACGCATCCAGGACTTCCTGCGGTACCGCCACTGTCGCCACTTTCCCCTGCTCTGGGACGCGCCAGCCAAGTGCGCGGGCCGCCGCGGGGTCTTCCTGCTGCTGGCGGTCAAGTCGTCGCCCGCCAACTACGACCGGCGCGAGCTCATCCGCCGCACGCGGGGGCAGGAGCGCCGCTACCACGGGCGGCAGGTGCGCCGCCTCTTCCTGCTGGGCTCGCCCGCGCGCGAGGACGCCGAGAGCGCGGGCCGCCTGGCGGCGCTGGTGGAGCTGGAGGCGCGCGAGCACGGCGACATGCTGCAGTGGGCCTTCACCGACACCTTCCTCAACCTCACGCTCAAGCACCTGCACCTGCTCGACTGGCTGGCCGGGCGCGGCCCGCACGCGCGCTTCCTGCTCAGCTGTGACGACGACGTCTTCGTGCACACCGCCAACGTGCTCCACTTCCTGGGCACGCAGCGGCCCGAGCGCCACCTCTTCGCCGGGCAGCTCATGGACGGCTCGGTGCCCATCCGCGACAGCGGGAGCAAGTACTTCGTGCCCCCGCAGCTCTTCCCCGGGGAGGCCTACCGGTGTACTGCAGCGGCGGCGGCTTCCTCCTGTCCCGCCACACCGCCGGGGCCCTGCGCGTGGCCGCCCGCCGCACCCCGCTCTTCCCCATCGATGACGCCTCCATGGGCATGTGTCTGAAGCGCGCCGGCCTGGCGCCCAGCAGCCACCAGGGCATCCGGCCCTTCGGCCTGCAGCTGCCCGGCGCCGCCAAGTCCTCCTTCGACCCCTGCCTGTACCGCGAGCTGCTGGTCGTGCACCGCTTCGCGCCCTACGAGATGTTGCTCATGTGGAAGGCGCTGTACAGCGCCGCGCTGAGCTGTGGCCGGGGCCCGAGGGTGTCCTGAGGACAGGCGGGCCGGACGCGGGAGCGGGAGCCGCCTCCACACCGGACGCTTTCCGTGCTGAGAATGCATCCTCCCTGCTCTGGATATCGTCGACCGCACCCAGCTCGGTGCCCCCGACCCCACTACACACTGGAATCGCCTGGGCGGGGGTGGGAAGGGCTTGGCTCCTGGCCCCATCTCCACAGTTCTGGCTATATCGGCCTGGAGTGTCCTCAGACATCTGGGTATTTCCTAAGCTCCTCAGATGATCCCAACGTGCAGCTAGGAGTGAAGCCCACTGGGCAAGGGATGTGTTTTAACCCTCCAAACCCAGCTCCATTGCCCCCTGGAGGAGCCTGCGGGCGGCCCCTGCACTGAGCCCGTGTGGGCGGTGGAGTCAGGATCCAGTGTCGCCTGTTGGGTGCAGTACACGGGTGGTCGTTGTCATCATTCGCTCCGGAGTGAGTACAGATGGAGCTGGACTGACGGTCAGCAGATGGATTCCCTTCCCCCGGAAGTCAGTTCGCACTGGGGACCTGGGAAACAACCAGGTCAGAGCCTGGGGGGGTCTGACAGCCTTCCTCCCACCCAGTTCTCTCCACCACTCCCTCACCCCCCGACACCTCTGTGAGGTCAAAATCCCCACTGTGCAAAGTGGGAACCTGACACTCAGTGAGGACAGTGACTGATCCAGGGTCATGTGGTCATTCCCAGTCATCCCACCGCTATAGCCCCCTCCACACTCACGACCTCAGCTAATGGCCTCTTCTAATAGGCTTGCCCATGCACACCTGCCCCACCAGCACTTACTCCCGGGATGGGGGGGTGCGCGCGGGGTCACAGACAGCCTCCTTGCCAGGGTCTGGGCCTCAGGGTTGGTCAGCCTTGGGGAACCAAGCTGGGGGTTCAGGGTGGGATCAGTGTGGGGGTCAGTGATGATGAAACTGTGAAAGACGCTGATTGGGAAATCTGGACAGTATTTGGAAAGCCTGTGGAGGTCAGTGTACAGAACCGTGTTGGGGGCGGGGAATCCGATTAGTAGCCTTGAGGGACAATGATTAGAGGGTGTGCAGGGGTGACTGGAATCTGCCGCGAACATCAGCTAGGAGGCTGGGGAGTCAGTGATCAGGACTGAGGATCAGGCTGTGGCCCTGACCTCCAGGAGCTGTCAGCCATCTTGGCAAAGTAGGAAAATAAACGAAACAGCTTCAGGGTAAGGCAGAAATGTGTATCAAGGGGCGCCTGGGTGGCTCAGTCGGTTAAGCGTCTGCCTTCGGCTCAGGTCATGATCCCAGAGTCCTGGGGTCGAGTCCCACATCGGGCTCCCTGCTCAGAAGGGAATCTGCTTCTCCCTCTGCCTGCCGCTCCCTCTGCTTGTGCGCTCTCTCTCTCTGACAAATTAATAAATAAAATCTTTGAAAGAAAGAGAGAGAGAGAGGGAAGGAGGGAGAGAGAAAGAGACAGAGAAAAAAGGGAGGGAGGAAGGAAGGAAGGAGTATCAAGGTCCCAGCTGTGGGAGACGACAAGAAGGACACAACTTCAAGGAGGAAGGAGCCCGGGTGGGAAGTCAGGAGGCTGACCAAACGCCTTCCCTGCCCTCAGGACAAGACCCATTCCTCCCCGCTGGCGGACTCGATCCGGGCAGAACCACAGGCAGTCCTGCTTTGCGGGGCTCCCTCCTGCCTCTGAGTCTCCACACAAGCTCTCATCCCTTCACGGGAAATGCCTTCCAACCGCCACCCCCCCCCCCCACGTCACTCGCATCATTTAGGAGGTTACAGCTGTCCGCCAAAATCTGCTGCCCCCTCCCTAGCCTACACTGCCCAGCTTCCGTGGCAAACAGGCGTGGCCCTGTGACCAGGCGTTCTTAGATGACAGTGGACACCATGGGGAGCGCACCTGAACCCTGCCTCATCTGTGCTCACCCTCCCCTTCCCCTGGATTGGAACATGGTGGGCCTGTGACCCAGCTCTGACCTCGCAGATGAGGCCAACATTCCAGGCCTACCTCCAAACAAAGAACTGCTCTACCCAAAACATCAATAGTGCTGAGGTTGAGAAACCTCTTTTTCTCACTGCAAGGACCCAGAGTCTACCCTGAATCTCCAACAGGCCTTCACCCAACTCCTGATGCGTATCCAACTGCCTCGGTGGTCACCTCAGCTTGAATGTGCTGCAGGCCCACCTCAGGCCTGCCCCCTCGCCCATGTCCCCATCTCAGTAAATGGCACTATCATCACCTTATTTGCCCACGCCAGAAGATGGGAGGTGATGATGCATCTCAAACTCTCCTTCTCCCTCACAACCCATCTGGTCCATCACCAAGTTCCATTGATTTTACCTCCAGTCAGTTCTCATCTGTCCATCTTCTTCTCCATGGCTCCAGTCTGGCCTGGGTTACCACGAGCTCTCAGGTGGGCCAGAGCCTCCTAGGGATCCACTCTCCACGCTACGGCAGCCGAAAGGCAGATCTGGTCATAATTTGGCCCCTCTCAAAATCTAGCCCTATTGCCCTCGGATAAAAAGCAAATGCTTTCTGGGACTGGCAGTTTGACCTGCATTCCTTTGACTTCTCCTGCTTGATTTCTCACTCTGCTGGGGCCTCTTGAGGTTCGATGCACTCTCTCTTGCCCCTGGGCCCTCCACCATGCTGTTTCCTTGCCTGAAACATTTTTCTACTCTCGCTTCATTTTTTTTTTTTAAGATTTTATTTATTTATTTGACAGAGCAAGAGCACAAGAAGGGGGAGTGACAGGTAGAGGGAGAAGCAGGCTTCCCGCCGAGCAGGGAGCCCAATGCGGGGCTTGATCCCAGGACCCTGGGATCATGACCTGAGCCGAAGGCAGCTGCTTAACCAACTGAGCGACCCAGATGACCCAGCTCTTGCTTCATTTGATATAATCTTCAGATACAAGGTGAAATGTCACTTCCTTGGAAAAGCCCTTCTCAACCCACTAGTCCTGGGACACAGAGCTTCTCAACATGGTGGCTCCTCACACTCTACCTTGTTCTAGCTCTGAATTCCCCAGAACCCTCCACATCTGCTCTTGTGCCCCAAAGAATGCTGTGTTAGTTTCCCACAGCTGTGACAAACTACCACAAAGCTGGCTGCTTAAACCCATGCAAATTTATTCTCTTACAGTTCTGTAGGTCAGAAGTCCAACACAAGCTTCATGGAGTTAAAACCAAGGTGTCGGGGCACTTGGGTGGCTCAGTCGTTAAGCGTCTGCCTTCGGCTCAGGTCATGATCCCGGGGTCCTGGGATCGAGCCCCACCTCGGGCTCCCTGCTCCATGGGAAGCCTGCTTCTCCCTCTCCCACTCCCCCTGCTTGTGTTCCCTCTCTCGCTGTGTCTCTCTCTGTCAAATAAATAAATAAAATCTTTAAAAAAAAAAAACAAGGTGCCAGCAGGACTATATCCCTTACTGGAGCTCTGGGGAGAATCCCTTTCCTGGCCTCTTTCAGCTTCCTCCATCTTCAAAACCAGCAATTCTGACTCCTGCTCCTCCTTCTACTTTTAAGGATCCTTGTGATCACATTGGGCCCACTTGGATAATCCAGGATTATCTTCCGATTTTCAGCAACATTCATTCCCCCTGCAACCTTACTTCCCTTTTCCCTTGTAACCTAAACTATTTGTAAGCTCCAAGGATGAGGGTGCAGACGTCTCTTGGGGATCATTATTCTGCCTACCAGTGTCCAATAAATATTTGTTGAATAAATGAACAATGATTAAATAATAAACTACAATTAATGAATGAACATATGTTCTTCCTTCACACAGACCTCCCTGATGCAGACTGTCATGCTGAACAATTATCACGAGTCCTGAATCCCCTTCTCCCTAGCTGCCATTTATCAAGGGCTTGTAACAGACAAGAAAACAAGAATGCTGAGGCCAAGAGAGGACACCTTCCTTATTCTCTAGGAAGTCTGACTTCTGTGCTTTGACAGCTTCCTCCTATTTTCCTGAAAGCCGATGGATTATCCCCACTTTATAGGTAAAGAGATTAAGACTCGGGAACTGTACAGCTCAGAAGGGTTAGAACTCTGTAGTTATGGGACTGCTGTGTCACTCTGGATCCTGGTCACCCCTTCTCTGAAGCTGAGCTGCTCTCGTCACCAGGCCTAGCAAAGACCAGCATCCCGCGGAGCCCTGGCGCCACCTCGTGTGCTGTCATCTGGCCCTCACCCCGCCCGGCTCCTCAGGCTCTTGCGCCCCAGGGCCGCCAGGGGGCGCTCCCCGCACACGGTTTCTGCGGGGAAGCTGGCGTCCGGTCCCTGGGTAGGTGAAAATCTGGGCGGGGCGGGGGGTACTTCCAACAACCGTTACTCGACAGGTGGTAATTGACAAGGACCACATAAGCAGAGAAAATGATGGGCCTGCCTCGCTCACAAACACGCTTGCGAAATCCTACGTAAAATGCCTGCAGATGGAGCTTGACAATATGTAAAACAGGAAACTGTATCAGCATCTGGATGGGTTTATCCCAGAAATTCCAGGTGGGTTTATTTAGCATTAGAAAAGCAATCACCATGTATGGATAGAAAAGGAAGATCTGTCAATGTGGGACATCATATCAAAAGAAATGTATCTCTGGTGCAGGAGAAAAAAATGGATAAAATTCAACATCCATTTGTGATTGTTTTTCTTTCTTTCTTTCTTTTTAGATACAGAGAGAGAGCGCAAGCTGGGGGGAGAGAGAGGGAGAGAGAATCTCAAGCAGACACCACGCTCAGCAGGGAGTGGTGGTGGAGCTGGACCTCACCATTCTGAGATCATGACCTGAGCCCATAGCAAGAGTCCACCGCTTAACCAACTGAGCCACCCAGGAGCCCCAGCCATTTGTGATTAAAAAAAAAAAAATCTTTGTAAAAGTTGAAAGCACTTCCTTTAAGATTTGGTACAAGACTAGATGTGCTCACCATCACCACTTCTGTCCAAGACGTGAGAGCACAGCAAGGCAAGGTAAAGATTCAAAGATACAATGACTTGAAAGAAGAAGGAACATGATCAAAACCTGAGGTCCAATCAGGTCCAATTTCCCCTCTCTATAACAAATTAATGCCATACTCCCTATCCTGAAGTGAAATTCGTGGATAATTTAATCTGTCCACACATATATATATATTTTTAAAGATTTTATTTATTTCTTTGAGAGAGAGAGAATGAGAGAGAGAGAGAGTGCACATGAGAGGGGGGAGGGTCAGAGGGAGAAGCAGACTCCCTGCTGAGCAGGGAGCCCGATGTGGGACCCGATCCTGGGACTCCAGGATCATGACCTGAGCCGAAGGCAGTTGCTTAACCAACTGAGCCACCCAGGCGCCCCCACACATATATTGTCAAAAAATCACCATAATTCTTTAATTTTAATATTAGGTTAGTAAAAGAAAATACTTTAGGGCGCCTGGGTGGCTCAGTCGTTAAATGTCTGCCTTCGGCTCAGGTCATGATCCCAGGGTCCTGGGATCGAGCCCCACATCGGGCTCCCTGTTCAGCAGGAAGCCTGCTTCTCCCTCTCCCACTCCCCCTGCTTGTGTTCCTGCTCTCGCTGTCTCTCTCTGTCAAATAAATAAAATCTTTAAAAAAAAAAAAAAGAAAATACTTTAAAATAAAGTAGTATGAATTGTAATGTGTAATTTCTTGGGCACAACAAGAACAACAACAACAAAAACCCTTATAAATTTCCAAATCTCTTAAATAGGGAGCAATACACCTCATTGAGAACCATTAGTCTACATATAGAAAACCCACCAAAAAACACATACAAAAACATCTTGCAGATAATTGATTAATTTTTAAAAGTACCAAGTTTTCCAGATACAGAATCAACATACAAAAATCAATTTAATTTCTATATAGTAGTAATAAGCAGTCAGGAAAAGTCATTTTTTAAAAGTACCACCATAATAGAGGGGCACGTGGGTGGCTCAGTTGCTTAAGGGTCCGACTCTTGATTTCAGCTCAGGTCATGATCTCAGGGCTGTGAGATCGAGCCCCATATAGGGCTCCTGCTTAAGATTCTCTCTCACCCTCTCCCTCTGCACCTCCCCGCTCTACCCCCCACACCCTACTCACATGCTCTCTCTCTAAAAGAAAAAAAAATACCGTAATAGAAACAAAAAGCTACCTAAGAATGAATCTAAAAGACGTGCAAGAAAATAATAAAAAATTATTTTAAGAGGGTTTTTTTTTAACATCTTAATTAACATGGAGAGACATCATGTTGTAAAGCACCTCTAAGTCCCGGACTGCCTTGAATCCTTATCCCAACCAGGTAACAGGGATTATTATCATCCCCACTGGCTCGATGTGGAGACTGAGGCCCGGGTGGGAGAATGAGCTGCTCAAGGTCACACGAGTCTTCTAGACCCAGGCCTCCTGCCTGCCATTCCTGGGCCCTGAGCACTGCCCTCGCCACCACGCCTGATGGCAGCCACACGCAGAGTCCAAAGCTGCAGCTGCACAAGGCCAGAGGCTGGCTCTCGGGACTCTGGAGAGAAGGACGCAGCCAGTAATTTGTGCGCGCACATACGCACACAACCACGACATCTGTCTTGCCTTTAGAGGGAGGAAAACCTCCTCAGACCCCCCCAATGTCAGTGGCACTGGGAGCAGGAGGCAGCAACCCTCCGAGGCAGGGGGAGGGTGGAGCTCCAAGGTCAGGCCCACCTCAGCTTCCTCACCTGGGTGCCCCGCACCCCTGCCCCTGGAGGCCGCCAGGGGAAACTGCCAATCTCTCCGAGTTAAATCTACATTAGAACAATTTTTAGAGCTGGCCCCTCTCCACCCTGGGATGGTCATTTACAGAATTATTCTGTAGGGTTGGTGACCCTCTTCTTCCCTCCTGCCTAGACTCAGCCTGGCCTTTGAGTAATCAACAGGTTCATTAACATAATTTACCCAGTAGAAGAACAGTCTTTCCAGAAGGTCAATTCTGATGCTCCCCAAAACCCAGAAATGACATTAGTTTGTCAAATGTCATCCTTTATTCTTTTCTCCTGCTTTCAAGAGTTTGAAGCAATAGAGTAGGAGATTGGATGTGTATTTCAGAAAGTTCATTCGGCTGCAGGTGAAGGGATCTGAGGGGCAGGAGAGAGTCCTGGGGAGAGTGAGGAGATGGGGAGCAGGGGAGCAAGGGAGAGAGGAGTAGAGGGAGTCCAGAGGTCATGGCAGGTGGAATGGGGCTTGGAGCTTTAGAGTGCTAGCAGAAGGCATGAGAGGGAGCAGGGCTGGTTCAGGTCTCACCCAGGAACTTCAGCTTCACAGGCTTGATGGGGAGGGTCAAGGTTCTTATGAGGATGCTCTGGGCTTTTTGGGAAACAGTCTGGCCGTTCCTCAAAAAATGTCACTGGGCGCCTGGGTGGCTCAGTTGGTTAGGCGACTGCCTTCGGCTCAGGTCATGATCCTGGAGTCCCTGGATCGAGTCCCGCATCGGGCTCCCTGCTCAGCAGGGAGTCTGCTTCTCCCTCTGGCCCTCCCCCCTCTCGTGTGCTCTCTGTCTCTCTCATTCTCTCTGTCTCAAATAAATAAATAAAATCTTTAAAAAAAAATGTCACCTGGAGTTACTCTATGACCCAATAATTCCATTCCTAAGTATATACCCCAAAGAATTGAAGACATGGGTTCATACAAATCCTTGTACGTGAATGTTCATAGCAGCATTATCCATAATAGTTCCAAAGTGGAAAAATACCAAAGGTCCATCAACAAATGAATGGATAAGGAAAATGCAGTATATACATACAGTGGAATATTATCCAGCCATAAAATGGAATGGGTATCCTGATCCATGCTACGACATGCATGACCCGTGAAAACATTCTGCTGGGCGAAAGCAGCCAGACGCCAAAAGCCACCTGTTATTTGATCCTATTTGTATGAAATGTCCAGAACAGCAAATCCATAAACACATAAAGTAGTTTCATGGTCACCTGGAGTTGGGGGGAGGCAAGGGGGAGTGACTGCTAATGGGAAGATGAAAATATTCTGGAATGAGATCATGGTGATCACTGTACCATTTTGCAACAGACTAAAATCTTTGCAACAGACTAAAATCTTACATTTCAAAAGGGTGAATTGTATGGTTGTAAATTATATCTCAATAATACACATGTACAAAGATACAGTTGGAGACAAATCACTCTCTCCACTTCCCTGCTCTCCGGTTCCCATTCCCTGTTCTCTCCACCCCTCCCCACCTGTGCCTCAGGAACCAGTCTCCCAGACTGTCCTTCCTGTATTTCCTTTGCCCAAATGAGCAGATCCCTGTGTGTGTTCTTATATTCTCTTCTTTCTGATATGAAGAGCAGCATACTATATAGACACTCTTTCAACCTCTGCTTTTTTTCACTTAATGGTGTGTCTGGGGCACCTGGGTGGCTCAGTCGGTTAAGCGACTGCCTTCAGCTCAGGTCATGATCCTGGAGTCCCGGGATCGAGTCCCACATCGGGCTCCCTGCTCGGCGGGGAGCCTGCTTCTCCCTCTGCCTGCCACCCCCCCGCTTGTGCTCTCTCTTTCTCTGTCAAGCAAATAAATAAAAAAATCTTTTTTTTTTTAAAGATTCTATTTATTTATTTGACAGAGAGAGAGCACAAGTAGGCAGAGGGACAGGTCATGATCCTGGAATCCTGGGATCGAGTCCCACATCGGGCTCCTGGCTCAGCGGGGAGCCTGCTTCTCCCTCTGGCCCTCTCCCCTCTCATGCTGTTTCTCTCTCTCTCAAATAAATAAATAAATAAATAAATAAATAAATAAATAAATAAATAAAATCTTTAAAAAAAAATGCCAAAGATTGCCAGCCAACCACCAGAAACGAGGAGGAAGGCACAGAACAGATTCTCCCTCACAGCCCTCAGAAGGACCCAACCCTAATGACACTTGATCTTGGATTTCTAGGCTCCAGAACTGTGAGACAATACGTTTCTGTTGTTTAAGCTGCCCTGTTTGGGGTACTTTGTGATGGCAGCCCTAGTAAGCTAATGCTCTTAATGGATTCTCTAATGTTAAACCAAGTTTGCATTCCTGGAATGAATTCCACTTGGTTCTGGATGGTTCTTTTTTTTTTTTTTTTAAGATTTTATTTATTTATTTGAGAGAGAGAATGAGATAGAGAGAGAGAGCATGAGAGGGGGAGAGTCAGAGGGAGAAGCAGACTCCCTGCTGAGCAGGGAGCCTGATGCGGGACTCGATCCTGAGACTCCAGGATCATGACCTGAGCCGTTGCTTAACCAACTGAGCCACCCAGGTGCCTGTTTCTGGATGGTTCTTAATAAAATCCAGGATACTAACAAAATACAGGCAATGTTTCAGAGAGTCATGGGATTAAGAGCAACTGAAAGGTAATCTTGTCCTCTGTATCACCATTTTCCATGTGTCTGCTGGAAGTCCATTGTGACCTTCCCATTTCCTGCACTCTCAGGAGAATACCATTAGCAACCTCTCCCAACCTGAAAGTTCTGAGTGTCTGACTCATCTCTCTCCCTATAATCCTTGGCTACAGTCCTCCCTACAGCCTCTTGGCTAGATGGGAGTAGGGGAACTTATAGACATGGTTATTTGACTCTTTCCCCCAAGACACCAGCCACTCCCCATGCCGAGGGGCTTCCTTTAGGTTTCTCAAACAATAGCTAGCCAATTAGATCTGCTGAGATTTTTGAAAGAAATTATTATTATTGTAAGAGTTTCACCTGGGAACCCTTGTTACTCACAGAAGCAGTCAAGATAAAGGTGTTCTGGACTGGAGCAGAGAAGATTCTGTGCCCAGGCTCTGGTGAGGTGGGGGGTATGGAGACCTGCAGCACTATGGAATGGGCGGTAGGTTAGCTTTGGGGGACAAAAGACTCTTCCAAGAGGAGTTGAAAGAGCTGCCCTGTGAGGGAATGAGCTCCCAGTTACAGGGGGATGCAAGCGGAGATTGGCTAGCCAGTCAAGGGGTCTACAGAGGTGGCTTTTCCCTGGGGGAGAGAAGAGGAGGAGGGGGAGGAAAAGGGCACAAGAGTGGGTAGGTGTGGATCCCAGTTCTGCCATTTTCTAATTGTGTGACTGGGGCATCTCCCTGAGGCTCATTTCTATCATCTGCGAAATGGGCCTAATGAGGGCTCCTGCAGAGGCTGGCTGTGAGAATTTAATGGGAAAAGCACCTACCCAGCAGGCCCTGGGACGGCACCAGCCGATGACTCAGTTTATGAAAACTGAGTGCCACCAGAGCATCATTAGAGCCTCACCCCTTCCTCAAGCTTGCTGGGAGACCAGGTTCTTCCCGGCTTGTCTGCAGACCATGCACAACTCCCCCCCTCAACAAGAGTAGGGCCGGTGCCTCCCCGCACCCCTAACCAGGATGGGTGCCCTGGACAGGTCACTGTCTCTCTCTAGGCCTCTCTCCTCATCTGTCAGAGAAGGTGGGTACTGATGGGCTCAGAGTGGGCCCTCGCAGTTCTGACCTTCTGGAATGCCTGGGCTTCTAACTAACCATGTGTACATGTACAAGACCCAGTGTCTTCACAAAATGAGGGGGTTGGACTGGATGAACATAGCATCAGCTGAACTGTGCCGGGCACTTACTCTGAGCCAGGGGCCCCTCTAGGGGCTTCACAGGGATGGCCCATTTAATTCCCACAACCCCATAATGTGAAGGCTACTAGATTGATTTTGTAGGAAGCAGAGAGGTTAGGTGACTTGCCCCAGGTCACACTGATAGGAGCCCAGGCAGTGAGTCCTGAGTTCATGCTTGGGATCACCATATGACACTCTTCTTGTGGTTCCAACATCTGAAAACAAAAGGGGCACCCAACATCCACTGTTTTTACAGGCTGAGGCAAATGTTTTCTCAGACATGACCCAACACCCTGCATGATGGGGCCGTATCTGGCCCCACGATTTGCCTGTACCTGATCATCACGGAAAGGGGCTAGAGGACTTGCCTGGATCACACAGCCGGTAACGGGCCGAAGGAGCCCTGGAGCCAGACCCGCCTGGCTTCCCCCACTAGTACTGTCTTCCCCAGAATGAGCCTCAACCTCACAGGGACGGAGGCCAAGACTCCACCACTGGCTCTTAAGAGAGGCAGCGAGAATTCAGGGCCAGGGAGGAAACACAAACAACAGGGTGGGAACGCTGAAGAAGGGGGTGGGGCCTCGGAGTGGAGAGGTGGGGGTTGGGCTCGGGGATGGAGGCCCTGGCTCTAGAGGCCTGATTATCAGCCCTTGCCTCCCGGAGAGGGCAGGAAGAGCCTTCCAGACAGCCGGAGAGCGGCGTGAACGAGGTCTGAGGGTGGGGGAGGCGGCGGCCTCGAGAGGAGCCTGGGGTCTGGGGAGGCTGCAGCCAGGGCACAGGCCGGCCAATGGGGTGTGAGTGGGGGAGTCAGGCACAGGGGCAGTTTTGGAACAACGTTCTGTGGGTGGCCGGTCATGGCTGCGTCTTTGAAAGTCTCCCTTGGCTGGAGAGGGACTGCGGGGTGGGGGGTGGGGGGGAGGAGGAAGTGGGGCTGGAGCTGCACCCCGCGGAGAAACATCTGGGAAGTCTGGGACAGAGATTGTGAGGTGGTGGCCCGGCGGTCTGAGTGCCTGAGAGGTTAATGAGATCATTAACCGAGACTGAGAACCCCGGTGAGCGGGCCGGAGTTTCTCCATCTGCCGAGTGGGCTGGCACAGATCAGAGAGGCAGCGCTATCCACAGCCCTGCGCCCCTACTGTGTGCCGCGGTTGGTCGTTGTACACACCTTCTCAGCCTCACTGCAGACACACGCCACTGCTGTGGCAGGCCTATCAGAGCGCGCGGAAACGCTCACTATGGGCCTGGGGCCAGCTTTCCGCATCCGACCGGGGCCTTCCTGCGTGTGCCCCCACGGGGGCTCTAGGTTCCCCCTCCTCATCCCCAACCTCGGACCTGGGGAAGAGATGGGCACTCGCCCCTTCAGGTTCCTCTTTTCCCAGCCCCCTGTTTTGGCCCCTGCAAGATGCATGCCCAAAGCTCGGCCGGCCTGCAAGCCTTCCGCGGCGCTGGCACACAACCCGCGGGCAGACGGGGGCTCGGCCCTGGGGGCGCTCCCGGAGATGCTCCATGGCGGACAGTGCGAGATTTGGGACGGAGGGAGGGAGAGCCGGGGCCTGATCGAGCCGAGAGGGGTCGGGCCGAGCCGCGCTGGCCCCGAGTCCCCCTCCTACCGCCCAGCGGGAACTCGGCGGCCGCCTCCCCGCCGCTTCGCCCCTCGGCACGTAGCCAGTTCGCCTGCGCCGCAATCCGGGCCCGCCCGCCCGCAGGAGACCACGCCTCTGTCCCCAAACGGGCGGAGGCCGCGGGGCGGGGCGGCCGCTGCCCGGGAGTCCGAGCTCGCGCCCCCGCCCCAGGCCAGCCCCAGAGGGATCCCCGCCCGAGCCGGAGGCCGGTGCTGCCCGGGTTCCCGTGCCCGCGCCGTGCCCTGAGTCCGAGTCCGGCCCGAGCCGCGGCGGCGCGGCAGGTAGGAGGCGCTGCGCAGAGGGAGGCGTGTGCGAGCGCGCGTGTTCGTGTGTGTTTCGGAGGTGTGGGTGCGGGTGCAGCGCCGGCCGGTGCGTGCCCGGTGAGCACGAATCGGTGTGCGGGTGCGCTGCCCGCAGGCGGGGGAGGAAGGAGGTGAGCGTGGGCCTTGAGGCCCGGGGCGGGGGCCGGGGGTTTCGACGATCCGCCCCCGCCCCCGGGGCTACTGCCCACCCCATCCCCACCCCGCGGCCAGGGGCCTCTTCCAGCTCCCCCTGGGTGGGTGCTCCGGAGCCAGATTCTTAGTTCCGACGCGCTGAGGTTTCACCCTCGGGACTTGACTGTCTCTTCTCTTCCTCACAGTTCCCCTTTCCCGTTCTCTTCCCAGTCCTCCTCCATCCGTTCAGTTCCACCACCCCACCTGGATGTCCGCCTAACCCCGGCCCTGGACGCTTGGGAAAGGGGCAGGGCCAAGGCGGATTCCCTTCCCGACCCTCCTGCCAGGTTGGATAAGGGCCTTTTTTCTGGGCTGCTGGGCTTGGGTGAGTCAGAGGGGCCGGGGGAGGCGGAGAGCGCTGGGAGAGAAGGGATCTTGGGCTTCTCTGACCCCGCCTCCACCCCCAGAGTTGGGGACCCGGGGAGACCCGCCTGGGGTCCAGAGGTGAAGTAGAACAGAAGGTCATGAACAGGTGCCAGGTCTGTCCAGGTTTCATTTCCTGTAGTGGGATTCAGCCCCAGCCCTCACTGGGATGTGAAGGGTGGGGCAGAGGGTGAAGTCAGCTACCTTGTCTCTCAGGGCTGCGGAGTCAGGATTTGAACCTGGATCAGCTGGGTTCTCAAGTCAGAATCTTCTTCCTGTATCAGTGTTGGAGAGTGAAGTGCTGAGGCCAACTATTCCTAATATCCTAGGGAGGGAAAAATCTGGGAAGACTTCCTGGAAGAGAGGAGTTTGAGGGTAGGGCTCAGCCAGCCCTGAGTGTGAGGCCTCCTGGGGGAAGCCACTGTGTTCTCTTGCAAGGATTGAGAACTCTCAGGATCTTTGGGCCTGGTTCCTGCTCCTGGGGTAGGGGTGGGGAGGCCTGGCTGAGGAGACTGGGCAGGGTCGGGTGGACCCAGCTGTGGCTGCTTCAGGCCAGGCCAGAGCTGGGCGCTAGGACAGTGAGGTGCGGTCACTGCCCCATGAGCCTCCCTTCTGACTGGTGAGGCAGATGGGTCAACAGATAAGCCCCAGCGCATGTACCTAGTGCTGGAGCCCAGCGCAGGAACCTGCCTGGGAACTGGGGGAGATTTCCCTGCAGATAGAGTGGTGCTGGGTCTCAAAGGCTGAAAAGTTCACCAAGCAGAAGAGAAAGGGCATTGCAGGTCCAGGGAAAAGGCCTGGAGGTGGGAAGCGGAATGATAGCCCCGTGGGGAGGGACAGTAAATGGTCAGATGTGTGTCTGAGAAGTGTCACCCATCTCTGGCTCTGTGTTGGCTGGGTTGCTGTGGAGACCAGTGAGGTGGAGGCCAGTGAGGAGGAGGCCACAGCAGGCAGAGGCCCTCTCCCCCCTCCCCTGCCTCTCCTCTGCCCCCCACCCAGGGCTAGGTGATCTGATAGAGATTCCCCTTAGCAGGGGTGGTGTGAACAGGAAATGCGCTGGGGCCGCACAGGGACCTGGTGCAGAGGGCGCAGAGGGAGCATGGGTCGGGAAGCCCCTTTTGAGATGGGGCCACCATTGGGGGAAGTCAGTGAGATGGAAGCTGGCTGTGGGAGGACTGTGGGCTCTTGGGGGTAACATCCAGGACACTGCTTCCAGGCCTCTGGCTGCTTCTGCCTTCCCCACAGGCTCTCAGGACAGCCCTGAAGCTCTGGTCCCTGAATGGGAGGCCCCCTCGGAGCCCTCAGAGGGCACCTAGAAGCCTCTTTCCGCCACCTCTCCTACCTGCGGGGCCTGGCTTTGTTTGCAGGCTTCTCTGAGCCTGGCTCTGCCTTTGCCTGTGCCCAGGGATAAATGCTGCTTTATGACAGGTTCAGGGGACGATGATGATGATGAAGGTAGATCGTGTCGCTAAAAGTGCTGTACTAAGTACGCATAATGGCTATCAAACTGGTGTTTGATAGTTATTATAATTAACAGTACAGTTGATCCTTGAAAAACATGGGTTCGAACTGCACAGGTCTACTTGTACGAGGATTTTTTTACAGTACAGTACTGTAAGTGTATTTTCTCTTCCTTATGATTTTATTTTATTGTATTTTTTAATTTAATTTAATTTAATTTAATTTTATTTTATTTTATTTATTTGACAGAGAGAGACACAGCAAGAGAGGGAACACAAGCAGGGGGAGTGGGAGAGGGAGAAGCAGGCTTCCTGCGGAGCAGGGAGCCCCATGCGGGGCTCGATCTCAGGACCCTGAAATCATGACCCGAGCCGAAGGCAGATGCTCAACAACTGAGCCACCCAGGCGCCCCCCTTATGATTTTCTTGATAACATTCTGTTTTCTCTAGCTTAGTTTATTTTAAGATTACAGTATATAACACATAACGACAAACAAGATGCGTGTTAATCAACTGTTTATGCCATCGGTTAAGCTTCTGCTTAACAGTAGGCTATTAGTAGTAAAGTTTTGGGGGGAATCAAAAGTTATACGTGGATTTTTGTCTGTGGGGAGATGTGCACCCCTAATGCCTGCCCCAGCCCCACTGTTGTTCAGGGTCAACTGTAATTAACAGTTGGTATCACTTAGTCCCTTCTTCCCTGCGGGATACAGCCCACAGTAAGGAGGGGCCAACTTTGGGACAAGGGTAAAAGGAAAAAGGTTTTCTCCCATTGAAGTGGAAGTGCCCCCCCCACCCCGCCCCCTTCACCAGGTGAGGAGAGCTGTGAATGGCTCCGAAGCCCTGAGTGGGTGGTCTTGCTGTCTATCTGCCCAACCAAGTCCCTGGGCCTCCCAAAGCCTCCTATCCCTGAAGGGTCATACAAAAAGCTTGGCAGAGGGCCTTGAGCTACCCCAACTGCAGAGGGCAGGTCTGCAACTCCCTGCCCCAAGCAGCTCCCCAGCTCCCCAGCTCCCCAGTTGGCTTGGGGTCTGCACAGACAGATGGGGAGTCTGTCCATCCAGAAGGGGAGTCAGTCCGACCTCAGCTGGTCTTCTCACCTCCCTCCCCCTGCACGCATATCCTCAAGTGTTCTGAGTGCCTTTAGGGCCCCTTCCCTCCAGCCCTCAAGTCCCCCAGGGAGCTCTTTTGCCCCTTCGTGCCTCGCCCTTGCTGCTCAAAACAGTTCTTGACTGGCAGTGGTCCTCCAGGCCTCGGCTTCAAGGCCTCCCTGGTTTTGTAGCTTCTCCTCCCTGGGTTGATGGTGACACCCTGGGATTGCTTTCAGTTAGGCCAGGCTGGGCCGGGCTGCCGACTTCCCTTGGCCTCAGGCCCTGCTTTTCCCTGCTTACTAAAGGCAAAATGGGCTAAGTCCTTTTGGGGTTTTAATCCAGGATCTTGTAGGAAGGCAGCCCTCAGGCTCCGACACAGGAAGCTAATGGAATGTGAGCATTTGCTTGCTGTCGTGGCCTGAGTTACTGCTCCCCATTCCACCTGCTGGGGGCCCCAGCTTTCGCGGGGCTCGGGGTATGAGGGTGCCAGTGGCTGGGGCCGCGGTTGCCTGTGGTTTTCTGCCACAGCGGGGCGTGTGGCCTTGCGGGAGAAGAGGCTAGCGGCCAGAGCAGACGAAGCCCATATATTGGTACTCAGCTCACCATCTCTCATGGGCTGTGCTCGGGGGCTGGCCACAGGGCCTTGCGTCCTGGGGGACAAAAGGCAGAGAGCCTGCCTGCCACTGGATGACTTGTGCCAGTCACGGTGAGGTGGGCCCCCAGTGGTTTGTGACCCCCAGCAGGAACTAAGACACCGAAGTTTGGGGTGACTTTGTTTTACGTTGAAGCGTTCAGGGCGTCATAACTTAATCCTCGCTTGCTGGTGCACTCACTCCCTTGAGCAGGAGAGAGGCCTGAGGCCACACATACGCCTGCCCACGGCCTTCTCCAGGATTAGGACTCGTTTCCTCTGGCTTGAAACAACACCAGGTTATTCTCTTAGAGTTTTGGAGGTCAGCAGTCTGAATTGAGTCTCAGGGGACTAAAAGGGTGTGGGCAGGCCGGTTCCTTCCTGAGGCTCCACAGACTTCTCCTTGTCTCTTCCAGTTTCTGGTGGCTGCCGGCCTTCCTGGGACCGCATGACCCCAGTCTCTCTCTTGCATTGTCCTCTTGCCTGGTCCTCTTCTGGGGTCACATCTCCCTCTGCCTCCCTTGTACAAGGACACCTGTGATCACATTTAGGGCCCGCCTGAATAATCCAGGATAATCTCCACAACTGGAGACCCTTAATCATATCTGCCGAGTCTCTTTTGCTGTATAAGGTAACAGTCTCAGGTTCCCGCAGTTAGGACATTGGTATTGGGGGGTGGGGGCATTAGTCAGCCTGCCACACGGACCAACTGCACTGTCATTGCAGGCCATTCTGCGAGATCCCCCTCCCGGGAGCCCATGGCCGCTGGCTTTCCCCATGCGGTCCCCCTCAGTGTCAGTCCCCCTCCCTACTCCCACCCCCCACAGCCCAGGAGCTTTTGTGGGCGGAGTCTGGGGCAGCTGCACCTTTGGCCTTAGGGCTCAGCCTGAGACCATGGTAGCCAGAGCTCAGGGCTATTTGGAAGAGGGGAACGTGCTGGCCTGTCCCCACGGGTTGCCCCAGTGACTGGACCCTGTCCTGCACTTGACAGTAGGTTAGGCCTTTCAGCGTTGTGTACAGCTCTTTGCAGACATTCATTCAACAAACCCAGTGCTGTGCAGGGTCACCTGATCCCCACCATCATCCTACGAGCGCTGGGGCCTGGTGGGAGCCCCATTTTGCAGATGAGTATGGCAAGGCCAGTGAGGCTAAGTCCTGCCTGGAGCAGAGGTGTGTGGGGAGCTGGGCCAGGAGAGCAGAAGACCTTCGTTGTGCAGACGAGAACTCTGAGGCGCACAGAGGGTAACTGTCTCCTCACCTGAGGATGAGGATGAGGATGTGGACGGGATGTTTGAAGGCTCAGATCCGTCCTCGGCCCGGGCGTTTGAGGCTGCCGTGGGTGGGAACATGACCGGGGGCAGAGCCGTGCCCTGGTGCTGTGGGTGCCGCCAACTCCTTCCGCCCAGAGACACGGCTGCCGGTCCTAGAGGGCGGCGTGGGCCTCCCACTGCCCCAAGGAGAACCCCAGCCAGAGAGCCCCTGGCCTGCGTGCTGCACACCCTGCCTCAGTGTGGGTCTCCATATCCTCCCCACGGCCAAGGCCATGGCCCTATGGGTCCTGCGTCTCTCTCAGCCGCTGCCTGTGTCCTGGCCTTCTCGCCATCCCGCCCCGCCGAGAGCCATGCGGGAGCCCCGCACACTCCCGGGGCCTCAGCCTGGCTTTCGGGACTCTTGTAACTTGGCTACGGCAATGTTTCTGTGCTAGCCCCCTCTTCTCTTCCTCTCCCCTGCTCCCCGTCCTCCAGCCTTGCCTAAATGGTTTCTTCCTCCCAGAGTGTTCCATCCTCCTCCCAACCTTCCATTTCCACCTCTTGAAATCACAGCCCCCCACTTGAGATCCTGCTTAGATGCCTTCCCCTCCACGAGCCTTTTCTGCCATCTGAATGGACCCGTGCCCTTTTAGAGCAAATCTCTCAACTCGGTACCGGGGGCCTTGTATCTCTCCTCCACCTGGCTGACCTCCAGGCAGAGCCCCGCCTCACCCGGCTGCCCCTTGACCAGGCACAGGGCAGGTGTGGGGGAAGGTTGGGACAGGAACGCCCACTGAGTGCAACTCCCAGGGGCTGATGAGCGGGTGGTCACTGTCATTGCTTGAGGGAGGGATGGAGGGTCAGGCAGAGCAGAGCTCTGAGCTGACAGAGGCCCCTGGCTCGGTCCCAAATGCATCTCTTCCCTGGTCCCTCGGCCTCATCTGCAATGCAAATAGCTCATTTCTGAACTTGTGCAGGAGCTTGAGCTAGGAATCAAGCATCGGTTTCCCTGTCTGAGAAATGGATATCAGCTCGGCAGGTTTCCAGCTTGACTCTTGGAGGCATGTGGTGCTAGAAGCAGACTGGCTATTCGGGAAGCAGGAAAAGAGGCTGTCCTGGTGACAAATCCAGCAGGTTGAAAAAAACAAGAAGTGTCCCTTTCCCCGACCACTCAACAGGGAGAACCTGTAGGCCAGAGAGGACAGGGGCTTGCTTGCCTGGGGCCACACAGCATAGTGGAGCCGAGGTGGCTTCAGTAACTTGATTGAGTCTCATTTTGTCAGGCTGTTTCCCTGCGGGGAGTGAGCTGTGCTCCGAGGATCACCCCCTCCCCCCCGCCCCCGCAGCCCCCATAGGACAGGAAACAGCCCCTGGCCTGGGGCGCTCAGCTGCATCTGCCCCTCCATCCAGCACCTTCTCGGTGGCATGTAGTTCAGGGCCTGGAGCTCCAAGGTAGGGTGGCCAGCTGCCCTGGGTTTCTCAGGATGCATGACCTTCAGTGCCCAGACCAGGTGAGCTCGCTGCTTGCCCTGCCTGGAGCCCATCCCCTGCCCAGGGAAGCCCCTGCCTGCATGAGTGTGGCTTCTTCCTCAGTCCCAGCTTCTTGCTGTCCCCGCCCTCGGCCCAGCAGAGCCCAGGCTAGAATGCCCCTTTTGGAGGTTCCTCTCCCAGGTATGCCTGCTTGCTGAGATTTTCGGCCTCCTCATGACACCCTGTGGAGGGACCCAAGGCCCAGTGGGGAGCAGCTGGGGGGCAGAGGCCTCGGGACTCGGCCAGGACCACACAGCTAGCCAGCCCAAAGCTGGCTTTTCCCTCACATGCTCTGCTGGGGGTTTATCAGCACCCCAGGACCAGAGAGAGGCCCGGTGCCCCAAACGTGCCTGGCCCTGCTCTCCAGGCCTTCCACAGCTGCAAGCATTGGGCAGCTTGCTTGGGTGTATGTGTTCCAGAAGATCACTGCAGCTGGGTAGAGACTGGATTGGACACAGGAACGATATGGGCGGGGGAGTGGAGAGGAAAGACAGGATTTTCCAGCCCTGGTGCCAAGCCGCCTGGCGTTGGCTGGAATGACTCACTGGGCCTGGCCCCCTGGCTCTGCCTGCTAGAGCCCGGAGCATGACCTGGAGTGTGAACCGGAGTGTGAACCGGATCGTGAACCAGTGGCCCAGCTCTCCCTCCTCACGCACTTTCCCTCCCCCAGCCCGCCATGCTTTTCTCAGCACCCAGTACATGCAGGAGGCCAAAAAACACCCACGGTGGCACAGAGATAGACCTGGAGCTGGCTAGTGATATGGTAGCTGGGGGGGGGGGGG
>NW_023270852.1:16901001-17100680 GCF_011800145.1 Mirounga leonina
GGGGGGGGGGGGGGGCAAGAGGAGAATGGGGGTGGGCTGTGGGAGAAAAGGGGAGGCATACATTGACAGAGCCAAAACCACGCAGACAAGCAGGCAGTCGCCAAACTCTGGGGCCCTCTCTTTCCAGGGCCCTCCCAGGCATCTGGCCTGTCTCCGCCTGGGCCGTGGCCTCAGCCCCTTTCCTCAGCAGCCGCCCCTCAGTCTCACCCCTCCGCCCCTCCTTGGCCGCCCTGTGCCCTCAGTAAGAGCCCAAGCCCGGCAGCCTCGTGTCCCAGCCCGGCAGAGCTGGTCCCGCCAGCGTCCCCCCACCCCCAGCCCGCTCCACACCTGGGCCTCGCAGCCCTCTCCAGCATCCCTCCACCTGGAGTGGGCCCTGCCTGGGCTCCCCCTGCAGGTCTGGCCTGGCCTTCAAGCCCTGCTCTGGTGTCATCTTGAAGAGACGCCACCGTTCTTCTTGTCCCTGTAAACCAGCATGCAACATGCCTTCCTCCTGGGAGTGCTGACTGCTGAGTGTCTGGCTTCGTTCGTGGTCTGTGTCATGTCTGTCTGTTTGTGCTTCTCCTGAGACAGCCGTGAGGCTCTGACCCTCCTTGTCAGCTCAGGGCCAGCCCAGAACGGGGCTGTCAGCATAGATCATGTTGGCATTGTCTGTGTCCCCTGAATTAGGAGACGCAGCTGTGCGGCTGGTCCTTGACCATGTGGCGAAGGGGAGGGGGGGCCCTGTTGCTTGGCGTGGGGTGTAGTGGGAGGCCGAGGAGGGGAGATGGGGGGCTTTGGTTGCTGGGCTGTGGGTGTGGGGCATCCCTGGCTGCTTCGGCTGGCACTGGATGAAGCCCAATGTGCTGGGCCTGCGCTGCACGATGGGCACCCACTGTGGCATGTGGGGAGTCGCAGCTCATAGGAGGGACCCTCAGCAGGCCTTCCTGTGTCCTCCCTTTCACCCCCACAACCGGCTGCTCACCAAGGAGAGTTGTCTCCCTCTCCCGCAGCTCTAGAACCTGCCTTCTCTCCATTTACACGTGAGTCTTGTCATTTCAAGTCCTGTGGCCTGCCTTCTGGTTTTTCTGCTCTAGCCTTATACTTTGCTAGTACATTCTCCGTGTGGCAGCAAGAGGGGTCTCACGTCCCTCACCTGCTCAGCACCCTTCTCACTTCTCTGTCACCTCCGAAGGAGCCCGGGCCCTGGCCGGTGTTCCAGGACCCCTGCTGGGCTCGGTGAGCCTCACCCGTGACCTCTTCCCCACCTCCACTGCCGCTCTGGGTCAGCCCAGCTCCTTGCCCTGAGCACCATGCCTGCCCCTGGGGTCAAGAACATCTCCTGAGGTTCCTGGCTGGCACCCCCTTCTCAGAGAGGAAACTCTGGAGGTGTGTGCCTGGTTGGGATGTGGGGGGTACCACCCTCACCTTGTGGGGCCCTCTTTTGGGTTGGAGTACTCCTGGTGTCAAAACCACCGCGTTCTGGAAGAAGGAGGAGGAGGAGGAGGCCCGCAGAAGGTCACACAGCCTTTGTGTCCCAAGGCCAGGCCAGGCCCGGGGCTCCCTCCCTGCTCCTCACCCTAGTTGTCCCACCCTGGGTGCCAGGCAGGACCCTCCAGAAACGGAGTGTCCGGCTTGACAGGGGCCCAGAACTGGCAGGATGGGGCTCACCAGATTCAGCCAGCCTTTCTTCCCAGGGCCATTGCGCTGGCTTTTTTGTTGAACATTTTTGAAAGCATAACTGCTCTGAGGAACAGCGCATAAATCACAGGCGCCCGGCCCAGTGAGCACAGCCTGGCAGCCTCCACCCAGATCCAGAAGCGGTGTTCTCAGATCCCCGGAAGGCGCCGCGGGCCCTGGCCGTCGCTGCCCCCGAGGCTAGCCGCTGTCCTGCCTTGGATTCGGCACGGATGGGTTATGCCGGCTTTTCAGTTGGCTCTAAGTGGGGCGGCCGTGTTCTCCGCTTGCTGATGGTTACGCGGGTGCACTCCACCCGTGACGCTGCGTGCGCAGTGGTTCGCGCATTTTCGTTGCAGGCTACTATTCCATCGCGACACCGAGTTTATCCTGTCTTCTGTTGATGGCCGTTGGGGCTTTTTCTGATTTTCAGGTATGACAAACACTACTGTGATAAACATTCTTTTTTTTTTTTTTAAAGATTTTATATATTTATTTGAGAGAGAGAATGAGAGAGAGCATGAGAGGGTCAGAGGGAGAAGCAGACTCCCTGCCGAGCAGGGAGCCCGATGCGGGACTCGATCCAGGGACTCCAGGATCATGACCTGAGCCGAAGGCAGTCGCTTAACCAACTGAGCCACACAGGCGCCCTGTGATAAACATTCTTGTACATGTTTTTAAGTGACTATGCGCATGCATTTCTGTTCGGTATATACTTAGGAGTAGAATTGCTGAACGATGCATTTTGTTCAGCTTTTTTTTTTTTTAAGATTTTATTTATTTATTTGACAGAGAGAGAGAGACAGTGAGAGAGGGAACACAAGCAGGGGGAGTGGGAGAGGGAGAAGCAGGCCTCCCACTGAGCAGGGAGCCCGATGCGGGGCTGGAGCCCGATGCGGGGCTCAATCCCAGGACCCTGGGATCATGACCTGAACCGAAGGCAGACGCTTAACGACTGAGCCACCCAGGTGCCCCGCGTTTTGTTCAGCTTTAATACGTATGGTCAAATGGTTGTGCAAAGGGGTTTTACCAATGTCTACTTCCACCACCGGTGTCGAAGGGCGGTATACGTAGGGGAGAGAGTGTGTGGTTTTCACTGTAGCCATCCTGGTGAGGGTGTAGCGGTATCTTCTCAGGGTTTTATTTTATTATTTTTTTAAGTAGGCTCCATGCCCATGTGGGGCTTGAACGCACGACCCTGAGATTAAGAGCCCCACCCACGCTCTGCCAGCTGAGCCAGCTAGGCACCCCTCGCGTGGTGGTTTTAATTTGCATTTCTTTGACAACTCGAGGGTTTTTTCTTCTTTATTGGTCATTTGGACATGCTCTTTTTCTCATGTTTTCTTCCAGAAGCTTTATTGTTTATCTGTTTGGTTAGATTTGCAATCTTTGTGGCATTGTTTTTTGTGTATAGTGGGAGGTAGGGGTCAAGATGAGTCTTTTTCCATCTGGGTAAACCAGTCGACCCAGCACCATTCATTGAAAAGACCATCCTTTGCCCAGCGCACTGTGGTGTCACCCTTGCCATAAACCAGGTGTCCTACTTGTGGCCTTTTTCTGGACTTTCTCTTCTGTTCTATTCTGTTCCCTTGGTCTGTTTGTCTCCCCTGGGCCAGTACCACACTGTCTAAATTATTAGAGCTTTATGATGGGTCTGGTTAACTGTAGTGTGCCCCCCACCCCTCCTCCTTCCTCCCCTGCACCCTGCCCTCCAGGGCTCCGGGTACCACCCAGGCTCCACCCACACCTCTGTGAACTTCATAGTTTTCTTTAAACCGACTTCCTTTTTCCTTAATATTTCTTAAAGGAAACTGTGCCTCCACTAAATGGAAAGTCATTACTACTTTGCACAAGTACAAGGCCACTGGTAGTAAAGTAAAAACAACAGAAAAGCCATTGACTCTGCCAGGTGCTGGAGTCTGGTGAGGCCTGCTCTTCTTTGGTCAAGCGCTGGGCCGGGGCCACGAGGAATTAAAGGCCCGCTAGACCGAACCGAGCTCCCCCTCAGGGCAGTCCTGGAGAGAACCCCGCCCCGGCAACAGCTGTCTTCCTGAGGGCTTCCCTGCCACGTCAGAGTACCCCCTCAAGTGCTCACGGCGTTAATCCGGGGCCCTGCTTTGGGAAGCCCCGGTGTGAGAGGGAGTCTGGAAGCTTGGGATCCAGCCAAGAGGCTGCAGATTTGGGGCACTTTCCTCAGTGTTCTCATCTATAGAATGGAACGAAGACTCTCTCCTGTGTCTCCCTAGCTGTGGTGGCTGTGGCATCCAGGGAAGGCCCAGTGCTGTCAGCCCCCTGCTGCCGTTGGCTCAGTGTGACCTGCTGCAGGATGAGCCCTTAGCCCACCCCGTGCATAGCCCGGTGGTCCACACTACCTCCCGCAGGCCCAGGGAACATCGGACTAGGTTCCTGGAGGTGGGTCCACACCATTTCCAAGGTGAGGACAGCGGGTCTTGCAGGGCAGGCCCAGGGCAGATGCCACTTTCTTTCCCTGTCACCTGAGAAGCTATAACCAGGTAGGGCTGACAGCCGCTCACAGGGGTTCACGACTTACCCGGGGACGCACAGTGCTAGGTGGTGCAGTCAGGGCTGGAGCTCAAGTCCGACTGACCTGCCAGAAAGCTGGTTGCTCTGAGCTCCCTGGTGAGCACTCTCAGGCCCTTGTTCTGCGCCCAGTCAGCAGCCCCGTGCTTAGTCCGCCGGCCCCACCGGGCCAGGCTGGGTCTGGATTACCTTGCACTTTCCTGCCACTGAGACTTGGCTCGAGCTGTTCCCTCTTTCTGGAATGGCCTTTGTCTTCTACTAAAGAACGGCCAGCTTCTGGGGCCAGGCCTTGCATCCCTCTTGGGGGAATCTCTGAATGACGTGTTCCGTGCTGCCTTGTGTCTTTTGGCCACACTAGACCATGAGGTTCCTTGGGGATGGGGACCCTGAATTGTCGTTGCCCTCCTGGCAGGGGTGTGGGAACGTGGTAGGTGTATCCCAGATGCCAGCAGTGACCCCCGTCAGGAGCGCAGTACATTCTGTGCGGCGGTGTCTCCTTCGATCCTCCCAGAGACCCGGGCCCATTAGCTTTCCTTCCAGACAAGGACCACGCAGACCAGAGAGGGGATGGGGCCTGTCCAGGGTCACACAGCGTAGGAGGACATTGGGAACTAAAGCCAGCACTCCGTTAATAGCTGGAGAAGGGCTGGCTGCTGCGGAGAGAGCCAGGGCGGCGGCCGTGATGCACCCGGGGACGGCAGGGGTGTGGGCACCCGTTGGCACCCAGCCAGCGGGAGTGGGAGGGAGGGGGAGGCCTGGCACAGCGGGAAGGGGCAGGCCCTGCCTTCAGGAGCCCAGAGCGCTGGTGCTGACCCTTTTGGTGGTCCCTGCCACTCTTTGAGCCTGTTTTTCCCACCCAGGAAGGGGTTCCTGCTTCGCCCCTGTCAGCTCTTTCAATACAGATTTACTTTGTCCGCCCCCCAGTGTTGGACCCTGGGGGTACAGAGAGGAGCCGGGGCGGGCCCTGCCCTGCAGGGGCCTAGGCTGGGCTGGGGGGATGGACAAGTCCTGTGCAGGTGGGGTACGATGTAATGGGTGTCGTCACAGGGGTTCCAGAATTGCAGAGGGGAGGGGGCGGGGGGGAGGTCCTTGGGCTGAGCTGCCAAAGGTGACAGGGAATGCACGTGCGGAAGGAACAGTGTGTACGGAGGCCCTGCATACACAGCTTTAGGGAACTGCCGGGACTCTTAGCTCTAACTTGGCGTGGAGAATGAATGGTAGGGGTGGGGTGAGCTGGGGGGGGGGGGGGGGGGGAGGGAAGAGGGCAAGCTGAAGGCAGCCAGGAAGCTCGGACTTTTCCCTTAATGCTGACTCACACACAGTGTGAAGATGCTCAGAAAGGTGAACTGCCCTGCTACCAGCTCAGGCCCAGAGAGAAGAGCTCCCGGATTTGGAAGCTGGGTCTCCTGACTCTTGCTTGATCCACGGCCTTCCGTGGTGATGCCTGCAGCTACAGGGAGAGGGCAAAGCTCAGAGGCTCTTGACTCTATGACCCCCATGGGGTTGTTGACCCAGTAGATGGAGTGGGAGGTGATCGTGGGGCCCTCGGAAGGTGTGGGAGGACAGTCACCATGAGGTGCCATGTGTACAAAGGCTGGGGCCAGAAGAGCCTGACGTCAGCAGGCCAGGGGCAGCCTTGCTGACAGGGGTGCGGCTGGAGAGTGGCCGAGCTGGGGCAGACCTTCAGCCAGGCCTCGCCCCCGTTCTTCTGGCCCAGGCCCAGCCAAGCTTTCCTCTCTGCCCCCACGCCCCTTCTGTCCTCCTCCAGGGAGCGTTCACCTGGCCCAGAACCCTCATTCTCCACTGGTCTGGCTGTGCAACCTCGGCCAGCTTGTTCCCCCTCCCTGGGCCCTCTGGGTTCTGAACATGGAATTGCTAGAGCTGATTTCTGGGATCCTGCTCTCAGCTTCTTTGATCTAATTCTTGCAGCTTTGATTGCTTCCTGAGCAGGCCCTCCGGGAAACTGTGATGCTAATGACTCTCCTGGGTGGCCCCGTGCTGGAAGCCCTTCTCTAGGCTCCCCTCTTCTCTTTCTCTCAGGCCTCCAAGGCTGGGAGGCTGGGTGGGAGGGGGCAGGGTTCTGGGCCTTCCTGCCAGAGAGGTTAAGTGGTTGGACTGAGGTCACACAGCAGCAGGAGCAGGCCCAGTGTGGATGTGGGGCAGAAGGTGCAGCTGTCGTGTGTCCCCTCTGCTTCTCCTGCTTCTCCCTTCCCTGTCGAATCCCTCTTCTTTCCCTTCCCTTGAGGCTGGCTCAGTCAGGGTGTGTGGCCTTAGCCCTTTCTCTGCGCCACATGGTCACTGGGCCAAGGTGGAGGCACCGAGGGATGTGGGTTCAAGTCCAGACTCTGCCATGGGACATGGGCAAGGCTCCTCCCTTCACTGAGCCTCAGTTTTCTTTTCTGAAAAATGGGAGCAATGAAAGATTTGCCCAGCACTGTTTGCAAATGCTGCACGGGACCCTCTTGCCCCCTGGTGTGCACGTGGCAGGTGCCAGAGGGGTGGAGCTTCTCTCTTGGTAGTGAGAGGGGCTTGTCTCCTCTTCTTGTTCCCCTCCCTGTGGCCTGCTAAGCAGTCTTCTCAGCCTTTGGTTAATTATCACCGCATCTTCCAGTTAGTAAAGCAACGTTGTGCCCATTGCAGAGCTGGGAAAATGGGGACTCAGAGAGGTTGAGTGACTTATTCAAGGCCACACAGCAGGTGAGAGGTGCAGCTGGGACTGGCACCCACATCAGACTTGCTGTCAAATTTGTGTTCACCCGGAGCCAGCCTACCTTGCCTTGGTTTCCCTCAGCGGGGCTGGGAAGCCAGGGCCTGTGGCCCGGTGGGGTTAGAGTGTTGCTGCCCTGGGCAGGCCCCAGGACCAGCAGACCCAGGGGCTGTGGAGCTCTGCCAGTGGCCCAGTTGGAGCCTGAGATACGGGGGTTTTCGGTCAGATGCCCGGCTGTCTGTCTGACACGGGGGCTGTTGGTCAGATGCCCGGCTGTCTGAGCACGAGTCAGGGCACCTCGTGTGTCAAGCTGGCTGCTGATCCCCACCCTGCGCCCTCCTCCCAAGGCCTTCCCTGGCCATGTCCAGCCCGTGTGCGTTGTGTTTGGTGAGCACTGGGCTCTGAGCCCGAGGGGGCTGCAGGGAGGCTGCAGACAGGAACAGCCTCCTTCTGTGTCGGGCTCTGTGTAGGGGCCGCATGCTCACAGGGAACCAAGCAAGCAGACCCTACTCCTGGGGCTTCTGGTCTAATGGGTGCCTACGGTCCCGCGCCTCCTGGGACGGGGGTGTGGAGGGAGATGAGTTCAGTTTGGGATTGGTGCCTGTGGGTGCCTGGGCCCTCATCGGGGTGGGCGGGTTGGGGGCCCAGAAGAGGGGTCCAGGATGTATAATACAGGGAGATGGGAGTCATCAGGCAGGGAAGGTGAGCAGAACGCTGCTCGGTGCAGGGCCCTGGGCCCAAGAGGGAGAGGGAGGGCAGGGATGGGGGAAGGGCCAACCAGTGCCACCGCCCCTTGGGGGCCCTGGATGAGACTGTTCAGGAGTGAGTCACGGTGAAGTCTGGGAAGCCTTCAGGGAGAGTCTGGCGTAGGAGATCCGGAGGCCATGGAGTGAGGGATGGGGGTGCCTCAGGGGAGGATAGGTCACTAGGATTAAGGAGCCACGAGGAGATGTTTATTCCAGAAGCAACGGGAAGAAGGCAGTGCTGGAGAGCGGACCTGGGGAATGAATGTGAACGATGGCTAGAGGGGGGCACCCTCCCCACGGGGCAGAAACAGGCCTCTAGATTAAGTGGGGAGGGCCCAGAGGAGGGGGGCTTGGAGGCAGTGCCCCTGCTGTCCTGTGTGTGTAGCACCAGCCAGGGAGCTGCTGAGTCGGCCAGGAGTCTGACTGGGCCCTAGGAGGTCTAGGGAGGGCTGGCGACAAAGGAAGGAGCGGGCGGGTGCGGCCCGGGAGCCCTGAGCGCCTTGCAGGGAGCCCTGAGCGCCTTGCGGGGAGCCCTGGGCCTGTTGGCTTGCAGGCTGGCATTGCCTCCAAGCATCAGACATGGGAGCATTCAGGACGAGGCGTCAGGGCAGTCGGTTCCTGTCCCTGCGTGCATGTGGCAGCTGCGTCTGTCCCCGCCTCTGAGCCTCGGCTCCTGGCCCGTGCGATGCGGATGAGGGTGCCCGCCTCACAGGGCTGCAGGGAGGGGGGCACCCCAGGCTCCCCTGACTCAGCGGGCGGCAGGTCCTCCAGTCTCCTCAGTAAGTGATATCTCCCCTTCCTGTCATCCCAGGGACGTCGGGAGCCGCCCGTGGCCCCACCTCGCTGTCTGCTGCCTTGTCTCGGCCTCCCCTGCTGGAACAGCCGCCACCATGTTCTCGTGTGTGAAGCCCTACGAGGACCAGCACTACTCTGCCCTGAAGCGGGCCTGTCTGCGCAGGAAGGTGCTCTTCGAGGACCCCAACTTCCCGGCCACCGATGACTCGCTGTACTATAAGGGCACCCCAGGCCCCACGGTCAGGTGGAAGCGGCCCAAGGTCAGTGTCTGGTCACGGTTGGAGCTGAGGTGAGCAGGCCCAGACCCGCCCAGTCTCCAGGGGACGGGGCGGTGGCTGGTCATCCCGAGCCCCCAGGTGGCCGGGAAAGCGGAGGGCCCTCCTGCTGTGGGGTCTCGCCCGGATGGGGAGCCGGGGAATCGCCCTCATCCTCGGGCCACCGCTGCCCGGCCAAGACCTTGCCCCCTCTCTGGGCCTCAGCTTCCTCGCAGGGAAAATGGGGCCCTCTGCCCTGCCACCCAAAATAAAACCCAGAGTGGTTTGGGGCTAAAAACGAGGCGACCGTTCGACTCTCGTACAACATAGAGTGACATTCAGGTGCGAGCTGTTTGCCGATTGTTGTAACGATTTTGAGATGGTCGTTTGCTGCAAATGAAAAGTACTCATGATGATGGTTAATCAATACTAAGAACAGCAGTAAGAGGTGACAGTGCCTTCTCGGGTTGTTGGGAGCATTCCGAGAGATGGCAGGTGAGTAAGCGTGGCGCCGCGCCCAGCCCCCAGCCCCCAGCGCCGGCAGCCACACTGTTACCGTTGAGGATGGCGAATCCGCGGCATCCGTCTGGCTGCTCCCCGTCCCGGCCTTGGTCGCTGACGCCAGAATGTGTCGAACAGAATTGTTTGGCCTCGTGACACGATTCCACCCACTTTAACCCTGATCCCTGCGTGTGAGGCCCTGGGCCCCGGGCCACCGGGCGGCTGCTGGCTCTGAGCTGGTCACACAGGACGGATGTTGGTGCAGGGCGCCGTGCTGTGCCCTCTGCCCATAGTCAGCGGAGGCATCTCAGGGTCGAAGGGGGGAGGAGGCACCGTGTGGAAAAGGCGGGAGACTTGAAACCCTCAGGCTTATTTGGGACATGGCAGGAGCATCGGGGAAGAGGGAGCCTGGGTCCTGGGTTCGGTGGGGCTGGTGTGCCCTGGGGCAGTGGGAGCCCGAGAGGGTGGTGGGGGGGGGCGGGGGGCGCGAGGTTTTCAGCAGGGTGTGACGGGGGCAGATTTGCATTTTATGAAGTTCCCTCCGACCTCCTAGACATTTTGGGAAAATGGGATTCAGTTTTCATGTTCCTCTCCTAGGCTGTGATCTCAAGTCCCTTCCAACTCAAAAAATTCTGTGTATTTTCTTGGACTGGGGTACTTGAGAGGTAGAGGCACTGAGGCCAAGGCGGGAAGGCGCATGCCCCGATTGCCCTGGGGAACCAGTAATTGAGCCAGGCTGGGACCCAGGAGTCCTGCCTGCCGTGGCCCTCTGCCCGACACCTCGGTTCTCCGGAACTCCCAGGAGCCTCCTGGCCAGGCCACAAGATTCCTGCCTCTCAGGCCCCCTGCGCCCACGCCTTCCTCTCTCTCCTTTGTCTGGTGGGTGGGGAAGGAGGCTAGCCTCAAAGGGCCTTTGTGAGGCCTTGGGTGTGCATGGAGGGGAGACACTCTCTGCCTTCCTCTCGCTCCACCCCCTTGCTGCCCCTGTCCTGCCCTCTGGCCAGCACGCAGACATTTTAGATCCGTGGCCCTGGAAGGACGCTGGCGAGGCATGGCTGGGGAAAGGTGGGTTTGGTGTGGTGAGAGGAGGAAATGCCAGTCTGCCTGGGCTCAGCAGCCCCCTGCTGTGTGATCCTGGAGGAGTCACCTGCCTTCTCTGGGCCCCTTTCCCTGCCAGTTTGGGAGTCCTGCCATGCTGCACCCTCCTTCATGGCCTTCCTCACTGGGCGTGGTGTTTGGTCCTTTCTAGACCCCGGCAGAGGAGGAGCAGACCCTCCCTGCCCTGCCCGCGGAGGCCGGTGACAGGCGGCTGGTGGTGGTTGGTGCTGACAGGGAGACATCTGAGTGCAGCCCATGGGTGGCGGTGGGGGATGGGTTCTGGGTTTGGGAGGCAGAGTTCAAGGCTAGGCATAGCTGAGTGGGGTGGGATGAGGAGCTGAGATGGGGTGGACCAGGGTGTGTTGGACGGTGCGTGTGTAAGCAGCGCCTGCTGGGTGGTGTGGGGCTCGTGTACTGGGCAGGCCCTCACCCCACGGTCGGAACGGCTGGTTGGTGGGGCAGGAAGTCAGGCCTGGCTTGCCTCAGGCCGGCGGGGCGAGGCCAGCCTGGTGGGGTGACCATTAACTCCCAGCTGCTTGGTCCTTGGCCAGTGGGATGGAACTTTGTCCCGAGGCAGCTGTGTTTCCATGAAGTCTTACTTCCTGGGGCTTGTGACCGGACTGTTTATAAACAGAGCAAAAAACTCCTTCTGGACAGCCCCTGGGAAGGCCGCCTTCACTCCCATCACACCTCCAGCCCTTCTCTTTAAGTTGGTCAGTGTCATGGTCTCTTTGTTCTTGAGGATCTCCTCAGTCAGCCTCCCTCCCTGCTGGCCTTCCCTTTGCTTTCTCCCAAAATGGAATGAGAAGGCCGGTTTTTGAGCCAGATGGACTTGGCCCTACCTCCCAGGAGGGTCATGGGAGGTGTGACCTTGAACAAGCCACTTCCTCTCCCTTGGCCTCAGTTGCTTCATCTGTAAAGGAGAAGACTAACTCTTGCTGATCATGGTTTCTGGAGGTTGAAATGACCTGAGATATCTGTGGTGTTACATATGGGAGGCAGATGACAAACCGGCTCCCTCTCTTGCCCACCTGCTCCTTGCTAACCCTATGCTGGGGACCCAGAGCTGGCCCTGCTGGAAAAGAGCCATCTCCTGTGGACTCTGCAGGTGGGGCCAGGCCTCGCCCACCTCTTCCCTCATCCAGGGCACCTGCCTTAGGCCCACACCCTCCTCTTTCCTCTGGGTTCATTGTTTCTTTTTTCCTTCCAGTTGGCTAAACACAGCCTTCCCCACAGGCCTGGCCAGGGAGATAAGAGAAGGAGTCTGTCATCAAGGCCTGTGACTCAGGGGGAACCCTGAGGGTGTGGATGTTTGAGGGGCTTCCTCCTCTCTCAGGCCCGAGGCCTTTGCAGGGGCCCCTTTTCGTCTCTGTGGGGACCGAGTACTCCCTGTCCCATCCAGCACTCTGCCTCCCCCCATGTCTGGAAATAAGTTTGCAGGTCCTTTGGTGGAGCCAAGAAGGGAACAAGTAGGGGTTCTACAAACAGACGTTGGTTTTAGGAACCCCCCTCCCCCCGGAATTTTCCCGCAGTGGCCTGGTGTTCCCCAGCCCCAAGTCCTGGGCTCACGTTCATCATACCAGCATGTGGAGAAGACCCCACTCCTTGGCTGTGCTGGGATTTAGGCCCCTTTATGCCACAGAACAGGTAGTTTTGCTGGGGCCAGCCATCCGGGCCATTGTCCCGCCCAGGAACGATTCCCTTCTGGGCACATGCTCAGGTGGCCTTACAGGACGGGATTGCTGGGGGTGGGGGGGCACGGGATGGCTCTTACTCCTGAGAACCTGCCCTTTTTCCTGTCCCAGGCAGACGGACTGCTTTCTTCCTGGGCCTCACTGTCCCCGGTTGTGTGGTCCATTCCTGCTGGGATCTTAGATTGCTGGGGGGCGGTGACAGATGAGCAGGGGGCGGGAGAGAAATGTGCCCCGGATCTGCTGTCTTGCTGCATGCCTGTTTGTACACCGGGCCTGCAAACCTGAAATTCTCCTTGTGCCCCGGAGGGAGATGGTTCTGGGCTATGCCCTGTGTCCAGTGGAGCTGGTCTGACAGGCTGAGGGGCCAAGAGGTGAGAGGTGACTGTGGGTGTAGATGGCCGTGCCCCAGAGAGAGGTTCCTGGAGCAAAAGAGCCGTCACTTCCCAGCCCTGGGGGATGGCTTGGTCCGGGGCTCCCCGCAGATGCCTGTCTGGCCCAGTCCTGCGAGCCACTTTGCCCTCCCTTGCTCCCGGGGAACCCACCTGCAGCCCCAGCAGCACCTGCCAAGGCCTGCTCCTGACGCTAGTAGTGGGCAGAGTCGGGCCTGGCCCTGTCCTGGAGCTCGCAGGCTGGTGGGAGTGACCCAGAGTGTGGATAGTGATGGGAGGGAGCACAGGGGCCAGGAGCCCACGGGAGCATGGTGTCAGGGGTGGCATGTGTCTCAGTACTGTGGCTGGATCCCTTCTTGGGGTGAATTTGGAGTCCCTATTTCTTTCCAGAGACCTCCCTACCCATCGGCCCTCTCCACGCCTGCTCTGTTGGTGTCACTGCCTCCAGGCAGTCTCCTTTGATCTCTCCCTGGCTTCCTGCTGTCATAGCTGTGCTCACGTGGAGGGTCATAGTCAGGCTGGTCCTCCTCAGGGGCTGTGCCCTCAGGCTGGGAACTTCCCTGACTAGCTCTGTGCTCTGTGCCTGGGAGAGATGGAAGGACAAACACAGGTCTTGAGATCCTGGCCCTAAGGGTAGATGAGCGTCTGGGCTGCCCCGACCCCTCGGTCTCATTTTAGTATAGCAGCACCCCTAAGCTGGGCTGAGGACAGGTGCCGGGGGTGGTGGGTAGGAAGCAGGGTGGCTTTGTCTCTCGGGAGTCCTAGCCCCCTGGAGGCTGTGGTGCTGGCCTGCCTGAATTTGGATCTCACTTCACCTTTTCCTCTGTGGCCCCAGGCAAATGACTTAACCTCTCTGTGCCTTAGTTTCCTCATCTGTGCCAGAGCCCTGTTCTGGGTGGCAGGGCCAGGCTGGGATGGTCGGACCTGCCCCACAGTTTGGCCCCCGCGGTCCCTGCTCAGCAGGGCGGAGGAGAGCCCTAGTCAGGGAGCCCAGCCGACCTGGGTTCTGTCCCATTGGCCCACTTACTGCCATGTGACCTTGGGCGTCACTGCCTCCTCCTGGCCTTGCCATCCTCCTCTGCGGACCACCAGGCAGTCATGTCTCTCCAGCGCCTTGGCCAGGAGGATCTGAAGGGGAGGGTACTAGGAGGTTACCTCTGCAGATCCTGGTGATGCCAGGCTGTGGCTGCCTCCCCTCCCATCTCAGGTGGGCATGTGGCTGGGATCCTCCAGATATGAAGCACCCCCCACTCCCGCCCTGCCTGCAGGGAGGCGGATGCTAAGTCATGGCTCCCTCGGGCTCCAGTGCCGGTCTGCGTGCAGGCCAGGGCCTGGGAGAGAAGATAAGGAGGGCAGCAGGGAGGGAGGTGGGCTTCTTCCTGCCCTGCTTCCTGATAGCATGGCCTCTGCATGTTTCCAGCCTCACTGGGTTCCCGTGACCCGGGGCAGTATTACTCAGACCTGGGGCATGCCACAGTCCATACTATGGGGAGCTGTTCACGCCCTCAGGAGTCTGGGCCTTCAATCTGGTCCTCCAAACACTGGTTTTCCTGGGCAGAGGTGGCAACAGGAGTCCCAGACGCCTTAGTGAGAACCCGTAGCCCTTTGCCCCATTTTCCCTGCGGAGTGCCCGGCTCCCGTAATCCGTGGAGTCCTTACAGAGCCCTGCAGGGAGAATGATCTGCCCCCTTTGCACAGGTGGGGAAACAGAGGCTGAGAGAGGTTGAGCCCCTGGCCCGAAGTTGCACAGCCATAAATGGGCCTTCCTGACTCTGCTACCTTCTGCTGGCTGCCTGTGGTAGGACCTCAGTAGCTCTCTGTGGTGGAGGCAGGCCCAGCTGTGTGTGGGGCATGTGGTTCAACCTCTCTGGGCCTCGGTCTGCTCATCTCTACAATGAGCACAGTGCCTACCTCTCAGGATCGTGGTGAGGATGGATCATGGCACCAGCAGGATGCCAGGCACACGGAAGGCCCGTTTCAGTGTTCACCACCTCCCTCTCAGCTCTGTGGAGTGAAGATGCTTCGGGACACAGGTGGGCACCTGGGTGCCCCGAGCAGAGACCTGGACTGTGAAGGGGGAAGGCAACCGCCTTCATACCCAGCCCTGTCCCCGCCCGGCCCCTCTGGCCCACACTGGCCACACGAAAGGCCCTCCGGGAGCTCTGCTCGGCATTGCTTGCTATGTGTCCTTGACAAGTCACTGCCCTTCTCTGAACCTTCTTCATTCCTCGTCCGTAAACTGGAATAACAACCCCACACTCCTCAGGTGGGTCGAGGGTCCAGTGAGACAGCCTGAGGCTGTGCCGGCCCCGGACGTGGCACGGTCAGCTCCCTGCTTCTCCCCTGCCCTTTGCCACTCATTCATTCCCTGAGTTTGTTCTTTGTTTCTGTGCGGGGCCCCCACCCTCTTTGTGACTGGGGGCCCCTGAGGGTGGGCTGGTGTGGGCACTGCAGGGTTGCTGCTGCTAGGGGAGGGTAGGAACTGACCCTTTGCTGGTTGGGGAAGAGCACAGAGGGCAGGAGGAAGGGGGTGCCCCGGGGCCAGTCCCCCTAAGTCCTCCACAGCATCTTTTCATCGTCGAACCTCTGGCCCTGAAGGGCAGACTTTTTCAGCCAGGGGAAGGGAGAAGGGCGTCCCAGGCAGCACCTGGGGGGAGCTGGATTTGGAGAAACCGGCCACACGGGGCCCCCAGTCTGCAAGGGGAGGCGGGCGAATCTCCACACTGACAGTGAGGTCTCCGCTTGGCTTCTCTGCAGGACATATGTGAGGACCCCCGCCTCTTTGTGGATGGCATCAGCTCCCACGACCTGCACCAGGGCCAAGTGGGCAACTGCTGGTTTGTGGCGGCCTGCTCGTCGCTTGCCTCCCGGGAGTCACTGTGGCAGAAGGTGAGGCCTGGGATGGGGCCCTCGCTGCCGGACAGGCGAGGTGCAGCCTGACTTTATGAACACCTGTGCGGTGGGGGGGGGGGGGTGACACCACGGCTCCCGGCATTGGCTGAACAGCAGAATTGCTGGCCCCTCACCTGCCGGCTTAGGCTCTCCAGGGCCGGGTGCTGGGAATCTCTGTAGCTCCCAAGGGCATTCTCATGTGTCCCCACCTGAACCCTGGGGGCCCACGGTGTTCCTGGAGCCACCTGGCAGAATCTGCACCTGTGAAATGTGGAAACTGCCTGAATCAGGTGCAGTGTGAGAAGACCCCACTAACTGGGGCTCAGGAGGCCCCCTGCCAGTACCTGCTGTAGAGACTTAGCCAGTCCTTGTCCTTGTCTTGGCCTCAGTTTTCTCACTTGTTCAGCGGGAGTAATCCAGCTGGTTTTGTTTCATGATTCGTGGTTCCAGGTGCTGATGTTCTGGACCAGCACCAAGGGCTTAGGTTGGAAAGAACTGGCTCCGGTCGTGACACTTCGCCCTCTTGTGGCGGCACTTGGCAGTGCAGCCCTTTAATCCCACACTGAGAGCTCCCTTCCCGGGGAGGCGGGGAGGCTGGGGTAGAGGCTGGACTGCTGGTCTCTATGGAGTAATCCATCAGGACTGCATGCTGGGTTCCTGTGCTAGCAGATACCAGTCCCCTGCGCATCCCTGCCCTTCCTGCCCTTGCTCTGAGGAGCTAGCAGCAGGGCTTACAAGCTCTGGGCATGTCAGCCTTATGGCTTAGGTTGAAGCCCTTGCCTCACCATTTGGTAGCTTTATAATTAGCTCCGTTTACTCATCCGAAAAACCAGGATGTGAGGGTAGCTCCTATCTGAGACACTTCTCAAAGGGCCTGTGCAGTGCAGTGCCCAGTGAATGGTGACAGCATTACCCGTGTTTTGATAATTAATATTCATAGAACATAATGGGTATTTCCAGGCAAGCAGGGAGCGTCCCTCAGCCATCAGAGGGAGCTGTGCCCTTAGCCGGGGCTGGGACTGTGTTAGGTGCCCTACTCTCATGTCTTCTGAACGGGGGTGTGACCTTTCAAAGCCACCCCAGGGTGGGTATCCCTGGGATCTGGCTCCTGATGGTCCTGTGGACACAGGTGCTAGAGGGCCCTAGCAAAGGTCACTGCTGCAGCCTATAGATGGGGGTGGTTGTAGGATGTCCAAGCTGGAAAGGCCTCAGAGTGCCACATGCGGGATCATTTCACTCATGGGCCTCAAGGACCAGAGAGGGTTGGGGCCTAGTGCTGTTCTCTGGATGCTGTTCTCTGTCCTCGCCCCCCTGTCTCCAGGTTCCAGGCTCCTTCTCTGGGCCCAGAACTAGGTCCCCCAGCCTCTGAGCCCGTCCGCAGCTAAGTCGGGGCTCAGTCTGGGGCTGACAGTGGCACTCAGGGATCCTGTGGGGCTGGCCCTGTACTTCCCACCCTGCCCTATAATCCCCTGTTTACCTGTGGTCTCCCTTCTTGAGGTGAGCTCCCCGTGGGCAAAGCTGGCCCAACTATGTCTTCCCACTGAGCCCAGCAGGATCCTGGCCCAGAGAAGGCTCGAGAAAGTTTTGAGAACAGAGCCCCTCCCCAAACTGTTGGACCGAGCTGCTGGGCAGCAGCTCCACGGCCAGCCCTCCTACCCTGTGCCTCCTGGGGCCTTCAGTGGGGCCAGAGCCTGGCCCACCGTGTCTCCTCCCGGGGAATGGGCTCGCTGGTCATTTGTAGGGAGGAGGCTCCGCCTACCGTGTGTCCTGTCCTGGGCCTGGCCTTCGGCGGTGCCGCAGGTACCCCATCTAGTGAGTGGAAGAAGGGGCCCAGGACCCACAGGCAGGAGGACTGTCATTGATGCTGTGGCGGGTCTGTGTTTATTTGTCTCTGGGCCGAAGCTTCTGCCTGCAGGGTAACAGGACACCTGGCCTGGCTGGTCTGGAGGCTTTAAGGGCCTGGAAGCTGATCTCCAGGAGCTCGGGTCCCCGGGAGGCTGGAGCAGAGCAAGGTGCTCTTGGCTAATTGCACTCTGCCTCCTGGTGCTTCTGTGGTGACAGCTCCTGGGCCCTAGAAGGAGGTAGGGGGCCCTGGGGAGCTTATTACTGCCTTACCTCCCTTCCTGTCCCTGCTGACTGGGCCCTGTTTGTTGTCAGCCCTCGCTTTAGGGCCCATTGCCCTGCAGGGCCTCCCCTGCCCCGTCCTGTTTTCTCCATGGAACAGGGGTGCTCAGCCTGAGCTGCACCCCCACGCCCGCCAACCACTTCACTGTGGGGATGCTGACCCTCAGGATGCTGGTACACCATGCCCTCAACACACAGTACCGCCTCCTCCAGGAAGCCACCCCTTTACCTCTTGGTGCAGCCTGGGGCTGATGGGCACAGGATTTGAAACCAGCCAGACCTGGGTTGGATGCTGGCTGGGTCCCTTGTTGTTGTGTGACACTGGGCAGGGAAGGTTCCTTCTGGGCCTTGGTGTGAACCTGACCTTTCTAGTCCCCAGAGTTGTAGGAGGATGAACGGAGCCTGCGGTGGGGGAGGGTAAGCCTGTGGCATTTAGTGACAATATACCCGTGCTAAATCCCCTCCCTCCCCGCCTCTGGGTTCCCCACCTGTCCCTCTGTTCTACAAGACACCTCTTGGCAGTGGGCCTCCCCCTCCTATGGGATCCCTGGCAGGGGCATTATGGTCTCCCCACCTCATCTGTCCATTCTGTGAGGGCGAGACAGTGGACTTCAGGTGACTGGGTTTTGTGGACCAGAAATCAGGATGTGACAGTGGGGTGGAGCATTTGCCATCAGGCCTGGTTCATTCTGGGCGCTCACCTCCCCCAGAGCCTGGTGCAGGCCCTGGCATGGGGCAGGCCCGATCCCTGCTCCGAGCCTCAGGCGCCCCTGGCCAGAGGAGGAAAGCTGAGTGGAAGTGAGTGCCTGGCTGTCTGAGAGGGAGTGTTGGGGGGTGGCCGGTCCTGGGGCACGGCCGGGGGAGGGATGTGGTGGCAGGACTCAGTTCCACTTAAAATACTCCCCCGCCCCTGTTATCCACGCAGCTCATGCCCGTGAGCTACAGAGTTCATTCGGCCCTGGTAACTGAGCACCAGCTGTGTCCCACACCATTCCAGGCCCGGGGACTGAAGATGTGCACGGGTACTATGTCGCTGAAGGCTTGCTTTAGCCAGAAAGAACCAGGGTTAGGGTTTGCTATGTTTCCTTCGAGACTGTTTCTCCAGTTGGGGTTAAAGAGGCGTTTGTTTTGCTTTTCAGTACACAGTTTTGCAATCACATATTGCTGCTCTTCTCTGTTCATTCCTACGCCAGGCTTTAGTGGGTTTTCCCAAGGTGTCTGGTGGCCGAGCAGAGAGCTGTGGGTGGCACTGGGCCCAGCCCCACCCACAGCCTCCTGCCCCCTTCCTCTCCTCCCTTCCCACTCGGGCCTCTCCTGCCCCGCCTGTCTGAGGCCCAGGCCCCGGACGCCTTCCACCCTCAGCCTCCTCCTGCAGGTTGGCAGCCAGCCCAGGCTGAGCCCAGGCTCTCCTCAGGGGCGTGCAGCCCCTGGGTCTCCCCACCAGTAGAAACCGAACACCTCCCCCAGCATCCTGCAGGTCCGGAGAGGGGGTGGGCGTTCTCTCTTTCCTCAGTGCTGCTTCCAGAACGCACCCTCAACTTGGAAGCCCCTACAGGCTCATGCCGTTGGCTCCCCACGCCCCCAGCCCTGCCCACCTTGTTGCCAACCCCTGTGGACCATCTCCCACTCGGTCACCAGGGACTTGGCACCTCTAATTTCCCGGCCTTTTCCACCCAAGTGCTGCTGTGTCCCAGGGATTACCGCGCCCATGTGGCTGACGCCCTGCCCTCATCATCCTGGCCTCAGTTCCTGTTTGTGGCTCCATCAGACTTTACCATCAGCCGCCTCGGCCTCCTGCCTCCATGGCGGCCACAGCCCACGCCTACATCTGTCCTTCCCGCAGGTGTTCCGCCGAAGGACCAGTGTCCTTGGCCTCACCTTCCAGGCGTGTCCCTCATCCTGCACTTCGACACACACCTGCCCCTAAACCTCGTTTTGGCTTCAGTCAGTGTCTGTGTACTCTCCCCATCTGCACATCTTCCTCTGGTTGTCCTTGGCCTTGGGCCCTATCATCAGTTCTCTTCTCAGTGCCATTCATTCATTCATTCATTCATTCATTCATTCATTCATTCAACAAGCATCTTCTGAGGGCCTCCTATGTGGCAAGCTCTGTTCTAGGTGCCAGCTTAACTTAACAGTAATTCCTCAGTTGTGTTGTTCCCTCTCCTCTGCAGGTGCAGAGTGAAAGGTTCTGGGAGGGTCAGGCAGTTAGACATCTCGCATCCTCTCGAATGCCCTTGGGGGATTGCCACCAGCGACCCCCAGAACTGACCTCAGGGCTTGAGATATTATCTGCTCACATGCTCTGTCCCCGTTGGTCACCCCCTGCTGATCAGGTAGCCAAGATCTCACTGACTGATTTAGCCTCCATCTAGCAGTTACTGTGCTTGTGGTCCACTAGACCCTTTAGATTGTTTTCAGTTGTTACACTTGGGCCTGTGCCTCTGTCCTCTTTTCTGTGTGTGGCGTGTCATGGCAGCTTCCCCTCTCCTCTCTCCCACGCCCAGATACACTCACATATTCCAGTTCTTCCATTTACTGGAATATACTAGCCGAGCCCCCCGGTTCTGCCTCAGGCACTGCAGATGCAAACATCTGTCAGATTCTTCCTCAGCCTCAAGTCTCCTGGGGGAAACTGAGGCTTGATGTGGGTGGAATAAGTGCTGGGATTTTAGTGGGAGGAGACCCGGGCGTGTTGAGGCAGGGCCAGCGGGCAGGAATCCTGCAGGTCAGTGATTCTCACAGGCTCTGGGCCGGCAGCATCAGCATCCCCTGGGAGGCTGGTAGAAGTGCAGATGCCCAGGCCTCGTCAGCCCTATTAAATCAGAAGCGCTGGGGGTAGAGCCCAGTGATTGTGTTCTGAGTCCTGCAGGGGATTCTGATGAGATCTAAACTTTGCGCAGGGGTTTAGGTGAGAGGTGGTGGTGGTGGCCAGGCCAGTCCTGGCAGTGGGGCTGGCCGGGAGGGCTCCCAGGGTCCCTGGGAGGCAGAAGGAAGGCCTTGGTGGTTGAGTGTGGAGGGGTGAGGCTGAGGTGAGGGTGAGGTGGCTGCACATCTCCGATCAGTTGAGTGTGGAGGGGTGAGGCTGCAGGCTCTGGCTGGGGTGACTGCACATCTCCGATCAGCAGGACCGCTCCGTTCCTTGTCCCCCCTACCCTCCCGCCAGGGGGTCTTCCAGTCTCTCCAGCGAGCACCTGCTCCCCACCCCCTTCCCCTTCTCACTGCCCCGTGCAGGCTCCCTTCTTCACAAACAAGCCCTTCCGAGGTCGTCAGGTAGTCAGGTAGTCAGGGCGGTTACCACAGCAGTTGACATCAGCAGCCTGGTCCCCGAGGAGCCTGTCGCCCTCCCGCCCGTGGCCCGTGCCTCCATGACTGCCTCTTGGAGGAGGGGAGAGGAGGCGCTGGGGGCCTCCCACCCCCGTTTGAGGACTGGGCAGGGCAAGGAGGGGAGGGGCCGGGGGAGGGCCGAAGGGTAGCGGGGCGTCCTCGGGGGCCCTCTGGCCCTGGCGGCGAGGCCCCGGCACAGCGCGCTCCTAGGCGGCCGCGCGAGGAGCGGCGGCGGCGGCGGCGGCACCCGGGCATGGCGGCGGACGGGCCGAAGCAGCCGCAGCTCAGCATGCCCTTGGTCCTGGACCAGGACCTGACCAGGCAGATGCGGCTGCGCGTGGAGAGCCTGAAGCTGCGCGGGGGGAGGCGCCAGGACGGCGAGAAGCTGCTGCAGCCCGCCGAGGCCATGTACCGCCTGGACTTCGTCCGGCAGCAGAAGCTGCAGTTCGAGCGCTGGGACGTGGTGCTGGACAAGCCCGGCAAGGTCACCATCACGGGCACCTCCCAGAACTGGACGCCCGACCTCACCAACCTCATGACGCGCCAGCTGCTGGACCCCACTGCCATCTTCTGGCGCAGGGAGGACTCGGACGCCATGGATTGGAACGAGGCCGATGCCCTGGAGTTTGGGGAGCGCCTGGCGGATCTGGCGAAGATCCGCAAGGTCATGTACTTCCTCCTCACCTTCGCCCAGGGCCTGGAGCCCGCCGACGTCCAGGCCTCTGTGGTCTTTAACCAGCTCTGACGGCAGCTCCTGGCTGCTGCCCCCTCCCCGTGCCCGCCCGCCCCGTCCCCTGCCCGCACCCCCTTCCCCGAGGCATGTGTTTGAGGACATTCTTCTAGCTGCTGGCCTGTACTCAGCTTGCCCGGGACCCGCTGAGCCTGTGTCCTTCCTCCTCTCCTTTCCCCGGTGCTGGCACTCCTGCTCATGGGAGGAAGATGCAGAGGCCCTGTAGTCTAGAAGCTGACCCGACTGCCGCTGCTTCTGCTGTAGACCGTGGAGGCCCGGTCGGGGCCAAGCATCTGCCTTCTCTCTGCTTCGTTGTCCGGAGAGCGACTCAGAACGAGAGAGACAGACACCGAGAAAGAGAGATCCAAAGCGCCAGCCGCCGGGCTTCCTCGGGAGACGGAGAGACGACGGAGCAGCCCCCTGGGGAATCCGCAAGCCTTTGCTGCCCTCCTGGCCGCAGCGCCCTTTGCTGAAGTCCAGAGGTGCACAGTGAGCCTGAGGACCCAGGAAGGCACTGCTCCTGGCCCGGGCCTGGCGTGGTCCCATGACGCCTCAGGGGCCTCAGGACTTCAGGCAGCGTTGCCGTGGGGGCTGATTTGGGGCGGTGGGGAGCGGCTGACAGGCTCGAGGCTGTGCTTGCCCGTTCTTGCTCCTCTGAGGACTCCAGGAGGGCGAAGTGACAGGGACGGGACAGATGAAAAAGTTAACAGAGATGCATCTGTCTATACACGTGCATATATATTGAGAGAGAGCGTGCAGTGTTCATGTGGCTGTGTTCCAGAGTCTGTACCTGCCCTGCGAGCAGTCTGATTTTAGATGATCTATTATGTATCGGCCAGCTGGCTCATGGGTGGCCCTTAGCAGGGGCTTGGTCAGGATGACCTTGGGGAGGGGGGCCTCCTGAGCTGAGAGCCTTTGAGGTTCATACCGTGAAGCAGGGAAGAGCACAGTGAAGGGGTTTCCCTCTGCCTGGGGGAAGCAGGGTAGAGGGGTCCAGAGCCCTGGAGCTGGAGACGTTAGATTCTTTGGGGCCTCAGGTGTCCCTGCTGGGATGTCAGGTTTTTTCCAGGTCCCTGGGCAGGAAAGGCACAGGCCCAGGGGGCACCTCAGGAAGTGCCCCCAACACCCTGTCTCTAGGCCAGCCCTGTTTTTTTTCTTTTTTGTCAGGAACAGGCCCGTGACATTTTCCTCACGAAGCAGAGCCACTGAGCGCCGCGGGGCCCTACGAATAGACGAACCGAGAGACAGAGGGCGAGAGCCATCCTCAGTGGTTGGGGCTGCTGGGAGGCTGAGCTCCCACTCTGGAGGCCTGCAGACAGGAGTGGGGTGTTGGAGTTGGGATTCTTTAGGTGGGGATTGGCTGTGGTCCTTTCTGACTCTCAGCTCTCGGGCCTGTTCCCGGCTGGGCTTGCCCGCCCATCTTCTCTGTTGACAGCTAGGGGTGTCCAGACTCCTGGAGATGGCCTTGCCCTTCGCCTCTCTGCTTGACCTCCCCCTGCAGCTCGGGGGGCCCTCGTGGTGCAGGCTGCCTGTACCCCCACCCTGAGCCACCACATCCACCCCATGCACTGTGTGTCCCCAATAAAGCCTCTGTGTCCCCACCTCGTGGTGTGCAGTCTCTCACCGCGAGCCACCCCTGCCCCTTCAGGAGCTCTGACAGCCCTCTCGAGCCCTCAGAGCCCTGAGCATGCCCTCCCGCGCCTTCTCCCGCATTCCCTTCAACTCCTGCTGCTTTCAGAGATGAGGCCTCGAGCAGTCCAGGGACTGGCCCAAGGTCAGACATCAGGATGGAGTTTAGAACCGGGTCTCCTGACACCCAGCCAGGTATTAACACCCCTGACAGTTTTTCCCCCGTGGCCCCCAGACCAGCCTCTGTCTGGAGCGTGGAGCCATGCTGAGGCCCCAGGGAGGTGCCGTCTGGTCCAAGCCATGCACAATCTCCAGTCTCCCCCGACTTGTAGGGTGGCTGGGCAGGGGGCAGACGGGACGGGGAGTGGCATGGTTGGGGTGGGGTGGGGTTAGGCCCACGTCCAGGTTTCACTCAGCCTCTGTCACCAGTTGAACGCACGTCCTCAGGCGGCCCCCTGCTGACCACCACATCACCTTAACATCACCTTAGTGCCCCACTTGGCCTTTCTCTAGAGCTCTTTCCCCTTGTCATCTCTCTGGAGCTCACTCAGTTTTTGGACAGAGACGAAGAGGCCCAGAAAATGAGGCCATCTGCCTGAAGTCACAGCAGGCCTGGAGGGGCCAAAGGAGGGGTACGTGTGTGGACCAGGCTCTGGGTCTGTGGCCCCCTGGGGTGGACAGGGGCAGTGCCCCACCCCTCCTGAGGGCCCAGGCCCGGGCGAGGCCAGCTTCCCAGGGACCGAGGTCAGGTCCTGCTTCAGAGGCCACACTTGGGGTTTTGCTTGGGAATGACCCTTGCTTTGAAATGCTCTGCGCAGCCAGGTCTCCCTGCGCCGTCCTCCACTCCGAGCCCTCCCCAGAGCAGCTGCGGTTGCCTTGTTTCCCTTCCCCAAGCCCTGCCCTTCCGGCCCCGGCCTCCATCCACTCCTGAAGATGCCTTTGGAAGGGGTAGGGGCAGCAGAGCCCAGCCCTTCCACCCCTGCTCTCCTCCTTGGCTCTGCATCCGAGACTGGCCGTGGGGAGTGCCGGAAGTGGGAAATGAGGACCCATTTTCCAGGAAACCCACAAGAAACCATAGAGTGAAGAGACCTATCGTCTCCTGAGCTTCTGCCTCCCACTGAGGCAGTGGGTGCCGTGCTGAGGGGCCCGCCACTGACCACCGATGTGACCCTAGGCAGCCTCCTGGGCCTGTTGGCAGGGGCTAATGATGGTGCCTCCTTGTAGGGCCCATGTGAAGCTTAAATGAGTTAATGTTAGTGAAACACTCAGGGCGTCGGGAGCTGGCACACGGCACCCTCTCTCCATTTGCTCATCGTGACTCTCCCAGTCACTGTAGATGCATGGTCTTACTTTGCAGTTATTCTGAGAGGAGTGTCCGCAGCACTGATTTACAGAGCAGCAGCGCAGGGTTCAGAGAGGGGAAGTGAGTTGCCCGAGGTGGCACAGCAGCCCAATGCTTCTGGGAGCGGGCAGTGTGGGGTGGAGGGACAGGCGGGGGCCTGGCTCTGGTTGGAGAGTGGACGAGAGGGCATGGATTCTCCTCCCATAATCACTGGGCTCAGAGTGGCCCAGCTGAGGGGATCTTTAGCCCCCACGGTGCAGCTGGGCAGCCCAGCAGGAGGGGGCCTGACCCAAGCCTGGGGTCCCACCCGGGTCTCTGAGCATCTGGCTGTGCCCTGTGGACAGGAACCCCCAGGCCCCTGCAGATGCATCAGGTCCTCTCTCCGGGTGGTGAGCGACGGGGCTCTGCGCTCCCGAGGGTGTGCGGAGTAGGGGTGGGGGGCCCAAGCTTCCTGGCCTCTTCCCGTCGTGGCATCTGAAACCCAGGAATTTGAGACTCTTGGAATCAGAAGCTGAGAACTGAGGAACTTCAGATGCTTGGAACCAGGCATCCTCTAGTTTGGGGACTCACCCACCTGACTTGGGTAACACAGGAACTGCCCCCCTGCAACCCTTCAGCCCTCAGCCCTGCTGGCCTTTTGCAGAAATGCCCCCAGCTGGCCCTCTGGGCTCCGGGGCAGAAATCCGCGAAAAGCTCCTTCCCCATGCCACACCTGCACACACACTGACATTCACGCACTTGCACACTCACACGGGCGTGTCCCACTGGCCAGAGTCCCAGGAGGATTTGAGCCAGGAGCGTTCCAGGCACCAGGGCCCCATGGCGCCCGCATCGCCTGAGCTTTCTGGGCTGATTCTGCAGTGGGTGCCGCGGGGGCCTCCAAATCCCACACAATCCTTGCCTGGCCGCCAGCTCAGCCTAAGTAAGGGCGTCGATCCCTCAGGCCTCTCTTTTCCCATCTGCATGGGGGGCTGTTGTTGAGGTTTCCCCCCAGGAGGGAGGCTGACCAGGTCACCTGAGCTGCCCACCAGCCCCAAGGTTTGCAGACTTGTGTGGGTGCACCTGCCTGTCCTGCGTTCCCCAGCGGGATGACCCCTCACAGGTGCACAGCCCTCCGCGGTTAAGGCGGCACCCCCGAGGCCACTGTCCATCCTGGGTCTCCCAGCAGCCCCGGAGTAGGGGCGGCAGATGCCGACGCTGAGCAGCGGCCGGTCGGAAGCTGAGTCCGGGCCATGCAGTGCGGTTGGACACGTGTCCAGGAGTGGCTGCAAGGTCACCAGCCGGACAGGGCCTTGCTGCGGCTGGCCCTTGGAGACTTTTCTTCCAGAAAGACTTGCCTGGCTGTGGAGCTGGCCTCCCATGATGGGGGGGGGGGGGGGGGGGCGGGATCTGGGCCTGGAGTGGGGCTCAGCCCCGCCCTCCAGAAGCTCCGCTCAGTGATCAGGGAAAGGGCCTGGGGGAGGGGCTGCCCCCGGGGAGCTCCAGACCCCGAGAGCCCAGAAGCTGCTGCTCAGCTCGCCCCTGAGGGACAAGGAAGGGGACGGTACCGGAGAGGGAGCCAGGCGTGCAGATTTGCTTGGGGCCCGAGATGGGAGGCGGTGTTTGGGGGTGAGGCCGAGAGGGCTGTGAATGCGGGGACAGGGAGCTGGGGGCCGTGGGGATGGGGCGTTTCAACTGGAGACAACATGGGAGGAGAGAGATGGCTTAATGCGCTCCCTTGTACCCCTCCCTCTGCCTCAGCAACTGTCAACTCTCCCCCAGTCTTGTTTCCTCTTATTCCCCCCCTCCCCACGCCCTCCAGGCAACATGTCATTTCGTCTGTAAATATTTCCGGATGCATCTCTGGAGAATAAGGGGTCATCAAAAGCAAAACAAAACAGAAACAAAACTCTGTGACTGCAATCCTGTAACACAACTAAAATAATTTCACATTTCACGATAATTCCCTCATTGCATCAAATGCCCAGGAGGAGTTTTGGTTTCCAATTTCTGCCATAAATGTGTGTATGTTTCTTTTTTTTTTTTTTTTAAGATTTTATTTATTTATTTGACAGAGAGAGACACAGTGAGAGAGGGAACACAAGCAGGGGGAGTGGGAGAGGGAGAAGCAGGCTTCCTGCCGAGCAGGGAGCCCGATGCGGGGCTTGATCCCAGGACCCTGGGATCATGACCTGAGCTGAAGGCAGTCGCTTAACCAACTGAGCCACCCAGGCGCCCCTGTGTGTATGTTTCTTTAAAAATTTTATTTATACCATTAGTTTCAAATGTAAAGTTCAGTAAATCATCAGTTGCAGATAGTACCCTGTGCTCATCACATCACGTGCCCTCTTTAATGCCCATCACCCAGTTACACCATTCCCCCCACCCACCTCTCCTTCCTCAACCCTCAGTTTGTTTCCTAGAGTTAAGAGTTTCCATTGGTTTTTCTCTCTCTCTGATGACTTCCCATTCAGTTTTCTCTCCCTTCCCCTATGATCCTCTGCACTTTTTCTTATATTCCACATGTGAGTGAAACCATATAACTTTCTCTGATTGACTTATTTCACTTATTTCACTTAGCAGTTCCATCCATATCGATGCAAATGGTAAATTCATCCTTTTTGATGGCTGAGTAATATTCCATTGTGTGTGTGTGTGTGTGTGTGTGTGTATCAGATCTTCTTTATGCATTCACCTGTCGATAGACATCTTGGTTCTTTCCAGTTTGGCTATTGTGGACATTGCTGCTATGAACCTTGGGGTGCTCGTGCCCCTTCGGGTCACTGCATATATTACAAAGCTGTGACCATCAAGACAGTCTGGTACTGGCACAAAAACAGACACACAGATCAATGGAACAGATAGAGAGCCCAGAGATGGACCCTCATTTTCTCTATTTTTTGAGTGTCTTCTATTTTATTGATTCCTGCTATCTTTATTAATTTCTTCCCTTTACCTGGGGAAAAATTTTTTTCTAGATTCTTGAAGTAGAAACTTCCTCAATATTAAACCTTTCTTTCTTCCATCGTTGGCTTGGTTTTCATGCTGTTGTTTCAGGTGTTCTCCCTGCCACGCACTTCCTGTAAGCTCAGACTTACCTTAGTGGTTTCGTAAGGTTCAGGTACAAATTTGTGGCATGACTGCTTCATAGGAGACATTGTGTACTTCTCTCACGAGGCACGTGATGTCTGGTCATCTCTCTTCTTCATGATGTTATAAGCCGTCGATGACCATTACTAAATCCATTATTTGCCAGTGGTCGTAAAATGGCGAGAGTCTAATATTCTAGTCTCTTCTTCATTTCTGCAACTCATCTCCAGATACAAACCTCCCTATTGGTTACCCACTGGGTACAGTTTGTATCGAAAAGGCAGGATAAATCCCGATTGTTTCCCTTAATTTTCCAGTTTTAAAAGAAACTGTCCTCCAGTCCCAGCTGTCCTCCAAGAGTGACTAATTATTTGTTTTTGTATCGTGTGGTTTCATAGATTGGAACGTATTTGATGTGTTTTCATCCATTGCAGTAATTATCCTTACTGATGCTGAGCTTGGCCCGTCTTTGGCCAGTGAGAGCCTCTTTAGGTTGGTTCTGGAATCCTTTGATGTGGCCCGAGGGTCCTTGGTTGCTGCCTTGATTCCTGGTACACTGAACGTGGTGTGGGAAGGTTTGAGTTTGTGTGCCTGTGTGAGCACACCTTCCTGGAGAGTGTCTGCCTTCTCACTCAGGACCCTGCTGGTAGTAGAGGGGGTGTGGGGTAAGAAGCTGGCTGTGCTGGGCCCACCGGCCATGTTGTAGAGGGGAAACTGAGGCCCACAGGGATCCCTGACTCAGGATCTCCAGGCCCTAGAGCCTCATTAGCTGCTTTCTGAGCCACAGAGGGCGCAGGGCCAAACCCCGGGTTTGGCTGATGATCCTCCTGCCTCCCCAGGAGTACATCCCAGCACCCTGCGAGGGCTCCTCTTCCTCCCTCCCCAGTCCCCGTGCAGTCCAGAGCTTTCAGAGCAGGAAGGAGTGGAGGAGGGTGCACTGGCCAGGCCAGTTTGCTCGGCTTCAGACTCCCTATCCTTCTGTGCCCTTGGGCAGCTTCTCGTTCCTCAGCCTTCCCATCTGTGCAGTGGGGATGATAAGCCACCGTGCATGTGCCCCATTTTTGATACAGCTTTCTGTCCTGAAAGCAAAGTGGGAGGGGATGCTGGGGGCTAGGGCAGAGACTGGCCCGGGAGGTTTTCGAAAGGACACAGAATTAACTGACAAGGGACCACCAGGCAGTATTGAATCCTTGCTGGGTTCCAGATGCTGTGTGGGCCCTGAAGCCTTGAGTGTGAATCCTACCTCCCTCACCGGTCCTCATGGGCAACATTGGGCCAGCAGCTTCCCACGGTATTTCCCCAAAAGGTGGTGGGAAGGGCCAGGGGCGGCCGAGCGAAGAGCCTGGTCTGTGCCTGGCCCCGGGCATGCCTCGCTACTGGCAGTGTGGCCCCTCTCATGGTGCTTGGCATTTTCATTTGCTTGGTCTCCAGTGTCTCACAGGGACCATTTGTCTTTGCCAACATCCCTGTTGATGGTAGGAAGTATGTAAACAAAAGCCTTCTTAATGAGTGTGGGGGTTGGGGAATGGCTTTAGGCTGAAGTATCGTGCGCAGGCTTGTCTAGGCCTTGGGATTTACGGCCTCCTGATGCATCTCTAGCTCCTCGGCCTGGATGCCTGGGTGCCCACCCCCATCCCCGAGGGCGGGTTTTCTTCCAGAAGGAGCTGTCCATGGTCCCAGTGGGGTCAGCCCTCCCTTGCTCCCATGCTGGGGAGGGCCAGCAAGTTACCCTGACTCTAGGGTGAGGGCCTTTCCCTTGTCTGCCCGCCTCCTGCTGCCCAGATTTGCCTTGTCTGCCTGGGGGACGCCCACAGCCAGCTCTCAGGACACCTGCCAGGAAGCTGCTGCTGGCCCTGCAGGTCGGGCCCACCGCTCCCTTCTCTCCACGCTCCCCATGCTCCCCATGTCAGCCTCAGCATTTGCCTCTTGAACCAGACTGGGGGCCTCCTGGGGGCAGGGACCGTGGCTGATTCACCTGGGTCCTAAGTGTCAACACAGGCCCAGTACAGAGCAGTCCGCAGGTCACAAGACCTGGCTTCAAACCCAGGTCTGCCTGACTCCACAGTGTGTGTGTTTTCTAGCTGTGTGACCCTGGGCAAGTTGCTTGCCCTCTCTGAGCCTTAGGGGTATTTAGCTGTAAAGGAGGGATGGATGATAGTAATCTACGCATGGGATTATTGTGTGAATTAAACTGAGATAAGCCCTGGCAGTTATAGGCATGGCAACTGGCTTGTCCCAGATGTTCCATAAAATAATATGTAAAAATCAATGCCTGTGAATTTTAACACCTGTTTATCGAGCACCATCCCTGGGCCAGGCCCTGGACTAGGTGCCAGGCATACAGCAATGACCAGGCCCAATGCATCCCTGTCCTCAGAGAGCTAACGTTCCAGTGATAATAACAGAATTGAACAGAATGACACACACTTGTTTAATTATAATTGCGGTAATGGTCCCCGAGGAGAAGTGCCAGGGGCCATGAGTTGGACAGACGGGGGTCCTGGCCTGGTCTGAAGAGTCAAGGAGGGCTTCCTGGAGGAGGAGGTGGATCCTAAAGGGCAAGTGAGAATCAGCTGGATGAAGAGGAGAAGGAAGTGCAGGTGCAAAAAGTTCCTGAGCAGAGAAAGAGCCCAGAGCAGGGAGCAGGGGCCGAGGGGGGTAGAAAAGCTGTCCCGGGAGCTGGTGGCTGGGCAGCGCACATTAAGGGTTTGGACTCACTTCCCAGGGAAGTGACATGATTGGAAAGATCACTGCGCTGCTGTGTGGGGTGAGGGCACGTGTGGCGGCTGATGCTGTTACAGCGTTCTGGGGCCAGGAGGTGGGGGCTGCCCAGGCTGGTGCCAGGGGACAGCTGGGAGATGGATTTTAGCAGAATGTAGGAGCTCAGATTGGCCTGATGGGATGGGGCGAGGGAAAGGCCGGTGTGGCTGCCAGCTTCGGACTCAGGCTGGACTGGGTGGCGGCAGCACCATGCGCCAGATGGGAACTGGGAGGCATGGGAGGATGCAGAGGGAGGCCCGAGGAAGGGGGCGGGAAGCTCCTAGAGTCTTAGAGTGACAGTTGGCAGGAGCCTACGCCTAACCACTGCAGAGAAGGGAAACTGAGGCCCAGAGATGAGAAGCGTGCGCCCTAGTCCCGCGCTCATTCATGGCAGAGATGGGGATGGAACCCAGTACTCCTTTCCGTTTTGATTCCCTCGAGGCAGGCGCCCCCATGTGCTCAGGAAGCCGGATGTGACCCGCACTGTGTTCCTGTCCTGTCCCCTCCACCCAGGTCATCCCAGACTGGAAGGAGCAGGAGTGGGACCCCGAGAAACCCAATGCCTATGCGGGCATCTTCCACTTCCACTTCTGGCGCTTTGGAGAGTGGGTGGACGTGGTCATTGATGACCGGCTGCCCACAGTCAACAACCAGCTCATCTACTGCCACTCCAGCTCCCGCAACGAGTTCTGGTGTGCCCTGGTGGAGAAGGCCTACGCCAAGTAGGTGCCGGTGATGGGCCGGCGGGCGGGGGGCGGGGGGCGGGGGGCCGGCTCCTCGCAGCTGCTCCTGCAGCCAGCGCTCCCTGCTCGGAGAGGCGAGGGGCTCTTCCGAGTCACACAGCGCTCTCAGAGCCTGAGAACCCAGGGCGTGGTGGGGGGAGACCTGGCCTGACTGTCTGGTACCTGGTGTCCCGTTCTCAAAACCAACCCACACAGAGAGGAATGGTTTCTCCTTGTTCTACCTGGGAGGGCAGGGCCAGCACTCACATCCGGGTCGCTGGTTTTTTCCCACAGATCCAAGCTGCCAAGCCCTCCCTGGCAGCCTGGCTGGGATGTGGTATCTCAGAGCCCGGGCTGGTTGTGGAGGGTGGGCCCTCCCTGCCCATTGGACTCCCCTTCGTCCACTCATCCATCTCTCTACCTGTCTGTCCATCCATTCTGTTTCCACCGACCCCTCCTCCTGCTCTGTGTCGGGCCCTGGGTCCCTAGCACGGGCCCGAGCAAGGGTTTGCTGAACTGTGGAGGGCTTTGGGGCAGAGTGACCTGCTCAGGCCTCTGCAGGGCAGGGGCAGACCTGGGGCAGGAGGGCCAGTGGGGTCGGAGCCCAGCCCACAAGCTCTGTGGGAGCCTCTCCCTGGTTCCGCCTCCCAGGCCCATCTGTTGCTTTCCTTGGACTGTGTGTGTGTGTGTGTGTGTGTGTGAGAGAGAGAGAGAGAGAGAGAGAGAAGGGAAAAGGGAAGACACCCAACTTTCAACATCAAAAACAAATTCGAGAAAACAGAACATTGACAGATTCCGTTTTCAGTCCTAAGAAAGCAAAACTCGCCCCCTGGTGGTCACTGAGTCTCCCTGGTCCCAGCTGCAGGCCCCTCTCCCTTTCCAGGAGAGCCCCCCAGTAGCGCTTCTGCTCTGGTCTCTATGCATCTGCTTATTCCAGCTTGATCATATAAGTGGAATCGTAGAGTATTTCCCCTTTCGTGTCTGGCTTATTTCTCGTAGCGTGACGTTCTTGGTGCTGATTTATGTTGTAGCATGTCAGCATGTCCTTCCTGTCTAGAGCGGCACAGAATTCCATTGCATGGATATGCCACATTTTGTTTCTCCATTCATCTGTCGATGGACTCGGGTCGTTTCCACCTTGGGCTGTGGCGAATGTACTGCTGTGAACCTTGGTGTGCAAGTATCCGTTCGAGTCTCTGCTCTCAGTTCTTTGGAATATATACCTGGGAGTGAATTGCTGGATCTTCTGGCAGTTCTATGTTTAAATTTTTGAGTGGCCACCGGATTGTTTTCCACAGCAGCTTCGCTATTTATGCTTGCTTGCTTTTTCATTTATTTACTTTTAAAATTGTAAAATGAATGCATGTGTGTTATAGCAAATCCAGAAAATGTAGAAACCCGGAAAGAAGGTAATAAAAGCCGCCTGTACTCTTGCATATTCTTCCAGGCCTCTCGACTCCCCTTCTCTGTTTGGGGCCACCTGGGTTAACCAGGCTGCTCCTCTTCGGGAACCTTCACTCCCCTCCCCTCCAAGGCCCCGCCACCCACTCCTATCTCCCTCCCTTGTGCTCCCTGTGTCCTCTCCACACCCTCCCCGCCACGTAGCAACTCTTTTAACATCTTTGATGGCTCTTTTTGTTTGTAGGTTACCTTGCAAAACCTGTGTTGCTGTTTTGTAGGACACCGCAAAAGATAGATCAGTTGTAGATTTTCATAGATAGGTGCAGATTTTCAATTTATGTAATCTGTTTTGTTATATATCCCATTCTGCTGCTGACGTTCACCTTCAGCACTGCCTTTAAGACCCCCAGCCTTTTCCTAACGTTCACAGAAGCCACAGTTGTGCTCCTAGCACCTGGTAGGTTACACAGAGTTGATGCTTAGTATTTTTTATTTTTTATTTTTAGTTATTTACTAGTAATCTCTACACCCAATGTGGGGCTTAATGTTATTTATTTATTTATTTATTTTTAATTTTTAAAAAGATTTTATTTATTTGAGAGAGAGAGAAAGAGAGCATGCGTGCAAGTGTGCACAGGTGGGGGGAAGGGGAGAGGGAGAGGGACAAGCAGACTCCCCGCTGAGCAGGCCTGATCCATGGGATCATGACCTGAGCCAAAGGCAGACGCTGAACTGATTGAGACACCCAGGTGCCCCCCCCTTAATGTTTTTTAAATAAATTATTGCATACTTTTTTTTTTTCAAAAGTTTTATTTATCTTTAGGGAGAGAGAGAGAGAGGGAGAGAGAGTGTGTGTGACAGGGCAGGGGCAGGGAGAGGGAGAGAATCTGCAAGCAGATTCCCCGCCGAGCACGGAGCCTAACACTGGGCGTGATCACACAACCCTGAGATCATCCCCTGAGCCGAAACCGAGTCGGATGCTCAACCAACTGAGCCGCCCAGGCACCCCTGCGTACATTTTAAACATCACTGGAATCCAGCTGTATTGTTTTTTCAAACATACCAAGTGAGCACGAGCATTTTCCTGCCATAGGAATTCCTTTACAAGGCTTCATTCAGCGGCCATCTCATGTCCCAGAGCACAGCTGCAGCGTTAGTTTCTAAAGTCACTTCCTTGTTGTTAGACATTTAGGTGATCTCTGGGTTTCTATTGTTATAAATAATGTGAATTATTTATAATTGATGTTTCAAAAACATACATGAGCTTTTAAGGCTTTTGAGAAGAATTGCTTGATTTCTGGACAGCTCATTTTGAGGACAGGCTGCTAGGGCGAAGGGGAATCTGGGTGATAAAATGGTGTGGTTCAGTGGGACAAGCGTTGGCCTAGAGACATGGATTCTAGTGTTGGCTCTGCTGTGACCTGCTGTGTGACCTTAGCAGTGTGCTTGACCTCTCTGAGTCCCCAAAATCCCCCCTGCAAGGTGAGGGATTGCGACTGGCTGGGGAGCGTGAGCTGGGAATTCTGTCCACGTTGCTCCCCAGGCTGGCGGGCTGTTACCAGGCCCTGGATGGAGGCAACACGGCGGATGCGTTGGTGGACTTCACAGGCGGCGTTTCCGAGCCCATTGACCTGACTGAGGGCGGCTTCGCCAACGATGAGGCCAAGAGGAACCAGCTCTTCGAGCGCATGTTGAAGGTGCACAGCCGGGGAGGACTCATCAGTGCCTCCATCAAGGTGAGAACACAGAAGCAGCCCTCCCCTTCGCCAACCCTTACTGGGGTGGGAGCTGGCTGTGGTGTCCCCGGCAGAGCCCCGGCTCAGACTGGCTCCTAAATCTGCACCCTCAGCCTGAGGGGTGGAGGGGAGCCGTTGGGGGGTGCAGCTCTAACCTCTGCGGTATGAAATGCCTTCCGGTTTGGCCAGCATGCCCCCTTTTATGGGCATCTTGTACTGGGGCGATGGGTGTCTGTACCTGTGAGGGTCCCTTCGTTGGGGTTTGAGGCATCACAAGCTACAAGGTGACCGGAAGAGGGGAGCGACCCCCCGCGGCTGGCACAGGCCCGAGTACTTCAAGAGGGTTGTCTTATTTCATTGACTGCTCCTGTTTCAGGTGGGGAAGCTGGGGCTCAGTGCAGACACCAGTGGGGTGTTTGTTGATAGACCAGACCTCTGGAAAAGTGAAAAGCCCTGAGTTGTAGCATTTGCTGCTTTCTGTGGTGTAAATACTCCCAGCGTGTTGATTTCAAGCTAATGTTTTAACAGTTGCACAGTTGAGCCAGTGCCAGTGGACTCCAGTACCCCCTGGGCCAACCTCACTTAGGTCCCTGCCTTGACCCCACGCTGCGGCTCCCTGGCGGCTTTGCGAACCCTCAGCTCAGTCCCTAACCATGGCCTCTGCTTTGTGTGGGGCTGCCATGCCTTCCCCGTCCTATAGGGGGCGGTGTGGGCGCACTGCCCGCCTGACCAGGCTCTCCCTGTCTGGGCAACTGTGTCCTCTTGCAGGCAGTGACAGCAGCAGACATGGAGGCCCGCCTGGCGTGTGGCCTGGTGAAGGGCCATGCGTATGCAGTCACTGAGGTGTGCAAGGTGCGCCTGGGCCACGGCCTGCTGGCCTTCTTCAAGTCGGAGAAGCTGGACATGATCCGCCTGCGTAACCCCTGGGGCGAGCGGGAATGGAACGGGCCCTGGAGTGACACGTGAGGCCCAGGGATGCGAGTGTGGGCACAGGACAGCCCCTGGCTGGGTGGGCCCCTGTATGAGAGCTTGGGCAAGGACAACGGTGGGCTCCCTGGCGGAGGGGGCTGGGCCTTGAAGGATTTGGGAGGAGGATGACAGTAGACTTACCTTGCAGCGGGCGTGTGTGTGGGGGTGGGTGGGTGGAGGGTGGATTCTGCAGGGCAAGGACCTGGAGGTGGGGATAAGCTGATTCCTGTAGGGGACAGAGAGCCCCGCCTGGTGGTGAGTGGGGAAGAAAGCAGGGAGGGAGGCCACCAGGGGTGAGAATGGGGGTGACTGTCCTGTGTTCGGCTCATAGCCCTGGTAAAGCTAGGACAGGAGCAGAGTCAGGCCCCCAGTGAGGGAGCCCCCTCCCCTGAGGGTCATTCTGCCCTTGCCCCCAGCCTGTGGCTTTGCTCTCAGACCTCCGGCCCCTGGCAGGGAGGCCCTGGTGGGGTCTCTCCTCTTACATCCCCCCTTCCCTCCCTGTGTCCACATTCCAGCTCGGAGGAGTGGCAGAAAGTGAGCAAGAGTGAGCGGGAAAAGATGGGTGTGACCGTGCAGGATGACGGGGAGTTCTGGTGAGTGTGCTCTTGCCCTGGGTGGGCATCTGGGGTGGGGGTGGGGGGCTCCCGTGGCAGGGAGCACCGGAAGGGGAGGCCGGAGCCAATGCTCGAGCAGATGCCTCACTGTCAACTTGCTCTGTGGCCTTGGACAAGTCATGCCATCTCTGTGAAATGAGTCGGGCAGTAATGGGCCCATCGTCCCCCTGGTCCCCACTGCCAACCTCAGGGGACCCTGAGCTGCTCCAGCGCCCAGCTCCTGTCTGCTGGAAATTGTACCACATGCTTTTATCGCTTTACTGAATTCCTACACTAACTGTGAGAGAGGCGGCCATTGTGAGATTCCTTCCCATCTTACACATCGGGAAACTGAGGCCAGAAGAGCTGTGAGGTGGCCAAGCGCCGCCGCGTCCTCACTCGCTCCCAGGGGTGGCGGCTCAGAGCACGCAGGGTGGGTGGGCGGGTGGGCCAGCCAGGGGACCTGGCCGGCTCAGCAGCCCGTCATGGCCAGGATGACCTTCGAGGACGTGTGCCGGCACTTCACTGACATCATCAAGTGCCGCTTGATCAATACCTCTTACCTGAGCGTCCACAAGACGTGGGAGGAGGCCCGGCTGCGGGGCGCCTGGACGCGGCACGAGGACCCCCAGAAGAACCGCAGTGGCGGCTGCATCAATCACAAGGACACCTTCTTTCAGAACCCACAAGTGAGTGTGCTCAGGGACGCCCCCAGCCTTTGCACCGTCCTGCATGACCTTGGGTACCTCCCTGTCCCCTGTGGGCTTCTGTGAGCCTGTTTAGTGGGGGGTGGATGGGCATGTTCGGGGGGTCCTGGGTGACCTGCAGATGGTAAAGACGAGGAACTAAGGCTCTGAGGACTCACGGGTGTCTGATCCAGAGTTACCGGGACGTTTAGGGGGAGGCTGAGCCGAGGACTCGACCCCCTTGTTTCTACACCCACAGTGCTGCTCTTTGGGGAGGAGCTTGGCCAGGCTGGCTCTTCCTCAGGGAGGACATCTCCCCTGCAGCCTCCTTAGTCATGACCCTGGCAGCTGTTTAGTTCTCTTGTGTGGTGTGCCTTCATTTGGCACCGACTGCATGCAGGCTCGGAGCTGAGCATCCATGATGTCACCGAGTCCCCCCGCCCCTCCCGCAGGGTGGGCATCATAGGCCTGGGTCATAGATGAGGGACTGAGGCCCAGAGAGGTGCCGTGACTCACCCGGGCTCTCACCATTGAGCTGGGGCCTGGCTCCGGCCCAGCTTCTGGGAGCCAGCAAGCCCGTCTCTGGCATGGTCTTATCGCAGTGTCTCTTTCCCTCTGCCGTCCCTGCAGTACATCTTTGATGTCAAGAAGCCGGAAGATGAAGTGCTGATCTGCATCCAGCAGCGGCCGAAACAGTCTACCCGCCGGGATGGCAAGGGTGAAAATCTGGCCATTGGCTTTGATATCTATAAGGTGAGGCCAGCTGGGATCCCTGCTGTGGGTGAGGAGAGTGAGGGAGCTGGATTTTAGGCCACCTGGGCCTGGGGGAGAACACTCGAGAACACTCTGGTCACCGACCTCAACCCGCCCTCTGGCCAGAGTGGCTGATGCCGCGGGCCTGCTGTAGCATGAGCCCTCTTTGGAACACCCACAGAGGGCCCGGCCTGCCTGGGATTGGCTGCCCTGGGAGCTCTCAGCTTGATTTCTTCCCGTCCGGGACCCACAGGCTGTTTGGTGGATGGGAAGGGGAAAATTGCCGGTGGTCAGGCCCCTGCTGCTCCCTCTCTCAGGGCTCTGGGTTCCCCTGAGTTGGAGGCCCTGCTGGGCCCTGGGAGGAAGCATCCTGGGCAGAGCCAGGCGGACTTACCCCTCGCCGCTCCCACTGGCCTGGGGCCCGGGGCCCTCCTCATGTTGCGACACCCGGGCTGTGACAGCACACATCGTAGCAGGACGCCACGGGCCCACCAGACACCCAGAACCCCACGAGATCACATGGGTGCACTAGGCACGTGGGCTGAGTTGAGCCCCCGCATTAGACGTGCTCGGTCATGTCATGACCGTCTGCGCGTGTCCTTGTGTCGGTACATCCGTTGTGTGCTGGAGTGTCGTGACTTTGACCTGTCGTGACTTCACGTGATATGGCTGCAGCTTATCCTGGCACTCGTTCCAGGAGTTGGCTAGCATGTCCTGGCAGCTGGTGACGTCATTTCATGGCCCCGGGCTGTCGTGTGGGCAGATAGTGATGCCTGGTCCGTCGTGAGTCAGAAACTCCCCGACGTTGTTACCAGGGGGAGTCCTGGTGTCCTTCGACTCCTAACAGCTCTGCTGAGATCTAATCCACACGCCACACAGTTCACTCATTCAGAGTGTACAGTGACTTTTAGCGTATTCGTAGAGCTGTGCGACCATCGCCACCATTTCCGAGCATTTTCGTCACCCCGAAAAGAAACCTCGCCCCCTTCAGCCGCCACCACTGGGGCCCGTCCGCCTGCCCCGCCTGCCCGCGTCGCCCAGCCCCGGGCCTTGGGCAAGCACCCGTCTACCCCTGTCTCTGCAGAGTTGCCTTTTCTGGGCACTGCACGCACATGGATTCTGCCGCGCCTTTCACGGTGGTGCGATGCGGACGGGGGGCGGGGGCGCGCGGAGGGGGCGTGCGTGCGGCCCAGCCTCCCCTCTCCCCGCAGGTGGAGGAGAACCGCCGGTACCGCATGCACGGCCTGCAGCACAGGGCCGCCAGCTCCATCTACATCAACTCTCGCAGTGTCTTCCTACGGACCGACCAGCCCGAGGGCCGCTTTGTCATCATCCCCACCACCTTCGAGCCGGGCCACACGGGCGAGTTCCTGCTTCGGGTCTTCACTGACGTGCCCTCCAACTGCCAGTGCGTGGGGGCTGCTCAGGGCCGGGATTGGGAGACCCGAGTGCCATACCAGGCTGACCCGGAATCTGCAGCCCAGGGATGCTACGTGTCTGCCCCAGGCGTGGGGCCCAGCCCTCCAGCCTCCCTGGGCTGACTCTGGCACCCATGGCCTTCCTTCTCCTCCCTTCCCCTGCTCCTCTGTCCCAGCCTCTCTTGGCTACATAAAGGCACAGTGTGTCATATGTGGATAGGACTTCACAGTTTACAAAGCTTTCACTCACTTCACAGTTTACAAAGCTTTCACTCATTTTACAAACCCTAAGTGGGGGGCCTGACCCCTCCATTTTACAGATCAGGGTTGGGGATCAAGGTTGGGGGGTGGTTTCCAAGGTCATGACGCCAGTGGTCGAGTTGGGCTAGGCAGACTGCTGGAGCCATGCCATCCCTGCTGGGGTGCAGACCCTGTGAGCCCCGCACTGCCCCCCCACCTTGGCAGGCAGTCCCGATTCAGTGCTCCTTGCACCCACGGCACACCGGGAGGCAGCATGTATGGTGGGCTCAGGGGACCTAAGTCCTGCCAGTCCATGTTCCACCTCTGTCCCGCTTTGGGGCAAATCCCTTCTGGTGAGCCCAGTGCTTCGTAATCTGTAAAATGGGCATGGTGATAGTTACCTATCACCCAGGGCTTTGGGAGGATTACAAATAATGCCTGTAATGCCCCAGCAGAGGGCTTGGCCCACAGCAGGTGCTCAGTAAATTGCTTTTCTCTCGGGGAGGATGGGGCACCCCTGAGAGAGAGCAGCAGGAAGCCCATGGTGGTTTGCCCAGGATGAGCAATGTCTGGACTAAATACTGCTCCCTTCCCCTTCCTCCCTCTTGAACCCCCTCCCCTTCCATCTCCCTCGCCCCCTCCATCACCTCACCCCTCTCCCCCTCTGCCCCATCCCAGGGAGCTGCGCCTGGACGAGCCCCCCCGCTCCTGCTGGAGCTCCTTGTGCGGCTACCCCCAGCAGGTGACCCAGGTGCACGTCCTAGGGGCTGCTGGGCTCAAGGACTCCTCGACAGGTGAGCTCACCTGGGGAAAGCTCTAGGACCCACCTCACCCAGGAGGTACCCCATGCCCTCTAGCAACAGACACCCTGCCTCTAGAACTCTCCTGCTCTCACTCACTGGGTGAGCAAACCTTTCCTAACATCCACACTGGGCCCAGCCTTGGAATGAAACTGGGTGCCTGGAGAGGAATGGGCTCTGCCACCTGCTCTGGGCAGCTTCCGGTGTGGGGGGACAGTCAGACACAGGGACAGACCGCTGGGAGGCATGGCTTAGGGAAGGCTTCCTGGAGGAGGTGGCCCTTCTCCAGGGTGAGGAAGCATTAAGATATGCTGGTGAAGTGGATTAGGGGAGAAGAGTGCTTGGGGCAGGGGGAACAGCATGGAGGCCAGGGATGGCCAGCGTGCCCCCTCCTGTCTCTGAAAGTTAGGAAGTGAGTCAGGCTCCCTTCTCCTGAATATAGGAACTCTGGCTTCTGCTTTGGGGAGGGGAGCTCACCTCCCAGACATCTGTCCCTTTGGGTCCTGCCCCAGCCCCCACCATCACCCCATTGCCCCCTCAATTTCTCTAGGGGCCAACTCTTACGTGATCATTAAATGTGAGGGGGACAAAGTCCGCTCGGCCGTGCAGAAAGGTACCTCGACGCCCGAGTACGACGTGAAAGGCATCTTCTACCGCAAGAAGCCAGGCCAGCCCATCACAGTCCAGGTGAGCCTGCCCCGTCCCAAAGGCCCCTCCTGGGCCCCCTGTCTGACGTTTCCCCACTCACAGGGGCTGGGCCCAGGAACACTACGTGCTGGTTCCCACTCTGTCCCTGACACAGTATGGCCTCAGGAATTCTCTTACCAGCCCTTTCCCGTGCCCCCGAGTCTGTGAAGTGGGTGCATTGGATTAGCTGGTGTGATTTAGAGACACAGCAGGGTCAGGCCAGGGACAGTGGTCACCTCTGCCAGTGGCTTGGGAGTTGCTCCTTAAATCCCTCTGGAGGTGGGTCTACCTGGAGAGCTTGCACTGAGATGAGATGCCCTGTGGAGGGGGTGGCTGTTTCCCTGAGAGCAAGGAACTAGAAAGCCAGGGTCCTGGGCATGGGATGATTCTGGGCTCGTTAGCGGGAAGTCCTGTCCCCCGGGCCCAGGACAGCCCCTCCCTGGCTGAGAAGCCACTATAGGATTTCCAAGTTTTGCTAACACTGGGTCGCACTGGATCAAATCACAGACCCATAGATGTTGGGGCTGAAAGGACCCGTAGAGGCCATTGATCCAACCCTCGTATTGAAGATGGGGGATGTCAGGGCAGCAGGTGTTTCACTTGTCCAATGTCACCTAAGGTCAGTGGCAGAACTAATAACACACTTAACTGTATACGTGGAAGGGAGTTGGACAGATGGGAGGAAGCCTGAGGCTCCAGAAGGGGTACGGCCAGACCTATACTCCTGCTCTTGAAGATGCCCTCCCGCACCCAATGATCCGCTGTCTCCTCCCAGCTCTGGAACCACCGAGTCCTGAAGGACGAATTCCTGGGCCAGGTGCACCTGAAGGCTGACCCCGATAACCTCCAGGCCCTGCACACCCTGCACCTCCGGGACCGCAACAGCCGGCAGCCCAGTGACCTGCCCGGCACTGTTGCTGTTCGCGTCTTCAGCAGCGTCTCCCTCACGGCCATCTGACACCTGCCCACCTGCCTGGCCTCCACAGTTTTACCATCTGCATGTCCCCAACCTGGCCAGGGACTAGCCTGGGAGCCAGGATGCTGGGGGCCTCTTCCCAGCTTTTCCACTGACTTGCTGGGTGACCTGGGGAGGCCTCTGCCTTTCTCAGGGCCTCAGTGTCCCCAGGCCCCCGAAGCGTTCCCTTGTCATGGAGGAGCCTTCCTCTGAGATTGACAATAGCTCTCCTTCCCCCAGCTGTCACCACTGCGAAGGGACTCTATCCGTTGAAAACATTTCCCCAAGGCCCTGCTGTCTGCAGACAGACTGCCAAGATGCCACTTGTTTACACGCAATCTGCCACGTCCCCAAACCCCACCCTTGCCCCTTGTGTCCCGGGCCTGCCCCTGTGAACTAGACCTTGCTTTCTCTGTCACCGACACCTGGTTTGCTAGCCACCTTGAAAGGGCTCTCAGCTCTTGCTGGGTTCCTGCTTGGGCTGGAGTCAGGAAGATGGGCAGGTGACATATGTTCATCCTGTCTGCTTGCCCATCCATTTATTTATTCAACAGAGATTTGCCAAATGAATGAACGTTGCCCATGAGACCCCCAGTGGCGCCAGGCACCTCCCTGCCGCTCTGGAGACCTGGCATCTGTCCTGGGCCTCACCCCTGCTCTCAGGTCCTCTCCAAGGCCGAAGCCCAGATGCCCAGATGCCCAGATGCCCAGAGGAGTTATGGCCGCCATCTCACCCCAGGCTCTGATTTCATTCCTAGCCTCAGTGAAGGCCCCTAGTGGGATGGCGGCAGTGGTGGGGAGGAAGGGCATCTTCCTGCCTCTGCTACCTTCATGCCCGGAGGCGTGTGCCTGGTTTGGTGGGCCAGGAGGGGGCGGGGAGGCCTGGGGACCTGAAGGCCCCCTTCTGCTGCGAGACCTGGGATTTTCCCGGGAGGAGGGACCCTGGGGTGGTGGTCTCAGGCCCAAGGGGCTCAGGTCACTTGTCGGGCTTGGCAGGAGACAGGCAAATCCATCACCTGACCAGAGGCCCCTCTCCCAACATTCCCCCCCAGAATGCAGCCAAAGAGGCTACAGCCTTCCTCTTGCTGCCTGGACCAAAATGTTCCTTGAGGCCTCAATGTTTTATAGTCTTTATGTGTTACCAATTTTAACCAGGGGCTTTTAAAGGGAAACTGAAAGCCTGAACCCCTTTTTTCATCTTCCAACTCCAGTTCCTGCGGTCCTCTGATTTTATTTTGATTCTGCAAGGGGAGGGATGAGGAGAAGTCCTGCCTTCTCAGAGGAGGCCCACAGTGGGGTGAAGAAGAGGGTGTTTTCTACTTGGATGTATCACCCCCTGGCCCCCCTGGGTTCTTGGTGAGTGTTGGCGCCACGACCTGCTTGGGTCTCTTCTGTGCCCTTCTCTGGCTCCAGCCCGGGCGACGTAAATGAAAAGCCCAGTTCCTGTGGCCTTGCTGGGGATTCCTTCTGGGCACCTGAATGTTTGGTTCCAGAGCTGGCTGTTCGGCGCCGTGTCCCGGCTGAAGGTGCTGGATTCTTGACCTCCCCTCCTCCAGCCAGGCTGGCTCTGCTCGTGTGTCCTGGCGCCCGGCACGTAAGGGGCTAGTACCTGAACAATGAGGACAAGAGGATTCCTTCTCGAAAAGCTGGGACTTCCCCTCCAGAGCCTGGGCCTGGGCCTGGGCCAGGACCACATGATCACGAGCAAGTCACTGAAACCTCCTGTGCCTCGATTTCCCTTCTGCGGAGTTTGTCGGCACTCTTACTAACAAGTGCTGAATAAGGGCAAAACCACACACCCTTCATGTATCTCTGTATGCGTGCACACTATACACCTTTGTGTAATCACCCCTCAGTGTCTTTTCCAAGTGAAGACTCCCAACTTGGGGTGGAGAGGTGAGGGCCAGGTAAGCCGGCTTGGGGCCTCTGGGGCCGACACCTGGGTCTTTGCTCAGCCATGCCCACCTGGGCTAGGGGGCAAACCAGGACCAACCGGCAGGCCTGTGTGGGCTTCGGTCTGGGGATTGGGCACTGCCTCCTCCCTCTGTACCCCCCCCCAAAAAAAACCAGGATTGGCAGCCCTGCCCTTGCTTGCTGCCCCTCTGAGTGGGCCAGGCTGGCTCTTGGCTGTGCAAAGGTCCCTGGTCCCTGGGCAGGTAAGGATGGAGTTCTTCCAGGCTGGGACTGGAGGGTTGGTGGGGAGAGCAAATGCTCCGTTCCCCTGATGCGCCCTTCAGCCCGTGGGGGCCTCAGAGTCCCCACTTGCCACTGGGCAGGGCTTCTGGTCATACCACCTGGATGTGGGCTTCACTCCCCTCGGCCAACCGTGGGGTTAGAGAGGAGACCTGTTCTGTTCTCAGAATAAACATTACCATAATCCCAGAGAGACTTTCTTGCATCTGTCTGTCTCTCTGGGGGTAAGGGACAATGGAGGGAATATTCCCAGCTGAGGTGGGCCCTGCTGCTGGCTTGGTGCATCTGTGGGCAGAGATCATTCCATCATTTCTTCAGCTGGCCTTGTCCCAAGCCCCATCCTAGGCACTGGGGATGCAGGGAACCAGCCAGTCCCATCTGTGGGGCAGTCCACACACTAGGGGTAGGGGAGGCCACTGGAAACACTCTGATCCTAACAAACACCCTGCAGGGAGTGACTGGAAAGGCAGTGTGGGTTTTGGGGGCTTCCAGCCTACCTGGGAGGGAAGGTCGATGCCCTAGTTCAAGGGGACAGTGGAAGGAGAGAGGCAGCCACAGGAAGAGGAGCTGGGTTTGTGGGGGCACAGGTGGATGGGGGGAGGCCAGAGTGGAGGCAGTTGGGGGCAAGATGCTGGCAGTTCCAGCCAGGAAGCTGGGGGGTAGGGGCTAGGGAGAACTAGTAGACAGATTTTGGAGGTCGAGTGGATGGAACTCAGGGATGACAGGGTGGGGAGTGAGGGAAAATGAATGAAGGCCAATTCCTAGGTTTCTCTATAGGCCCGTGAGCAAAGGACATTATGAATGCTGAGCCCTGCTTAGCATAGAACATCACCGTGGGTGCTAAATCGTTGCTGTTACGGCATTCAGGGACCACCGCGGATCTCTCCACTCCCTACCACTCTGGGGCCATCCTCACAGATCAGGCCTGCATTCTGCCTCCCCGTTCCTCCCGGCGTCTCCGTTTGCCCATCTGTGCTGGCCGCCTCCGGCCTGGGAGGCTCAGCAAGGGAGGTGATGGGAGGAGGGGTGGGTAGCAAATGGCAGTGGCCGGCGCCAGCCCAGCAGTGGGGACGGTGCCCGGAAGCAGCCCGTGCCTGGGCCGCCTGGCTGAGCCCGCTCTGGCAGCGGGGGGCCTGCAGGGGTCAGGAGTGTCGAGTCAGAGTCTCAGAGTCCCCGCACTGTTGCTTCTCACCTGCTGGTCCAGGCGGGACACTCAGCCTTGCTCCCATGGGGCTCGGAGGGCAGCCGTGCCCGCGCCCAGCAGGTGGCACACTTGGGCCTCCCATCCCATTCTTTGGGGGTAGCCTCTTCCCTGCCGACACCCCTCAGTTACAGAGGAGGGCCTCCAAGAGTGCCTCCCTCTGCCCAGGCCAAAGTTGCCCCCAGAGAGGCCCACACCGATGGGGCAGTGGCCAGGGTGGCAGGAGGTGGAGGCTGGTGACAAGGACATGCCAGGACTCAGCGAAGAGTCCTCAATGTTACTGCCTTTGCCAGAGCCAATAACACTGTGTACTCCTCCCGTTTTGGCCCCACCTCACACTGTTAAATCACAGAATTTCACTTCGACTCATACGTGTCCCTGGTACAGGCAGGGTTGCTCCCAGTCAGTTGGGTTGAGAAAGTTTCCTGGATGATTAGGGACCACACCCCCACCCCCAGCCCCACCCCCAGAGCAGGGTGTGGGGACAGTGTCGAAGTGAAGAGCTTCAGGGGGCACATCGGAGCGGAGCCTTTGGGAAGTGGGTCTGGGGAGTGGGTCGTGTGTGTACAGGGGCTGGGGAGAAAGGGCCAGAACCTGGGGCTTGCAACCTCTTGCCCGGCCCTGCCGGGTCCTCTCCTCTCAAGAGCGTCAAGCAGGCATTTACAGAGAAGAAAACAGGCTTGGTGGAGGGCAGGCAGGTGCCGAGACTCAGCAAATGGGTGACCGGCTGGGTGGGAGGTGCCCCGCCCGCGCTGGGAGCAGGGGGCGGTCCTGCGTGTGATGGCAGGCAGCTGGGCGCGGGAGCTTGGGCCTGAGTCCCACTCTGCTCAGCGGCACAGCCGAGGGACCCCGGGGCCCCGGCCTCCCTCCTGAGCTGATGTCCCGGCACCCAGATCTCAGAGGCCCCTCTGACTCCGCCTCCTGAGGGAAGGCTCTGGAGTGGGGCGTGGGGAGGGCAGCAGTGCCACTGGATAGCCGTCCTGCTGGGGAAAGAGAGGGAGAGGCTGAGAGGGAGGCCGACGGTCACACAGGGAACAACTGACCGATCCCGACAGACCCCACAGTGACGAGCCTCGGAGCAAGACAGCGGAAAAGGGGACGTGTGTCTGCAGATTGTCCCAGCCCCGGGACCCCAGGTCTTGAGCCCTTCGTGCAGGGGACAGCCGCCTCCAGGCTGGTGGGCAGCTGAGAGTGGGGAGCTGGGACCCCGGTAAGCATGGGCTGCCGGCTCTCCGGGGCGCTGGGAGAAGGGTTTGCTGCGCGTCGGGGAGGTCACAGACTTGGGCTTCCCGGGAGCCCCTGCCCCCAAGCCATTTGCTCCTGGTCTGGGCCCCCTGCCACATTTGGGGGTCCAGCCACAGCTGCCACTGAATGAAACGGTCTGGAGCCTGGACAGATGGGGGCTTGTAGCCTGGAGAAGGGCAGAGTCAAGGGGCGTGGTGGCCATTGAATGGTCTCTGCCTGGGGCAGGGGGGCAAATGTGCTGGGGACACAATGAGAGAGAGAGACAGAGTTTGAGAGAGAGAGAGAGAGAGAGAGAGAGACTCTTTTGGCCCCTGACGCTCTCCCTTGATCTCTTTATCTTTCTTTCTCTCTCTTTGGATAAGTGACTTCCTTCCTCCGTGCTTCAAAGTTCCCTTCTGTGAAATGGGAATAGGGTTGTTGTGGGGACAAGGTAAGGTCAGTCGCGGACATAGAAGTGTAAATACGGTGTTGTTTCCTCTATCTTCAATTTGAAAAGCAATTAACTCAAACGTGGGCTAGTTCTTATTTTCAGGAAGAAGTTTATCTTGTAGCTTTTTCCTTCTGTGTGCCTGTTAAATTCCATGCCCCTCCACCCTCAGAGCCCCGAAAGGCCCGCTCTGCCCCTGCTCTTGAGGCTCACCCTGGTGCAGGAGGCCGGGGCAGCCGCTGGGCACCCTGCTCAGCCTCGGCTCCCCACAGCAGCCGCCTGCCAGCCCTGTTGAATCGCCCGCCCCACCAGGCGGGCTGGGTGCCCGTCTCCAGAAGAACTGCACGCCTGCTGTGCTCTGGAGCTCCAGGGCAGGGGTCAGGGCTCGGGTGTCAGGCAGTGTCCTGGACAGAGGATCAAATGCCCCAGTGCCTCTGAATGGGCCTTGTGAAAAATTGATGCTCACCCTGGGGGGCAGAAGGGCCTCCCACCATGGCCTATGGGCTGGGGCTGCCTTGGATCACCATGCTTGGTCCCACAGTTCCTTCCTGAGCAATCTCTGGGCCTGGCCCTAAACTGTGTGAGGTAGAGGCCGAGCCCACCCCCTGCCCTGGATTAACTCCCCAACTTTGGGGGGACAGAGGTGGGGACAGACCCTGACCTGACAACATAATGCACATAGTCAGGGCTGGATAGACAGAAACATCAGGGCTCTTGTCAGCCTAGGGGTGGTCAGGGAAGGCTTCCTGGAGGAGGTGCTGAACTGAACCGTGAAGAATAGGTGGGAATTTACTAGTCAGAATTCCAGGTGGAGGGGCCCGTGTACGCAGAGGCCAGGAGCTATGAAAAGGCCTGGCATGTTTTAGGAGTGAGTGCTGAGGATAACCCAAGTGTCAGGGAGGGGTTAGGGAAAAGGCAGTGAGAAGTAAGACTAAGACATCAGTAGGAGCCACATGGTACTGGAGCCCCCATCCTGAAAGCAGTGGGTGCTCTGGGGAAGGGTTTTAGGCAGAGCATTCCATGAGCAGGTCATGCTCGCCTGTGACCCTCCCTTGGGCCTGGCTCCTCCTGTCACCCAAACTCCTGGGGCGGCCCTGAGTTGGAAGGCCAGAAATCAAGTCCTGGTCCTGAACTTGCCCTGCCCTGCGGTGTGACTTTGGCAAGTCTTGGTCCCTCTCTGTCTTGGTCTCTCCCGTATGTCCCGGGCAGGGGGCTAGACTTGCTACTTCCTAGGAGCCCTTTAGAAATCTCTGAATGACCGTAACCAAGGGAAGAGCTCAGCTGCTCTGGGCAGTAGAGCTGGTGACGGCGGCTGAGGCTTAGGTCACACAGGCTGGGCTGTGGCCAGAGGGAGAGAAGCCAGGGAGGGAGGGTTCCCCAGAGGGAGGAGTGGCTGAGGCTTTGGAGAGCCCAGGTGACCCCAGCCAGGCTCCCAGCTGCTGGGGCCGGCCTGCTCAGAGGCTTCACATGGTCTCTCCCCCCACAGAACTGTATCTGGCCAGGCAGGAGGCACGAGCATCTGACGAAGGACAATGGTGATTCTTCAGCAGGTGAGTGCTCCCCGCACCCCACTGGTCTTCATCTGTCTGTGCCAGGAAGAACCCTGTTGCGTGGCTCATCCCACTCCATCCCACATTCTCTCATCCCTATGGTTAAACCATAGGACACCCTCCCCAATACTTTCTTTTAGAAGCCACCTATCTATGCTTCAAAACCTAGCGGCGAAACTTTCCCTGCTCTCGAAGGCCCAGTCTAGAACTGCTCCCTCTGATGTGTCTGCTGGGGCCTTCCCTTCTCAATACACTCACCCCACTGGGTAGAACTTATTTCTTTATATAATCTCTGACTCCCCAGGCATTCCAGGAAGTAGAACAGCAGGTGCAAAGGCCCGAATGTGGGAAAGCCTTTGGGGACAGGGCATAGGAAGTTGGTCAGTCTAGTGAAGCCAGACCAGGAAGGGCCTTGAGCCTGACGGGAACAGAGAGTGGGGGATGACCTGCTTGGATCTGGGGTAATATGGGAAAGGTGCTGGCCTCTAGCCCCCCTTTCTTCCCAGGGCCACAGTGGCCCCTGACCCTCAGCCCTTCCCCGTGATCAGCCTGAGGCTCTAATGAGCTCCTGGTCTCCAGAGCCAGGAATGTGGGCCCTGAGCCAGGTCAGCTTGGCACCAAGCCCTCGGGCTGGTGGGAGTGTGTGCCACGGGGGCTTGGCCAGCAGCTTCACATCCTCCAGGCCCGTCAGAGGCCAGTGGGCAGCCTTGTTCTGCAGCTGTGTGTGTGTGTGTCTGTGAGAGAGAGAGAGAGAGAGAGAGCAAGAGCGAGAGAAGGCAGGCTTCAGGCAGGGCAGGATCAGAATGGACAGTCTTCCAACCCAGGCCTGGAGGAGACGCCCGCTAGAGCCCCTTGGCTTGACAGCCCGTTCAAAGCCCCAGCAGAGACGGCCAGAGCCAACAAGAGAAGGAAAGTCGCTATCATTGAACATTTGCTGTGTGCCAGGGCCTCGGCTGCTGGCACGGCTGGGTGGGTGGGGGCATTCATTGCCCCCAGAGGGGCAGCCTGGGCCGCCCAGAGCCTCCAAGGGGTTCCCCCCAGGAAGCCTGTGAGGCAGGCCTTTGGCTGACTGTGCTTCTCCGTCATGTGCCCTCTCTGAACGCTGGTCCACCTCACCCCGTGGGCAGGCTCTGCTGGGAGAGAGTGTCCACAGGGAAACGCAGATTCCGCCCACCCTTCACCCAGAAAGTACCTTTCTATTACTGCTTTGCTCCTGAGAAAGGTCCCAGCTCTGGGGAGCCAGCCAGCTCTGCAGCTCCGCAGGCCGAGCCCACACACCCGGGCTCCAGCTTGGGCTCCATTTTTGGTGAACGGGCAGATTTGGGCATGTTTTTCAGCTTTCCTGAGCCTCTGTTTCCTCACCTATAAAATGAGGGGGGAAAACCCCTCTCTCCTGGGCTTGTTGTTGTGAAGATAAAATGCCCTGAAGGTTCAGTCAAGGTGCTCTTGCTTTTACCTGCCTCTTGAGCCCGCCTCTCTCCTCCCTCCCTCCTGCTTCTCCTTCCTGCCCTGAAAGCCCTGGGTTCTCGGACACATCCCGCCCTGAGCACTTCGCTTCCCATTTTCCTGGCCACCCTCTCCTCAGGCCTTGAAGTGGCCACTATTCCCTTGGGAAACCTCCCTGCTCTGCCCACGGTGGAGTCGGCGTGCCAGAAGCTGCCTCCCCTCCAGCCACGTTCTCACTCATCCACCCAGCAGCCTGGCACTGAGCCCCTTCTCTGTACCAGGCTGGGCACAAAGGATGCAGAGATAAATTGCTCCCTGTCCTGGAGTAGTTACCAGACTAAGGTGGGAGGTGGCTTGAATGAAACGGTCGTGGCAGGAGTCCTGGGGTGGAGTGGGGTGGCACAGAGCCTGGGGATCGGGGGAGCTTCCGCCCTGCCTGTGGTGGGGGGTGGGGGTTGCCGGGAATTGTGCTGAGGCTGTTGCAGGAGCTCCTTCTGTACAGATGGGGGATTGAGGTCTCCGGAGGAGGAATTGGCCCAGGTTACAAGGCCAGCCGGTGCTTGCAAGAACCCACAGATCTGGGGCGCACATGACCCGCTTTAAGGACCTCAGGGAGGGCTGCTGTGTTTCTGTATGAGATGATTTCCGGCTCCGTGGTGGACCCAGGGGAGGGACTGAATGTACTTTGCCCGGATTCAGGAGCACAGGGAGGTTTGAAGATAAATTGGTGGGCTGTTGATAACATCAATTGAATTGACCCTTTTATTAAAATGTCCTTCTTTGTCTCTTAGAACAATGTTATAATGATCTCAAGTCTACTTTGTCTGATATTCTAGCCACCCCAGCTCTTTTTTGGTTATAGAAAAATATTTTTCTATCTTTTCACTTTCAGTCCATCTGTGTCTTTGGATCTAAAGTGAGTCTCCTGTAGTTGGCCAATAGTTAGATTCTGGGTTTGTTGTTGTTGTTTTCCCTTAACCTATTCGGCCAACCTCTACCTTTTAACTGGAGAGCTCAATTCATTTCCATATAAAGACTTCTGCCATCTTGCTATGTTTTCCTAAATGTCTTTCCACCCTCCCCCCACCAAATTCCTCTATTACTGCCTTCTTTTGTGTTTGATTGATCTTTTCCCCAGTGTATTCTTTTGATTCCCTTATCATTTATATATATATATGCATATATATATATAGTGGTTACCCTGGGTTTACAATTAATATCTTACATTTAAAACAATCTAGTGGGAGTTAATACCAACTTAGCTTTGATGACCCATAAAAAATGCTGTTTTTGTGCAGCTATCCCTCTCCCTTTTATATTGTGATTGTCAGAAATTACATCTTTATACATGGTGTGCCCATTAACATAGATTCATAGTTATTGCTTTATGCATTTGCCTTTTATCTTTAAGATTTTATTTATTTGAGAGAGAGCAAGCAAGCACGAGTGGGGACAAGGGGCAGAGGGAGAGGGAGAAAGACTTCCTGCTGAGCAGGGAGCCCGATGACATGGGGCTTGATTGCCAGACCCTGGGATTACAACCTGAGCCGAAGGCAGACGCTTAACCGACTGAGCCACCCAGGTGCCCCTGCATTTGCCTTTTAAATCATATTTTAAAAAAAAAGAGGAGTTACAAACCAAAGTAACAATCATGCTGGCTTTTATTTTTGCCTGTGTAAATATGCTTTTGGTAAAATTACCTTTATCAGAGTTCTTTATTTCTTTGTATGGCTTTAGATTACTGTCTAGTGCCCTTTAATTACAGCCTGAAAGACTACTTTTAGCATTTCTTGTAGGCAGGTCTACTAGCGACAAAATCCCTCAGCTTTCATTTATCTGAGAATGTCTTAGTTTTTTGTCATTTCTGAAGGATGGTTTTGCCAGATACTGCATTCTTCTTTTAAATTTTATTTCCAGTGTAATTAGCATAGTGTTATATTAGTTTCAGATGTGCAATATAGTGATTCAACAGTTCCATAAGTTACTCAGTGCTCATCAAAATAAGTATACTCTTAATCCCCATCACCTGTTTCACCCACCCCTCCCCCTCCCCATTTTTTCTTTATAGTTAAGAGTCTGTTTCTTGGTTTGTCTCTTTTTTTCCCTTTCGTTCATCTGTTTTGTTTCTTAAATTCCACATGACTGAAATCATACAGTATTTTTCTTTCTCTGACTGACTTATTTCGCTTAGCATTATACTCTCTAGATTCATCCATGTTGTTGCAAATGGCAAGATTTCCTTCCTTTTCATGGCTGAGTAATATTCCATTGTGTGTGTATATACCACATCTTCTTTATCCACTCATCTGTTGATGGACACTTAGGCTGCTTCCATAGTTTGGCCATTGTAAATAATACTGCAATAAACATAGGGGTGCATGTAGCCCTTTGAATTAGTGTTTTTGTATTCTTTTTTTTTTTTTAAAGATTTTATTTATTTATTTATTTGAGAGGAGAATGAGAGAGAGAGAGCATGAGATGGGGGAGGGTCAGAGGGAGAAGCAGACTCCCCGCTGAGCAGGGAGCCCGATGCGGGACTCGATCCCGGGACTACAGGATCATGACCTGAGCCGAAGGCAGTCGCTTAACCAACTGAGCCACCCAGGCGCCCTAGTGTTTTTGTATTCTTTGTGTAAATACCCAGTAGTGTGATTACTGGATCATAGGGTAGTTCTGTTTTTAACTTTTTGTGGAACCTCCATATTGTTTTCAACAGTGGCTGCACCAATTTGCATTCCCACCAACAGTTCGCGAGGGTTCCTTTTTCTCCACTTCCTGGCCAACAGCTGCTGTTTCTTATTCATCATTCTGACAGGTGTGAGGTGGTATCTCACTGTGGCTTTGATTTGTATTTCCCTGATGATGAGTGATGTTGAGCATCTTTTCATGTGTCTGTTGGCCATCTGTGGGTCTTCTTTTTTTTTTTTTTTTATTTTAAATTTTTTATTTATTCATTTGAGACACAGAGATACAGAGAGAGAGAGAGAACATGAGCAGGGAGAGAGGCAGAGGGAGAGGGAGAAGCAGGCTCCCCGCCGAGCCAGGAGCCCGATGTGGGGCTTGATCCCAGGACCCTGGGATCATGACCCGAGCCGAAGGCAGACGCTTAACCATCTGAGCCACCCAGGCGCCCCATCTGTGGGTCTTCTTTAGACAAATGTCTGTTCATGTCTTCTGTGCATTTTTAAATTGGATTATTTGGTTTTTTTGTGTGTGTGTTGAGTTGTATCAGTTCTTTATATATTTTGGATACTAACCCTACACTGGATATGTCATTTGCAAATATCTTCTTCCATTCAGTAGGTTGTCTTTTAGTTTTGTTGGTTGTTGCCAGATATTTAATTCTGGTCTGATTTTTTTTTTCCCCTTTCAGTATTTTAAACATATCCTCTCACTGCCTTCTGGCCTCCATGATTTCTGATGAGAAATCAGCTATTACTCATATTGAAGATGCTTTGTATACGAGTCTCTCTTTACTTTGTCTTTTGATAGTTTGATTTTAATGTGTCTCAATGTGGATCTTTTTTCCCCTTTGCTGTGCAGAAGCTTTTTATTTTGATGAAGTCTCAATAGTTTACTTTTGCTTTTTTACTTTTTTACTTTTACCTTGCCTCAGGAGACTAGGAAGATGTTGCTACAACTGATGTCAGAGAAATTACTGCTTGGGTTCTCTTCTAGGATTTTTGTGGTTTCAGGTCTTACATTTAGGTTCTTTTTTTTTTTGAAAGATTTTATTTATTTGAGAGACAGAGAGAGCAAGAGTGCGCACAAGTGGGGGTAGGGGCAGAGGGAGAAGCAGACTCCCCTCTGAGCAGGGAGCCCGAATAGGGGCTCAAAAGCAGGACCCCAGGATCACGACCTAAGCCCAAGGCAGCCGCTTAATCAACTGAGCCATGCAGTCACCCCATTACATTTAGATTCTTAATCCGTTTTGAGTTTATTTTTGTGTGTCGTGTAAGAAAGTGGTCCAGTTTCATTCATTTACATGTAGCTGTCTAGTTTTCCCAATACCATTTGTTCAAGAGACCATCTTTTTCCCATTTCATATTCTTTCTGCCTTTGTCAAAGATTAATTGACCATATAATTATGGGTTTATTTCTGGACTTTCTATTCTGTTTTATTGATCTATGTGTCTATTTTTGTGCCACTACTGTACTGTTTTGGTCACTGCAGCTTTGTAATATAATTTAAAGTCTGGAATTATGATGCCTGCAGTTTTGTTTTTCTTTTTCAAAATTGCTTTGGCTAGTGGGATCTTTTGTGGTTCCAGACAAATTTTAGGATTGTTTGTTCTAGCTCTGTGAAAAATGCTATTGGTATTTTGATAGGAATTACATCAAAAGTGTAGATTGCTTTGGATAATATATTTTAACAGTATTTGTTCTTTCAATCCATGAACATGGAATATCTTTCCATTTCTTTGCATTGTCTTTAATTTCTTTCATCAGTGTTTTATAGTTTTCAGAGCACAGACCTTTCACCTCCTTGGTTAAGTTTGTTCTTAGGTATTTTATTATTTTGGGTGCAATTATAAATGGGATTTTTTTTTTCTTAATTTCTCTTTCTGCTGCTTCATTATTGGTGTATAGAAATGCAATGGATTTCTGTATATTGATTTTTGTATCCTGTGACCTTACTGAATTCATTTATCAGTTTTAGTAGTTTTTTGGTGGAGTCTTTGGGGTTTTCTATATATAGTATCATGTCATCTGCAAAGTGTGATAATTTTACTTCTTCCTTACCAATTTGGATGCCTTTTATTTTGTTATTTTTGTTGTCTGATTGTTATGGCTAAGACTGTTGTCTGATGTTATGGCTAAGACTCAATGTGGATCTTTTTGAGTTCATCCTACTTGGAATTTATTGAGCTATTTGGATATGAAGATTTGTATCTTTCATCAAGTTTGGGAAGTTTCTGACCATTATTTCTTCAAATATCCTTTCTGCCCCTTTCTCTTCTCTTCTCCTTTGGGATTTCCCTTATGCATATGTTGGTCCACTTGATGTCTCATAGGTTTCTTAGGTTCTGCTCACTTTTTCTAATTCTTTTTTTTTTTTTCCTTCCTATTCCTCAGACTAGATAATCTCAATTAACCTATCTTCAAGTTTGCTGATTTTTCTTTCTGCCTGTTCAAATTTGCTATTGAATGCCTCTAGTGAATTTTTCATATTGGTTATTGTATTTTCCAACTCATAACATTCTATTTGATCACTTGTAATAATTTCTATCCTTTTATTTGTACTATTTGGTGAGATGTTCCGGTTTCCTTCCATTCTTTGACTATATTTAAGGTAGTTGATAAAAATCTTTGTCTATAAAGTCCAATGTCCAATGTCTGAGCTTCCTCAGGGTAAGTTTCTATTAATTTCTTTTTACCTATGAATGGGCCATACTTGTTTCTTTGCATGCCTCATAATTTTTTGTTGAAAACTGGACTTTTTTTTAAACTGGACATTAAATATAATATGATAACTCTGGATAGCTCACTCTCTCTCTCTGGTTTGTTGTTGTTGCTTCTTGTGAGTTGTAGTTTTGTTTAGTGACATTTCTAAACTATCTTTATGAAGACTGTCTTCTTTGCTGTGTGTGGTCACTGAACTTTTGAAAACCCCTAGAACCAAAAACAAAACAAAAAAACTCTTAAGTCCTGCAGCTGGGCTGTGTGTGTGTGTGTGTGTGTGTGTGTGTGTGTGTTGGGGCATGCTTTCAATGCTCAGGCCATTTACAACCCTGCCTTAGCCTTCACTTCCTGTCTACATGGAGCTTGAGGGCCAGTTGAAGGTGAGCGCTTAGGGTGTTCTTGGGCTTTTTCTGAACATTCTTCCATTCCTGGGCATTTATGAGGTTTTCTAGATTCCCTAGTATATGCAGGAGTTTTTCAAAACCCATATTCTCCTGGCTTTCCTCTAGGCTTTGGAGTGTCTATTGTTTTTCCAGCTGATTATTTTTTTCCCCAGATGGCAGTGGGTAGTTCATCTGTCTTTGAATGCTTTTGACCAGAGCCCTCCCTAGTTGCTCCTCCACCCTGGGGGAGTTCCAAGTTAGGGAAATAAAGGCAAGCCCTTTCTATTATTCCCTAAAGGATATTCCCTTTAGCTTCCCTAAAGGGAAGCTTCCAGACAGGTTAAAACAACCATAATTCTTTGTTAAAAGGTCTGTTCTGCTTCTGGCCCCAAGAATCCACACCAGGGACGTGGGCCTACATCTTCAAGATTGCCACAAGACAGGGGTGTGGGGGGGTAGGTTAAAACACCACAAAGCTCTCCTGCTGGGGTTCAATCACCTTTCTCTTTATTAAATGTTCCATTGGTTACTATAAATATTTGATTATTTTCTAGAGTTCTGGTACAGGTGATTTTGACAGTTTTTGCCATATTTTTTAGTGTTTCTGTAAAGGGATGAGTTCTTGAGTTTCCTTCTTTGTCGTCTTCCTTGACATCCCTTGCTCATGACAGTTGGCACAGTTACTAAATGAAAGCTTTTGTCCCAACTCAGTATGTATCCTTGGGCAAGTCTCTTCACCCCCTCTGAACCTCAGTCTCCCCATCTGGCCAGAATTGGACTGGATGGTGGTGGGGTGGGGTGAGGGCAGTACCATGAGTTTGTGTGAGGCACCAATGAAGTACAGAAAAGAAGCAGTGGGGTGTGTGTGTGTGTGTTTGTGTGTGTGTGTGTGTGTGTGTGTGTGGAGAACAGGTGGCACGTGGCTCTGTGGAGCCCTGGTGGCTGGGTGGGGGCAGAGAAGAAGATAGTGGGGTGAAGCATTCCTGGTAGAGGGCTCACAGAAGCAAAGGTGAAGAGAGGGAGACTCTGTCCTGTGTGTTCAAGGCAGCAAAGGATGAGGCTGGAGCAGCAGTGAGCCCTGGTTCTGGGGGAGGATGTGGTGACACCAGAGTGGGTCACAGGGGCATGAGACTTGCCACCCAGACCTGGGGTGCTTGCTGGCCACAGGGAAGGGGCCTCTTCCCAGGCTTTGGCTCCGGGTGGCCTGGGTGCATGGGGTTGAGCAGTGGGTCTCAGTCAGTACTTGCCCGGGTCTCCCTGAGAGGGCCTGTCTCCATCCACCAGACCTGTTTTACCATCTCTTCCTTCCTACCTCTGCTTCTCTGTGCTTTGCTGTTCTCTCCTCGGGAGTGCCCTTCCCTCTCCTGTCTGCCGAAAATAATCACAATATCCAGGTGTCGCTCCTAACATGACTTGCTCAGTTAACACTAACCAACACTCACAGGGCCATTTGTCCTAACAGGCACGGATCTGAGTGAGTTACACACGTAAACCTGTTTAATTCTCACAGGCAACCCCTGCAGTACTGTTATCTTGTCATCCCACAGATGCGGAAACAAAGGCACAGGCAGGTTGAGGAGCTTGCCCAAGCTTACACAGCTTGAGTGACCTAGCAGGATTAAACCTAAGCTGTCTGGGTCCCGAGTCCAACGGCTTAGTGGCCATGCTGTCCTGTCTCTCCAGGACTAATCCATCCCTCATCTGGTGGTACTGGCCTCTCTGGGTCTGGGTCTGTGCATCCCCAGGCTGGGAGCTCTGAGGATGGTATCCCCTAAACTTTAGTCTGAGCCTGTGAAGGTTGGTCACAGGTCTGGTTAAATGGACAAATGGAAGGATGCCTGGAAGCCCACCCCCAGCACCTTCCTCTGTTCCCATGGACACCCGTGGGTGGGTGGGTGGGCAGGGGTGGGTGTGCTTATTCTGTGCTTGGCTGGGAGAAGGACCCCTCCCGAGAGCAGGGTCCCTGAGAAGGCACAGGAAGTAGGTGGGAATGGCTGTGGGTCAGTCGGCTGGTGCCAGGTAGCAGAGTGCTGGGTCCCTGAGGCTGGGATAGGGGGTTGGGGTGGAAGGAAGCCCAGGTCCAGTGGGGCAGCTCTGAGTTCTGTGTGAGGCATCACTGTCTCCTTCCTATCATTCCCCCTACTTCCCATAGTGGTTGGCTTGTTTTTGTGGGACCAATTAGGCCTCCAGGATTCCAGACAATGCCAAGGGCCAAATATGGAAACAATAGGCCTTGAAGAGAGACGAGAGTGAGGGAGAGGGGAAGAAGAAAACCTAAGTAGGGAGAGGGGAGAAGAGAGTGGGAGGAGAGTCACAGGGCCTGTGCATTCTGGATAGGATGATGGCCACTGTGGCCCATGGCCCAGCGTGGACCCAAGCCAGGTGCCCAGTCCTGCGTGGCTGCCCGGACACAGGAGCCCAGCTTGTTGTCCACTGTCCTGGAGAACCAGAGGGCACCCTCCCCCAGGCCTCTGTGCTTCCTCTGCATGCTGGAGATTACCAGCTGGCTAGCCTCAAGGCTGGATGAGGAGGACCAGACACGGACTGTTCAGAAACTTCCTCGCTCCAGTTTCCCCGAGCCCCTGAAGATGTTTACCTGCCATGGCTTTCTAGAGGTAGCAGGGAGCTAGAAGGGTCTTTCAGGCACCTTCCCTTCAGTCTCAAAAATTCATCAAGTTTATTGCGTTCCCCTTCATAACATCCCCAGGTTTCTTTCCATAGAGAACACACAGATTTTTCTCCAAAACTGCAGTCCAGGTGAGGTTCCAGGTGCCTGGTTTGCGCTGAGGCCCGCAGCTCGGTTCCCGGGGCCCCGCAAGCTGTGGTCTGGCTGAAGCCGGCTGGGGATCCCCACGATCAGGTGGTGGGGGTCCCGCGCAGATGGGAGAGGGCCAGGGCAGCGCCGGCGCCCCCTCCCCGGTCCGCCCGCGGGCGTCACCTAAGCCGCCGTTGCCATGGCCCCGCGGCAGATGGCCGGGTTTAGGGTTCCCCGGCGGCGGCGCGCATGGGATTAAGTGAATTAGGGAGCCCGAGCCCTGCCGCCGCCGGAGCCGCCGCCAGACCTTCCGTGCCATGGAGCCCCCTGCCGACCCCGCCGACCCCGCCGAGGTCCGCGCCAAGCAGCGAGTCAAGTGGGCGCTGGTGCGCAGCCTGAACCCCTCGTTGAAGAGTTATGCGGTCCTGCCGGTGAGGCCTGCGCGGGGTGGGGAGGGCACCCCGGGAAGCCCGCCGCAGGCCTCCGTTTCCCCGCCTGGAGAGAACTGGGCGGGTGGTGGTCGCAGAGCACTAGGGTGCACGCGGACAGGGCCCTCTGGTGGGGCGTACCATCCCTGATTCCCAGCGTGAACTTGGCCCCGGCTGCCCCTCCTTGTGCCTGGAGCTTTTGCGTTCACCCAAGGTGGATGGGCCAGGTCCCAGAAGGGGCTTCCCCAGTTCTCCGGGGTCCAGAGCAGGGAGCACCTCCAGGTGCTCCAAGGTGACTCGGGAGACACTTCTGGTCTGGCTGGCCCACCGCAGGAGAGCACGGTGGTAGGTCCCCTCTACCACCTAAGGTTAGCAACTGGAGACTTCCGTGCTCACAGGTGCCCTTGGCAAGTTGGTTGGTTCATCTTTCCCACCTGTGAAAATGGGGCTAATAAAACCAGTGTCCCAGAGTGATTATGAGGATGAGAGGGGGAAACAAGTCCTGAGATGGATTCGTTTTCATCCCACAAACAGGGACTGAGCCCTAGCTAGACTCTGCCCCAGAGAACGGAAGAGGCATAAAGGGCCAAGGCCCTGTTGGAAGTTAGTGTTCATCCCACACTGGGTTGCACACCTGGGAGTGCAGGTGGGTGGACATCAAGGCCAACATGCGTTTGTGGGGTCTCTCACCTTCCTATGCCCTGACTCTGAGTGGGTGAACACTGTGAACACCGAGGCCCAGAGAGACTGAAAGACTTACCCAGAGTCACACAGTATTAGTGGAAGAACTGGAACCCGAACCAAGATTGCTCTCCTTTTTCAAGATTTTATTTGTCAGAGAGCGAGGGAGCACACACGCACAAACAGGGAGAGCGCAGGCAGAGGAAGAAGCGGGCTCCCTGCTGAGCAAGGAGCCCAATGTGGGACTCGATCCCAGGACCCCAGGATCGATCATGACCTGAGCCGAAGGCAGACAGTTAAGATTTCTTAACTGTGTGTTCACTGTGGGTGTGTCCAGCTTCCCTGGGAGGTTTCCGGGTACTTTTGAGAACTTTTAGATAGATTCATTCTGAGAAATCATCACTCTGGGACTGGGAGACCCTCTGCTCTAGCCACGCATGTGACAGCAGAGAAGCTGGAACTGGCCCCATGTCACATGGCCATACGGAGGCGTCCATCATGTCACAAATGGGATTTTCAATTCAAGGTGAAGTCTCTAGTGGGGCACCCTTCACAGTGGAATGGTTGCAAATGGGGCCAGATGCGGGCATGAGTGCCTGGAGTCTGGGAATGGGAGGGGCCGGTGGGGTAAGACCTGGGGCCCAGTACTTCTTTCCTCTCCGTCTTCCTGCCCCACAAAAAAGTTTCCTGTTCTTTTCCATCTTCCTTCTCTCACCCAGCCAGGACTCTCAACCCACTCTGTTTTTGGTTCAGGCTCTGCCCTGCAGGTGCTCACAGTTTTATCAGTCACCAATTTGATGAGTGGCTGTGGCCAGGTTCCTTTGTCTCTTTGGGCCTCAGTTTCCTCATCTGTAAAAATGAAGACTTCCAACCCACCTGTATTCTGATGCCCCAAGAACTTAGCCCGGGACCATGGGAACTTCTCCCCTCAGAAGTTCTCAGGCCTCAGAATTTTCCCTGAGGCCACTTAGCTGCCATTTTAGTATTTTTCCTCAAGTTGAGACCCAGAGCAGAGAAAGAGTTAAGTCACTGCCCTCCTCACGACTGTCCTTGATTAGGAGAGTTCTAGTTACTTTGTTTCTGTAGGCTCTGAGCTCCCTGCTCAGCTGCTCTGAGCACCCAGTTCCTGATCACATGAGGTCTTTAATTTTGGTTATCCTCTGTTCCCTGAGTGGGATGCATTTTCTGTGTGCCAGGCTCTGCGCCGGGTCAGGGGTTATAGGTGACTCAGAGAGACCCTTGCCCTCCAGCTCTGCCCTCCGCTGAGGCTCCCAGCATGCCCTTTGGCCCACAAGCCATGTAAGGCCTAGGGTCCTATCAGTGTTTCCTGTTTTGCTCACAGGACTGGGTTCAGAGAGATGTCAGGAAAGAGCACTGGATTTCAAGTTTGTCAGATTTGGGCTTCATTCCTGGTTTTACTATAAAACAGCTGGGTGAATTTGGGCAGGTTTCTTGACCTCTTTGAGGAGATGAAGTAGAAATAGAACCCTCTGCCTAAGGGCTGTCAGTGAGATAGTGAATCACAGGGAAGCATCTGACTTGCTACCTGGCTCGTTGTGGGTGTATTGGGAGTTAGCATGAAACAATGTCCCGGCCAGCCTGGCCTCCAGCAGTTAGTGTCTGGCTCTGGCTCTGGCTCTTTCTCTCTCATTCTTCCTCACACACCCTCTGTCACATGCTCTGTTTCTTACACAGACACACACACACACACACACACATACACACACTCTCTCTCATCGAGAGACAAATTCTGTTTTTCTGTGTTAGACTCTGTTTGACTCTGGGGAGTCCCAGCTGAGACTCAGACCCAGCCCTGTCCTCGGGGGGTGTGGGGGGGGCTGCATGCTAGTGGTGAGAGGTTGCACAGATGGTGGTCACTCCGCGTGGTGCTGGCTGAAAGGGGCAAGCTCAGGGGCCCTGGAGCCTGGGGGGGGGGTGCCCCCATTCTCTACACAGCAGCCAGAGTGAGCTTTTGAAAAGGTAAATTCATCATGGCATTCTCCTGCTTAAAACCTTCCAATGGCTTTTTGTCATACTTAAAAGGAGGTCCAACCTCTGTCCATGGTTACAGGGCCTTGCGTGACCTGGTACCTGCCCGTGGTCGCCCCACGCCCTCCCCTCCACTCTGCCTTTCCCATCTGTTCATGGCTCTGTCCCCAGAGCGGGAACGGGACTGGTCCACAGTGGGTTCTCCATAAATACGTGCTGGATGCCTGAACGGACTCTCCAGCAGTTGGGGAGGAGGAGGGAGAAGGTGGGGAGGTGGGGCGGGGCCGGAGGAGCTGGACGGCCGGCCAGGCGTTCTCTCTGTGGAAAGGGGGGCGGGGAAGCCGGCAGGTGGAGACGAGCAGCATGAGCAGGCCGTGTCCGGTGGCCTGTGGCCTGGAGCTCCGCGTGGCTGCGGGGCGTGTCAGGAAGCGCAGTTTGGGTTTGGGAGAGCAGGGTCACACGGGCCGCCTCACGGGAGCACAGCGCAGGTGCTCGCGGAACACAGGCGCTGTCCCCAGAGGCTCTCCAGTTCTCCCTGCGTTTTCTGGGAGAAAGCTTGCGTTTGGAACCAGCCAGTCTCTGACATGTGGAACCTCCCACGAAGTGGTAGCTGGGGCCGAAAGAGAGTTGCTTCTGATGGGAGCAGGGGGAGGCTGAGGCAGTGAGGAGCTGGCCCTGGGGCTCACGGAGCCCACCCCTCAGACACCTGTGGAAACTGAGGCTCGAGTCAGGCAGCGACCTGTCCAAGGCCCAGCCTGGACAAGCCCGGAACCCCGGCTCCTGACATGCCGCCCAGAGTGGTTTCCACGGGGCCGTTCCCGTGGGGCGGCCTCACTGTCCTCTCTTTTGTCAGCTGCTCTGTCTCTAACTGCCACGTGGTAAGTTCTCGTTTTGTTAAGATGCCGGTGTTCTCTCACCCTCCGGGGGAATACGCCTGTCAGGATTAGGATACAATCCAACTTGTACCTGCAGGCCAGTGAGCGTCTGCGGCGCTGGGTCTTGCCCAGCCCTGTGAGGGCTGCTGTCGGTTCAGGCGTTCTCCACCATCCGTGTGCCTGGGCCCTTCACCGTCCTCTGCAGCGATCGCGGGAACGGATTTGCTCAGTTATTTGCTTTCTGTCTCCTCCCAGCTGGGATGTAGACGCCGTGGTCACTGCTGGATCTTCAGCATTTAGATCAATCAGTGCCTTGTATTCAGTAGGTGCTCTGTACGTGTTTGTGGAATGCATCTGTGCTGAAAGCATTTGTTCGAAGTCCATTTCTCTGACTCTGGGTTTGGGGTTTGGCTTCCATGCGCCTTACCGGGTATGTAGTAAGAGCAAGGGACACAGTGTGACACCCTCCCCCTCAAGGTTGGGGCTCTCCCCGCAAGTCAGGAGGCAGCGTCGGGGGGCTCGGATTGCAGGGCCCAGCACAGAGCAGTGTCGCTGCCAGGAGCCCACACCTATGACTCTGAGACTTGCCCCCGGAGGCGATGGAGACTGGGTATCCTGTGGAGATGGCTCCTTTAGGACAGAGGCAAAGTGGTTTGGGTGGCTTGGGTTTCTGCCTGAACCTTGACGGATTTGCTGTCTGTGTATGAGGTGTAGAGCCTTGGGGAGAGCTGGGTGCTGGATAGGCCTGGGTGTGAAGCTGCCCAGCTGTGTGGTCTTGGCTCTCCCCCCTCTCTGAGCCTCTACTTACCTATCTGTGAAATGGGGGCAGTAAGAGCTGTTACAGAGGAGGGATTGAGGACCTTGGATCAGTGCCAGACTCAGGGCCTGGCACCAGATGGCTTCCAGCTCTTTCTTCCCTCTCCTGTGGTTGGCACAGGAACCTCTGGTGGTAGGAGGGTGGGGGCACAGGATCCCCCTCCCTGCTCACTTGGCCTGGGATTCTCTCTTGCCCACAGGGGGACTATGTCTGGATGGACCTGAGATCTGGGCAGGAGTTCGACGTGCCCATCGGAGCAGTGGTGAAGCTCTGTGACTCGGGGCAGATCCAGGTGGTGGACGATGAAGGCAATGTGAGTAGCCCCCTACCTCCCATGCCCCTGGGCCTTTGGGAAGACCGAGGCTGACAGGTCCCCCAAGGCAGGGACCGGGCAGTAACCTGAGGGGGGTGGAGGCAGTACTCATGCCCCTGCTTCTACCTCTCAGACACCCCATCTTCCATGGAGCTTTCCCACTGCCCCAGCGAGAGGGTGCCTCCCCTTCTGCCCAGGCTGCTGGGTTCTATTTCCATAAGCACTCAGTGCATTCTGCCTAGTGTTAGGGATGGGTGTGTATGTGGCGGGGGGCAGGGGGGGCACGTGCACATGTATGGTGGCGGGCAGGGGGCAGCACCAGGCTGGGAGCTCCTCAGGCACAGGGGTGCTTTGAATCAGACAGACTGGATTCAAATCCCATCCTGCCCATGTATTAGTTCTGCAACATTCAAGTCTCCTTCCCTTCCAAGCCTCAGTTTTCTCTTCTGTAAAGTGGGGATCATAGTAACTATCTCATCGGGTTATTGACCCATATGTTGGGGCCCCTGTAGAGAATACCTCAGTAAAGAGAGTTAGACTAAAAATGCCCGTAGTCTTGCTCTCTTGGATTATGGCGTCCTAGGAGTTCATTGCTTACCTTGGCACTGCCCTGGAAATCCATCTAATAGATTAACCCTTTATTTCTTGTGACCCTGAAGCAGAGGGACACAAGAGGTGTAAGTTGTGTGGGTAGTGGGCATGAGGAGGGACAGAAAAGTATGAGGTCAGGGTCGTGCCCTGGAGAAAGCGGGTAGTCTGGAGGAGGGCCCAGAGGGGAAGCACATGTGTCCATAGCAAGGGGACGTGGGGGCGTGGTCCTGGGAACAGAGTCCTAGCTTAGCAGGGACATGAGGGATGCAGGGAGATTCAGTCCCACCATCATTTGCGTTGTGCCTGGTGCTGTACCTAGTGCTGGGGAATACAGAGATAGAACCAAGTTTCTGTCTTGGGGTCCTAGAATGTTGGGGGCAAAAGAGGGTGCAGTGACAGGGAGCAGAGGGCTCCACTGGGGGGCAAGGGCAGGGTTCAGGGGCCTGGAGGTCAGGCTCCGGCCATAGAGGGGGTAGGGGCATCACTGTTGTTCCTACAGCCTTCAGGGCCACCCCCATGGGGTCTGCAAAGCCCTTTGACCCAAGCTCTGTCTTGGGTCCTCACAGCATCCGTGAGAGGCAAATGCTCTGTTCCCCAAGGGGAAGCTGGGACAGGGAGGGACCACCAGGCCTGGTCACACAGCTAGTAAGTGATGGTGCTGGGATTAGCACCCAGGACCTCTGGTCTCTGTGTAGTGTTTCCTCACCCCATATTTCAGTGGCTGCTCTGGCGCTCAGATTCTGTTGAGCCATGCTCTGTCCCCTGGGCTTGAGAACCAAAGTGCCTGCAGGTCTTTCTGGAGGCTCTGTTCTAGGACCTTCTAGGAAGCCTCTGTGAGGTTGCAGCCTGAGAAGGGGGCACGGGTTCAGCTGGCAGCCCAGACAGGCCCACAAACCCGACTGTAGTGCCTAGGGTGGGGCCCTGGGACTGCCTGCAGGCTTACGTTTCACCTGGGTCATGTTGCATGTCAGATGGTGTCCTGTAACTATGTCACTGGATCCCAGAGCTCCCCTCCCCATCCGCTCCCACTAAAGCCCTGGGAGTGGGGGCTGCAGGCGAGGAGGGACATGACTGGGTGGCCGGGAGCAGGTCAGGGTGGCTGGCTTGCTTCAGTGGCATTGGGCCCAGGGCTTCTGGCCTCTTCTCTCAGGGGCTGTCCCACTCTCCTTCCTCCCACCTCCCTATCCCAGCCCTCCAGGCTGTTGTCTTTGACCCCTCTGGCTTTCAAGACTCCCTTAACTTGAGGGCAGGGACTAGGCGAGTCACATCTGGTTTCCCTGAGACCTCACAAGGCATCTATCCAGGGAGGGTTCTCTGTGGAGCCTTGCTGAATGAATGAATGAATGAATGAATGAATGAATGAATGAACGATCCTCAAGGGGATCCTAACATTCTGCCTTTGCCCAGGCTGTTCCCCTTGCCAAAGGCACCCCTCCCTCCCCTCCTCTACAGAGCATGCAGTTCATGTCTCTCCAAACTCAGCACCAGGCCAGCTCCTCTTTTCCAAAAGTGTCCCCAGTCCCTGGGGTTGGCCATGTTCTCCCTCTCTCTCTCTCCGGCATTCCTTCAGAGCCCTGGTTACACTTTGGTCTATGCTGTAGATGCCTGTGGACATTGGCCTGAGAGGTGCTGACGTCTGTTGGGAGTCCTTCTGTGCAGGAAAGGGGTGGGGAGAGGCTTGGTTCTGCCATGTAACGGGGTGAGCCACTTGATCACTTGAGTGTGACTCCTCATTAAATGGGGACTGGTCATTCTGTTTTGGGATGTTATGAGGAACAAACGAGAACATAGATCTCCTCTGTAAAACCAGAAAGCATTAGAGTAATAATACCCAGCCCTGGTTAAGCAATTACCAGGCACCAGTGCTTTTAGACGTGGTGGGAGTGAAACAAAGGTTGGCCTTTAGTGTCTCAATTAATCCCCTCAAAGTCCCCAAGAAGAAGGGACTGTTACTCTAATTCCCATTGCATAGATGAAGTCATGGAGGCTCAGGGAAGCCAAGTGGTGTGCACAGGGCTACAGGGTGGCGTGGTGGCTGAGCTGTCTCTCAACTCTGTGCTGAATTGCTGGGGGAGGGACTATGGGGACCAGAGGCTGGGGTCGAGGGGGAAGGCAGACAGCCTGCCCAGGCATCCTCTTCCCTCCAGCCCGCACTGGAGCGTAGCACTGAGTCCATGAGCAGGGACCAGGCAGAGGGAATTTTCCAACTGGATCAACGTTTATCAAGAAATAGGATAAAATGGGAGAGAGGAATGTTCCACTCAGGACTGGAAAGTCCAGGCGGGTTCTTTGATCTCCCCATCCAGCCCATTCATGCCTCAGGGAGGGCTGTGTGAGGGCCTGAGCTGGACTCAAGTGCTCCTGGCCCAGAAGGTGCCATGAAATGCCAGGGCAGTTGGAGTTGTGGGCTCTGGCTGGCCCTGTCCCTGCTCCCTCTGAGGGCCTGGTGCAGGCCACCATCCTACTCTGATCCTGTTTTCTCAGGTGAAGTGAGAGGGCGGGAAAAAGGGACTAGGACTTATGCTTCTAATTCTGAACTGGTCCCCAGTAGCCACCAGCTAGCCATCTGTCCCATCAGATTCCCTGCCACACCATTTGTGTGTGGCCCCTGTCTGAGGCACTGTGGACCAAGGATCCAGAAGACACGGAGTCTAGCCGCCATGAGTCCCCAGCCTTGGGGCACATTGGGAGGTCAGAACCGTGTTCAGGCAATGGCAGCCCAGTGTGACCACTGCCTTGCCATGGGAGACCCAGGCAATGTGGGGGCCCAGAGGAGGCCCTGACACATTCCCGTGGTGAAGGCGGGGGGATGGGGCCATGGAGCACGTGAGGGTGGGCAGCATGGTTGGCAAAGGCTTTAGAAACTGGGAAATCTTTGAGCTGGGCCTCAAAGCCTGAGTGGAAAGAAAGTAAAGGGAAGAGCACGAGCAAGGCCACAGAGGTGTTTGGGGAAGTGGAGACCAACCTTCCCTGGCTCGGAAGTACAGGGGACTGCTGGAACGAAGGCCCAAAGTCCCTGTGGCCAAAATCAGGTTGGCCTTTGCATGCCAGGCTGAAGTGTGGGGGGAGCAAGGAAGGGCTCTAAGCCCCAGAGTGCTGGATCAGACAGGTGCTTGAAGAAACTCCCAGGGGGGTTGGGACTGCAGGGGAGAGCTGGAGGATAGCTGGAGAACAGCAAGGGCCAGGGGGCCAGGTGAGAGATGGTGGTCTGGATCAGGGTAGGGGCTTGAGGTTGGTGAGGAGGGTACTGCTCAATCAGCAGCAACCCTTCAGAGGGATGATTGAGTAGGACTGGGTGACCAGTTAGATTGGGGATGGGATGAGATGAGGGGCTGGTGCCCCAGATTCTCCTGGAGGAGAAGCAGGTATGGGAGGACATGTCGTGTGTATCACACCTACCCACCAAGTCTTAGGGCCTGAGCTGGGAGGTGGCAGTGGGGTCCCCTTCGCCTCCCCTGTTCCCAAAAGTCAAGCTCCTGTCTGGTCCTGAGGCTCCCAGGGTTCTGGCATTTGGGAACAGGCAGAGGGCCCCAGAGGGCTGTGGGGCTTAGTGAGCTCAGGCTGCGGCCATACCCCAGAGCACAGTTCACTCTCACCTCACTGAGAAGCTAGATCGTGAGAAGGTGCTGGACACCGCCTTGGGGAAGGAAGGAGGGATTTGCAGGTTTGTTGAAAGTGCCAGTGCTATTGGGCAGGAAGGCCTCCCCCCGCCCCCCAGCAGAAGATACTGCAGGAGAGAATAGGGGGAGCCATGGGGCAAGCTCTCTCCTAGTTTCCGCATCAGTTCACAAGCATGGAAAGTTCACCCCTGCTCCAGGTTCATCAACAAGCCCTGTGACATCTATCTGTGACAGGCCCACTTCCCTCTGTCTCCACCGCTACTGCATGCCTTGGCTGGCCTCAGAGGCTGAGCTTCGGCTGTTCCCTGGACCTGGACATCCCCTCACATCTTACAGGGATCTCCTTCCCATCATTCGGATCTCTGCTCAAATGTCACCTCTTTGACGCCCTAAGGTAGTTCCCTCCCTGGTCTCTAACCCATATGCCTGTCGGTTTATTCTTGGCACTGTCTGAAATTACTTTTTGTGCCTTTGTTTACCAGAGCCTGTATATGAAGTCAAGTCTAATTCCAGTGATTACACTCTCCCCTCCACCTTGCAAAGTGACTGGGGGGACTCTAATTCCCTTTATGAGAAAGCTAAGTGGGACCAAAGTCCCTGCCCTGCCCATCTTTTAGGTCTGTAGAGAGAATTCCCTAAGAGGAGGAGTGGTCCACAGAGAGTGGGGGTGGGCAGCACCATCCTCAGAGACTCAAACCTGATAATGATAGTGTTTGGCCACAGGAGGGGAGGAGGCCCTTACCAGGGTCGCACAGACCCAGGAACCCTGTCCCTCCTGGGCCCTTTGCCCAGCAGAGCACAACCTGGGTCCCAGGAGCCCGGCCTGAGCGTAGCCACGGTGCCTCCCTGCAGGAACACTGGATCTCCCCGCAGAACGCCACGCACATCAAGCCCATGCACCCCACGTCGGTCCATGGCGTGGAGGACATGATTCGCCTGGGAGACCTCAACGAGGCTGGCATCCTGCGCAACCTGCTCATCCGCTACCGGGACCACCTCATCTACGTGAGTGCTGCCCCGCCCACTCGCAGCCCCGCCCACTCGCAGCCCCGCCCACTCGCAGGGGCCCGCTCTCCAGAGCAACCAGGGACCCACCTGCCCGCAGCAGCTCAGGGTTTGAACCATCCTTTGGACTGCGGCTTGTGTGGTCTGTGATTGGAGAAGGGGGCGGTGTGTACCACGGGTTCATGTGCCTCCCCAGGCCATTGGGTGGATTGGTGAGAGGCTCCGTGTTTTGCCCAGAGATGGGGAACTGCTGCCTCCTCTGGGTTGGCTGTGGGGTCGGAGCCTGCCATTCTATTGGTCCTCCAGTGAAGAGAGGATGGGTCGGGAGTCTGTATCCTCAGAAGAGGATGGAGGAGGGAACATGCTCCTTGACTCCACAAACCCTTGATATAAGAACCAGTTGTACAGAGGCCACGCTCCATATTCTTACACCTTGAAACTCAACAGGACAAACAGCCTCACTTAGCCAGGACTGAACTGATACCAGGAGGTAGGTTCAGAGACCATCAGAATACAAAGGGCCTGTGGAGACTATACCCAAGAGGTTCTCACATGTTTTGGTCTCGGGAACTTTTGATGCTCTTAAAATTATTGAGGACTCCCAAGAGCATTTGTCAATGTAGGCTATATCTGTTGATACTTACCATATTAGAAATTAAAACTAAGACACTTCACAAAATGTATTAATTCATTAAAAAATAACCATAAAAATCTATTATAGGAAAACATTTTTATGAAAAATGACTATGAATATGCCCCCTAAATTAGGAAGAAGAGTGTTATTGTTTTATAATTTTTTGAGATATCTTTAATGTCTGGCTTAATAGAAGAGAGCTAATTCTCCTATCTGCGTCACATCCAGTCTGATGTGAGGTTGTTTGGTTGAAGTGTATGAGGAAAAGCTGGCTGCAGAGATACAGAGGTGGAAAGGAACTTGCAGACTTCTTGAAAGGGACTTCGGGACCCTCAGGGGTCTCTGGACCACACTCTGAGAACTGCTGAGCTAGTCCCATAGTCCCATTTTATAGACAGGGAAACTGAGGCTCCATGAGGTTTAGCCAGGCCCAGAGCTGTGTGCTGGGGTCACCGCATGTCTCTGACCCAGCCCCTCCCTCAAGCAGCTCCGGGTGAAGGAAACCATGGCTGGGGCACCTGGGTGGCTCAGTCGTTAAGCGTCTGCCTTCGGCTCAGGTCATGATCCCAGGGTCCTGGGATCGAGCCCCACATCGGGCTCCTTGCTCGGCGGGAAGCCTGCTTCTCCCTCTCCCACTTCCTCTGCTTGTGTTTCCTCTCTCGCTGTGTCTCTCTCTGTCAAATAAATAAAATCTTAAATAAAAAAAAAAAAAGGAAACCATGGCTGGTGCAACAAAAGGAGAGAGCAGGAGGGAGCCCCCGCTCCCCAGGCAGGGCCCCAGGCAGGCTGGTAGAGAGGGCAAGTGTCGTGAGGAGTGCTTGAGCTAAGTGCAGACAGAGCAGGGTCTGTAGGGGTGAGGCCTCACTCCAGCTCAAGGGATACAGCATTCGGGAAGGGGTGCTGCGTGGATAGGAGGCTGGAGGCAGGAAAGGGCCTGGCGAGGGAGTGGCACAGTGTCCCTCAGCTTGTCGGGACCCTGAGGAGGAGCCAGGGAGACAGGGCTGGAAGCCCTGCAGTTGTCCCTGAGCAGTCACAGCAAGGAGCTGCTTCGAAGTCAGGGATCCATCCTCTTAGAAGCCCTGAACTGTGGCCACTCCGCTGCTAGGGAGGCCCTCTGCTACTCTCCCCGCTCTGGGACCGTCTGCCACTTCAGGTTCCCGAGGGGAGGCTGTGCCCAGGCCCTTGACATTTGCCCACTGAGTAAGTGGCTTTTACAGCTGATAAAGCCCCTCTCACTCTTTTCTTCACCTGGGGGGCGGGGCAGGGCACAAGTGGAACCTCCAGACGTGAGCAGCCTCACCCAGACAGGAGGATGGGGCTAGAACTTGAGCCCAGGCCAGAGATACCCCAGGAAGATCCACTGGTGTCTGCACCCCAGTTCTTGGCGGTTCCCTACTCGCTCTTCACCCTAGGTGGCAGGTGGTCACAGAGGGTCCTAGCACACCCTGTGATTGCCGTCCCGGGGCTGGGTGGAGTGTGTCACTTGGGTCTGGAGGTAAATGGGGAGCCTGCCCCTCCCTCCCACCTCCCCCTCAGGGAGGCCGCTGCCAGAGCTGATGTCCTGACCCAGTCTCCTGTCAGGAGGAGCTGAGTAAGATGGGAACTGTCCCCACCAGGGAACCCCCCCGACTGTGTCTAGGAATAGCTCAGAGGCATGTCGTTGGTTATTTTGCACAAAGTTTATTAATTCTTGCAGGCAAACTGGTTCCTCACATGCGAGGGACAGTCGGTAGACTGAATCAAAGAACAAAGGCAAACACAGGATTCACAAAGGAGAGGGGAAAAAAAAACTTCAGGAAGAGCAAAACTTGTTTGTGAAATTTGGGGGGATAGACAGATTAGCTGGCATCTAGCAGAGAAATCAGCTTCATGTCCTAGAGCAGGCTGATTAGGGGAGCAAAGGAAAGAATTCCAGAGATTTATGACTTCTCCAGAAAGCCACAAAATCTGTGCCATTTGCCTCTTTAGAAGTCCTCACCAGTAACCTTTCTGGTGGTCTCTTTTCTAGGTGGGGGAGAGGGGGCAGGGGACAGGGCAGGGCACTAAGTCAAGATGAGGTGCCTACGCGGCCTTCTTGTTCAGGAAGCACCTGGGGGGTCCCCAGCTCAGTTGGTCCACGAGCCTGGGATTCTGGGTGTCAGTTGGTCTAGGGAGCCCTTCTGTTCAAGGATTGCCCTGTTCAAGGTTTCAACTTGCTCACTCTCTGATTCTGTGATGGGTGGATGGGATAGGACCAGAGCTTTGAAGAAGCACCGGGCCATTGTCCCACCCAGAAACCATACCTGTCCCTAACCATGGCAACCCCTCGTCACTTCGTGGCTTGGGTTACCCCGGGCACAGCCCCACGTACCCAGGATTTCCTCCGATTACCACGGCCGCTCACAGCCCTGGGCTGGGCGATGCTCTGTCCCTGACTGTCTGCCTTGGGCTTGCCTGCTGCAGCTAGCCTGTCCTAGGAGCCTGCGGGACAGCACCCCAGAGCCACAAATCAGCCCCGGACACCCCCAGTGCAGGGGGGCCCTCAGAGGACACCTAGCGACCCCTGGTTGGGTGGTCTCAGAGGCCAGGGGTCCTCCCTGGGTCCTGCAGGGTGTAAGTAGCAGGGCCGGTGGGGATCCAGTGCTCCCTGACGCTGAACAGGGACTGGAGCCCGAGTATGGGAGGCCTGGGTCCAATCTTGGCAGGTGGCCTTTGGGGAGTCCCTGCTCTTCTCTGGTCTCAGCCTTCCCTCTGGCACAATGGGGAGACTTCCTGGGTGAGCACCTCTGTGGCTCTGAGAAGGTGTGTGTGCCCAGGGATATGTCTTGGTCTCCATGGCCTGCTAAGGGAGAGGCCCCAGGGCTGGCAGGCCTGGAAGCTTCCCGGCAGAGGTGGAGCCGTTCCTGTCACATCCCCCGCAGTGTGTCTCTGGCTCCGGAGAGGTCCTCAGAACTCCGCCTAGGGACTTGGGGCCCCTAGGGCCACGTGTGCTGTGTCCTTGGCTTGGGAATAGCCCTTATCTCTCCCCAGCCTATGGCCCCAAAGACAGGCTTTCTTCCTGGAGGCTTGAGCAGAAGGCCTGTGCTGGGCAGCTGGGCATGAGTCCCCTGCTGGCCATGGACCCTTGGAGAGAGGGGGGGGGGCCAGAGGGGCTCAGGGAGCGGTGCCAAGAGCCTTGGGGGATGGACAGGTGCTGAGGCCCGGCCAGGGGCAAGATGGGCCTGGGCCCCCTTGCCCGCGGTGGCCAAGCCCCTCCCTTCTTCACTCCCCGGCTACCAGCTCCACCGTCCCCTGGGGAAAATTCCTGGGGTTTGGGTAAGCCCACGTGGGGAGGCAAGGCCTGGGCTTGGGTGCCAGCGCCCCCCCCTTTATTCAGCCCCCTGCTTCTCTGGCGTGAGATCTTGGAGTCCCTCTGCTTCCCAGAGGCTGAGTTCGCCCATCTGGAAAGGGCCGTGTAAACCCTCACAGAGGCCTGCTGAGGAGCACGGGCTCCTGCGCCCAGCAAGGCATCCAGCGGGTAGGTGTGCGCTCCTGCCCTTCTGCCCCGGGAGCAGGGTCCAGGCCCCGCCCCAGGAAGGCTTCCTGCAGCTTTTCTCAGCGCATCCTCTCTGGCACTGCCTGGCCCTGCCCGTGGCCGCTGAGCCTGCTCCCAGGGCCACCCCTGTCTGGCTCCGACCGCCCCCGTTGACTGGCTCATTAGGTCTCAAGTGGTATCTTTACCTCCAGCCTCTGGGACAACCGCTCATCCTCTCACAGCTGCCAAAATGACCTTTCTCCAAGAGACCTTCCAAATGCCATGCCCTTTCATGCCTCCATGCTTGATTCCCACTGACCAGCCTTCACGCCCCCTCTCCCTTCACCCCCACCTGCCTCCCACAGCCCAAGCTTTCCCTCCCTGGCCCCCAGGATGTGGCTGTCGGCCTCCCCGCCAATCTCTGTGGAGGGTCCTTGAATGACTACATGGAGCCCACCTCACGCCACATGGTGATCATAGACCAGGTGGTTTGGTGTCACTTTATTAAGGAAGGTGGCATGTCAGGACAACTGCTCTGTAACCAGGCACATGCCGAAGGCTATGCCCTTCAGTCTTCACATAACCCTGGGGGAGGGGTGTGTGTGCTACCCGTCCCCCTTTTACAGATGAGCAAACTGAGGTGTAGACAAGCAAAGCGATCTGCCGAAAAGATGTTCTTTGGGGCTGACTCCCTCCCATGGGGACGGGGGGCCAGCTGGTTCCCATAGCCAGGCAGGGCTGAGCTGTAGGTCATGGGGCCGAGGTACCCTGGGGCTGGTGGTTCGTGGTTTCTGATCTGAGAAATTAGCCCAGCCCTGTGCTGTGTGGGGTGTTGATGGTAGAGAACCTCCTTCTATCCCATTCCCCACTGACCAGCTCCCTCTTCTCCTGTTCCCCACTTTCCAACCTCAGACCAACTGTGGAGGGCGGGTGAGTATGGCAGAGCTGGTTCCAGCTCTCAGTCTGCACTCAGCCTGGCCTCTCCCTGCAGCCTGCATCCCCATCCCACCGCACTTCTCCCTGCTTGGGCTTTTGCACACAGTCAGAAGGTCAGCGCCATTAGGCTCAGCTGCCTCTGGCATGGGCTGTTTGGAGGAAGAGCCCGGGTGGCCGAGGAGCGTCCCCCAGGGCCCAGAGCAGGGTGGTAAATGGCAGGGCGGGCAGAGCCGGGTCTGGGTTGCTGAGGCCACGGCTGTTTTGCATGGCCACAGCTGGCCCTGGTTTGGGCCTTTCCCCTAGAATGTGGTGCTGGCGGCCGCACTTTCCCGGCAAGGCCACCTTGGGCTGAGGCTGCTGGGCAGGGCTTTGGCTCTGGGGTGATGCTCTGTGCCCTTGGTGGGAGGCAATGGACATGGCTGTTGCTTCCTCTGTGTGGTCACATCTGTTTTCAGTCTCTCCAGGCCCAGATGTCCATCCATCCCTCACCAATTACAGGCTGCGCCTGACCTTTTCAAGCTGGGGTGGGGAGGGGCGGGCAGAGGGAGCAGTAACCCCTGAGTACCTTATTCGGCCCTGTTGGCAGGAGGGCCAGATAGCTTTGGCCCCTGTGTGGCAAGGCCCCAGGCTCACAGCAGGAAATCTTGTGCATCAACGGAGGAGCCCAAGAAGAGAAAGCCCCTAGAAGTTTATCCGAGGTGTGCTGGGACCCTGTACCTGTGCTGACCAGGATGGCTGGAGGTGCCCTGTCCCCCAGAACACAGGGGCCCCTCTGCCCTGGGGCTGTGCTGCAGAGACTGGGGCCTGCCCAGCCCCCCAACCACATGCCCCAGCCTCTTCAGCATTTTATGGCTTGGTTCTACTCCCCCTGGACCAACCCAGCCTCTGCTTGGGAATGGTCTGGTTTATGAATATTACTCCAAACCTCTGGGATGCAGGGCTTGGAGGCAAAAGTGGGAGCCAGCATTTGAGGCGCACCTACAGTGTGCTATGGCTTTTAAAGTTCACCACCTCCTCATCTTTAGAAACAGTTACATTATGTCCATTTAACGGATAAAGGTAAGGAAATGGAAGCTTAGAGACCCTCCCCCTCTCCCCACTTCCTTCCTCCCTTCATCAAACCTCACTGAGCACGTACTCCAACCCAGACCCAATGCTAGTTTGAAGGCCCCACCCCCAGCTCTCGGAGAGGCAGGATTCGGACCCCGGGTCCACGTGACTCCAAAGCCACTGCTGTCCCTTCCAGAGGAATGGAGCAGGGCAGAGCCTGAGAACTTTCTAGAGTCCGAGCCTCCCACATGGGAAGTGGCAAGTTCGTCATCCCTTTTTGCCCACAGACGTACACAGGCTCCATCCTGGTGGCTGTGAACCCCTACCAGCTGCTGTCCATCTACTCACCAGAGCATATCCGCCAGTATACCAACAAGAAGATCGGGGAGATGCCCCCCCACATCTTTGCCATTGCCGATAATTGCTATTTCAACATGAAGCGCCACAGCCGTGACCAATGCTGCATCATCAGGTGGGCGGCCCAGCGCCAGCTCGGAGCTCCAGGCTTAGTCCCTAGAGCTCCAGCTTTGCGTTCCTGCTAATGCCTCATCATGTAGAGAATCCCCTCCCCTCTCCCAGGCCTTACATCTCTATTAATGCTGCCCAAGTTCTTGTTAGCTTTTGAGGCCAACCTTGTTTATTACTGGTTCCTGTTAAGTTAGAGTCAGGTGACATTTCAGTCCCCTATTCTCTCTTGGGCAGAGGGTATTAGGACAAAGCATTGATCTAGCATCAATATATGCCATGCTCTATGGCAGATGAGGACCAGGGCAGGGTGTGTGTGTGTGTGTGTGTGTGTGTGTGTGTGTGTGTAAATGAAGGGGAAGGAAAGTACCTTTGGCCTTGGCCGAGCCCTGAACTCCTGGAGGCTTTCCTGTCCCTGAAAGGTCCATACTGTTGGCCTATTTTACAGACTGGGGAGGGGGGAAGGTGCAAGTGGGAGAAGCAGCTTGGGCTGAAGCCCCGTAGGGAGAGGCCCATACAGACCATGATGGGCCCTGCCTCTCTCTGGGTCTCCTCTGCAGCGGGGAGTCTGGGGCAGGGAAGACCGAGAGCACCAAGCTGATCCTGCAGTTCCTGGCGGCCATCAGCGGGCAACACTCATGGATCGAGCAGCAGGTGCTGGAAGCCACCCCCATCCTGGAAGGTAGGGCCAGGGCTCGAAGAGTGGTGCTGGGGGGGCTGGGCAGGTGCTGACCTTGCCCATGACCCTCTCCCCACCCCGAAGCATTTGGGAATGCCAAGACCATCCGCAATGACAACTCAAGCCGCTTTGGGAAGTACATCGATATCCACTTCAACAAGCGGGGTGCCATCGAGGGCGCCAAGATCGAGCAGTACCTGCTGGAGAAGTCTCGTGTCTGTCGCCAGGTGGGCCCGACCCCAGGGCAGAGCCGGACCTGCCCAGGACCCCCCAGCCTCGGGTGAGGGTGGGGGCCGCACGGTCTGGATCGTCCTCTGCCACTGCCCGCTCACCGCGGTGCCTGAATTCCCGCCATGAAAGCTGCCCCCAGGGGCTTTTGGATCAAAGTTGTTTGTTAAAATAGTAAACTGAGTTTCATCTTGATTGTCGGGTTGCTGATGCCTCCCCTGCCTCTATCCCCCAACACCTTGTGCCTGCATTTGCAGGCATCCGATGAACGAAACTACCATGTGTTCTACTGCATGCTGGAGGGCATGAGTGCCGATCAGAAGAAGAAGCTGGGCCTGGGCCAGGCCTCGGACTATAACTACTTGGCTATGGTGAGGCCCGGGCGGGGCAGCCAGTGGGGGGGGACGCCGATCCCAGCGAGGTCGGGGGCAACCCACCCAGCCGCTCCCCAGCTCCAGGCCTGGTGGGTCGGATCCTCTGTGGGGGCATCCCCCACCCCCATCTCATCCCCTGACCTGCCCCGGCCCACTCTGAGCTTATCTATGCCGTCAGGCCTGTCCCCCGCTTGGGCATCGTCCCACCTGCACAAGCATCTGGATGAATTGTCATCGCAGATACACACGTTCCTCAATCTGTGTAGACAGCCTAGACCCAGGGACATGTAGACACTTGCCCGTGTGTACGTGTGCACAGACCCACCCGCACACACATGCTGTGTTAGTTCAGTTTTTGAGGACGTGAAGCCCGGGACCTCTGCCAGGCCCCCCAGGATTGGAGGGCTCATTTGTTGCCGCTTCAGCTTCGGGGGCTCACCGGGCACAGAGCCCCGGTGCCAGCCTCTTGCTGTTGCCTGACCACCAAGGAGAAGAGGGCCCCAGGGCCGTTGCTGCCGCCCAGCATCAGATGCATGGGGTCCGAGTGCACAGCAGGCGGGCTCGGCGGGGGGACCAGCTTCCTTGGTCCCGGGGAGAATCCCTGCCTGGTTGTCAGGAGCTGGGCCGGGCCAGGCCACAGGACACACGAGGGATGTGGGCGTTGTAGGTGTGCAGGGCTTCCCAGGTACTTGCTGTAGCTGCCGGAGGTGACACGCACGTGAACATGGCTCACGGGCACACATCCTGGGGCAGACCCCTGTCGGTGCCCTGCCTGCCTGCAGCCCCTCCCTCCCCCTCCCCCCGCCCCAGGCTGCCCCTGGTTGGCCCTGGTGAGTCCCTGAGCGAGATTGTCCAGCGGGGGGTGGGAGCACAGTAGGGCCTGGGTGCTGTGACTGCCAGGCTAGGGGATGGGCCAGGCCTGGTCCCAGCGACTCAGCTCCTCTCACTCTTGGGAAGAAGGGGCACCCGGGGTCCCTACGCGTGGGAAATGTGTTCTTAAAAGCCCTAGCCAGGAGCTTTCTAGACTTTCTGGAGAAGTCATGGTGCTTTTGCGGTGAGGTCAGTGCCTGGCCCCCCAGACTGGCCTGGCCTGGCAGAGGGGTTCCTTCAGCCCAACCACTGCCTCTCTGGGAGTCCCCACGGCCTTGCTGATGTCCTCCTGGACCCCACTCTCCCACCTCTGCCCGCCAGGGTAACTGTATCACCTGTGAGGGCCGGGAGGACAGCCAGGAGTACGCCAACATCCGCTCGGCCATGAAGGTGCTTATGTTTACCGACACGGAGAACTGGGAGATCTCCAAGCTCCTGGCTGCCATCCTGCACCTGGGCAACCTGCAGTATGAGGGTGAGGGGCCCCGATGGTGCACCCCCGCCCCAACCCCACCCTGGGTTCATGGGCAGCACAACACCTCGCTGTCCGGGGGGTGTTGTGGCTCAGCTTCTGTCCCAGCAGCTACAAACCCTGTTTCATAGGAGCCAGGGCTGCCGCCGAGAGCTCTGGGAGTCCAGGGTGGAGGAGCGTGAGGGGAGAGGGCCATGACGGCCAGTGTCTCCACTTGGATGCCAGGCATGGCGCCGGGTGCCGGGCATATGGGGTTCCTACCTCACGGTGCCCATAGCTCGTGGGGAGAACATCCATCAAACATACACTGACCTGGAGAAGCAGTGGACAGGAAGACCCCCGAGAGCCGGGCCCTCCTAGCCTGCCCCTTTCCCCCATACCCACCCTCGCTTGCCTGACGCTGCGCCCCCTCGCTGTAACAGCCCGGACGTTTGAAAACCTGGACGCCTGTGAGGTCCTCTTCTCCCCGTCCCTGGCTACAGCCGCATCCCTGCTCGAGGTCAGTGTCCAGCCTTCTGTCCCGATGGCTGCTTCGGTTTCTTTCAGGGGGCTGGGCGTGTGGGAACCTGGAGGCTGGGGCTCTGCTTGGGAGAGTTCTAGAAATTCAATATGGAGAACGAACCGTGTGCAGGATCTGTGCTGGGCACAGGTCTCAGAGGAGGAGTGGAGCCCGGCGGCCGGCAGCCTCGCTGCCCTCGCCCCGCTGCCCCTGGGGATGGTGTGGGGCGCAGGGGACCCTGGGTGAGTCGGTGTGTCAGTCTCTCAGCAAAGGCTTACTAGGCTCTGCCCTGGGTTGGAAAACTGGGATGAGCCAAGCCAGAGTCTGAGCCAGTCCTGGGAGGGCCAGGTGACCGGGGGAGGCAGTGAGGAGGCTGTCAAGGAGAGAGCAGTCCTTCCAGGCAGCATTTGGGTGGGGTGTGGTGCCTGGGGAGGATCTGGCTGTGAGGCTGTGGGGAAGGGCACTCTCGGTGGAGGGACTGGTCTGAGCCAGGCCTGGAGAGTCAGTGGGAAGGGGGTGGCTGGGGGAGCAGCCGGATGTTGCCCCACCAGGTGAACCCCCCAGACCTGATGAACTGCCTGACCAGCCGTACCCTCATCACCCGTGGGGAGACCGTGTCCACCCCGCTCAGCAGGGAGCAGGCACTGGATGTGCGAGACGCCTTTGTCAAGGTGGGCCCTTGGTGGAGGGGTTCGCGCCGCCCCTTGTTGATACAGGCAGGAGTTGAGTAGTCCATGGAACCAGAAAGACGTCTGGGCCTTGACCCCTGTCTGCCCTTGGACCCAGGCTCTGGCCACTGGCTCTGTTGGGGGGCGTTGCTGAGCAAGAGTCTGCCTTCTCCTGAGCTCTGTTCCTCCTACAAGGGGCTGAGTGTTGTGCTCCTCAGGAGCCCTGCTAGCCCCGGTCCCCACAGGTCCCCCATCCCTGGCCTGCTCTGCTTTCCAGCCCCGTGGGCCTCATGCTGGGTCAGATTGTTGGGGCACTTGGTCTGCTGTGCTATTCCCAGCCCAGAGGATACCCTCTCTGGTCTTTCCAAAGAAGACACTGAAGATGGGCTGGGTCGGGGGGAGAAGGCCCCAGTCCTTCCTGTTTCCACACTCACGAGCTTGCCAGCCATTGAGCCCCTGCCCTGCACCATGTTCTGTGCTGGGTTCTGGGACCCTCAAGATGTTCAGAGCTGGTAGGGAGACAGAGGTGGATGGAGAGATGGGAGCCCAAAGGAGGGTTAGGGAAGGCTTCTTGGCAGAGCTTTGGGAAGGAGTAAGGAATTGTCCCAACAGGAAAGGGGGCTCCGAGACAGAGGGAACAGCTTGAGTAAAGACTAGGGGGTTTCAAACAGCACGGGAGGGGCCGAGCGAAGCCGTGACAGTCCAGGAACCTGGCCTGTCTCCTTGGGAGGGCGCGTGGGCCCAGTGGCTGACGTAGCCACCTCTCAGGGCATCTACGGGCGGCTCTTCGTGTGGATTGTGGACAAGATCAATGCGGCCATTTACAAGCCCCCCTCCCAGGAAGTGCAGAGCTCTCGCAGGTCCATCGGCCTCCTGGACATCTTTGGGTTCGAGAACTTCGCTGTGAACAGGTACCACGAGGGGCTCTGCTCTGTGGGAATTTTATTCCACAACATGGTCAGAATAGGTGTCACACGTCTGCTTTAAACTACACTGAGCGGGCTACGAGCACGCTCTGCCGGGCTGTGGGAGAGTTTGCGTCCGGTCATCCTGGTGGGCTCTCTCACTCCCCTTCCGGCCCGTCCCCTCCAGCTGCTGGGGAGAAGGCTCTTACACTGTCGTGCACACCCCAGTGTCCAAGGTGCAAGGTGAGGCTGAGCCACGCTCGGGGTCCCACACTTCCTGAAGGGTCATTCTTGGGGGCCAGGTCAAGGACAGATGGAAGGAGCAGGCCCTGGTAGATCCCGGGGCTGGAGGCCCCTGCCCTGCCCCACTTCCTGCTTGTGTGATCCCTGGCAGGTCACTTCAATTTCTGTAACATTTGGATGTCTCAAAGCCCCCCACGTCCACCCAAACACCCACAATGACTATGTGAAGTGTCACCTGGGAGAGCACTGGGTTGGTGACTCAGAGATGCTGGCCCTCAGGAGGCCACTTACTAAATCTCGTCAGCCCCCTTCCCCCCTCCCCTGACTACTTTGTATCCCTCTTCATGCCCCCCCCGCCCCCCGCCGCCCCCGAGCGCCTTGGCCCTTGCCCTCTGCCAGGGAGTTTGTGCCCGCCTGTCAGCCTGCTCCAGGCACAGCGTGGCCAAGGACGTGCTGGCCTGCTCAGCCCCTCACCTGTCCCCTGTGCCCCCTGCAGCTTCGAGCAGCTCTGCATCAACTTCGCCAACGAGCACCTGCAGCAGTTCTTCGTGCGGCACGTGTTCAAGCTGGAGCAAGAGGAATACGACCTGGAGAGCATCGACTGGCTGCACATCGAGTTTACCGACAACCAGGACGCCCTGGACATGATCGCCAACAAGCCCATGAACATCATTTCCCTCATCGACGAGGAGAGCAAGTTCCCCAAGGTGCGCCTGCCCTTTGCTGGGCGCCTGTGCAAAACATCCCCTCATGCTCTGAGCCTCAGCTTTCCTCATCTGTAAAATGGGACCAATGATACGTGCCTCTCAGCGTGGCTCTGGGGCCAGTGCAGGTGCATTCACCTGGCATTTGGGGATCACCTGCAGTGCACGGGGTCCTGGACCAGACGATGGAGATCTAAGCACGTAGCTGGCACGGAGCAGGTGCTCCAGACCTGGGATGTGTCTCGGAGTGGGAGAGCTACTGCTCCCATGAGTTTCACTGTGGGGAAATAGATTTTCTAAACTGGACTGAATGCTCAAGGTAGTGTAGTTCCAATCCACCCACTTAAGAGAGAGGGAAGTGGAGGCCCAGAGAGCTCCTGTGTGGGATACAGATAAAGGGAGGGAGCTCTTGAGAAAGACAGAAGAGGGGGCACAAAGGCCAGGGGCAGCAGGGGCAGGAAGACCTGGGGCGGAGGGGGGCTGAGCACGGCCATCGGTTCCCACAGGGCACAGACACCACCATGTTGCATAAGTTGAACTCCCAGCACAAGCTGAACTCCAACTACATCCCCCCCCAAGAACAACCATGAGACTCAGTTTGGGATCAACCACTTTGCAGGCGTCGTCTACTACGAGAGCCAAGGTACAAGCGGGCTCTCTGGGGCTGCAGTCTCTTCACCTGCGCCCTCTCCCGCCCTTGCCCTTCTCCCTCCCCGGACGGGCTGGGGGCTGGAGCACAGAGCGGGAAGGGGCCTTAGGAAACACTGGGCCCAGTGCTCTTTCTTTCTTTTAGAGATTTTATTTTATTTTTAAATTTATTTTTAAAGATTTTATTTATTTGAGAGACAGCGTGCTTGCATGGGGGTGGGAAGGCAGAGGGGGAGGGAGAAGCAGACTCCCCGCTGAGCAGGGAGCCTGACGCTGGGCTCCATCCCAGGACCTGAGCCGATGGCAGATGCTTAACCAACTGAGCCACTCAGGCACCTCTGGGTGCCCCTCTTTTGGAGATGTTAATAAGTGTGGTGAAGTATATATAATCTAAAGTGTACTGTTTTAACGCTTTTTAAGTTACAATTCAGTGGCAATAAGTACATTCACTATATTGTGCCACCATGGCCACTGGCCATCTCCAGCGCCAATCCATCACCCCAAGTAAGTACCGATTAAGCGAAATGTGCCCTTTTCCCCCAGTCCCTGCTAACCTCTATTCTGTTTTCTCTCTCTCTCTCTCTCTGTATATATATATGTCTGACTACTCGAGGGACCTCATATAGGTGAAATCGTATAGTATCTGTCCTTTTGTGTCCGGCTTATTTCACTCAGCATAACGTCCTCAAAGTTCATCCATGTTGTAGCAGGTGTCAGAATTTCATATATTTATTATTCATGCATCTCTTCATGCACAGTTGGGTTGTTTCTACCTTTTAGCTGCTACCGTGAATATGGGTTTCAAGTATCTGAGTCCCTGCCTTCCATTCTTTTGGGTGGGCTCAGTGCTCCTGTGTACAGATGGGGAAGCTGAGGCTCAAAAGGGAAAGTTACCTGTCTTTCCATGACATTGTCTGTTAGGTACCAGGCCAGGCCTAGACCCAGTCCCGTGACCCACTAGGACTCTCTCAGCAGCCAAGACCAAGTGTGAGCTTTGAAGGGGATGCATCCCCCATGCTTCTGGGATGTGCATTTGGGTTCATTTTAAAGCTAGAGGTGAAGAAGAGAGTCAGGGTTACCCGACTTGGAATTCTTGCAGACTGCCCTTGCGGCTCGGCCCCCACCACCCTGGTCTAAAGGGCTGCCTTGGATGGGCATCAGCTGTCGCGTGTCTCTCTATTGAGCTCTTGTGTTCAGCCTCCAAGGGTTTCACCTGCAGTCGGAGGCCAGGGAAATTCAAAACAAACAAGCAAAGAGCCACTGGTTTCGTACTTCCTTGTTGAATTGTCCAGAAGGCTGACGGTGTATCAGTGAGCCATGCTGCAGGGATGGAATCTGAAGCCTGCCCAGCCCTCCCGCAACTATTGGATTGTGAGATCCAACCTTGCTGTTAGAAGGAAGGAAGCCAACATTAAGTCTGAAGGACTTTTGGGCAAACCAATGTGTCTGTTCTTAGGAATAACAGAGGATTGTATCAGGCCTCACGCTGTTGCTGAGGATACAGATGGGAAAATTGAGTGGACTCTGCACAAAGTTATAAAATTATAGAATGTTAGATCTGGAGGGAACATAAGGCTTTATCTACTTTATGGATTTGAAACTGAGGCTTAGAGAGGGAAATGACTTGCCTAAGGCCACTAACCAGTTTTGAGCTGCTTTCAACAATTCTGTCAGCATTTCCTGGCTCACAAAATACTGTTTTAATCCAGCATTTTATTTATGAATCAGGTGGTGTTAGGTGATCTGAAGCAAAGCAAGAGTTTACGGGTACTGTCATTCCCATCTGACACATGAGGAAGCCGAGGGCCAGAAGGGGACCATCCTAGGGTCCCAGAGTGAGTCTGTCATAGACTTTTGATTAGAGCCCACAATTCCATCCCAACTCCAAAACCCACCCTTCCACTGCTGGGTGCCTCCTGGCACTCCCCCGTCCCCAGACACCAGGTGGGCAGCCCAGCACTAGGTCTCTACGTTGTCCGCAAGCCCGGGCAGCCTGAGTCCTGGGGGAAAGGGTGCTGCTTCTCTGCGGTGTTCTTCCTCATCAGGCCTCCCAGCCCTAGGCCCCTCTGTCTTCTGCCCCACCCTAGCAAGACACCCCACCCCCTGACGCCCCGCCATTAACCAGTTCCTAACTCCTCAGTGCCTGGGAATGGCCGGCCTCTTGGGGGTCTGTGAGGTGCAGAGGAGCCTCCCTGGGCTGGTGCCGGGCATCTAGGTTCAAGTCTCAATTCTGCCCATGGCTTGCTGTGTGATGTTAGGCAACTTGTTCAGCTTCTCTGAGCATTGGTTTCCTCCCTTGTGCGATGGGGAAGATAATTCCTGCCCACCCCCTAGCTAGAGGGGAGTCGTGAGCATCAGTGCTGCGAGGGCACTTTGTAGAACATAACACACTGTTCAAGAACAAGGTATTTTGGGGCTCCTGGGTGGCTCAGTCGTTCAGCGTCTGCCTTCAGCTCAGGTCATGGTCCCAGGGTCCTGGGATCGAGCCCCGCATCGGGCTCCCTGCTCTGCGAGAAGCCTGCTTCTCCCTCTCCCACTCCCCCTGCTTGTGTTCCCTCTCTCGCTGTGTCTCTCTCCATCAAATAAATAAATAAAATCTTAAAAAAAAAAAAAAAGAACAAGGTATTTTAAATTCCTTTACTCTTAGCTGTACTAGCCCAACACGTATTCTCTCCCAGGTGACACACTCAACAGGGGCTTCTGATGCGTTTATTCAAAAGACTAAGGCTGGCAGTGCAGATGCTGGGTGGCTCCCCGAGGAAGGCAGCCTGCCCTCCCCGGGGCCGAGGCCTCCGGCCCTTCTCTCTGAACGGGTCTGGAAGGGGGGCTGTTGGGCGAGGGAGCTGCAGCTCCAGTTCCGGCTTTGCCTCTCGCGTTCTCTGTCATCTCGGGCAAGCCGCTGCTCTGTCTGTTGTAAAGTGGATGTGGTTGAACTAAGCGAAGTTTGAAGGTCTTCCTGGCTCAGACACTGTGGATTTGGGGAGTGGATGAGTCTTGTCAGGTGGAGGCTGCCCGAACTCTCGAGGTGTGACCAACCGCTTCTTGCCACTGCCCAGGCTTCCTGGAGAAGAACCGGGACACCCTGCACGGAGACATCATCCAGCTGGTCCACTCCTCCAGAAACAAGTTCATCAAGCAGATCTTCCAGGCTGACGTCGCCATGGTAACGTCGGGGCGGGGTCTCTACTGGGCAGGAAGGGCCCCCAGAAGCCAGGCCCGTGCCTAGGCCCACCCTTGTCCAGAAGCTTCGGCTGAGCTCCTCTGGCCGCAGAGTGAGGGCAGTGCTTCGCTGTGGTCCCAGGAGGAGGCTGGGGGGCCTCCCGAGTCCTCCTGTCTGGTCCTCCTGTTGCAGTGACTGGGGGGGGGGGATGGGGCCAGGCCCGGAGAAGGGTGCCATTAGGGGTCACAGAACACAGCCTGATCAGGACACAGTTTACCATGGAGGGGCCCCCTGCTGAACCTCTGGCAGCTCATAGGGAGCCTGGGAGAAGGGAGCACATCCAGCCTCAAGGACACGGATGGATGTGGGTATTCAGAGAGACAAACACAGAGGGCGTGGGTGCCCCAGACCGGGCCCCACATGGGGGGGTGCAGAATTTCCCATCCTCGGCATTTCCTCTGTCCCTAGAGTGGTGGTCTGGTAGACTGGTTTCCTGCATGATTGTATGCCTCTTCATTTCCTATTTTCCTCCTGTCCCAGGGCTTCCTGAAGGGTGCTCAGAGGGACTCACGGGGAGGACAGAGTCCCTCTGTGCCTGTCCGGGTGCCTGCACTGCCCCGGGCCCCCGGGAGCCCAGACCTCTGCCCCAAGGGTTCTCCTTTCTCCCTGGTTGATTTTGCCCTCTGTTTTCTGACCCACCACATTCTCCTTGCCCCCAACCCCATCTCGCCCTGCACTGTGGTTCCTGTTATAGTTTCTCTGTGGTTATTCATCGGGCACTCTCCGCCAGTCGGCAGCTTCCATAAAGGTAAAAGACCCAAGTCTGGGGCCAGTGGATGGTGGGCCAGGCCTCAGTGGCCCCCAGGGCTGGGCTGTGGCCTTGGCCCCTGTGGCTCTGAGGCTTGGGGAAAGGGCCGGCTTTTTCTTTTCTTCTTCTTCTTCTTCTTTTTTGTTTTGGAGTGTGTGGGTTTTTTGTTTGTTTTTTGTTTTTTGGGTTTTTTTTTTGTGGAGTGGTTTGTGGAGTGGTTTTGAGTTTTTTGTTGTTGTTTTGTTGTTTCTTGAGTTGTGTGAACTGTGAGTATCTCTGTTTCTTAAAGGAGGAAACTGAGTCTTAGAAAAAGAGGCAAGACTTGCCCAGCATGCCCCGTGAGCCAGGGGCTGAGCCAGGACTCTACTCCAGGTCTCCCCCGTTCTCTGCCCCCCTGAGTCTGTCTCTGGTATCAAGGCCTGCTTCTTCCACCAGGCTCTGGCACACCCCTCTGTGTCCCGGACGACTTGGTCAGATCCGCTGATAACCTTGCAGAGTAGGAGGGGCAGGTGGTATTTTCTGCATTTTGCAGCTGGGGGTCTGAAGCTCAGAGGTGGGGATGACTCACCCTGAGGCAGAGTATCCCGGAGCTGCGACTAGTATCCCAGACTTCCTTAGGCCCTGGAACAGTATCCGTGGTGTACCTGACCACCACCTTCAGGTCGTGGCTCCCACGGTGCTCCAGGCCCCGAGACTGCCGGCTACCCCCCGCCCCACCCCCCAAGTAGCAGAGCTTTGCCATCCCTTTGCCTCTCCTTTTCCTCTTCTCAACCCTCAGTTTCCTCTCTGCCTAGTACCGATGTCCTCCCACATTTGGTCTTCAGGTTGAGTCTCCCTTCCTTCCTGCGTGTCTGGCATCCCCCTGCCACCCAGTGCCTCATGGACTTCCAAACCACATTCACAAAAGCCACTGCAGCGGAGCAGGGTGCCTGGAATGTCCGGGGCAGGGAGTGTGACTGGACAGCAGCCTGTGCCCTCAGCCCATGGACTGGGCCTGGGACCCCACCCCCAGGCCAACACTGTGGCCCAGCTGCTGACCGGGCGAGCGTGGGGCCCCTGCCAGAGTGGGGCCCCAGGGGCCAGAAGCTCCCGTGCCCAGCAGTCCCCACCCCGAGGCCCACGTGTCACAGGGTGGCAGCTTTGGGAGACAGGTGTGGCACTGGGCTCTTCCCCACTCTTTCCTCTTCCCCTCCGGTCCCCAGCCCAGCCCACCCCTCCCAGGCTCAGCCATTCCTCCTGGTCTGAGGCAGTCTTGGAAGATCACAGAACCTCGTCTTCTCCTTCTGTCCCCTCTCCTCCCTTTCCAGAGCACCTGGGGGCATCTGGGGACCTCTCCACAAACCTTGCTGTTCTGAGGCTTCTTCCCCAGGACCCTGGGACTAGAACCCACTTATTGAGGAACTGTGGAGAGTTCCAAGCAAAAGACCCTGGGGTCCCCAGAAATGGCTCGCTCTTGAGGGAGTTTTGGAACACAGAGTTAGAACACAACAGTGCACATTTGATCTTGATTATATCTTCTTTTCTGGGCCACTTACATTTCTCACCTCCCTCACTCCTCACAGCACCCTGTGAGTAGTTAGTGTTGTCCCCACATTACAGGCAGAGAAGCTGGGGCCCAGAGAGGCCAAGGTGCAGGCTGAAGGTCACACCGTTTGTGACACACAGGACTTTGATCCAGGTCTGTGTCAGGGAGGTAGGGGAACTTGTCCAAAGTGACACACAAGCGAGGGCTAAGGGGAAGCTTTGCAAGCCCCTGCTTTGTCTCTGTGAGCACCGCCCCTCGGAAAGAAAACCTGTTTTGGGACTGCTGGAAGCATGCTAGCTCTGTTAGAGGGACCTGGAAACCAGTTTGGTGAAGTGTGAAGTTTTTAGTCACAGTTTATTGACGATAGTGCTTTATCTCAGGGTGGAAGCCCACACCACCTCCTTCTAGTGATCTGAACCCGCATCCTATGTCTCTCTCCAACCCCCAAATTTCCATCCTCTGACTCTAGTGTCTGCCTCCTGAGGTGGCCCTGGGCAGCCCCAGCCGAGCCATGGGGACTGCGGTTCTTCCAGGTCATCGAGCCCCCTGATTAATGTCTAACCCCAGTCACATCCCTAGGCCCTGAGTCCATGGGACTCTTGTTCATGCTCTATGCCTGCGTCTCCCCAGCCCCGTGCACATCCCGCTCAGGTGTCTGCCCCTCAGATCCCTTCTGGGGAGTCACTTAACACTGAGCTCTGGACTTTCTACTCCTGCCTTTACCCCGTTTCCAAAAGTCTGCAGATTCTCCCAGAAACCCATGAATCTCAGAAAGGACCACCATTCCCCTCAGTGAAATAAAACTGAATCAGAAACCCCGGGGGCCAGGAGGTGAGAGAAGCACCCCTTCCGCACTCCTGCACTCAGACACAAAGGGGACCAGGGTGCCCATTCCGTGCCAGACATCGGCCTGCATCCTGGGGACAGAGCAGTGGGCAAAACCAAAAACAGCCTCTGTCCTCATGGAGCTTACGTTCAGGCAGAGGGGAGAAGTCGCTAATAAGCAGATAAATAAGTAGAATACATAGTATGTCAGATGGTGATACATAAGATGGAGAGAAACTGAGGAGGGAGAAATGCCCAAGGTGGGGCTTTGCAGTGTCGAATAGGGGGACCGGGAAAGGCCTTACGGGAAGTTGGTAAGGAGGCGGCGGAGCCAGCCACGCACATCTGGAGGACGGACAGCCAGTGCAAAGCCTCTGGGCCGGCCTGGGGCCCTGTGGAGAGCACGAGGCGGGGGTGCCTAGAAGCGCCGAGAGACGGATCCTGCAGGACCTTGTGCGTCCTGGCGGGGACGTCGGTGTTCATGCGGAGTGAACCCGGGAGCCGTTGCAGGGGCTCTGAGAGTGTTGGGTGGAGAGGCCTGGATTTGTGTTTTGACAGCTTTCCCCGGGCTGCCGGGTCGATCGTGGACGGAGGGAGGTGTGGAGTGTGGGGGACAAGCAGGGAGGTAGAACCCGTAAGACCGCTATTGGATCTGAAAGAAGAGGAGTTGGGGGCAGTTCATAGAGTGTGGAAGGGGCAGTCGGGAAGTGGACGTTTCTGGGGGCCCACGGACGCTAGGAGCCAGTTGTGTGAAGTGTTGCTGATTGTTAGTTGTGCCCGGCCCTGGGCCCCCCCCCCCCCGAAAACAAGGCAGACCTGCCTGTCCTCACTAGGCTCACAGCCCAGCAGGGAAGACAGACAGACAGAAGTAGTTCTGGAGTGATGGTAGAAAGCAAAGAAAGGCTTGTGTCGTGTATATGCTGCATGGGGGTATGTGTGTGTGTGCGCTGTGTGGGGGAGTGTGTGTCGGGGTCTGTGGGGTGCGTGTGCTCGGGGCGGGGCCTCTACCACAGGCAGAGGGAGGCCCAAGCCGGCTGGCTCCCCGTCCGAGCCGCGGGTCATCCGCTGCTGCGGCTGGATCGGGTTCCGGGACGGACATGGGGGTCAGAGACCTGACACTGACCGTACCCCGATGCAGAGACTCCCCAGCTTCCCTGGCAAATCCTCAAATATGTGCCAAATGACACTAACACAGAGACCGGGCACATCTCAGACTAGCAAGTGTTTGCGGTTTCCCGGCAAGTTCCATTTCTGTCTGGGGCATGTGGTCTAACTTTTGTACGTGTTCCACACCTCTGCCTCCCCACACACCTCACACCCCTCCACCTGCCCGCCTGGCTGGCGGCGCTCCAGGATACCAGATAAAATAAGGTCTCATTTAAAATACAAAATCTTCCAATAATAATCAAATTCACTGATAAATTCTCACACAGACGAAGCCGGCAGGGAAATAACATCAAAATACTTTGGAATTGAGTCTGATTTCTAGGTCTAGTGTCGCAGGGTTGGTCTGAGATGTTCTACTTCCTGTTTGTGGACCAGGCCCTCCCCTAGCACCCCTGCCTCATTTCACAGCGTTCTGAGATGGGGACCCCGACAGGGGACGGGGTGCTAGCCGGCTCACCCAGATAGCAGCTGGCCGGCCCGGCTCAGAGCCTCTGGGCCTCAGGGCCACCTGGTGGGAGGCCAGCTGCGTCCCTTCTCAGGAGGCTGATCTGGGCCTGCTGTTGACGGGCTCATCCCCCAGGGAAGGGAGAGGGCACAGACAGCACCCCCCACCCCGGGGCACCCTTTCCGTTTAGGAAAGAGGCTCAGGGCTGTTTAGTGAGCTGTGCAAGATCACATAGTTAGGAGGTGGTGGGGCTGGGGTCTGAATGTAGGTCTGTCCGACCCCTCTCTAGAGTGGACCTCAGTGTCTCGAGGTGACCAAGTTCGGCTCCTCATTTATTCCCGGCTCGGCAGAATGGAGACTGAGAGGGGCTGGGCCTTGCCCAGAGTATTCCAGCAACCCGGGGATACCCACTCCCCATGTAGCCCTCCTCCAGACCCAGGTCCCGGGGGTGCCCCAAGGGGTGCATCTGAGATCCAGCACCAGCCCAGATGAGGCCAGTCACAGGAAAACCCCAAGTGCCCTGCTAGCCTGCTTCCCGGAGGCGGCTCCCCCTCAGGCCCAAAGCCTGCTGCTTCCCTTCCTGGAGGGCTGGGGGGCACAGGCCAGCCCCTCCCATCCCTGTGGTCCGTCCCCCAGGGCGCCGAGACCAGGAAGCGCTCGCCCACACTCAGCAGCCAGTTCAAGCGGTCGCTGGAGCTGCTGATGCGCACCCTGGGCGCCTGCCAGCCCTTCTTCGTGCGCTGCATCAAGCCCAACGAGTTCAAGAAGCCCATGGTAAGTGGCCCTGGTCCCTGGCCCAGCCAGCCAGGGCCCAGCGTGGGGCAGGCGGAGGCGCCCGCCAAGGGGCAGGGTGCGGGCTGGGCTGAGACTTTGTCTTCTTTGGGGAATGGCAGGGCACCTGAGGGGCTTATAGAACCAGTTCCCACTTACTGGAGGTAGCGGGTACCCCGGAAAGAGCCTTGACGGCAGCGGGCTCCACGCAGGTTCAATCCTGAGTCTACCGCCTTTAAGCTGGGCTTACGTCCCTGGGGGCATTTCCTGCCCTATGCATGCGGGCTGCCCGGCACTGGAGTCAGCTGCGCTGCTTGCTGTGGCCCTGACTTGGAAAGCCCCCTCTCCTTCGAACCAACCAACCACCACCTCCTCCTCGAAGCCTTCCCAGATTCCTCTGACTCGTTGGGGGATGTTCTCCTTTTTTGACTCTGCTGAATAACATTGATTGGGCCTTTACTGTGTGCCCAACAGGGCCAGAGTCTCTCCACAGCGCTATTCCACCTTCCCAATAGCCTGGGAAGGAGGGGCCCGAAGGAGGGACCGACCATAATGATTCCACATTTGAGATGTGTGACTGCAGACCCGGAGATAGAGGGGCTTGAGGCCAGAAGCTGGAAGCCGGGGCCATCCCTCATTTGGGTCCTTTCTTTCCACAGCTCTGGGAGGTGTTGTTTACCACAGAGCTCTTCCCAGAGGCCCCGGTTGCGGGGGTGGGGCTGGGGCCGGGGAGCTGGGGCCTGAGGGGTCTGGGGAGGAAGGACGGAAGGAGGGAGGCCAGGGCTGGGCCAGGGAAAGTGCCTGGAGGGAGAGGAAACAGGTGTCGGAAGTCAGCCAGCTGTGTGCTGGCCCTGCCCCCAGCCTGAAAACATTTCCCAGAGTGGGCTGGCCTGTCCCCCATGGGGCCCAGGACTGGGTCTGCAGGGGTATGACGGTTACAGAGGGTTCTAGCTCACCCCCTAGGGCCAGGGCCCTGCTAAGGTAGTTGGGTACCCTCTCTCCTGATCTCAGATGCTTCCAGAACCTTCTCTGGGCCCAGACCTTGGCATCTATTGCCTGAACCTTAGCAGCAGGACCTTCTCATTGGTCTCCTGTCTCTTTGCACCAGTCCCCCTCCTGACTGCGATGAGAGCCAGTGGGTCTCAAATGGTTGCTGGTCACTCCCTGCTGCCTCCCCAGCCTGGCCTCTGAGGCCCTCTCTAGTCCCTCGACACCTGCTGCCATCACAAAAACAACTCTGTGCCCATGAGGAAAACTGTCCCTTCCTTAAGGCATTTTACTGCCAGTGGCCAGAAAGTTGTCGGAACAGCTACAAATGTACTGTGGCTGTGATATGAAGGGCACTCCCTGGGGTTGTACGAGCGCCCAACACCTGCACAACCATGACCTCAACGTGCATTAGCCTCCTCAGTCCCCATCAAGTCCCCGAACATGCCCTGCGCTTTGGGCTTCCATACCTTTGCCCATGTGCCCCCTGCCTCCTCCAGCACCCTTTCTCCTGACAGGGTTAGAGCCAAGGCCGCCTCCTCCATGAAGCCCCCTCAAGATATCCCAAGGGGAGTTAAGCTGTTTCTCCTCTGTGCCCCCAAAGCATGCAGCTTGTCCCGTGTGAGGGTGTCATTCCGTGCCGCTAAGTAAGTTCGAGCGGCGGGTCTGGGTTCAGTCTGCCTTGCTCCTCGTCTGCTGTGTGGCTGGGAAAATGCAGAGCGGGGCTGAGCTCCCAGCAGGGGCCTCCAGCGCTGATGGCCTTGGCTCCGTGCCCGGCAGCGGTTCGACCGGCCCCTGTGTGTGCGCCAGCTGCGGTACTCGGGGATGATGGAGACCATCCGGATCCGCCGGGCTGGCTACCCCATCCGCTACAGCTTCGTGCAATTCGTGGAGCGCTACCGCGTGCTGCAGCCGGGGGTGAAGCCCGCCTACAAGCAGGTACAGGGCTGGAGACACAGACGGCAGGAGGGACAGTCCCAGCTCTAGCCTGAGCCGGGCCCTGGTTTTCTCATGGGGACCGTGTGCTGGGCTCGACCTTAGCTCGGCCACCTCCCGTATGGCTGGGAAAGTCGGGGAGGAGCCAACAGAGGCCTTCCAAGGGCTTGGATCGCCATGCTCCACCGGCATGGCCTTCACGCGCGTGGTGTAGTGGACGAGACCAGGGCTGCCCGGCGGGGCCCGGGACGTTAGCCCTGGAGACGGTTTTGCAATCGTCTGGCCCAGCTAAGGAGAAAACTGAGGGTCACAGAAGGCAGGACCCGGCCAGGGACACACAGCATGGCAGGGGCAGAGCTGGAGCCAGAGTCCTGCCCCTGGCCTTGGGAGGGACACTCAGGGGACCTTCTCACGGGTAGGGCTGCCCATTCCCTTGTGCACCCCCTAGGACGACCTTCGGGGGACGTGCCAGCGCATGGCTGAGGCTGTGCTGGGCACCCACGATGACTGGCAGATTGGCAAAACCAAGATCTTCCTGAAGGTGAGCATGGCCTCTGTCTCTGGAGGCCTTGTGGATGTGTGACTTCCCCGTCACAGGGAGGACGGGGTCCTAGGGGCCTCTGCAGAGAAGCTGCAGCATCAGGTGGTCAGTGCTGGGCCTCTGTGGTCTTCCTGCCCTGCGGTCTGTGATAGGGAGGGGGGACTGGTTTTAAGAGCGTCTATGATCTGGGGTGTGAGGTCAGGACCCTGTGGTTGGTCATCTGCCCTGGGATTTTGGGCAGCTCATTGGCCCTTCTGAGCCTTATTTTCCCATCTGTAAAATGGGAGGGAGAAGGGGTGGGAGGGCTCTTGAGTGTATCTTTAGGCCCCCTCCTGTGATTTCCGGCCGGGCAGGGTTCATCCGGGCTGTGGTAGGCCATATGCTGCCCCCTCCCTCTGTCCTCTACAGGGGCCTGTTCCCACCCTCCCTGAGCAGCACCTGGAGCTCCATGGGGCTGGACTTCAGGATGGGGCAGTTGGGGAGGGGGCAGGGCTGGGAGCAGGAAGCTGGGCCATGTGGTGTCTTGGCCTTGGAGTAGAGCTTGCTGGGAATTGGCAGTGGCCCCGGCAGCTACAGCAGGGACAGTGTGAGCACCCGGCCTGCCTTTCTTCCCCATTTCCATTTCCGCTGTCCTGGGCAATGGGCAGGGCTCCTTCCTCTGGTGGGTGGGTGGGGCCCCGGCATTTGGGGATAACAGCTGCAGGAGGGAGGGAAGGGGGGAGCCAGCCTGGAGCTGGAGGGAATCTGGGGTGGAGTCTAATTCTTTCCTGGCTGAGGGGCCATGGGCCAGTCCCTTCATCTCCCCAGGCCTTCATTTCCTCGTCAGGAACACATGTCCGCTATCCCCGGCCTGCTCAGATCGCTACTGCCATCTGCCAAGAGCGTTCTTTGTGCCAGGCCCAGGTGGGGCTTTTTATCCAGGATCTTGTTTAGTCCTCACAGCAGCCCTGGGATGTAGACCTGTCATGCCCATTTCAGAGGCTCAGAGAGGAGAAGCCAGTTGCCCAGGTGGCGCACTGACCTGGAGCGGAGAGCAGGGCCTCTAGTCTGTGTGGGGAAGGGAGGGAAGGCAGGCAGCAGGACGGTGTCCAGTGCCAGAGAGCTCTGAGGACCATCCTTGTCCCCATCCTCACCTCCCTGTGCTCTCCAGAAATGTGCTGTCATTTTGAAAGCCCAGACATCTACTTCTCATTCATTCATTCATTCATTCAGACGGCCTTGGCTGAGCTGCCGCTCTGCTAGGCTCTGTCCACAGTGATGTGGTCTGGGATTAGCAGGTGGGGGTGGCTCCGCCTCCCCAGGGCAGGGCCCCTGTCTGCCTGGTTCACGTCAGCCCCCCCCACCCCCCCAGCACTTAGCACCATGTTGGCGCCTGTAGACATTCCATTCATCTCTGTTGACTGTATGATGAGGTTTTGTCTAACTGGAGGGAGAAGAAGAGAGGCCTAGAGAAGTCAGCAGGGCCTGGGTTCTGGAGGACCTGAGTACCAGGCGGGAGACCGGGCTTGACCAGGGGAGTCACTTTAAGGTCACCATCAGATTCATGTTGGGGGGGTTCCTCCCCCTAAAGGAGGGCCGGAGCAGGAGTGACAGAGGCCAGGAGAGAAATGGCAGGGCCCAGGTCAAGGACCCGTGTGACAGAGACATTGAGAAAAGTGGGGGCTTGGGCAGAGATGGCCATAGGGATGAAGCCGGTGTGTGAATGGTGGGCTCTCTGACCCCGCCAGTCAGATTAGGCTCCTCCTATGCCATTTGTCCCACCCCGGCCTCTGGGAGACAGCCACAAGCCGGGTCTGTCCCCGTGGCCCTGGGAGGTACGGGGGACAAGGGAAGGAAGGAGGGCGCGTGTGAGGCAGCCTCAGCCTGGGACTGAGCTGGGTGCCCTGAGAGGAGGGTGGGGGTGCAGCTCAGGAGCTCTGCCCTCCAGGACCACCACGACATGCTGCTGGAGGTGGAGCGGGATAAGGCCATCACCGACAGAGTCATCCTCCTCCAGAAGGTCATCCGGGGGTTCAAAGACAGGTATGTGTTGGGACCAGCTCCCCCATCTCAGCCCTCATACAGATGTGTGTGTGTGTGCCGGGCTGGCCCCTGTCCCCGGCGTGAACGCTAGGAATAAATACACACACCCGTGTGCAAGGAGCACGCGCACGTGTGCATAGCATGCACGCATGATCGTGCAAACCCTGACGACCGTCTGCCCAGGGATACGGGACATGCCCCTCCGTACCGGCACGCACACGTGGCTACGTGAGGCACCCAGGTGGACACTCCCGTGTCTCAGATGCAAGTCACAGAGCGTGTCCCGTATTCCATGTAAGGGGCACGTGTACAACTCTAACGGTTCACAGTTGGGCAGGGCTGACTCTGGAGTGTGAGTTGGGCTCCACAAAACTCCACAGCCTGCCCCTTTAGCAGTTCATCGGGTCGCTCCCTCCCTCTCTCCATCTACCGTCTGTCCAGCCATCCTTCAGTTCATCTGCCCTTCCGTCAGTTCTTCTGTCCGTGCGTCCACCCGCCCATCTGTCCATCCCCTCCCACAGCTCTCGCTCGCTCAGGCACACCCAGGCACTGGCTCGCTGGCTCCCTCACACGCGACATACCCATCCTTCACTCCTCCACCGTTCACTTCTACACTCGGCAGGCACCTGCTGTGGGAGGTGTGGTCTCTCTGTCCTCCGTCAGGTTGCAGGTGACTGTCCTGTATGAGCGGCCTCAGGTGTGTGGGGGGGGTCAGCACTGTGCTCACTCAGAGTCCGGCGGAAGACATGGGCTCTAGCCCCAAACTCCTCGGGTCTTACTTTCCTCGTCTATAAAATGGGGAAGTCAGTAATAAGTGATGTTCACCGTGTTCAAAAGTTCTAGTCTTTATATTATTTCATTTACTTATTATTCATACATTTCTTCATTCAGTAAATACCTCTGAATGCCCACCTTAGTGGGCATATGTGACAAGCCTGTGAGGCAGGCAAGGCAGGTGTTACTGTACCCATTTTACAGACGAGGAAGCTGAGGCAGAGAAGTTGTGTGCCTTTGCCCAAGGTCACATAGCTGGGAGACGCAGAGCTGGGACTCAGCCCCGCTCTCCTGTCCAAGCCTCACCAGTCCCCTGGCTGCCTCTGGGCACGATTTCGCGGCTCTGAGATCCTCCTGAATCACGTTGCTCTTTCAGATCTCACTTCCTGAAGCTGAAGAACGCGGCCACACTGATCCAGAGGCACTGGCGGGGCCACAACTGCCGGAGGAACTATGAGCTGGTGAGCCTCCCCAGGGGGCTGCTCCTTGCCCCACCAGGCCTTTGAACCCGGCCCTGTTGCCATAGCAGCAGGGCGCCTATGCCCGAGGCCTGGTCGGCCTCCTGCCACTGCCCTCGCCAGGCCCCGCCGTTCCTCCAGCCCAAAGTCCAAGTCTGCTTCTTCCAAGTTTGGAATGTTTTGATGGGTTGGGAGCACCTGGGCCATTAGAGACTATGGAGGCGGCTAGGAGTGGGTGTCACATGACCTCTGCCAAGTAACTGGGCTGCAACCTGGACTTAGGGCTGGGGAGGCAGACCGGAAGGAGGCCAGCTCCTGGTCTGAGAATGGGGGCCCATTGGGGGAGGGCCCTTCAAGGGATGCCAAGGCCAACTCCCTAGAAAACTTGTCCGAGAGGAAACAGAACTTCACTCTGGGGAGCCCTGGTCTGAAAGAAGACAGAGCTGTGTTTGGGGCAGTCCGAGTGGCGCCCCGTGCGGCGACAGTCCCGTGGGCAGGGCCAGCCGGGAATGGGGGTGGCAGGCTCTGAGCCGCTTGGTGTCCCTGCAGATGCGGCTGGGCTTCTTGCGGCTGCAGGCCCTGCACCGCTCCCGGAAGCTGCACGAGCAGTACCGCCTGGCCCGCCGGCACATCATCGAGTTCCAGGCCCGCTGCCGCGCCTACCTGGTGCGCAAGGCCTTCCGCCACCGCCTCTGGGCCGTGCTCACGGTGCAGGCCTACGCCCGGGGCATGATCGCGCGCAGGGTGCACCGACGTCTCCGGGCCGAGGTAGGGCTTCGGAGCCCCAGGTGGGGCACGTCCCCTGAGGGGTGCTGCTCCACCTCAGGCAGGCAGATCACCCCCACTTGTCGGCCAAGGCCTACAGAGGGGATCTAGGACCCTGCCTCCTCTGGGGAATGCACAAAACTGGGATCACACCCCTATTTCCATCCTCCCAGCCAAGGGCAGTGTCTGGGGCCCCAGTCACTCTTGTGGTGAATCTGGTTCGGCTTTGGGAATCAGCAATGCCCCCAACCTGCTGCGTGACCTGGAGAAGTTCTCAGATGCCGCAGTTTCCCTATCTGCCGAATCATTCGGCAGGGTCGCCCCCCCACCCCCCAGTCCCAGAGCTCGGGCCGGGTGGGGTGGGCCAGAGCTGACAGGAAGCACCGTGACGGCGCCCCCCGGCTGGCTGCCCCTTCCCTCAGTACCTGCGGCGTCTGGAGGCGGAGAAGATGCGGCTGGCCGAGGAGGAGAAGCTCCGGAAGGAGATGAGCGCCAAGAAGGCCAAGGAGGAGGCTGAGCGCAAGCATCAGGTGAGCTGAGGGGCCCAGCCCCTCAGATGTCCACTCACTGGCTCAACGGCACTCGCGATCCGTTATCTGTCCATGCAGCCTGCCTTCATCTGCATGTGCCTGGGCCTGGGCCCGGGCCTGAGGACAAGGGGCTGTGGCTCTGGAGGAAGAGGGGCTGTGCCCTCGGGAACACTTTTCCTAGCTGGGAGAGAACACGTGGATAAAAAGCCTGAGCTGGGGTGAGAGCACCCAGCCTGGGAGCCCCCAGCCACATGGCTGCTGAGTGCTTGAAGTGGCGAGGGGCTCTAAGTGTAGAATAGACACTAGATTTTGAAGACGGTAAAAAAAAATATGAAATCTCTCAGTTCTATTTTAAATATAATAATTACATGTTGACACAACATTTTGGAAATGTTGGGTTAAATAAAATATATTATTAAGCTAGATTTCACCTATTTCTTTTCACTCTCTTAAACAAAGCCACCACATACATGGCTCGGACAGCGCTGGTTCAGAGCCTCAACCCAACGGCTGTGGGATTTCTGGGTTGGTGTGGTCCCCTCCAGCAGGGGGCGCGAGTTCCCAGCTAAGCCCGGAAGGGCGGTGGCATGCTCTGGGCTTGTCTGGAGGCTTCTCTGTGGCCGGGTGCTGGGCATCTGTCTGCATCGGACGGTGAGGGTGGGGTGGGGCGAGGCCGAGGATGGAGAAGCCCGAGGCTCAGTCCCTGCCAGCAGTTAGGAGGGCCGCGGTGGAGGTAGGGACTAAGGCCTGACAGCTGCAGGGGCTCTCCTGGGCTCCCCGAGGAGGGCTTGCTCCCTGAGGCTGTCCCCCCGTATCACGCCAACCTCCCAGGAGCGCCTGGCACAGCTGGCTCGTGAGGACGCGGAGCGGGAGCTGAAGGAGAAGGAGGAGGCTCGGCGGAAGAAGGAGCTCCTGGAGCAGATGGAGAGGGCCCGCCACGAGCCCATCAACCACTCGGACATGGTGGACAAGATGTTTGGCTTTTTGGGGACTTCGGGCGGCCTGCCAGGCCAGGAGGGCCAAGCACCTAGTGGCTTTGAGGTATCAAACTGGGGACAAGGGTGGGGACAGGACGCAGTGTGATAGTTCTCCCTCCTTTTGTGCCTCTTTACATTAAGGTCCCCCTGGTCCCCTCTGAGCAAAGGGCAGCAGTGATGACGTGCGGCCCCTGCCCAGCTGTCAGCTAGCCGTGTGACCTTGGGCCAGTCACTGTCTCCCTCCAGGGCCATTCACAAACTTCCCTTCATTTGTGTATTGGGGACGTACCATGTGCCAGGCTCTGTTTGGGTCTTGAACAGGATGACACAGTTTGTGCAGGAAGAGCCGGCCCCGCAGGGACAGGCTGGGGGGCTTTGGCCCAAGTCTGCTCCCACGGCAGAGCAGGGAACCCCTCTGGCCTCCTCAGGACCTGGAGCGTGGGCGCAGGGAGATGGTGGAGGAGGACCTGGACGCAGCCCTTCCCTTGCCTGACGAGGACGAGGAGGACCTCTCCGAGTATAAATTCGCCAAGTTCGCCGCCACCTACTTCCAGGGCACGACCACGCACACGTACACCCGGCGGCCGCTCAAGCAGCCACTGCTGTACCACGATGATGAGGGCGACCAGCTGGTGAGGGCTGGGGCTGCGTGGGGGCCCAGGGGGCAGGTCCCCGGGGGGAGCGGGGGCGGGACAAGGGCTGACTTCACCCTGGTGCCCCGCCTGGGCCCGGGCCACGTGGGCGCAGTCTGAAGGAGCAGCGGAGCACCCTGAGCCCGGTGGCCCTCCTGCGGCCCTCTCCGGCCCCCTCCCCAGACCCCCGGGCTATTGAGAAGCTCAGCCCTGCACGGGCCTGTGCCCTCTGATGCGCAGCGCTGCCCCCAGGCGGCCCTGGCGGTCTGGATCACCATCCTGCGCTTCATGGGGGACCTCCCTGAGCCCAAGTACCACACGGCCATGAGTGACGGCAGTGAGAACATCCCCGTGATGACCAAGATTTACGAGACCCTCGGCAAGAAGACATACAAGAGGGAGCTGCAGACCCTGCAGGGCGAGGGTGAGGTGAGGCCCAGCTACCACGCACCCTGGTCCGTCCGTGTCCCCCCCCAGGCCCGTCGGAACGGCTGCCCGGCATCCCCAGCCTTAGGGGGCTCCCCAGAAGGAGCGTCCTAAAATCTGCCTCTGCCTCACCTCCCTGACCCCCACTCTCCTCTGTCTGCTTGTGGGAACAAGTGTGTGCGCACTTTTTAAAGTGCAAAGTGCGGCTCAGGATCGGATGAGGCCTTTGCAGTCAGAGCCCGCCGCAGTGCTGACTCACTGGGAGGCACTGGGCAGCTTCCTACACTTTTCTGAGTCTCCATTTTCCCGGCCATCACCTGGCTGGTGCGGGGAAGTGGGGGACGAGAGGGTGGCAGCGTGGGGTATACCTCGTAAACGTTAGCGTGGAGGTGAGCCCACCCCCGAGCCGGAGCTCCGTTGTCTGTTGCCCTTGGCCCCGTCGCTTGACCCTGAGCCCTGTGTGTCCCGCAGGCCCAGCTACCGGAGGGGCCGAAGAAGCGCAGCATGAGGCACAAGCTGGTGCACCTGACCCTGAAGAAGAAGTCCAAACTGACAGAGGAGGTCAGAGCCGACCCTGGGCTGCCTGGGGAGACGCAGGCTGGGGCCAGGCTGAGCTCGGGGACCACAGGAGTGGGAACAAGAGCAGCAGCTGCCTGTTCCCAGGGGCTTGGGCTGGACCGTGTGGGGAGCCCCTGGGCAGACAGGGGTGTGTGGAAGGGGGCCGTGAGCTCAGGCCGGAGCTACATCCGGGAGGGCTTCCCAGAAGAGGGGACTGGAGAGCTGGAGAGGGCTGGAGTGGCACATGGTGAGAGGGAGGACATTTCCTGCCAGCGCAGGGACCCAGTGCATTTGATCCAAGGACCTTTCAGATACTGCGAACTTTCTGGGGTTAAGAGTGCCCATGGGGCATTAACGCTACTCATTTGTTTGAACTCTCATTTAGTCACCTGGCCTTTACTGAGCGCCATCCTGGCCCTGTGCTCTGGGATTGTGCAGGCTGGGAGGGCAACAGACACTAACCAAGGCATTTGCAGTGCAGGGGACTGGCTCCCTCATCCCCCTACATTCCCACACATCAGTCCCTCTGCCTAAAATTCCTCCTTCCTCTTTTCTGCCTGGGCGTCACCTCCTCCAGGAAGCCTGCCCAGACCCCTCTACAGTAGAGTCACGCTCCTCCTCAAGGTTTCCCCAGCCTGCTTTGCCCCTGCCATTGTCCTCTTCCCCATCTGAGGTTCAAATCCAGTCCTGCAGCCACGTGGCCCCAGATTTGAATCCCGGCTCTGCTGCTGGGTATCTGGGTATCCGAAGGGCTCAGTTTGGGGGGGGGGACATGCCCACTGGTGGGCTCCAGGGAGGATGGAGTGAGAGCACAGCTGTGGGTGCTCCATAGGGGTGAGGACCTCCTCCACCAGCCCCCCCCCCCACCCGCAGGGGCACCCTCCTGCCGCTCACCCCTCTCACTCTGGGGCTCCGGGCAGGGTGCAGGCTGGCGCGGTGGGCTGTGTGGAGCCAGAGAGGAGAAACACGTCTGTCAGAGCCCAGGCCTGGAGCTGTTCACATAGGGGCCAGGGCACCAGGGATTGGTGAGGGTGACTGGGTGGTTGGACCCAGGGTGTATTCTGGGTGTCAGAGTTGTGTGTGGAGTTGTGGCCCACCCTGGAGAGATAGGGGTCCCACCAGGAGTCAGAGGAATAGGTCCCTGTCCTGGCTGAAAGGGCTTCCCTGGGGGAGGGTGGGGAGGGGGGTTAGGGAGCCTACAGAGGAGCCTTGTCCCTAGTAGGTGGCACCGGGCCAGTGCTGCCCAGCTGTCTGTGCATCATCGATCCAACGTCAGTTCTGCACAGGGTGGGGGTGGGACAGGGCTGGGGCCATGACCGTGTTGCGGAGCCAGCCCTTCTGGCCACTCTTAGGATCTGCTCTCCAGGGGAGTGGGCAGACTCACACATGTGGCAAGGCCCCCCCTCACTTTTCCCTGCCCAGGCCAAGCCTTGTCCCCTCTCTCTGGCCCAGGTGACCAAGAGGCTACATGACGGGGAGTCTACCGTGCAGGGCAATAGCATGCTGGAGGACCGGCCCACATCCAACCTGGAGAAGCTGCACTTCGTCATTGGCAATGGCATCCTGCGGCCGGCGCTCCGGTCAGTAGCTGCGGAGCTGCCGGCTCGGGAGGCACCCAGCGTTTCTCAGGGTGTGGCCCTGAAGGGCTTTTGGTGGCACGAGTTGTGACTTTGTCACCTTGGCGATGGATGAGGCCAAACAGGCCTGGGTTTAGCTCCGCTGCTAGTCATGTGACCTTGATAGAATTATTTCATCTCCGTGAGCCTCAGTTCCTTCATCTGTAAAGAGGGAATAATCACAGCGCCTACCTCATAGGCTTGTGGGCACATCGATCTCTGGAGAGCGTGTAAGACAGGACCCACATGGTAGGCACGGTTGTTCTCATTATCAAATGCATCTCCTGCCATAGGCCCATTCCTGTCAGCTCCGTCCTGTGGACAGGGTTCCTGCAGGTAGCGTGCCTGGGAAACCTGCAAGTGCCTCCTTTGTTCAGGTCTCTGGGGTGTTGGGGAGGAGATGGGATGATCTAAGAGTCACCAGGAGCAATAAAGGAATCAGCTCAGCTAGGTCAGTGGAGGGAAGACAGATAGGACTTCTATCTGAGGACTCTATCAGCACAAGATGGTCAGTTAGGAGAGCTGATCCCATGAATCTGTGCATACTGGCTGAGAGGACAGCAGGATGGGGCAAGGGCAGGGGGTTGAGCCCATTTTACTGATGGAGAAACTGAGGTCCAGAGAGAGGAAGAGACTTGCCCCAGGGCCCTAGCCTCCCAGACCTCCTGCCTTCCAGTCAGGCCCCCTTTCATTGCTGCTGGAGGCCTCACCGGAGATGGTCAGGCACCCAGGGCCACCTGCCTCCAGGAAGAAAAGGTAGCTGCCCAAGGTGTGTGGAAGGGGCGAGAATTTGCCTCCCAGTTCCCTCACCATCAGACCTAAAGTTGTCATTCCTGGAGAACAGAGTGCCGGGAGCCCTGGGCTGAGAGTCAGAAGGCTGGGTGTTGAGTCTCTGAGGGACCATGGCTAATCCCTCCCTTCCCTTGGCCTTAGCTCCCAAATATAGGTGAGAAAGCTTTTACTGGTCTGTGACGAGATGGGAAAAATATAAGGTTGTTTCTAAAGCTAAATTGATTTGTTGAAAGAACTGTTCTTTGTTCTGAGATTTTACCCTTTCTACTTTTTGGATACTAAAATTATGTTCATTTTATGCAATGATTGTGACACAGATGGTGGGCAGATTGTGTACAATATGTTTTAAATGACCTTGTTTGTCATGATAAAAAGTGAGCAACCTCATAATTAATTTTGCCGTTGCACTGGCCCCTGAACCCTGAGGATGGTGGCGTGACTGGATCAGATAATCGCTCCATCCTGCCCAGGCCTGCCCTTGGGAGAGGGAAGCGCGGCCATGAGTGCCCCCTGGTGGTCACTTCATCATCGACGCCCTGTCCTTGGCCCTGAACGCGCAGGCAGGCAGTGGCTTCACTGGGCAGCTAGCCTTTATAGAGGATTTACTGTGCCAGGGGCTTTCTAAGCCTTTTCTCATTTTTCTTCACAAAAAGCCTGTAAGGAAGGTTTTATCTTTCCCTTTAAAATGGAAACAAAACAAAACAAAACTACCTTCACTGCTTTGATCTGATTACAAAAGTAATACATGGCCACTTAAGTACTGTATTCAAACATTGTGGAAAAATCGCGAGTGAAAGTTGCAGCCCCACCTCTTCCATCTCCCAGACCAACTCCTCAGACGTGTTTGCTGTTTCTGCTCTTCCAGTTGCCATCAGTAGAAGTTGTAGCTGCTGTCCCGACTGGGGGCCGGGCTTGGAGAGGTGAACTCACCTGCCCAGGCCGCCCAGCTGGTGAGGGACAGGGTAGGGGCAGCCTGTGCTTCCCCTCAAAGTGATCACTAGCAGCCGTGGCCACTGTGCCCCAGAGCAGGAGGCGCACCCCTCTCTGGATTCTGGGGACCTGGCTATGGAGCTGGATTGGACAGGAGCAGGCTTCGTGCCTGACGCACCTGCCTCCAAAGCCAGACCCCCTTCAGTGGCTGCACAGCCTTCCCAGGCCGGCCCCACGCCGCTGCCTCCTGGGTGGTCTGGGGCAAGCCCGAGAGGACAGCATGCTGTGTGTCCCACCTGTGGCCGGGAGGCAGGAGGAGCCGGGCTTATCCTGAGGCCATCTCCCCTCCTCGCTTCTCCGCCTGCCTAGGGATGAGATCTACTGCCAGATCAGCAAGCAGCTGACTCACAACCCCTCCAAGAGCAGCTATGCCCGGGGCTGGATCCTCGTGTCTCTCTGCGTGGGCTGCTTCGCCCCCTCCGAGAAGTTCGTTAAGGTAGGGAGGCGCTTGGCCTCCTGGGGCGGGAAGGGCATCAGAGAAGAGAGCCAGAGGAGGAAGCGCAGCGGGGCTTGGCGAGGAGGCCCTGCCTGGGCCCTCTCCTCTCAGGCCACAGTTCCCACCGCCTCGTCCTGGCCCTGCCCCGGGCTCCCAGCCCTTGGCTCTGCTTTCCCTTCAGCCGCTTTCTTTTTATGAGGACGCTGAATTTGACAGCAGCTGCTCCTGGACCCTCCGCTTATGGTCTTGGAGCAGGCACTGTGGTTGATCTCAGGCCACTTTCTTGACTGCAACTCAGTGCCAGGCCCTGGGCGCTGGGGACTCAGAGGCAGAGCGGGTCACAGCAGCACCAAGCCCGCTGGTCGGCGCCGTGAGGAGGAGAGTGCTCTCCCAGCCGGGAGGAATCAGGGAGGTGGGCCTAGTGATCAGGCGAGGTGTAGAGGGGGGGAACAGTATGTGGGGGGGGGCAGGAGGCACAGCTGAGACCGGACAGGGTGAGAATGTGGTGGTCTTGATGCCAGCCTGAGGCACATGGACTTGATCCCAAGGGCAGCAGGGCTGAGCCCCTGAAGCAGTGGAGGGATGTGGACGGCCGGGCCTCGAGCAGGTCCCGAGTGTGGGTGGAAGGGTTGGAAGTAGGAGACCTGGTGAGGCCGCTGTCATGGTCTCGGGGTGGGGGAGGCTTGAGGCCTCTCAGCTGGCCCTCTGTCTGCAGTACCTGCGCAACTTCATCCACGGGGGACCGCCTGGCTACGCTCCGTACTGTGAGGAGCGGCTTAGGAGGACCTTCGTCAATGGGACACGGACACAGCCGCCCAGCTGGTTGGAGCTGCAGGTGTGGCTCCTGGCCCCACCCAGGCACGCAAGTGCACGTGTGTGCGTGTGTGTGTGCGTGCGTGTGCGTGTGTCTAGTGCGCTCCAGTGCCCCAGAAACATTCCCCACTTTAGGATTCTATGGTTCTTTAAGTTCTGGAATCCCAGGCTTGTTGGAACAGGAAAGCACCCAGTGGACTCCCATCTGTTTTTTAGTCAAAGTGACCTGGGCAAGGGGTTCCCTCTGCGTCTGAATAGCTTCATCTGAAACATAGCAGTGATGACACTCGCTTCACGGGGTCTTGTGATGGTTGCATGATGTGAGGGCAGAAGCCCCTGGCATGTGGCAGTGCCCAGCCTCCCAGCCCCAATGCCCGGGCTCAGGGACCTTAAAGGTGCTGTCAGGGTGGGGAGCACCGCAGGGCTCCCTGGGCACCTGTGACCAGCCACAGGCGATGTCCTGGTGGGACGCTGGGGTCCAAGGCTCTGGGGCAGCTCCAACCCCCTAGGAGCAGGGAGCCGGGAAACCCAGAGGGCGTGAACTGGTCTGAAGGGAAAAGATCCCCACAAACAGTCTTTGGTCATTTTCAGGCCACCAAGTCCAAGAAACCCATCATGTTGCCTGTGACATTCATGGACGGGACCACCAAGACCCTGCTGACCGACTCAGCCACCACGGCCAAGGAGCTCTGCGACGCACTGGCTGACAAGATCTCGCTCAAGGACCGCTTTGGGTTCTCCCTCTACATTGCCCTGTTTGATAAGGTAGCCCCCCCCCCCCCCGCAGCACCCCCTCCTGGCACCACCCTGGCTCCTGTTCTGGGTCTGCCACGCATTGACTCAGGCCATCTTGGGCAGTTACCTACCTTCCAGAGCCTTCATTTCCTCTCAGCCACTGGTACCTCTGCCTCTGCCCAACTCATTAGGACTGTGGAGAGCACCTAGAATCAGTGGTAGATGGAAACCCAGAACTCACTTCTGTCACGTACCTGGGCTGAGTCAACCCTCCCTTGGTACCGGAGAAAAAACATGACAGACATGGACTGGGGTGGGGGGGCATGCAGCTACTTAGTCTCTGAGATTCAGTTTTCTCATTTGCAAATGGGAATGTACGTTTCTATCAGGTTTCTATGGTGGTTTCTGTTCGCTTCTTGGTGGCTACCTGGAGTATGTGCGACCTGGGGCACATGTGGGCCGGGGGGCGGGTGATTTTGCCTCTGTACTCAGCAATACCGCAGGCAACAGTGATGTCCGCCCCCCCCCCCCGCAATCCGGCAGGTCCAGGGACACAACCATGTTGTCCGACAGAGTTTGCCTGAATTTTTCTCACCTACAGATAGCTCCCGTGTTTTCAGTGACCGTTTGTCCATCAGAGTTTCATGTAAGGCTTACACTAGGAAATGGGAATGCCCGCGTGGCTGTGCCGACTCAGAGCCTGTGGCTGGGATCCAGAGGTCTGATGGGCTTCCTGGGTGACCCGGACACATCCCTGCTTTTCTCTGAGCCCCGGTTTTCCATTTGAACAAGAACAGTTGGCACAGTTGATGGCTCTTTGTGAGTCCTTCCCTGCCTGCTCATCTTTCTGCTGGGTGACCTCCAGCCCTGTGCCCGCAGGTGTCCTCCCTGGGCAGTGGCAGTGACCACGTCATGGACGCCATCTCCCAGTGTGAGCAGTATGCCAAGGAGCAGGGTGCCCAGGAACGCAATGCCCCCTGGAGGCTCTTCTTCCGCAAAGAGGTCTTCACGCCCTGGCACAACCCCTCCGAAGACAACGTGGCCACCAACCTCATCTACCAGCAGGTGGTGCGAGGGGTCAAGTTCGGGGAGTACAGGTGTGAGAAGGTGAGTGACAGTGAATCTTCTGTCTGAGCTTGCTCGGCTCACAGCCCTCTCTTTTCCAAATTTGGGCTGAATGTTACTGTCTGTGACCCACTATTAGCTTATGTGGAGGTTAGCCCGACTGAGGCTTCTTCTAGATGAACACTGCCCATGGGAACAAGGGCTCTGAAGCCTAGTGTGAACCCTGCCGGTGGAAAAGGTGTTTACACTTCTGCAGTGCTCATGCATGGTACAGAGTCCGTGCTTCAGAACTTGCTATGTTGTTCTGCGTTCATCCAGAAAACCCTGTCTTAAAGGAGTAAGAGATTCACTTGTATAGGCCAGAGTTTGCAAATGTGTACTCTCTTAGTCTCCTTTTTAAAGGACAGGAGTGATATGGAGTAACTCGTGTTGTGTTATTTTATTTTGGATGGTGGTGATGATGGTTCTCATGGTGCCTAAGATTCTGTTGGTGATTGTGATGGGGATTAAGGGTGGAGGTGATGGAAAAGAAGGGGGTGCTTGGTGGTGGCGGTGGGGACAGTGGAGGCAGCGATGGTAGTGGGGATGATGAGGATGGTGTTGGTGTTGGGCGGGGTTGGTGGCCCGGGATGGTGCCAGGTTGGTGATGGTGAAAATGGTGTTGGTGGTAATGGTGGTGGTGAGCTGATACTCACGCAGAAGTGTGAGTATATCCATATCAGTTGTCAAAATTCTGAAATGCTTTGAACGGGCTGGGAAACATCTACTGCCTTCAAGGCACCAAAGAGCCTTTCTCTATTCCCCTTCTGCCACAGCCCCTGTGAGCCCCAGGCTGCTGTATACCGCCCCAGGCAGAGAAGGGGCAAATGCCCAGTCCCCATCATCTGGCCCTCTAAAGCCTCTGCAGCAGAGCCTCCTTGTTGCTCACTACTTGGCCCATCCCAGGGTGGGGTGGTGATGGAGATGGTTATGTGCTGCCCACCCCTCCCTCTGACAGGGCCAGCAGGACCCAGGTCCCCCCTTCCCCAGGGCAGTCTGTCGGCCCCAGTCGCTGGCTCACGGGCCAGGAATGTGGTGGTTGACCCATCACCGATGGGCTGGCCGGCCTCTCTGGGTCACCTCGTGCGCCTCGGTGCTGGTGCTGAGGGCACCCAGGAGAAGGCAGGGGTGTGGCCCTGTCCTTGCGGAGCTCATGGTTCCACCAAGCAGACGAGAACTTCTGGGGAATCAGTGAGAACAGTTTCCCAAACCCCGGGGTCAACAGCTGCAGGAGGCAGGGCCCTGGGGGCTTCACTGGTCTGGAAGGGCTTCCCAGAGGGTGTGTGAACAGCACCCTCCTCTCCCTCCCCGCCTAGGAAGATGACCTGGCCGAGCTGGCCTCCCAGCAGTACTTTGTGGACTATGGCTCCGAGATGATCCTGGAGCGCCTCCTAAACCTCGTGCCCACCTATATCCCTGCCCGCGAGATCACGCCCCTGAAGACGCTTGAGAAGTGGGCCCAGCTGGCCATTGCTGCCCACAAGAAGGTAGGAGGGCAGGGCAGGGTCTTAGAGGAGGGGCTCATGAGCCTCATGAGAGAAACCATGGGTCCAAGGGCTTGGCTGCCACAGCCCCGGTGAGCCCCAGGCTGCTGTGTACCGCCCCAGGCAGAGAAGGGGCAAATGCCCAGTCCCCATCGTCTGACCCTCTAGCAAGCCTCAGCCGCTTGCTAGAGCCGCGACTCAGTACTGTTGGTGCATGCTGGGAGAGCTTCTAGGAAGCACATCCTCCTTTCTGCCTGAAAGAGTTCCAGCCCAACTTCCTGCTTGGGGAAATTTAGGTACAGACCCCTCGACCCCATTGCTCAAGGCCCCAGGCTCATAACCAGCCCTGAGTTGCTCTCTTCCAAGCTAAGGGGCCTGCCCAAGTGCTAGAGGAGGGGTGGCCTGGCTGCTGGACCCACGGCCTCCCCACTTCGTGGCCCTGGTTGTGTAAGACCAGAGTCGTCTTTGCACACAAGTTCCCGGGGGCTCTGCAGACCAGCAGTCTTTCAGCTTTCTATACCACACGCCCTCTTCCCTAACCCAGGGGCCCCATGTACCTCTCCCACCCAACTCTTTGCCTTCCCTGGTGAGCTGCCCACAAGCCTCCCCTTGTCTCGGAACCTGCCCTGCACCCTCCCTACATCTAGGCCTGGCTCCCCCGCCAGGCCATCCCCTCCCCTCCCCTCCAGGCCCCTGCAGAAGCAATGCATGTTTTCCCTCCACCCCTCTGTCTCTGTCCAGGCAACCTCTTGCCCCTCACTCTCCCACCCTGTCAGCCGCCAAAGCCCATCCATTCCACCTCCCAAATAGCTTCCATCCCTCTGAGTCCCCCCCCCCCCCCCGCCACCCCGGGGCCTCCTCAGAGTTCACTGCCATCATGCACTTGGCATGTTCTGGGCCGGCTGCCATCCTTCATTAATTGGTTCTGTTTGGGGTGCTTGCCATGTGTCGGGCACTGCACCAGGCCCTGGGGACACAGCCATGAAGAGGACAGGGGTGGTCTCTGCCCCTCACAGCCCACAACCGAGCTTGGACCAGAGCCTGTTGGCCTGTGTGTCCCATATCCTGGAGCCAGTCTGCCCATAGAGTGTACAACTATGAATTAGCATGGTTTTTAGGGTCCAAGGGATAAAAACATTTTATCTGGGAACAATTTCAAACTTATGGAGAAGTTGCAAGTTCCAAAACCTGGAACCATATACCCCTCCACTTCACCCAGACTCACTAGTTGTTCTGTGCTGCATTTGCTTGATGATCCTCTCTCTCCATGTCTGCACACGCAGTCTCTTCTGACCCCTGTCCCCTCCTGGGAGGGCACTGCTTCCGGCCCTCTCAGCACATGGCATGCACATGCGTCTTTGCCCATGTCGGTGTCCAGAGATGACAAATACCATGAGTTCAATTTGATACGTCCAGTTCTACTCGAACCCCATCGAGTTGTTAATAGGGCTCTGAGGGCTATTTTTAGGTAACCAAATGCCAGGGCTTTCCTCCAGCAGCACTGTGTCAGCCCCTGGCTACTCCAGCCCTCCCCAGCTCCTCCCTCCTGGGTTCGCTGTCAGGTTCTGCTAACAGCCCAGCCTAACAGTGGCTGCCTCGTCCACACTTCCGTGTGGCCTGGCTCCTACATGTCTGCTCCCCACCCCCTTCCTGGTGTGGCACACACACCCCTGCTCAGCCACACACGTGCCCCTACCCCAGATGCCTCCTGCTCACCCATGACTTCGGGCCTTGTGCGCATGCCGGCCAGAATCGTGGGCTTTTCTGTCACAGCTGAACTGGGAGCTCCCTGCAGGTGGGACCTATGGAGTGATGGGGGTGGCTGTGGGCTGATGGGGTGTGACAAGGCCACGGTGCCCAGGAGGGCACCTTAGTTCCAGGGTGCTCCTGGCTTGGGGGGCACAGACATTGGATTTTCAGACAGAGCTCATGTGATATCTATTTCCCCATCCATCCCTCTGCAGGGGATTTATGCCCAGAGGAGAACTGATGCCCAGAAGGTCAAAGAGGATGTGGTCAATTATGCCCGCTTCAAGTGGCCCTTGCTCTTCTCCAGGTTTTATGAAGCCTACAAATTTTCAGGTACCCCCTCAGCCCTCCTGCCTCCCCGTCTTCCTCCACGTGCTCTCCCACCCCGCACTCTATGCCTCCAGCCCACCGCAGAAGGAAGGGATGGCCTGAGCCAGACTCCGCGGTGAGCCCGGCTCCTGCCTGCGGCCTTGCTTGCTCGTGCCAGGTCAGTGAGCAGGGTGGCTCCTGCCTGCCCCCAGCCCAGGCGCTCAGCAACACTCTGGGTTAGACAACGAAATGCCTGCTAAGATAACTAAGCACCTGCTGTGTACAGAAGCAGGCGGCCCAGATGAAAGACTGGGCTGACTCTGAAGCAGAGCGTGGATATAACGGACACAAACCCACAAGAGCCATTGGCTCCGCCATCCTCGGTTCCGAATGACCAGGCATCTGCTCCATGCTAGGCCCTGCACTGGTCCCGGGCTTCACAGAATCACCAGATATCTAGCTGGAGGGGATCTTGGGGCTCAGTCGACCCCCTCCCCATAGCCCATCTCACTCCAGAGGCTGGGCTAGGACTCCAACCAAGTTTCCCAATTTCAGTGCTCTCTTCCCACTGCACTTCTGAGTTGACTGGTAGGGAGGTTGCACTCTGCAAGGCTCAGTTTCCCCATCCGTAAAATGGATATCCGTATGCTCCCCCTTGCTACCTCCCTGGCGGGCGTGAGGACTGGGAAGGGCTGGGCTGTGAGTGGGGCTGCCTCCCTCTCGCTGCCTTGGTCTCTGCTCCAGGCCCCAGCCTCCCCAGGAATGACGTTATTGTGGCGGTCAACTGGACGGGGGTCTACTTTGTGGATGAGCAGGAGCAGGTGCTCCTGGAGCTGTCCTTCCCCGAGATCATGGCCGTGTCCAGCAGTAGGTTAGTGCAACCCCTCCCGCGCCTCCCGCGCCACCCTTCAGTGCAGAGCAGGGGGTTGGCCAGCGCTGCCCAAAGCCCAGCGGCAGGGATGTGTCAAGCCCAGTGTTCTGACTCAGCACCGTCTGAAGTAAGGAGGGGCAGATGGAGACACAGACAGATGGGAAAGGAGAGGGCTCCTGGAGCTTTCCTGGGGGTCCTGGGGGTCTTTGACAGGGAGTCGCTGCCTCATAGAGGATGTCACTGAGGTGCAGAGACATCCAGTCACCTGTCCTAGTCCCATGTGCTTGAGCAGTTTGTACCACACTGTGCGGACCGCCCAGGCGCCTTCCTCCTGATCGGGGCCAAGGGGCCTTTATGGGGTATTAATGGCGTTCAGAGATGGGTGTGGGTGGCTAGGAGGACAGCTGGGGGCTGTCAAGTGTGTACAAAGAGGGTCTGGCCTGGGATTCAGGGGCCCGGGTGGGACTCACGTCCATGTCCTCATCCCTGAAACAGAGCTGTTAATACTTGCCCTTGGTAACAGTGGTGAGGGATAAATGTAACAATCGGTGGGGGAACTCTGGAAACTGAAAGGTGCGGGCGCGCTAGAGCAGTGGTGGGGGGGGACTCCTGGAATAGCCTGGTGTTCCCAGCGGGCCCTCCCCTGATCCCAGGCTTATGGGGGTGTGTCTGGGCAGCATCTGCTGTGGGCTGGGGCCGAGCATGTCCAGCTCTGACCAGGCATGTGCTAGGCACAGGGATGCAGGGTGATAGGCCTTACCCTCTTGCAGCTTCCTTCAGTTGAGAGAGGAGATAGACATTGAACAGGCTATTTTAAAGCAAGGACCAGGGTGATGTGGGCTGTGGGAGGGCAAGGAGGACTTCCTGAAGGAAGCAGTATCTAGGCTGAGATCTAAAGGGTGGGTAGGAATTAGACAGCCAAAGGGAACTAGGCTGGGCCCTTCCAGGCCTTGCCCCGGACCATGTGTGACTTTGGCAGGGCCATGTCTCACCCGGGCTGGGCCGGGTCTCACTGGGCTGGCCTCGGCCTCCTTCAGGGAGTGCCGTGTCCTGCTCTCGCGCCAGGCTGCTCTGACCTGGGCTGGCCCTCACTTGGGCTGGGCAGGACTGACCCCGGCTGGGCCCTGTTCTCTGTGTTGGTCCTGCAGGGGAGCAAAACTGGTAGCCCCCAGCTTCACGCTGGCTACCATCAAAGGGGATGAGTACACCTTTACCTCCAGCAACGCTGAGGACATCCGTGACCTAGTGGTCACCTTCCTGGAAGGGCTCCGGAAGAGGTCTAAGTACGTGGTGGCCCTGCAGGACAACCCCAACCCTGGTGAGTGGCTCCTGGCAGAGGCCGCCAGGCACCGGGGCTCAGGGGCATCAGGCAGATCACACACCTTGGCCTTGGCCTAGCATTCAAGACCGCCAGCGCCTCTTACCACCCTTCCCTAGATACCCTCGGCTCCACCTGGACCAATGGCCAAACTCCATACCTTCCCTCTGTGCCCCATGGGGAATCTTCCTCTCCTGCTCCTTCCACACTCACCACCTGTCACCTTCTCCAGGTGACATCAGGGGTTCCTCCTCAGTAGTCTCCAAATACCCACCACCTTCACATGATGACAGCAGTTAACAGCTACCCTGACTGAACACGCCCCAGGCCTCCGAGGCTCTGGGCAGAGCGTGGAAAGGACAGAGATAAAACGGACCCTGGTGCTCCTCTCAGCAGGGAGAGGGGCTGGAAACAGACAGTGAGAATCCCTGTGACAGTGCAGTGACCAGGGAAGCCCAGAGCCTCAGGGAGTCTGGACAGGAGGCCCCCATGCAGCCTGGGGTTCAGGGAGGAGGTAGGTGTGGACACAGTGTTTGAGGCAGAGAGGAGAGCACAAACCCAGTACAGAGGCTGGAGAAAACAGGCGTGTCTGGGAACTGCAGATAGTGTGGTTTGGCTGGAATGGGGAGGAAAGAGGGGAAGGGTGAGAAGTGAAGGGGAAGAAGTCAGGAAACCCAGCCCACAACAGCCCTGTGAGCATGTTGAGGAGGGTGGACTTTCTCCCCAGGGCAATGGGGAGCCATGGAAGGCTTGTGAGCAGGGGAATGGCCCGCTCCAATGGCCATGTCTGTATGAAGGGTTGTGGCAAGGTGGAGGCAGGGTGACCAGTGAGCAGACATGAGAGCGACAGGGCCTCAGTTATTCAGTGGGGAGGAACAGCTTATAGGTCATCAACCCAAATAAAAATGTTCCAATCCAGCCTCTCTCTCTCTCTGCCCCCATGTGGCGCTGCTCACCTCTGCTGCCCAGCAGGGGAGGAGTCAGGTTTCCTCAGCTTTGCCAAGGGAGACCTCATCATCCTGGACCATGATACAGGAGAGCAGGTCATGAACTCAGGCTGGGCCAACGGCATCAATGAGAGGACCAGGCAGCGTGGGGACTTCCCCACCGACTGCGTGTATGTCATGCCCACTGTCACCATGCCACCGCGGGAGATTGTGGTATGTGGCTTGGGCATGGCACATGGATGGGAGTCTCCTCTGGGCCTCTCCTTGTCTTCTTCCTGTATCTGTAAAATGGAGTGAGGAATTATAATAGATTCATGGTCTGCAGTTCCTGTGAAGATGGTCTGGGGGTCTTACAGGACCACAAACTTCAAGCTGGGGAAGCTGTCAAACCTGTGCTGGGTGGCAAGTGGCCTAGAAACTGCATCAGATGAGGATCTGCCCGGGCCTCACCCCAGGTGGGGCGAGGGATACGAGGAGAGTGGGGAAGAGAAAGCATCACCTCGCACTGCCTGTGAGCAGAGCTTGGAAGGGAGGCCGTGGTTCTTCTGGATCACAGCCCTGAAGACTCAGAGCCTGGCTTTCCAGACAGTTGCTGAGCTAGACTCTGTTGACTGGGCCGTTCTCATACCACATCTCCCTGCTCCATCCAGGCTTTCTGACTGACCCAACCTGGTTCAGACACAGGGTATTAAAGAAATGATCCTGAGTCCAGCATGATGGAGGGCTCCCAGGGTCAGAATAGGGTGAGGGTCAACCCCATGGCAGCAATCTTTCCCAGCCCCAGTCCAGAAGGCTCTGGGTTTTACCATGTTGATCCCAGGGGCCCCAGGTAAAGAGTTGACCTCAGCCCCCTGTCTCTTGGTCTCTAGGCCCTGGTCACCATGACCCCTGACCAGAGACAGGACGTTGTCCGCCTCTTGCAGCGGCGGACAGCGGAGCCTGAGGTGCGCGCCAAGCCCTATACGCTGGAGGAATTTTCCTACGACTATTTCAGGTGACGGAGAAAGGGTAGAGGGAGGCCAGGAGAGTGAGCTATAGGCTTCTGCTACTCTAGTCAGTGTGGTGGGGTTGCCTTGGGATGCTCCTATCAGGGAGCAGGAGGGCAGTTTCTATCTACTGAGATGACCCTTCTTGTGTCATTTTATTCTTTCTTCATTTAAGATACCGTGACTGTGGCCACCCCAGGTGGGGTCCTGGGCACTCACAACCCATGCCTGTGCCTGCCTCACCAACTCACAGTCCCGGTGGGGAGCTAGGCACAAAACTGGGCAGCTGTGATTGTGTGTGCCCAGCATTATGGCGGGGATGCTGGGGGATGGGGGTAGAGACAGGAGGTGGTATCTGAGCCGAGCTGTACAGGGGGTGACCCGGGTGGAGGAGTGCTGCAGGCAGCACATGCCAAGGCCAGAGCGGGGAAAGCAGAGAGGGACAGAGGGGAGGAGGCCGTGGAGGTGGGCAGGGCTGGTTTTCTAGGTGAGAAAGTAGGGTCCAGGGAGGGATGGTGACTCATCCCAGGTCACTCAGTGCAACAGGGAAGAACGGGGCCTTCAGCCTCCATGCACAGGTAGGAGAGGGGCAGGTCTTACAACCTGGGGGTCAGTGCCGACTGTGTCGTGTCAGGCCCCCACCCAAGCACACGCTGAGCCGGGTGATGGTATCCAAGGCCCGTGGCAAGGACCGGCTGTGGAGCCACACACGGGAGCCACTCAAGCAGGCACTGCTCAAGAAGATCCTGGGCAGCGAGGAGCTCTCGCAGGAGGCCTGCATGGCCTTCATTGATATCCACACCTGTGGGGGTGGGCACCATGGAAGGGCAGGGCAGGGGCCCCAAGGAGGGGGACCCCAGGGGAGGGGGGGCACCGGGCCCCTGCCTCTAGGGTTTTCATCCAGATACCTCCTTCCTTCTGAGGGGCCTGGTTGGGTCCTGGGCAGTGTGGAGGGATGCAGATCCATTTGCTGGCACCTTACAGTGGTGGCTTACCCTTACAGGGGCCGCCTAATCCATTGTCTCCTCTGATCCCGTCATTCGGTTCACAGATGTGTACTGTGTCATGTGCTAGGCCGGGCATGGAGACATAGCTGTGACCAGACCCAGTCCCTGGCCTCATGGTGCTTACAGCCGAAAAGGGCAGACATGCTGATCGGGACAGTGCTGTGATGGGGCAGAACTGATGTGGGCTTGGAGGAGGGCAGGATGGCCTTCCTGGAAGAAGGGGTATCTAGGCTGAGACCTGAAGACTGAGCAGGCCCTAGTCAGTCAAAGGAGAGATGAGTGGGGAGTGCTCCAGACAGAATGAGCATGCCCCAAATCCCTGAATCACAAAATGATTCAGCACAGGTGGAGGGCAGAGGCCTAGAAGAAAATCTGAAGATGTGGGCTGACTAATGAAGGGTTCCCAAGTCCCGTTAACAAGCTTGGACTGCATCCTAAGGCCACGAGGAGCCACTAAGCGGCGGGGTGGCACAGTCAGATTTGTGATTTGGAACGTCCATCCTGGTTGCTGTGAGGACTTTGGATGTGGGGTGGGACCACTGGTGAGGAGGTAGCCAGAGGAGTTTAGGAGAGGGTGGGCAGTCAGCATGGAGAGCTGGGTGGCGGGGAGACAACAGGAGGTCGGACCTTTCCTGAGTGAGTAGTCTGAGGCCCAGAGCCACACAGTTGGTTAGAGGCAGACCCCGTTAGAGAGAGTGGCCTCCTGGGTCAGTGTTCACCCCATCGGTCACAAGCCCTTCCTTGACGGCGTCCCACCCATGCTCAAGTACATGGGCGACTACCCATCCAAGAGGACGCGCTCAGTCAACGAGCTCACTGACCAGATCTTTGAGGGTGCCCTAAAGGCCGAGCCTCTCAAGGATGAGGTGTATGTGCATATCCTGAAGCAGCTGACCGACAACCACATCAGGTGGGTGGGAGTGGTAGGCGGGTGAGGGGCAGCCTCCCCTACTAGTGCTCACAGCTACCCACCATGACAGGGAGCTCCCTCCCTCCCGAGGCAGGTAGCAGTGCTTCGTCACTCAGGACAGGGACCTCAGGCCCCCTCATGGACCACCTCTGCCTCAAGGCCCAAGGGAGTCTGGTTAAGAACCAAGAGGTGGTGGCTGCGCCCTCTGAATCTGTCCTCCTCCAAGTTTAACTGCACCAGCTCCTCCTAAACTTCCTGCCACTCACTGCCCGAACCTCCTCTAGACACCCCTCCCCAGCCCAGACTCCACTGTCTGCCTGCAGGTTCCACCCATGAGCCCATGTCCCAGCCTGGCGCGGGCTGCGCTCTGCGGGCCAGCAGTTGGAAGCTCCGGCTGAAAACTCTCACGGGCTGAAGGTGTTGAGTCCCAGAGTGTGTCACTTTCTCCCTGCTGGGCCGGACCGTGGCAGGAACGGAAGTCAGGCCCATGCGAAGTCTTAGAGCCTGAGGGAAGCCCCACCCTCTCCCCTTACACCCAGATCCCCAACTCCCTCCTCAGCGTTGCCATTTTCTGCACCTCTTACAAAATCCACCATCGAACCATACATCCGATCACTTCTCGCTGCCAAACCTTTATACATGCTATGCCCACAGCCAGCATTTATCTCCTTTTTTGAGTATCAGAATTTGCCTCAGCCCTCAAAACCGAGATCAAATGCCACCTCCTCCTAGAAGCCCTCGATGGTTCTCTCCTATCAGGCCCAAGGAGCTCAGAGTGGTGCCTGACGGAGCCTCTCTGTGCTACTCAAAGGATAGATGAGTTAAAGAGCTTCCGCCAGGACACAAATCACACACTGCTTCCTTCATAGGAAAGTCTTGCCAAGAAACAGAACCTTAGCTGAACCAAGAGTGCTTGGTTGCCACAGCTGACTTTCATTCTGGCACGAGCACCTGACCTCCATGTCGCTGGGGACGGTGTGGCCCAGTGTGGCTTGGCCGGCCACACTCTGAGTAGCACTACCTGGGTCTGGCTGTCGGGGAGGTGGGTCACGGCAGGCACGTGCTGCCGCAGTGAGGAGCCGAGGGACGTGCGGCCCCTTGGGGTCCTCAGGCCCACGGCTGGCCTGTGTACCCCTGCTGGAGCCCGCGCCTCTTCCGGCAGGTATAGCGAGGAGCGGGGCTGGGAGCTGCTCTGGCTGTGCACGGGCCTCTTCCCGCCCAGCAACATCCTCCTGCCACACGTGCAGCGCTTCGTGCAGTCCCGCAAGCACTGCCCGCTCGCCCTCGACTGCCTGCAGCGCCTCCAGAAAGCCCTGAGGTGCGGCGGCCCCCGAAGAGCAGAGGCAGAGGGCCGAGAGCTCGGGGCAGGGGCGGGGAGGTGTTCCCAGCCACGCCGGGCTTGTGGGTGTCCCTTGGGGATGAGGTGGGACGTGTCCCTGGGGTACCGCAGCTGCCAGCCAGCCCCAGGTCGCAGCTCGCAGGGCCCATTCGGGACACAGCTTCTCAGGAGGGCAGCTGCATGCCTTGCGGCCTCCTGTTCTGCAAAAGCCCACTTCCTCCTCCGCCTCAGGCCTGGGTGCGGGCTTCTCTTCTCTTGTCCTTCTACAGTTGAGGAGCTGGAGGCTCTGAGAGGTTAAGTGACTGTCACCTGGTAGGAAGTGGTGGACAGGAATTAGAACTGGGGTCTGGCTCCAAAGTTCCCTCTGTTCCCTGCTCCCTATGGCCCCGTGAACCCGCTGGCTCCTGACTGCCCCTCCACCCCTCTCCTGGTTTTCAGAAATGGGTCCCGGAAGTACCCCCCACACCTGGTGGAGGTGGAGGCCATCCAGCACAAAACCACCCAGATTTTCCACAAGGTCTACTTTCCTGATGACACCGATGAGGTGAGGGCTGCCGGCTTCCTGGTCACTGGATGCTCCTGAAGGACCAGGCTCCCTGAGGACACAGGGAGCAGCCCTGGTGCCTCTCCCCTGCCATCCCCACATTTGCCCCCACCCTCCTGCTCCTCAGTGGAGTCAGGGCTCAGCTGAGAGGCTAGAGACTCTCTGGGTCAGGAGACCTGGGGTTCCTGGGCCGACCTCCTGTTGTCTCCAGCAGCTTCCTTGGGAAGATCGTTCTTCCCTCTCTGAGGAGGCTCTGGCTTGGAGAAAAGTGCTCCCTCCCTCTGAGCTGAGCTCTGTCCAGTGCCACCTCTGTACCTGGGCACAGGCCCACCTGCCCCTACCCGGCCCCCCGCCCAAGCCCACTTTCCTGCGGGCCCCTTCGTTCCTCCCCACCTGACCTGGTTGTGGGTCTCCTTGTCCAAAGGTCCTGTTTGTCTCCTCGTCATGCCCATTAGGTCAGGCTGCTTCTTGACTGCCGCTCCCTGCTCCATCTCAGCACAGGGGCTCATTCAGATAAATGAGTCCAGCACTGAAACTTGTATTTTGAAAAGCAGTTTTACAACTAGTCTAGAGACTAGAGACTCAGAAATGCCATAACAGGATTCCAGTGACAAGGACAAGAAACGAACACATCCTTTCCTGTCTCTCCAGTGGAAGGTTACATGAAGCAGTGCCCCCACCTCCACCGCAGGCTGCTTTCCCTCTCTCTTTTTTCTTCCCCTTTCTGGAATTTGCTTTCTTCTTCCTCCAGTCTCTCCTCCCAATCACCCTGCCCAGCTGTGCTCCCTGGGCCTCTCATCCACCATGCTTTGTGTAGCCAGGCCCAGAACCCTGGAAGCAGAGGCCAAGTCCGCCTGGAGGCTGGGGAAGACACGATCTGGGAAAACCCAGACAGAAGTTGACTTTTTCCTTTTCTTAAATGCCATGCCCAGCTCTAGACCCATGGGGAAACCCCTCCCTTGGAGGGTGCCCTCAATGGGAGCGGAGGGGAGGGGAGGGGAGGGAATGGGAGGGGGCTCAATTTAGTTGCAGGCACAGACAGAGGGATGCAAGAAGCCCAGCAGAGGCCTTGCTAGAGCCAAGTAACCACCCCTGATCCCGACACTCCCCAGGCCTTTGAGGTGGAGTCCAGCACTAAGGCCAAAGACTTCTGCCAGAACATCGCAGCCCGGCTGCTCCTCAAGTCCTCCGAGGGATTCAGCCTCTTTGTCAAAATTGCAGACAAGGTGGGTCGTGGGTCATTGGCTTCCTGTCAGACCCCTGTTGGTCTGTCTGTTGGAACATTTGCTTGGGCCATAGGAGCTAGGGGCTCGCGGGGCAGCAGGGAGGGAAGAGAGAATGAGGGAGCGAGCGAGGGGAGGAGAGAGTTGTGCTTCCATGTGGCATTTGACTGTGTCCCTGTCCTTCACACATCCCTGCAAGGGCCCCCTTACTTGTAGCAGCCTTCCCTTAATCTTTCTCTTCTGACACATGGCAGAGCATGACCTCAAACCTCTTGAGAGCCATGTGGTACTTTAGGTTCTGGATACACCAAGCTCAGCACTCTGCCTCAACACACGGGTACTTTCCAGATTTGATTTGACTGGTCACTCAGCTGCCATGCTGAGACCAATTAACCCTTGAGATAACCCTTGAAATGAGAGGGTGATTAGCCCCACCGAACAGATCACAAAACCTGGGCTCAGAAAGGTTAAGTAACTCATCCAAAGTCACACAGCAAGGACGCAGACCCAAAGAGGTCTGACTCCAAGGCACAGGCCCCTGGCACCATGCCATACTGCTCACCCCCATTTCTGTGTCTGTAGAGGTCAAGGGCCCAGCTTTAGAGCCTCTTCCTGTGGGAAGGCTTCCCTGACCCCGTCAGGTAGATTAGGTGCTCACTCACAGTTCCCCGTGCATCCATGTCTGTCTCCTCATTTCACAACTGTCCCTGTGCCAGACACTGGGAACCAGAAGTGATCTCAGTGAGGTCCTGGACCCAGAGGAGCTTGGAGCCTGTGGGAGGAGCAGGCCATGGATGTTGGAGAATGTCCAAAGGGGGACTGGGCCTCATTCTTGGCTTTCTCCCCAGGGTCTAAGGAGGTGTGCAGGTGGTCTTTGCTGAATGACAAATGGAATGACTGTCACCCTGGGCAGGAAGTGGGCTGTATTCTAGAGACATTCAACAGGCACAGTCAGGGCAGGGTGGGACACCCCTTCTGGCTGCAAGAAAGGGCCACCAGGAGGGCCTTGAGTGAGAAAGTGAGAAAACTCACTATTGCTGGAACTAAAATGAGTGGACTGCAATGTGCCTGTCCCTAGGTCATTAGTGTCCCCGAGAATGACTTCTTCTTTGACTTTGTTCGACACCTGACAGACTGGATAAAGAAAGCACGGCCCGTCAAGGATGGTAATGTGAGGCTGGTCCTGGGATCATGTGAGGCCCGGAATGGGGCAGGTGCTGGCTTGGGCCGTAACTGCGAGGCCCACCTGGGTGGGACCCGAGCTCGGGTCTCCTCCGGGGCCTGGTGCTGGGCGACCCTCTGTGCTGGGCCCTTCTGGGTGACCGACTGCCCTCTGCCGCAGGAATCGTGCCCTCGCTCACCTACCAGGTATTCTTCATGAAGAAGCTGTGGACCACCACGGTGCCCGGGAAGGACCCGATGGCCGATTCCATCTTTCACTATTACCAGGTGAGCTGCCTAGCGCCTCTCTGCCATGGCTGCCTCCATGTGCTGCTGGCCCTGCGATACTTTGGGAAAGCAGGAACCTGCTGTCCTTGCAGGGGCAGAGGCCTGTAACGGCTAGGCCTCCGAGAGATTCCTGCTAGGATCCTGGGGACTGGCTCAGCCTCACACTCTTCTCCTTCCTCAGGGCCTTGTACTTTCTTCTGGGCTCTTAATCCCCACCTGTTCACACCCTTCCCTAGGTGAGGGGCTGTCCTCTGAATTCCAGGTTCTGCTGCTCTACCTGGGCATATCCGGGTGTATCCGAGGCCTGAGTGAATCTGTAAATGCTTTCCAGAACAAGCATGTGCCTGCGGGAAGCCAGGGCAGGGGGTGGGGGGTGAGCCCTCTGCCGCAGGAATCGTGCCCTCGCTCACCTACCAGGTGCCCTCGTGGTCCACTCCTGATCTAGTCTTGGGAACAGGGAACACTTCCCTTATGATGATTGAAATAACATCTAAAAGCTCAGTAGGTGAAGGAAAGACCCTAGGGAAGAGCTTCCCAAAGAGAGAATATTACAAAGGCTTCCTAGCATACCTGAGAATTTGAAAAAATATAGCTGGAGTGAAGTGAACAATGGGATGCTGGGCGTAAGACAAGGCAGCAGAAATAGCTAGTGGCACTCCCATGCAGGGCCACAGTCAGGATTTGGGGTTCTACCTTGAGTAGAACCCCAGATTCCTGCGGCAGAGGGCTCACCCCCCACCCCCTGCCCTGGCTTCCCTCTACCCAGACTAGAGGTTCAACCCTCATGTTGAACCTCTAGTCTGTGTCTGGCACTTTTCACTCATTTTGCCCTCCCAGCAAACCCCAACAAGCAGGCATGTTGTTCCCATTTTACAGAGGGAGAAACTGAGACGCAGAGAGATTGATGTAATTAAGACGACAGGGCAGGTGGAACCGGGGTTTGATTCCATGTCTTCACAATGGCAGACTCCGCGATCTTTTCTGGGCTAGCCCACGTACCTTTTCCTGTGGGGCAGACGGCCCAAGGTGCTGGGAAGGCTGGGGGAGGCAGAGCTGGTGGCTGCCATGGTAAAGAGAACCCTGGCCTGGGAGTCGGCAGGGCTCATTTATATGTGAGCTCTGCCTCTCCCCATGGTGCCCGTGTAGTGAATGGCAGCGTGAATGTCAGCTGTCAGTTCCCCCAATGCAGAAACCCCCGTCAGCCTTAACACCTCCCTCTGCCTCCTTTCCTCTGTCCCAAATCATTCACCTGATGACTTCATCTCCTAAATCTCTCTAAAATCCATCCCCATCTGTCCATTACCACGTGTACCCACTCGGGTCAGTCCATCATCTTCTCTCATTTGGATGAAGCTGGTAAACTTTCCCCTGAGCTCCCCTATCCATACCACTGCCCCTTTGAACCCATTCTCTACAGGGGGTCATCATGCTTTTGGGACCATGGATTCCCATGGCTTTCAAGGTAGAACCCCAAATCCTGACTGTGGCCCTGCATGGGAGTGCCACTAGCTATTTCTGCTGCCTTGTCTTATGCCCAGCATCCCATTGTTCACTTCACTCCAGCTATATTTTTTCAAATTCTCAGGTATGCTAGGAAGCCTTTGTAATATTCTCTCTTTGGGAAGCTCTTCCCTAGGGTCTTTCCTTCACCTACTGAGCTTTTAGATGTTACTTCAATCATCATAAGGGAAGTGTTCCCTGTTCCCAAGACTAGATCAGGTCAACTAATTATATGCTACTATAGCACTGGGAACAGTTCCTTCAAAGATCATAATTATACATTGACTTTGGGGGATGGTTGTCTGTTCTTGCCTTGACTACAAATTCTATGAGAGTAGGGAGGGTATATGTTGTTGCTTAAAGGGCCTGGCTCATAGTAGATGCTCAACGAATATGTGTTGGCTGGGTGGATGGGTGAATAGGCAGTGACTCAGAGAATGAATGGGTGGAAGGATGGATGGTGAATGAACTTATGGGTGGCTATTGGTGGGTGGATAGATGGACAAATTGGAAATGGACGTGGGTAGGTAGAACCATCTGGGTGGGCGGATGGATGGATGGGTATGGATGGGTATGGATGGGTAGATAGGTGGGTGAGTAGATGAAAAGGTGGATGGATAATAATTGATTCAGGTTTCTAATCTGCAGTGTGTCCTCAGGCCAGCCTCAGTTTCCCTATGCTTCAAAGAGTGGGTAAGACAGTTGTTAGGCTGTGGATGGTGTTGGCATTTTAGAGGCTTCATTTTTGCTTTTGGTCCACTCCTCATCCTCAGTTTCTCTGTTTCTGGGTCTGGAAGTTCAAAGTGGGGAAGGGGCTGGTGCTGCTGATGAAGCCAGCTGGTCTCCAGGGAACACAATGGGAGGAGGAGGTCAGCCTGAGAGGCTTTTCTCAAGGGAGGACAGGCTCGGAAGATTAGGGCTGTGGAACAGTCTCAGGTTCACCAGCCGGTCACTCTGAGTTTCTCCGTCTTTGAAATGGGGCTGCTCACCTCACCAGATTCTGATGAGGGGAGGAGGAAAAAATATTCATACATGGCTCTGCTTTCCAACTGTAACATGCTGCATCTGTGCGGTCATGATTGCTACTTCCCTCCCACCTCCCCTGGGGACACAGTGTCAGCCGAGGCTGACAGGTAGGCCCAAATGTGGGCTAAGGCAGTAGACCCTCCTCAGCCTGGTAGGGAAGGAGCCTGCTTCCTTCAGTTCCCTCCACGCCTACAACCTGCTCTGCCTCTGGTAGGAGTTGCCCAAGTATCTCCGGGGCTACCACAAGTGCACGCGGGAGGAGGTGCTGCAGCTGGGGGCGCTGATCTACAGGGTCAAGTTCGAGGAGGACAAGTCCTACTTCCCCAGTATCCCCAAGCTGCTACGGGAGCTGGTGCCCCAGGACCTCATCCGGCAGATCTCACCTGACGACTGGAAGCGGGTGAGTATGGAGGAGGCAGCAGGACTAGGGACACTGATGAATGGGTCTCCGGGCACCCCAAGGGTCAGGGGGAAGGTGCTGGCCAGCAGCCCCGAGAAGTCTCTCTTGTGGCCCCTGTGTATGATAAAGTCCCCCTCCCATTTTCCCTTCCACTTGCTTTAGTATCCAGTCTCCAGGCAAAGGCCTCACCTGGCTGCTTGGTAGTAATCTGCCCTGTCCTGGTTACCATGGTGACCTGATTTTACTTGATATTCTTGCGCCTGCTTGCTTAGGGGAGGGTGGGGAGGGGAGGGAGATCAGGATTCCATTAACTGGGATAAGGGGGGAGCCCTTCATGGCCTCCAGGACCCCCACCATATGCCTGGCCCCCCAGGGCCCATGACAGCTGACAGTGCAGGTGGGATAGAAGTGACAGGGGAGAGGCCTCTGACCCACATTCCCCCGGCAGTCTATCGTCGCCTACTTCAACAAGCATGCAGGGAAGTCCAAGGAGGAAGCCAAGCTAGCCTTCCTAAAGCTCATCTTCAAGTGGCCCACCTTTGGTTCAGCTTTCTTTGAGGTGAAGGTACGTTATGGGTGGCTTCTCAGGAGGAAGGGGTCAAGGAGCGGGGGCAAGAAGGCACAGAAACTCCTCCCCAGGACCGTGGGAAACAGCCCTGGCCTCTGCCACCTGTGCTGGCAAGGGAAAGGAGGGGAGCACCCTCAGCTTTGTACCACCTGGATGTCTCAGGCCTGGGACACAAGGAACCACCATAAGCTCAGCCTGGGAGGGGAGGCAAATAATATGTAATGAAGAGTGAACTGTGCTGTGTGTGACAAGGGGGAGCCCCCATCAAGGTGGTGGAGCCTCAGAGGCCTACGCAGACTATGAAGGCTGAGGAGGCAACACCTGTGCTTTCCAAGAAGACCCTGGGGGGAGTTCCTGGCAGAGGGCCTAGCAGGAGCACAGGAAGTGCAAGTGGTTGAGTATGGTTGGGCGTAGGGTATGAAGTGAGCAGATTGTGGTGAGGCAGCTTGGCAAACAGGCAAGGGGGTTGGGTTTCCTCCTGCAGGTGGTGACAGACCCTGGAGGGTTCTGAACAGGGCTGAGGGGGCCAGAAGTGCACTCTGACTGCAGGGTGGGGGTGAGCCGGAGGGGTGGGAGCAGAGGCAGGAAAATGGTGGACAGGCTGGCAGGAGAACTGTGGGGATCGGTCAGGGCGGCGAGGAGGGAATGGCCTGGCTATGTGCCTTGGATACGGGCCTTCTGAGAAGTCTGGCTTGCAAGGAAGAGAGGGAGGCACAGAGGTAGGCTAGAGGCAGGGGTAGAGTTCAGAGAGGGTTTTTAAATATGAAAGACCTTTGGGCTGAGAGAGGAGATAGCCCAGACTCCTAGAGAAGCAGGAGAGAAGGGAAGAACTGCCACCGGGGAGGGTGGGAGATGGGGTCATTTGAGGACCCAGGAAGGGATCTGGGTGGCACTGAGGGCCCAGCAGAGGTGGATGCCATGAGGTTGTGGCAGGGCCGCCAGCTCTGCTGCACCCCTGGCGTGGAGCAGGCAGCAAGAGAAGGCAACTTAATCCTAGCACCCAGCTTTTCCTGCTCTGGGCTCCCCCCCACTAGATCTGATGGTTTCTGGCTTTCTTTGCTAGCAAACTACGGAGCCAAACTTCCCTGAGATCCTCTTAATTGCCATCAATAAGTATGGGGTCAGCCTCATCGATCCCAGAACCAAGGTGAGCAGTGACAGGGGAAAGCAGGGGTGGGAAGGTGGACTTCTCTGTCTGCACCTCTAACAACAGCGCCCAGACCCAACCCCCGAAGAGCCCCTGCTGGCCACTATCCTCACTTCATCTGCCCTCTTGGCCACATATCCTGAGAGGTTATCTGTGTTTTGTCTACTTTCTTCCCTGCTCCATCAAAATTGCTCTCCTAGAGTTACTAGCCAACACCTTGCTACTAAATCCAATGAACTTGTTAGTACTTCGCCTATCAGCATCACTGGACCCTACCAACCATTTCTTCCTTCAACGGTGCTCTCTGTCCATATTGGTCAGGATGGCAGACTGCATGTTGGGGGGGGGGGTGTAACTGCTACTCGCATTCATGGGCCAGAGAAGTCCTCACCAAGGGAACCAGGAAGCACAGTCCTACTACATACTGAGGAGGGATACAATTGGACCATTGGCAAAGGGTGTCAATGGACACCACCTTCCCCTTGTGCTCATGTGCCCCACGTTCCTGGTTTTCCTCTTATCTCTCTTGGTCATTCTTCTCACATACTTCTTTGGGATTCTTCTCCACCCACACATATCCTGCTCCCCATCCTTTTTTTTTATTAAAGATTTTATTTATTTATTTGAGAGAGAGAGAATGAGAGACAGAGAGCATGAGAGGGAGGAGGGTCAGGGGGAGAAGCAGACTCCCTGCCGAGCAGGGAGCCCGATGCGGGACTCGATCCCAGGACTCCAGGATCATGACCTGAGCCGAAGGCAGTCGCTTAACCAACTGAGCCACCCAGGCGCCCCCTGCTCCCCATCCTTGTCATCTTCTTGTCTTCCTCCTCAGGACCATCTCATTCAGGATCACAGTTGCAGTTTCTTCAGGCCTCTCAAATTTCCAGTTCCAGCCCCACATACCCCACAGCCTCCCAGACTTCCTTGGGTGTCCCACCATCTGGCCCCAAATGAGGCATGGAGGTGGGGATGTACCTGCCTCCCCCAGCAGCTTCATGGCAGAGCTGGCTTCTATCTTTTTGCTCCTCCTGTCTGAGGGCCCAAGACCTTTCCAGGGGGTGGTGTCTGTGGGCTAGAACTGAGGGAAGTGAGGCCAGAGGGTCCAGACTGTGCAGCTTCAAACTTTCTCTGCTTCCCCAGGACATCTTGACCACTCATCCCTTCACCAAGATCTCCAACTGGAGTAGTGGCAACACCTACTTCCACATCACCATTGGGAACCTGGTGCGTGGGAGCAAATTGCTCTGTGAGACATCACTGGTGAGAGCTCTTCTGTTTAGGCCTGGTGGGCTTCCCTGTTTTGCCTGCAGCTCCAGCTATTCTCTCAGTCTCCAGAACAACACAAGAGTGCATGGCTTGGCCTGAAATTGGGATCAAGGATCAGACTGGGCCAAAGTCAGGTCAACTTGAGGCTCAGCTTAGGTCTGGAAAAGTGGCTTAATTTGGAGCTGAATGACCCCCTCATTTAATAATTATTGTTTGAGTGACTTTAGTATCTGGGGACTGAGTCTTTAGCCCCTGAGTTCAACAGTAGACCCATTAGCAATGAGGCCTCTTCGACTGAGCTGGCCTTCAAAGGCATGGCTCAACTGGTAGAGCCTTTAGAGTCACCAGTATATAAGGGACCTACAAGCTAGGGCCTTCACGTGGGGTCATAACAACTTAGAACCTTAGACATCTGGCTGGATGAGTCCAACCCTTCAAGTGTACAGCTGGGGAGACTGAGTCCAGAGCAGGACAGGATTCTCCTTTGTCCAGGGCTCTTCCCTCTGCAGTTTCCTGGGAGGGTTCTGGGTCTGAGTGGGCTGGTCCTGTCAGACTTTTTGCTCTGTTTATCTTCTTGCTGCTGTTTCCAGGGCTACAAGATGGATGACCTCCTGACTTCCTATATTAGCCAGATGCTCACGGCCATGAGCAAACAGCGGGGCTCCAGGAGTGGCAAGTGAACAGTGAGGGAGGTGGTGCTGGCTCAGGCCCATCAGCTACCTCTGCAGGTTGGGGAGGACTTTGCCATCTGGGCAGGGAGGCTGGGCCAGCCGGCCACTGATTACACCAACTTGGCTTCCTGTCCTTCTTCCAGTGAGGCAGACTTGCTGGGATGCAGAACTCCCCTTGATCCACTCCTGAGGGTTGGTTCTAGTCCTGGCTTGCCGTGGCCTTCCCAGTTGTAAGAGCCTGTGCTCCTTGGATGCCTTTCTTAGACCAGTCCTACCACGTGACCTCCTTTGACTTTCTGTGTACCACTGAGACAGGGAATCAAGAGCACACTTAGTCCTCCGTACTGGGACCAACCAAACCAAACCAACCAAGAATATTCTGAAACCTAAGGGACTGGCTTAATTCCTGTAAGTCCAGGATCCTCAGCTGGGATGGGGGAGACAGACCACTTTTACATATTGCAGTGTGAGTGCTGAGCCCCTGTGCCAGTTTCCCCTGATCGCCTCAGAGTATAAAGTATGTGTTTAATCTTTTGCCCTAGAGTGTCTTTGCTGGGGGAAGGGGAGAGAGTGGGGGAGTGTGTATGGGACAAAGACGGGGCCCTGTGGGAGTGGCCGGTATAAGTATTTCCTCAGTCTATGTGTGCAGGGCTAAGCTGGTCTGGGTTTGGGGCTTGGGGTCCGGAGCCCAAGGTGTGCTTGAAAGGGGCTTAAAGGGACTGGCTGGGACCAGGGCAGGTTTGGGGGAAATGTTGGGACATCAGTCTGGGAGGTAGGGACCTAAGTGTGCAGGGGCTGGGGATCTAGAGGAGGCACCAGCTTCTGGGCCCTAACTAGGGCCAGTGGAGCCAGAGTGGCCCTTGTATCCTGTCAGAAACATCTCCTTAGTTCATCAACAGCTCCAAGAAGGATGCTGCCTTGGGTTAAGTCCCTATGTCCTGAGAGTGCCTATAAAATGTTACTTTATGACCAGGATGAAACAACCAAGTTGGGCCATGATCTGGGCAGGTATGGGAGTGGGGGCTTCAGACAGGGGAGGTGTTATGTAGGGTGGGGGCATCCTCCTAGGCTGTGGCTAGGAGGAGCGCCTAGAGAAGTGACAATGGAGAAGCCCCTTGAGGAAGGCGTGTTTATGATCAGCCCATGTCCCCCTAATACTGCAGCAGAGCTGAGTCCTTAAGTGTCTTGGGTCATCTGCATCTGGATGCCCAAACACTCCACAGGGAGTGCTATTCCCCAGCTACCTGTGTGGGAGAGGCTGCTTATGAAAATGGGGGACTCAAACCAGACAGCCCTGCTTCCTGGGATGATCATGTGCTGTCTGAGACAGCTTTGCCCCACCAATGTTTACATGGTTCTACAGGAAGCCCAGGATCAATCTGAGCCAGAAGGAAGGTGCTGTGATGGTCTGCCCCTACACCATCATATCGATGGAGATACAGAGGCTCAAAAAGGAGTGTGAATAGGTAAAAGTCACACGGAACTCAGTTCACTGCTTCTAACATTTAGCTCTCAGACACAAGGGGCTCCAGATTCTTGTTCTATGCTCTAGTTCCCCTTCAAGGCCTAGGGCTGGTGAGTGGGCACAGAATTATGCCCATGATCCCATTGCACACTAGAGTGTGTGTGTGGGGGATGAGATCTTTCCCCCAACTCCAACTCCTGCCTATGCCACTTCTCATTCGCTGACTCAGGATGGCATCACTTTTGCACTTATCCCCTAGTCTCTGTCAGCCTGAGTGATCACAGGGTACAAATAATACATCATTTACCTTCTGGGTTCCTGAGAGGTCGCCTTTATTCCCATGCTGATGTGCACAAAGCCATTCCTTTAGCAGGGAGTACTATGAAGGGTTAGGATGAGAACAGAGAACAACTAGCTCCAACTCCAAGACCACAACTCCCTTGCCCACCCCCTTGAGATATATTCTTTACGGAAAGTGCTAGACCAGAATGGTCCTCCTGAGAGCCTCAATGGCCCTTCTGCACTCCTTTCTTGACTACTCCCCACCATCGCCACCCTTAGGCACAGAGAGGAAGAGGGAGGAGAAGGCAAGGTATGACTAAGTTGTCTCCAAAGACATCCTGTAGGAGAAGGAGGACATGCTAGAGAAGGAATGCACTGTATGAAAGGATTCCTGGCAGGAGGATTTAACGATGGGGGTCTCCTGGGATTTTCAGGATGGAGGCCTCTTTGGTGGGCACTGTGAATCCCAGGATTTCAGTGTCAGGGGGTCAGTGTGATTCAGAGGAGGGAGTCTGTCTGATGACTTCCCTGGGGGAGAACATCAGTGGTTTGATGTTCTTCTTGGGGGACACCGGTGGTTTGACTTTCCCCCTGGGGGATACCGGTGGTTTGACTTTCCCCCTGGGGGACACTGGTGGTTTGACTTTCCCCCTGGGGGACACTGGTGGTTTGACCTTCCCCTTGGGGGACATCGGTGGTTTGACCTTCCCCTTGTGGGGTCACTGATGGTTTCACATCCTCCTTGGGGGGGGTAGTGCTGGTCTGAGGGCCTCGTGCTTGGGGGCTTCTGTGACACAGAGGGAGTTCGGATATCTGAAAGTTTTGGGAATTTAGGATGGCTGGAAGGTGGCCACAGTCCAGAGGTTTTCCATGACTCATTTTCTATGTCAGGGCCTGGTTCCTGAATATCTGTAGGGGATAGAAAAGACATAAACACACCCTTTAGTGTCACTTCCCCAATCTGTGTGTGCTGTGTGGTGAACTTACAGTCATCTCTTAAATGTCAGAACCACCTCCACTCCCTCAGGCTCATTCTAAAATCCTCCCCCAAGATTTTGGGCAAACTTATAAGTGGCCCTCCAAGTCTGCCTGGGGCAAAAAAAGTCCATTATGTGAGGGTATGGACGCTCCAAAGGAAGCTCTCCAAAAGTAGCCTTTGCTTAAAGATTATATATTTTACAATAATTGCTTTCAAATCAGTTTATAGAGAAAAAAGAACATGTTTCCCCACTAGAATGTGAGCTTCTTGAGGCCAGGGACCTTTGATTTGCTTGCCACTATATCCCTGGTACCCAGAAAAATGTCACATACTAGGTGCTTGATAAATATCTTTTGACTAATTGAAAAACTGGTAATAGACAGCTAGAGAATTCAGACCTACTCTCCTACTCAGAGCAAATTTTTTAAATGGATAAAAATACAAAGAAACATATAACTCAAACAATTATTTGAGTTAACAACATAGTGAGGAGTTATGGGGACCAAATCAAGAAGAATGTGAAAATCCAAAAAGGTAAACCCAGACCCAACTATAAGAAATTCACTTTAGATACAAAGACACAAATAGATTGAAATTTTTAAAAGAATGGAAAAATAAAAACCTTGTTAACACTACTAAAAAGATGGAGGTGCTATTAATATCACACAAAGTATACTTCAGAGCAAGAATATTACCAGGGATAAGGAAGTTCATTTCCTTATGATAAAGAGGTCATTTCATCAAGAAGACATAACTCTAAATGTTTACACACCTATTAACAGTGTTTCAAAACACATGAAGCGAAGACAAGACTGCAAAGAGAAATAAATCTACAATTATACTTGAAGATTTCAATACTCTATTCTCAATGACTAATAGAACAACTAGGCAGAAAATCAGTAAGATATAGAACACCTGAAAAACACTACTGGTTCTGGTCCAAGATGGTGATGTTGGAAGACGCTGAACTCACCTCCTCCACAAACACCTATTTATAGAACAATTTCTCCCAAAGATGACCTGAGGGCTGACTGACAGCTTCTTCACCATAAAAGAAACCACACAGAGAATGGCAAGAGAGATGGAGACATAGTAAGGAAGGGAACCCCCACACCAACTCTGTGAACTGCCATGGCGGGGGGTAGATAGTACTGAGGGGTTGTGAACAGATTCGTCTGCCCTGACACACAGAAAAAAAAAAAAGCCTTGGTTTAAAAGGGCAACTAGAATATAAAGGAACCAGTCATAGAACCCTGCCAAACAGTGGGGGAGCTGGCAAGTGCCTTGATAGTGGAGATGGAAGCAGGGTCTGGGCATCCTAGCTGGCCTACTGTCTCAGCGGGCCCTGGAGCCCTAACCCACACCAGCCTAAGCCATCCCTCTAAAAGTCATCCCTCTAAGGCAGCCCCAGTGTAGCACATACTGGTACAACCCTGGTCAGGGCTCACTACAGTTACAGTTACAGCCATCTTGCCATGGTGGCATAGGTGTAAAGCACCCTAGAACACCCTGGGTCCAAACCACTTTAGCTCGAGACAACTTGCTAAGGTACTCCTGGCACAGACACACACCTGAGCTCTAGCTGCCCTGCCAGGGTGCCCCCTGAATTGAGTACCCTGGAACACGCTGGCTTGCACCTTCAGCTTCAGTAGTACTGCCAGGGCCCTCACTGCATGGAGAATCCCGAGACCACCACGGCCCACACCCACTTCAGCTCTGGCTGTCCAGAGTGCCCCAGAATCCCCAACCCATAATCCACTAAGGTCACCAGGCACAACAGTATACATAAAGGATGGCCATAAACAAGACCATTCCTCTAAGTTTAGGAGAAGTAGCTGTTCTGCCTAATTTATAGAAAAACAGAAAATTGAGCAAAATGAGGAGACAGAGGAATATGCTGCAAATGAAAGAACAAGACAACTCAGAAAAAGAACTAAATGAAATGTAGATAACCAATCTACCTGATAAAGAGTTCAGAGTGACGGTTATAAAGATGTTCAACAGACTGGAGAGAATAGTAGATGAACTTAGAACTTCAACAAAGAGAAAACATAAAAAAGGGCCACAGTTTAAGAACACAATAACCTAAATGAAAAATACACTAGAAGGAATCAACAGACTTGAGGATGCAGAAGAACAGAGCAGAGATCTGGAAGACAGGGTAATGGAGAGCACCTGAGCTGAATAGCAAAAAGAAAAAAGAATTTTAAGATTTTATTATTTTTAAAAGTAATCTCTGTACCCAATGTGTGGCTTGAACTCAACCCTGAGACCAAGAGTCACACACTCTACCAACTAAGCCAGCCAGGCACCCTGGGAAAAAAGAATTTTAAAAATGAGAATTGGATAAGAGGTCTCTTGAGCAACATCAAATGAACAAACATTTGCATTATAGGGGTTCCAGAAGGAGAAGAGAGCGAGAAAGGCAGTTGAAGAAACAACTCCTTCTTCTCCAGAAGGAGAAGAGAGAGAGAAAGGCAACTGAAGAAACAACAAATGAGGATTACTGGATAAGAGGTCTTTTGAGCAACATCAAACATACATTTGCATTATAGGGGTTCCAGAAGGAGAAGAGAGAGAGAAAGGCAGTTGAAGAAACAACTGAAAACTTTCATAACCCTAGGAAGGAAACAGACATCCAAGTTTAGGAAGCACATAAAGTTAAAAACAAGATGAACTCAATGAGGTCCAAAACATGACATAGTAATTAAAATGTCAAAGTTTAATCTTTTTTTTTTTTTTAAGCAGAGAGAGAAGCAACTAATAATGTACAAGGGAAACTCCATAAGGAGTTTCAAAAATCAACTGATTTTTCAGCAGAAACTTTGCAGGCCAGAAAAAAGTGGCATGATATATTTAAAGTGCTGAAAGGAAAAAACATACAACCAACAATATTCTACCTGGCAAGATTATCATTCAGAATTGAAGGAGAGGTAAAGCGTTTCCAAAACAAAAGGTGAAGGAGTTATCACCACTACACTGGCCTTACAAGAAAAGTTAAAGGGACTTTTTTAGGTAGAAAAGCCCATAATTGTAAGAAACATGAAAGGAAAAAAATTCATGAGTGAAAACAAACATACAGTAAAGGCAGTAGAGCAATCACTTGTAGTAAAATCAATTATATCTAAAATATTAGTTAATGGGACTCCAAAAAAAAAATGACAACATAATCATAAAACATGGAGGGTGGGGCTTTTTAAAAAGCAAGTTCCTTTTGGGCGCCTGGGTGGCTCAGTTGGTTAAGCGACTGCCTTCGGCTCAGGTCATGATCCTGGAGTCCCTGGATCGAGTCCCGCATTGGGCTCCCTGCTCGGCAGGGAGCCTGCTTCTGCCTCTGACCCTCCCCCCTCTCATGTGCTCTCTCTCTCTCTCTCTCTCTCATTCTCTCTGTCTCAAATAAAAAAAAAATCTTAAAAAAAAAAAAAAGCAAGTTCCTTTTGAAAGTTTTCAAATTTAAGTGACTATCAACATAATAGACTGCTATGTACTTAGAATGTTACATATGAACTTCATGGTAAGCACAAAGCAAAACCCTATAATAGATACACTAAAGCCATCAATCACAAGAAAGAGTACAGGAGAAGAAGAAAGGAACAGAGAAGAACTACAAAAACAACCATAAAGCAATTAACAAAATAGCAATAATTACATACCTATCAAAGATTAAATGTACATGGTCTAAATGCTTTAATCAAATGACACAGGGTGATGGAATGGATAAAAAAAACAAGACCCATCTATATGCTGCCTACAAGAGACTCACTTCAGACCTAAAGACACATACAGACAAAGTGAAGCACTGGGAAAACATATTCCATGCAAATACAAGGGGGAAAAAAGCCAGAGTGGCAATCCTTATGTTAGACAGAATAGACTTTAAAACAAGACTGTAGGGGCGCTGGGTGGCTCAGGTGGTTAAGTGTCTGCCTTTGGCTCAGGTCATGATCCCGGGGTCCTGGGATCGAGCCCCGCATCAGGCTCCCTGCTCAAGTGGGGAGCCTGCTTCTCCCTCTTCCTCTGCCATTTTCTCCACTTGTGCTCTCTGGCTCTATCTCTCTGTCAAATAAATAAATAAAATCTTTAGAAAAAATAAAATAAAATAAAACAAGACTGTAATGAGACACAAAGAAGGGCATTGCATAATGATAAAGGGATCAATCCAGGAAGAGGATATACAACAATTGTAAATATCAATGCATCCAACACTGGAACACCTATATACATAGAGCAAATATTAACATTTATAAAGGAAGAAATTAACAGTAGGGAAATAATAATAGTAGGGAACTTTAACACATCAATGGATAGATCTTCCAGACAGAAAACCAACAAGGTAACTGTGACTTTGAACAACACATTAGATCAGATGGACTTAAGAGAGATACACAGAACATTCCATCCAAAAACAGAATACACATTCTTTTCAAGTGCACATGGAACATTCTCCAGGACAGATCATGTGTTAAGCCACAAAATTAGTCTTAATAAATTTAAGAAGACTGAAATCATGTCATGCATCTTTTCTGACCATAACAGCATGGAATTAGAAATCAATTATAAGGAAAAAAAAAAAAAAAAAAACGGAAAAACACAAACACATGGAGGCTAAACAACATGCTACTAAACAATGAATGGGTTAGTGGAGAAATCAAAGAGGAAATTTAAAAAAAATACATGGAGACAAATGAAAACATAAACACAACGGTCCAAAATCTTTGGGATGGAGCAAAGGCAGTCCTAAGAGGGAAGTATATAGCAACACAGGCCTTCCTCAAGAAGCAAGAAATGTCTCAAATATACAACCTAACCTTACACTAAAAGAGCTGGATGGGGCACCTGGGTGTCTTAGTCATTAAGTGTCTGCCTTCAGGTCAGGTCATGGTCCCAGGGTCCTGGGATTGAGCCCTGCATCAGGCTCCCTGCTCAACAGGAAGCCTGCTTCTCCCTCTTTCACTCCCCCTGCTTGTGTTCTCTTGCTGTGTCTTTCTCTGTCAAATAAATAAATAAAATCTTTAAAAAAAATAAAATAAAAGAGCTGGAAAAAAACCAACAAATAAAACCCAAATCCAGCAGGAGAAGGGAAATAATAAAATTAGGGCAAAAATCAATGACATAGAAATAAAAAAAACAAAAAAAACAAAAAATAGTAGAACAGATCAACGAAACTAGTAGCTGGTTCTTTGAAAGAATAAACAAAACTGATAACCCCCCTAGCCAGACTTATCAAAAAGAGAAAGAGAAAGGACCCAAATAAAATCACAAATGAAAGAGGAGAGATCACAACCAACACTACAGAAATACAATTATAAGAATATTATGAGCAATTATATACCAACAAATTAAGCAATCTGGAAGAAATGGGTAAATTCCTAGAAACATATAAACTACCAAAACTGAAACAGGAAGAAATAGAAAATCTGAACAGACCCATAACCAGCAAAGAAATGGAATCAGAATAAAAAATCTCCCAACAAACAAGAGTCCAGGGCTGAATGGCTTCCTAGGGGAATTCTACCAAACATTTAAAGAATTAACATCTATTCTTCTGAAACTGTTCCAACAAAATAGAAATGGAAGGAAAACTTCCAAACTCATTCCATGAGGCCAGAATTACCTTGATCCCCCCAACCAGGCAAAGATCCCAGTAAAAAGGAGAATTGTAGACCAATATCCTTGATGAACATGGATACAAAAATTCTCACCAAGATACTAGCAAATCAGACCCAACAGTATATTAAAAGGATTATTCACCATGACCAAGTGGGATTTATTCCCAGGCTGCAAGGTTGGCTCAGCATCCACAAATCAATGTGATACACCACATTATTTAAAAAAAGGATAAGAACCATTTTATCCTTTCAATAGATGCAGAAAAAGCATTTGACAAAATACAGCATCCATTCTTGATAAAAACCCTCAAAAAGTAGGGATAGAAGGAACATACCTCAATATCATTAAGGCCATATACAAAAGACCCACAGCTAATATCATCCTCAATGGGGAAAAACTGAGAGCTTTTCCCCTAAGGTCAGGAACAAGACAGAGATGTCCACTCTCACCACTGTTATTCAGCATAGTACTGGAAGTTCTAGCCTCAGCAATCGGAAAACAAAAAGAAATAAAAGGCATCCAAATCAGCAAGGAAGAAGTCAAACTTTCACTATTTGCAGATGACATGATACTCTGTGTAGAAAACCTGAACGACTCCATCAAAAAATTGCTACAACTGATACAAGAATTCAGCAGTCACAGAATATAAAACCAATGCACAGAAATCTGTTGCATTTCTATACACCAATAATGAAGCAGCAGAAAGAAAAATCAAGGAATCGATCCCACTTACAATTGCACCAAAACTCATAAGATACCTAGGAAAAACCTACCCAAAGAGGTAAAAACATCTGTACTCTGAAAACTATAGAACACTTATGAAGGAAATTGAGGAAGACATAAAGAAATGGAAAAACATTCCATGCTTATGGATTAGCAGAATATTGTTAAAATATCTATATTACCCAAAGCAATCTACACATTCAATGCAATCCCTATCAAAATAACACCAGCATTTTTCACAGAGCTGGAACAAACAATTCTAAAATTTGTGTGGAACCAGAAAAGACCCCAATAGCCAAAGCAATCCTGAAAAAGAAAACCAAAGCTGGAGGCATCATAATTCTGGACTTCAAGCTCTATTACAAAGCTGTAATCAGCAAGACAGTATAGTACTGGCACAAAAATAGATATATAGGTCAATGGGAACAGAATAGAGAACCCAGAAATGGACCCTCAACTATATGGCTAACTAATCTTCCACAAAGGAAGAAAGAATATCCAATGGAAAAAAGACAGTCTCTTCAACAAATGGTGTTGGGAAAACTGGAGAGCAATATGCAGAAGAATAAAACTGGACCACTTTCTTATACCATACACAAAAATAAACTCAAAATGGATGAAAGACCTAAATGTGAGACAGGAATCCATCAAAATCCTAGAGAGGAACACAGGCAGCAACCTCTTTGACCTCGGCCATAGCAACTTCTTACTAGATATATCTCCAGAGGCAAGGGAAACAAAAGCAAAAATGAGCTACTGGGACTTCATCAAGATAAAAGGCTTCTGCATAGCAAAGGAAACAATCAAAAAATTAAAAGGCAACTGCACAATGGAAGAAGATATTTGCAAATGACATATCTGATAAAGGGTTAGTATCCAAAATCTATAAAGAATTTATCAAACTACACCCCTCCAAAAAAGAAAAATCCAGTTAAGAAACGGGCAGAAGATTGGAACAGACATTTCTCCAAAGAAGACATCCAGATGGCTAATAGACACATGAAAAGATGCTCAACATCACTCATCATCAGAAAAATACAAATCAAAACCACAATGAGATATCACTTCACCCCGGTTAGAATGGTTAAAATTAACAACTCAGGAAACAACAGATGTTGGCGAGGATGTGGTGTGAATGCGAACTGGTACAGCCACTCTGAAGAAGAGTATGGAGATTCCACAAAAAGTTAAAAATAGAACTACCCTATGACCCAGCAACTGCACTGCTAGGTATTTATCCAAAGAATACAAAAATAGTGGGGCGCCTGGGTGGCTCAGTCATTAAGTGTCTGCCTTCGGCTCAGGTCATGATCCCAGGGTCCAGGGATCGAGCCCCACATCGGGCTCCCTGCTCTGCGGGAAGCCTGCTTCTCCCTCTCCCACCTCCCCTGCTTGTGTTCCTTCTCTTGCTGTGTCTCTCTCTGTCAAATAAATAAATAAAATCTTAAAAAAAAATACAAAAATAGTGATTTGAAGGGGCATATGCACCTGAATGTGTATAGCAGCAATGTCCACAATAGCCTAACTATGAAGACAGCCCAGATGTCCATTGACTGATAAATGGATAAAGAATATGTGCTATATATGCAATGGAATATTACTCAGCCATCAAAAAGAATGAAATCGTGCCATTTGCAATGACGTGAATGGAGCTAGAGTGTATTATCTAAGCAAAATAAGTCAGAGAAAGACAAATGCCATATGATTTCCTTTATATGTGAAATTTAAAAACAAAACATGAACATAGGGGAAGGGAAGGAAAAATAAGATAAAAATAGAGGAGGCAAACCATACGAGACTCTTAACTACAGAGAACAAACTGAGGGTTAATGAAGGGAGGTGGGTGGAGGATGGGCTAAATGGGTGATGGGCATTAAGGAGGGCACTTGCTATCATGAGCACTGGGTGTTATATGTAAGTGATCAATCATTATATTCTACACCTGAAATTGATACTACACTATATGTTAACTAACTTGAATTTAAATAAAATCTAAAAGAAAGAAAAAAATTCCATAAAAAAACCCTACAGATAAACTTAACCAAGGAGGTGAAAGACCTGTATTCTGAAAACCACAATGAGATATCACTTTTTACCTGTCAGAATGGCTAGAATCATAAAGAGAATAACAAGTCTTGGCAAGGATGTGGAGAAAAAGGAACCCTCATGCACTGTTGGTAGATTTGTAAATTGGTTCAGCCACTGGAAAGCAGTACAGAGGTTCCTCAAAAAATTAAAAATAGAAATATTATACAATCCAGTAATTCCACACTGGGTATTTACCCAAAGAAAACACTGATTTGTAAAGATATATGCACCCCTATGTTTACTGCAGCATTATTTACAATAGCCATGATATAGAACCAACATAAGTGTCCACTGATAGATGAATGGATAAAGAATACACACACACACACACACACAGACAATGGAACATTACTCAGCCATACAAAAGAATGAGCTCTTGACATCTGCAACAATATGGATAGACTTAGAGGGTATTATATGCTAAGTGAAATAGGTCAGACAGAGAAAGACAAATACCATATGATTTCACTCATATGTGGGCTCTAAAAAACAAATGAAGAAAATAAGCAGAAAAAGACCCATAAGTATACAGAACAAACTGATGATTTCCAAAGGGGTGAGGTAACCTAGGAAGGGATGGGCAAAATGGGTGAAGGGGAGTGGGAGGTACAGTTTCCAGTTATGGAGTGGATAAGTCACAGGGATAAAAGGTACAGCATAGGGAATAGTCAATTTTCTTGTAATAGCCTTGGATGGTGAGAGATGGTAGCTACACTTGTGGTGAGCATGGCATAACGTATAGAGAAGTTGAATCACTATACTGTACACCTAAAACTAATGTAACATTGTGTGTCAACTCTACTTAAAAATATGGACATCTGTTGAAAGCAAACAAAATAAAACAAAAAATACTATTAACCAACCAACACCTAATTGACATTTTTTTTTTTCTAATTGACATTTATAGAACATGCCACTCAGTAATAACAAAGCACACATTCTTTTCAAGTGCACATGGACATTTACCAAGACCATATTCTGGGCCATGAAAATAGTCCCAATAAATTTTAAAGGATTTAAGTCATATAAAGTATATTCCCTGGCCATATAGAATTAAGTTAGATATCAACAACATAAAAATAATTGGAAAATCCCCAAACATTTGGAAACTAACAAACTTCTAAATAACCCAAGGGACGAAGAAGAATTAACACTACCTGATCTCAAGACTTACTATGAAGCTATAGTAATCAAGGCAATAGATACTGGCATAAAGAGAGTCAAGCAGATGCATGGAATAGAATCAAGAGTTCAGAAATAGACCCACATGTACACAGAAAACTGATTTCTTATAAAGGTGTGAGGACAATTCAATGGAGAAATAATAGTCTTGTAAACAAATGGTGCTGGAATAACTAGCTACCAAAACCCCCAAAACTTCAATCCATACCTTGCACTATATACAAAAATTAATTCAAAATGGATCATGGACCTACATATAAAACCCCAAATTATAAAACCTCTAGGAAAAAAAAAACTTAGAAGAAAATGTCTGGTGTAGGGGCCTCTTTCTTTCTTTCTTTCTTTCTTTCTTTCTTTCTTTCTTTCTTTTCTTTCTTTCTTTCTTTCTTTCTTTCTTTCTTTCTTTCTTTCTTTCTTTCTTCTTTCTTTCTTTCTTTCTTCTTTCTTTCTTTCTTCTTTCTTCTTTCTTTCTTTCTCTTTCTTTCTTTCTTTCTTTCTTTCTTTCTTTCTTTCTTTCTTTCTTTCTTTCTTTCTTCTTTCTTTCTTTCTTTTTTATTTTTTTAAGATTCTATTAATTTGAGAGAGAGAGAGAGCCCAAGCAGGGGCAGAGGAAGAGAGAAGAGAGAGAAGCAGACTCCCTGCTGAGCAGGGAGCCCAACATGGGACTCGATCCCAGGACCCTGAGATCATGACCTGAGGTGAAGGTTGATGCTTAACTGACTGAGCCAACCAACCCAGGTGTCCCTAGAAGCCCCTTTCTAATAAAGAAATGAAAATATGTTAAAAAAGGGAGGAAGAGGAGGTGGGAGGAGGAATCTCTTAGGTAGGCACAGATCTTAGAAATGACATCAAAAGCATGATTTATAAAAGAAAAAATTTTGTAAGGTACATTTATTTACTCTAAACTAAAAACCTCTGCCTTTCAAAAGATACCATTAGCGTAATGAAAACAAGGGATAGACTAGGAGAAATTACTTTTAACACATTATCTGATAAAGGACTTGTATCTAAATATATAAGTAGGTCACTAAACTCAATAATAATAAAAAAAAACCTCACTATAAAAAGGACAAAAGATTTCAACAGACATTTCCCAAAAGAGAGATGCAGATGGCAAGTAAGCACAGGAAAAGATGCTCAACATTATTAAACATTAGGCAATACAACTTATCTCATCATAATGAGATTCCATTCCACCCGTACTAGAATGGTTAAGATGAAAAAGACCGACCAAACCAAATGTTGGTAAAGATGTTGGAAGTGGAACTCTCATTCACTGCTGGTTGGAATATAAAATGGTACAACTACTTTGCAAATCAATTTTGCAGTTTCTTAAAAAGTTAAACATACACAACATTCCTCCAGCTACTGTACTTCTAGGCATTTACCCAAGATAAATGTGCTATGTCCATACAAAGATATGTACAATGCACACAAATATTGATACTAGTACTATTTGTAATAGCCCAAAACTGGAAACCCAAATATCTATCAACATATGACTAGATAAACAAATTGTGGTGTATCCATACGATGGAATACCACTTAGCAATGAAAAGGAATAAACTACTGATACACACAACAACATGGGAGAATCTCATAATAATTATGTTGAGTGAAAGAAGCTAGTATATACTGTTGATTCAATTTATATACAATTTTGGAAAATGCAAACTAATCTATAGTGACAGAAAGCAGGTCAGTGGTTCCTGGAGATGTGTTCAGAGAAGGCCAAGAGGCAGTGAGAAAATTTTACTGGTGATGGATCTGTTCATTTTCTTGGTTGTGGTAATGCTTTCATAAGTGTATACCTAACTAAAAATTTATTAAACATTTTAAATACCTGTAGTTTATTATATGTTAATTATTCCACAATAAAGCTGTTTTTAAAAACTTTCTAGTAATTCATTCAAAATATTTACTGAATTTTGTCTATACTCCAGGCACTGTTTTAGGTGTTAAAGATGCATCAGTGAATGAACAACTACAAAAATCAATCATGGAGCTTACATTCTCACTGGAGGAAGAGACTTATAAGTAACTTCATAGCATGTTGGGAAGTGATAAATGCTATTGAAAAATGATTGATCAGAGTAAGGGTAAGAGGGAGTTGGCAATTTTAAATAAGATTTTCAGGGTAGACTTATCTGAGTGTTATTTGAGCCAAAACTTGCAGTAGTTAAGGGAGTGAACCCTTTTGGATACCTGAGGCAAGTAATTCCAGACAATGGGTGGCAAGTGCAAAGGCCCTGAGGTAAGAGTATCTTAGATGTTTGAAAAGAAATGAGGTCAATGTGACTTGAGCAGAGTGATGTAGGACATCCTAGGCCATTCTTAGGACTTGGGCAGAGTGATGTAGGACATCCTAGGCCATTCTTAGGACTTGGGCTTTTATTCCAAGTGAAATGGGGAGGCAATGGAAGTTATGAGCAAGGAATGAAAAGTGACATGATCTTAGGTTTTAACTAGATCACTCTAGCTGCTGTGCTGGAAACAAACTAGGGGGTTAGAGAAGGGGAAGTTTGGACAAAGGTAGAAGTATAGAGACCAATTAAGACTACTCCAGTGACCCAAGTGAGAGATGATGATAGGCTAAGTTCAGGCTGGTAGCAGTGGAGATGGTGAGAAATAGCTGAATATGAATATACTTTAAAAGTACAGCCAACAGGAATGCCTGGGTGGCTCAGTTGGTTAAGTGTCTGCCTTCGGCTCAGGTCATGATCCAGGAGTTCTGGGACTGAGTCCCGCGTTGGGCTTCTTGCTGAGCAGGAGCCTGCTTCTCCCTCTTCTTGCTTCTCCCTCTACCTACCACTCCACCTGCTTGTGCTCTCTATCTGACAAATAAATAAAATCTTAAAAAAAAAAGTACAGCCAACAGAATCTGCCAATGGACTGGATGTGGGGGGTGCAAGAGAAAGGATTCAGGGATGACTTCAAGAATTGGGCCTAAGGAACAAATATAATTATCATTGGCTGGAAAGATGCAGATAAAGCGGGTTTTGAGGATGGAAGATCAGGAGTTCACCTGTTTGGGACATGATATGTTTGAGATTTCTATTAGACACCCAGTGGATATTAAAGAGGATATGAATCTAGAGATTGTAAAGGTATACTGAAACCAAGGAAAATATGATCCAGAATGATCAACAATGAGTCATTTAAAATTAAGTCACTAGATTCCTTTTTTAAGCCAGGTAGAAAGATCAATTTATTTATTAGGTGAAACCAGGTTGGTCTCAGATTTCTCCATGGCATTATTCAGTGGTTGAAAATAGTGGAGCAATTCCTGTAAAATCCAAGAATGTGTTACCAGGTCCAATTTGATATCAGTTTAAAGGCAGTAGGTAAAATTCTTGAGTATTTAAGAACTAGGGTGTACTGTTCCCATGAGCTCTTCTTGAAGAGACTATTAAAGGCAGAACTTCAGCCAAGAAGAGATAAATGGAAAAATTATGGCAAAAGGATGATCTTGAGCACTGAATTTATTTAACTGAAACACTAAGGCTAAAACAAATACAGGTATAATGTAAATATTACAAATCTTGCCAATGTAGAAATGATAGAAAGGGAAGAGAGAAGATTTAAGTTGACTGATTCTTATCATTTCAGCTTATTTTCTGGGAGTGGTGATTCAAAGGATATCAACTAGTGCTAATAAATGAAGTGACAGAGGTATATTAGCCAAATAAGAATTTCTATGGGGTAATGTTGGCTAGTTTTGCATATCCCCACAGATTCTATTAATAGAAAGCAACAAAGAGAGAAAACACCCAGAAATACCCCTAGAAACAAAGGAATAAGCAAGTTAAGCAAAGAGGTGGAAATAAATCCCAGGAAGTAGCAGGGTTGGTGCTAGAGATCCTCGTGGTGAGTAGAGACCAGAGAGAGCTGTGAAGACAAGTGAAAAATGCAGGGATGGTTTTGAGGGGCTGGCATCTAGAAAATGCCAATAAAGATTCACTAAGAAGGAAAGGTCCCATGGTGAACAGGAACCTCTCAGAGTAGGTCTGAATCTTGGCAGTAAGATCACTGGCATTGAAAGGAAAGGAGTTTCCAAGTTTAGGGGAGTGGAAGGACATCTTGGAAGACAATGCTTCTTGTGAAAGAGGGAGTCACACTGGAAGGTGGTGACATCCAGTGGAGGCAGCAGCCAGTTTCTGAAGAGAAGGAGGCACCTGACATTAGGGATGCTATCGCAACAAGATAGGATAGAAAGATCAGGGGATATTCTTTCTTGCTTTGTTGAAAATTAGTTGACCGTGTGGTTGTAGATCCATTTTGGGTTTTCTATTCTGTTCCATTGGCCTCTGTGTCTATTTTTATGCCAGTACCATACTGTCTTGATCACTACAGCTTTGTAATATAACTTGAAGTCCAGAATTGTGATGCCTCCAGCTTCGGTTTTCTTTTTCAGGATTGCTTTGGCTATTTGGTGTCTTTTGTGGTTCCATACAAATTTTAGGATTGTTTGTTCTAGCTCTGTGAAAAATGCTGTTGATATTTTGATAGGGATTGCATTGAATGTGTAGATTCCTTTGGGTAGTATAGATATTTTAACAATGTTCTTTCAATTCATAAGCATTTAATGTTTTTCCATTTCTTTGTGTCCTCTTCAATTTCTTTCATAAGTGTTCTATAGTTTTCAGAGTACAGATGTTTTACCTCTTTGGTTAGGTTTTTCCTAGGTATCTTATGAGTTTTGGTGCAATTGTAAATGGGATCGATTCCTTGATTTTTCTTTCTGCTGCTTCATTATTGGTGTGTAGAAATGCAACAGATTTCTGCACATTGATTTTGTATCCTGTGACTTTACTGAATTTGTCTATCAGTTCTAGCAATTTTTTTGATGGAGTCGTTCAGGTTTTCTACACAGAGTATCATGTCATCTACAAATAGTGAAAGTGACTTCTTCCTTGCCGATTTGGATGCCTTCTTTTGTTGTCTGATTGCTGGGGCTAAGACTTCCTGTACTATATTAAATAACAATGGTGACAGTGGGCATACCTGTCTTGTTCCTGACCATAGAGGAACAGCAATCAGACAGTCTCTTCAACAAATGGTGTTGGGAAAACTGGACAGCAATATGCAGAAGAATAAAACTGGACCACTTTCTTATATCATACACAAAAATAAACTCAAAATGGATGAAAGACCTAAATGTGAGACAGGAATCCATCAAAATCCTAGAGAGGAACACAGGCAGCAACCTCTTTGACTTCAGCCATAGCAACTTCTTACTAGATACGTCTCCAGAGGCAAGGGAAACAAAAGCAAAAATGAACTACTGGGACTTCATCAAGATAAAAGGCTTCTGCATAGCAAAGGAAACAATCAAAAAAATTAAAAGGCAACTGACAGAATAGAAGAAGATATTTGCAAATGACATATCTGATAAAGGGTTAGTATCCAAAATCTATAAAGAATTTATCAAACTCAACACCCCCCCCCAAAACAAATCCAGTTAAGAAATGGGCAGAAAACATGAACAGACATTTCTCCAAAGAAGACATCCAGATGGCTAATAGACACATGAAAAGATGCTCAACATCACTCATCATCAGAGAAATACAAATCAAAACCACAATGAGATATCACCTCACCCCAGTTAGAATGGCTAAAATTAACAACTCAGGAAACAACAGATGTTGGTGAGGATGTGGAGAAAGGGGAATCCTCTTAGGCTGTTGGTGGGAATGCAAACTGGTGCAGCCACTCTGGAGAAGAGTACGGAGGTTCTGCAAAAAGTTCCCTATGACCCAACAATTGCACTACTAGGTATCTATCCAAAGGATAGAAAAATAGTGATTTGAAAGGACACATGCACTCCAATGTGTAGAGCAGCATTATCAACAATAGTCAAACTATGGAGAGGGCCCAAATGTTGATCGACTGATGACTGGAAAAAGATGTGCCATACACACGCACGCACACACACACACACACGCACATGCGCACAATGGAATATTACTCAGCCATCAAAAAGAATGAAATCGTGCCATCCCCTACAATGACACAAATGGAGCTAGAGTGTATTATGCTAAGCGAAATAAGTCAGTCAGAGAAAGACAAATGCCATATGATTTCACTTATATATGGAATTTAAGAAACAAAACAGATGAACATAGGGGAAGGAAAAAAGAGAGAGGGAAGCAAACCATAAACTCTTAACTATAGAGAACAAACTGAGGTTGATGGAGGGAAGGGGGTGGGGGATGGGTTAAATGGGTGATGGGTATTAAGGAGGGCACTTGTTGTCATGAGCACTGGATGTTATATGTAAAAGATGAATCACTAAATTCCACTCCTGAAACCAATATTACACTATATATTAACTAACTGGAATTTAAATAAAAATTTGAAGCAAAAAGTAAAGAAAGAAAGATTGGGGAAGTCTGTTCCCCAAAAGGTAACTATACATTAAAAAACTGCCTTTAATTTGAGAAAGAAGAGAAGGAGACCTTGAACTAATTGTGAAGTACCCAAGATTCTCCTCTGATGAGAATTAGAATTGCCTTGCTAATTAATTATTCTATCAAATTTAGTATGTTCTATTATGAACAAGAAAAATCACTGAAGTATTTTTACCAGGGCACTGTGAGAATCAGCAGAAAATAAGAATCATAACTTCAGAGCAAGAAATGCATAAAAAAAAATCATGCCATGGAGCAAATAAAAGCAGTAACATACTCCAATATGAAGTAATTTTAAAAATTTTAAGCAAGCAATGGTATACTTGAAAGCATACCATGAATAAAAAATTTAAAAACTCAGAGAAAATATGGGAAATCAATTGAAAGATATGAAACAGAAAGCGACAGGATTGAATGAAAATAAAGAAAAATACAAAAATTACTTGCAAGATATATACAAAGGAGAAAAGTTGAATAAGTGGCACAGAGGATAGAAATGTCCACATTCAAGGGGCACTTGGGTGGCTCAGTTGGTTAAGCATCTGCCTTTGGCTCAGGTCATGATCCCAGGGTCCTAGGATAGAGCCCTGCATCAGGCTCCCTGCTCAGCGGGGAGTCTGCTTCTCTCTCTCCTGCTCCCCCTGCTTGTGCACTCTTTCTCTCTCTCTCTCTCTGTCAAATAAATAAAAAATCTTTAAAAAAAGTCCACATTCAAGAAAATAAAACAAATGGAGAAAGTAATAAAAAAGGATTAGCGAGAACTTGCAATGAACAATCCAAAAAGGAAATTAAAAAAAAAAATCCATTTACAATAGCACCAAAAATAAAATACTTAGAAATAATTTTAACCAAAGAGCTGAAATCTTTGTACACTGAAAACTATAAAAAAAAAAACTATTAAAAGAAATTAAAGAAGGGGTGCCTGGGTGGTGCAGTCGCTTGATCATCTGAATCTTGGTTTCAGCTCAGGTCTTGATCTCAGAGTTGTGAGATCGGGCCCTGTGTGGGGCTCCATGCTCAGTGCAGAGTCTGCTTGAGACTCTCTCCATCTCCCTCTGCCCTTTCTCTCTCTAAAATAAATAAATAATTTTAAAAAAAGAAATTAAAGAAGACATAAATCAATGGAAAGATATCCCATGTTCACTGATTGGAAGACAATGTTGTTAAGATGACAATATTATTCAAAGTACTCTACAGATTCAATGCAATCTCTGTCAAGATCACAAAAACAAAAATAGAATTACTGTATTATCCAACAATTCCACTTCTGGGTATATACTTCAAAAAAGAAATGCAATGGAACAGAATAGAGAATCCAGAAATGGACCCTCAACTCTATGGTCAGCTATTCTTCAACAAAGCAAGAAGGAATATCCAATGGAAAAAAAGACAGTCTCTTCAACAAATAGTGTTGGGAAAACTGGACAGCAACATGCAGAAGAATGAAACTGGACCACTTTCTTATACCATACACAAAAATAAACTCAAAATGGATGAAAGACCTAAATGTGAGACAGGAATCCATCAAAATCCTAGAGGAAAACACAGGCAGCAACCTCTTTGACCTCGGCCATAGCAACTTCTTACTAAATATGTCTCTGGAGGCAAGGGAAACAAAAGCAAAAATGCACTATTGGGACTTCATCAGGATAAAAAGCTTTTGCACAGCTAAGGAAACAACAAAACTAAAAGATCCCAATGACACTCTTTACATCTTAAAATTCATATAAATCTTAAGGGACCCTGGAAATCCAGAGCAATCCTGAAAAAGAAGAATAAACTTGGAGGACTTATACACCTCCTGACTTCAAAACTATTATAAAGCTACAGTAATCAAAACAGTGTGGTACTAGCATAAAGACAAACCTATAGACCAATGAAATAGGATAGAGAACCCAGTAATAAATGAGTTTATATATGGCTAATTTTCAGGCAAGGATGACAAGACTATTCAATGGGAAAAGCACAATCTTTTCAAAAAATAGTGCTAGGAAAATGATATTCACATGCAAAAGAATGAAGTTGGACACTTACCTTGCACCATATATAAAAATGAACTAGAAATGGATCAAAGACATAAAGGTATGAAAGAGAACTATAAAACTCTGAAGGAAACATAGGGGTAAATCTGCACGACACTGGGTTTAGCAATGTTTTCTTGGCTATAACACCAAAGACAGAGGGAACAAAAGAAAAAATAGACAAATTGGACTTCATTAAAATTAAAAACTTTGTGCATCAAATGACACTAATCAAGAATAAAAAAGGCAAACCACAGAATGGGAGAAAGTATTTTTAAATCATATACCTGATAAGAGAGTAATATTGAGAATATATAAAGAACTAAAACTGAACAACAACAAAACGAACAACCAGATTTTAAAATAGCCTAAGGCCCATCATTAAAGAGGGCACGTGATAGGATGAGCACTGGGTGACATACTTAACTAATGAATCATTGAACATTATATCAAAAACTAATGATGTACTATATCTTGGCTAATTGAATTTAAATTTAAAAAATAGCAAAAAATAAAATAAAATAGCCTACAGACTTAAACAGACATTTTCTCAAAGAAGGTATATACAAATTGCCAATAATCACATGAAAAGCAGGGCACCTGGGTGGCTCAGTTGGTTGAGCATCTGACTCTTGATTTCGGCTCAGGTGATGATCTCAGGGTTGTGAGATCGAGCCTCGCGCTGGGTGCAGAGCCTGCTTAAGATTCTCTCTCCTCTCTCTCTGCCCCCCCCCATATGTGCATGCACTCGCTCTCTCTCTCAAAAAAAAAAAGTACATGAAAAGATATTCATCATCACTACTTATTAGGGAAATGCAAATGAAAGCCCCAATGTGATACAACCTCACACCTACTAGGATGGCTATTATAAAAAAAATGGAAAATAAGAGAATTTGGGGAGAATGTGGGGGAAATTAGAACTCTTCTACAAGGCTGTGGGAATGAAATATGGCACAGCCACTGTGAAAAGTGGTATGGCAGTTCCTCAAAAATTAAAAATAGAATTACTGTATTATCCAACAATTCCACTTCTGGGTATATACTTAAAAAAAGTAAAAGCAGGGACATTAATAGATATTTGTGTGACCATGTTCATAGTAGTGTGATTCACAATAGCCAAAAGGTGGAAACAACCTAAATGTCCATGGATTGATAAATAAACAAAACATGGTCTACAAACATAATGGAGTATTATTCAGTCTTAAAAAGGAAGGAAATTCTGATACATGTTACCACATGGATGAGCCTAGAATGGATGAACCTTGAAGTCATTATGCTAAGCAAAATAAGTCAGTCACAATAGGACAAATACTGTATGATTCCACTCATATCAGGTACTTAGAATAATCAAATCACAGAAACAAAAAATAGATTGGTGGTTGCCAGGGACTGGGGGGAGAAATGAGGAGTTATTGTTTAATGGGTACAGAGTTTCTAGGGTTTACTTCCAGCTTCACTGGGGCATAATTGACAAATAAAAGCTGTATATTTTTAAGCTATACCACTTGATGTTTTGATATACCTATATATTGTGAAATAATCACCACAATCAAACTAACCTCATATACTTACCATTTTCTTTTTTTGTTTCTTTTTGTGGTAAGAACACATAAGATTTATCCTCTTAGCATATTTCAATGATAAAATACAGTATTGGTAACTATAGTTATATTGCTATATATTAGATCTCCAGAAATTATTCATCTTGTATAACTGAAACTCTGTACCCTTTGTTCAACATCTCCCCATTTCTTTCTCACCCTAGCAACCACCATTCTATTCTCTGCTTCCAGGAGTTTGACTATTTTAGATCCCACATGTAAGTGAGATTAGGGAATTTTGTCTTTCTACGTCTGCCTTATTTAACTTAGCATAATGTCCACCAATTTCATCCATGGTGTTGCAAATGGCAGGATTTTCTTCTTTTTTATGGCTGAGTAATATTCCATGCCAGAAACTAGCCAAGCTACTTCTACGCACTGGGTAAACAAGAAAAACCCACATTGAAACAAGGAGGAGAGTCTGAGACACAATCTTGCCATAAACCTCACCCCAGCACGGCAATGCACAACCAGAAGGAAACTCCGTTCTGGCGTCTCTCTGAGTAGCAGAGTTTGGACCCTGCATTTGGTGCCCCAACTTTTAAGACTTCTGTCTGAAAGATGAGCCTCCAAAACATCTAGCTTTGAAAGCCAATGGGGCTTGTATCTACCAAATCAACAAGGCTATAGCAAACTCAGAGACCATTCTTTAAGGACTCATGTGGATTCACCATGGTGAACACCCAGGACCCAGTGCAGAGGCAGAAGAGTACAACACGCCCAGTCTTTCCATGAAACAGGCTTACTTGTTTATCTTAATAGGTGCAGCTAGAGGAGCAGGCTTCAAACTTAACATACATCTAGGGGCCAACTGTAATACTTTCCAGAGAGCACAATGGCTGGTGGGTGCCAACTTTATGTTCTCCCTCTGCCTTGCTCCAGGTCAACAGTATTTCCTAGAAGGGATTCTGAGCACATGTTTGCTGCCCTGATTTTTGTAGCTGCTGTCCAGGGCATGCCTCTTTATCGCCTGGCTCTGGTAGCAAATGGGGCCTAACTTAATGGGTCTCACAGGACTATATCAGAGAAACAATTCGTAACTGGCTATTCCCCTAAAGCATAGCACAGAGTCAGCAACAGAAACATCCAGTCTTTCTGGGAAAGAGGCCTATTTGCTTATCTACAAAGCTACAGCCTGAGAGGCAGGCTTTTAATTTAACCTACATCTAGAGGCCAACTTCAATCCTCTCCAGAGGCCAGGGAAGGCCAGTGGGAACTATCTTCATGCTCTCTCTCTGCCCTAACCCAGGTTGCTGTTGTCTCCAAGAAAGGAGTTTGTACACACATCTGGCAACCTGGATTTTGTGGCTGCCACCTGGAAGACACATCCCTTGATAGCCTGGCTCTGGTAACTAACAGGTTAGTGTTCACAGGTTCAACAAAATGGTAGCGAACAAATAAATAGTTTATAACTGGTTATACCCTCAGGGCTCGGTGCAAAGGGAGCAGACAGAAACACCCATTTCCCAGTCTTACCTTGAAAGAGGTATATTTGCATACTTTAAAAGCTGTTGAGGATCTGACTTCTTATTAGCCTGCACCTAGGTGCTGAGATCCCTCTCTCTTTTGGACACTGATAGGTCTTGGCACACCCTCACCTACTGGAGCCACTAAGAACAAACAATCCTGCTTAAACAATCACAAAGGTTTGAGAGATAACAAGAGCTAGGGCAGGGTTGAATAATAAGGTTCAGCTCCTACATCAGACCACTCTTTCAAGACTCAGAGAGGTGGTTGTTTTACCTAAGGCATGGAAACCAACACAGAGCATCAAGGAAAATGAAGAAATAGAGAAATATATTCCAAATGCAAGAACAAGATAAAATCTCAGAAAAAGACCTTAATGAAAAGGAGATAAGTGATTTACCTAATAAAGAGTTGAAGATAATGGTAATAAAGATACTCACCAAGGTCAGGAAAACAATGAGTGAACAAAGTAAGAATTTCAACAAAGAGACAGGAAGTATAAGAAAGTACCAAATAAAAATTATAGACCTGAATAATATAATAAATGAGCTGGAAAATTTGAATAGAGGGGTTCAACAGCAGACTAGATAAAGCTAAAATAGGACAAGCAAACTTGAAGACAGAGCAGTGGAATTCATCCAATCTAAAGAATAAAAAGAATCAAAAAATAGTGAAGATTACTTAAGGAACTTATTGGGCCACATCAAGTGGCCCAATATGCACTTTATAGGGGTTCCAGAAAGAGAAAAGAGAGGGAGAGGGGTAGAAAACTTATTTGGAGAAATACTGGTTGAAATGAAGCAGACATCCAGATCCAGGAAACCTAGAGAGTTCCAAAGAAGATGAATCTAAAGAGACCCACACCAAGACACATCAAAAGTTAAAGACAAGGAGAAGGGGCACCTGGGTGGCTCAGTTGGTTAAGCGTCTGCCTTCAGCTCAGGTCATCATCCCAGGGTCCTGGGATCGAGCCCCGCATCAGGCTCCCTGCTCAATGGGAAGCCTGCTTCTCCCTCTCCCTCTGCCTGCTGCTCCCCCTGCTTGTATGCTTGCATGCTCTGTCAAAAAAATAAAACCTTTAAAAAAATCTTAAAAGCAGCAAGAGGAAAACAACTTGTTACATACAAGGGAACCCCCATTAGACTATGAGCAGAGTTTTCAGCAGAAAGAAAGTGGCACAATGTATTCAAAGTACTAAAAGAAAAGATAAGTATTACCAAGAATATTCTATCCAGCAAAGTTAGCCTTTAGAATTGAGTTAAAGGGTTTTCCAGACGAGCAACACCTGAAAGAGTTTAGCATCACTAGCCTGGCCTTACAATAAATGTTAATGGGACTTCTTTAAGCTGATATGAAAGGGTGGTAATTAATAACAGGAAAATATAAGAAAATACCATTCTCATTGGTAAAGGTAAATATACAGTTAAATTCAGAATAATCTAATGTAATGGTAGTGTGTTAATCACTAATAGATCTAGTATAAAGGCTAAAAGACAAAAGCAATAAAATAAGTATAACTACAATAATTTTTAATGGATACACAAGATAAAAAGATGTAAACTGTGACACTGAAAACACAAAATGTGGTGGTGGGAGAGTAAAAATGTAGAGCTTTAAAATGTGTTCACACTAAAGTTGTTATCAACTTAAAGTAGACTATTATGTTTTATATAAGCTTTATCGTAAACACAAAGCAAAGTCCTATAGAATATACACAAAAATAAAGAGAAAAGAGTCCAAGTATGCCACTACAGGAAATCTTCAAATCACAAAGGGAGAGAGCAAGAGAAAAAGAAACAGAAGAATTACAAAACTGCCAGAAAACAATTAACAAAATGGCACTTAGCCCATACCTATAAATAATTACTTTAAATATAAATGGACTAAGTTCTCCAATCAAAAGAGAGTGGCTGAGTGGATAAAAAACAAGACCCAACTATATGCTGCCTACGACTCACTTCAACTTTAAGGATACACAGACTGAAAGTGAAGGGATTGAAAAAGATATTGCATGCATATGGAAACCAAAAGAAAGCTGAAAGAAAAAAAATTCCATTATGTGTGTGTGTGTGTGTATGTGTATGTATACAAAGACACACACAGAGACACACACACACACACACACACTTTATCCATTTATCCATCAACAGACATTTAGGTTGTTTCCATATCTTGGCTATTGTGACTAGTGCTGCAATAAAAATGGGAGTACAGATACCTTTTCATGGTACTGATTCCATTTTCTTTGGATGTATACCCAATAGTGGGATTGCTGGATCATATGGATCATATGGTTCTAGCTATTATTTTTTTTGAGGCACCTCTCTACAGTTCTCCATAATGGCTGTAACAATTTACGTTCCCATCAACAGTGGACAAGAGTTTACTTTTCTTTCCATCTTCACTAACATATGTTATCTTTTGTCTTTTTGATAATAGACATTTTAACAGGTGTAGGGTGATTTCTCTTTGTGGTTTTGATATGAATTTCCCTGATAATTAGTGTGTTTTCATGTATCTGTTGGCCATTTGCATGTCTTCTTTTGAGAAATGTCTATTCAGGTCCTGTTCCCACTTTTTACTCAGGTATGTATGTTTGTACATATGTATGTATGTATTTGCTGTTAAATTGTAGGAGTTCCTTATATATTTTGGATCATCTCACTGCACACTAGATCACAGAATGTGCATGTAAGATGATCTTTCCTCCAACTCATGCCCATGCCTATGCCTATGCCACTTCTTACTCTCTGACTTAGGATGACATCACTTTTGCACTCATCCCCTAGTCTCTGTCAGCCTGACTGATCACATAGGGATCCAAATAATACATCCTTTACCTTCTGGGTTCCTGAGAGGTCACCTTTATTCCCATGCTCATGTGCACAAAGCCATTCCTTTAGCAGGGAGTACTATGAAGGGTTAGGATGAGAAACCCTGTAACATTAGAGAACAACCAGCTCCAGCTCCCAAACCACAACTCCCTTGCCCATCCCCCTTGAGATGCATTCTTTATGGAAAGTGCTAGATGAGAGTGGTCCTAATGAGAGCCTCAACGGCCCTTCTGTCTCCTTTCTTGACAAGTCCCTACTATCACCACTCTCAGGCACAGAAATGAAAAGGAAGAGGAAGACAAGATGCGGCTAATTCTTTTTTGAAAGCAGCTCAGAAGAGAATACGCTGGATGTGGTAGAAAACATGATAAGAGAGGATTCTTGGGAGGATTTACTATTGGGGGTATTTTCAGGTTCTGTTTCAGACTGAGAGATCTCTATGGAAGAAACTGTTGGTTTATTCATCTTCAGGGAAGGCAATGCAGTTTGGAAGGTATCCTCTCTGGCAGCATCCCACATGGGTTCAAATGACTTCTTGGTGGATGCCAGTTGTCTAACAGCATCCTCATGAGGCATCAGTGGTTTGATGGCTTCCTTGACTTGCTCTGGTTCACTGGCTTTCTTCTTGGGGACTACTAAAAGATGGCGAGAGCACGGATGTTTCTTTGTGCTCTTGGTTAAAGCTGGGTAGAGGGCTGCTAGAGTCCAAGGACTTTCCATAACTCGGAAAGGAGGCTTTATGGATAAATTTGAAGATTCTTGACTCCCAAGTTCTCTCTTTTGGAGGCTAATACTCTGAGAATCTGTAGGATAGAAACAACAAAAACACAGATTCCTCAAATGTCACTTCTCCAATCTTTGCTGGTCATGTGGTGAAATTTTATCATCTTTAAAATGTTAGTCCCTCATGTACCATCTCAGGTTCTTTCCCCCACTTTCCCTACCCCAAACTTTGTGCAGCTTTTATTATGGTCTTCCAATTCAGCATGACGCTGGAGTTTAAAAGTCTATTATGTGAGATTTTGGGTTACCATGGAAGTCCTCAGAAGGCAGGAAATGACATCTGCTTAAAGTTCATGCATTTCACAACCATTGTATACAAATCAATTTGAACAGACAAACGAATACATCCTCAATTAGAATGGAGCTTTTTAAGGGCAGAGACTTTGTCTTGCTTGCCACTATATACACAGTGCTCAGAAATGTTTGTCACATAATAAGTGCTCCAAAAATAATTTTAATCTGATTAAAGAAAATAAATGGAGACTACTTCTAGTAATGGAGCTAGGAAACAGAATCTTACCAAAGACAAATTAAAAACTGGATAATAATTAAAACTAAGAAAACATCTTAAAATCAACTAAGATTTTACAATATGGTGAGAAACTGTAGGGCCAAAATCTAGATAGTGAGAATCCAAAGTAAGCCCAGAACTCAGTTGTTTTTGTCCTGAGTATAATGTCAATCTTGAAGAAATGGCTGCTTACATGAACTTCATTTCTGTCAACTTCACAGGAAGAAGGGGATTTTAACTGCACTTTAATTGAATTTATAGGTCAATTTCATGACACCTAATATCTATGATATTAGGTTTTCTAATTCATAAATGTGACATAGTGGTCCATTTATTTGTGCCTTCTCTCAGTAAACTTTTGTAGCTTTCAGTGACCAACCATATCTTCCTTGTGAGAACTTGCAACATTTTCCTTAAATTTATTCCTATTTTGTTTTTATGGTGTTGTAAATGATGCTTTTTAAAATTTCCTTTTTAAGTTTCCAATTATTCATTGCTAACATATAGACATAAAATTGATTTTTCTGTATATTGACCTTGTGTCCTGAGACACTGTTTAACTCACTTATCAGTTCCAGTAGGTATGTTTGTTGATTCCTTAAAATTTTTTTTTAAATTTTAATTTCAGTGTAGTTAACATACAGTGTTATATACATTTCAGGTATATAATATGGTGATTCAGTTATTCCATCTACTACTCAATGCTCATCAAGATAAATGTACTCTTAATCCCCTGCATCTATTTTACCCACTTCCCTACCTACCTCCTCTCTGGTAATCATCTGCTTGTTCTCTATAGTTAAGAGTCTGTTTTCTGGTTTGTCTCTTTCTTTCCCCTTTGTTCATTTGTTTTGTTTCTTAAGTTCCATATATGAGTGAGATCATATGGTACTTGTCTTTAACTGACTTATATCACTTAGCATTATACTCTCTAGATCTATCCACGTTGTTGCAAATGGCAAAATTTCATTTTTATGGCTGAATAATATTCTAGTGTGTGTGTATGTCTGTGTGTGTGTGTATCTTTATCCATTCATCTACAGATGGACACTTGGGTTGCTTCCATAATTTGGCTATTGCAAACAATGCTGCAATAAACATACAGTGCAGGTATTCCTTAAAATGAGCGGAGTTTTTTATGCTTTGGGTGAATACCCAGTAGGTCAAATACTGGATCATAGGATAGTTCTATTTTTACTTTTTTTGAGGAACTTCCACACTGTTTTCCACAGTGGCTGCACCAGTTTGCATTTCCACCAATAGTGCTTGAGGGTTCTTCTTTCTCCACATCCTTGCCAACACTTGCCGTTTCTTGTGTTTTTGATTTTAGGCATTCTGACTGGTGTGAGGTGATATCTCATTGTGGTTTTGATTTGCATTTCCCTGATGATGAGTGATGTCGAACATCTTTTCATGTGTCTGTTGGCCATCTGTGTGTCTTCTTTGGATAAATGTCTGTTCATGTCTTCTGTCAGTTTTTAAATTGGATTGTTTATTTTTGGGGTATTGAGTTGTATAAGTTCTTTATATATTTTGGATACTAATCCTTTATCAGTTATGTCATTTGCAAATATCATCTCCCATTCTGTCAGTTGCCTTTTAGTTTTGTTGACTGTTTCCTTTGCATGCAGAAGCTTTTTATTTTTGTTTTTGTTTCCCTTGCCTCAGCAGATATATCTAGAAAGATGTTGCTACAACTGACGTTGAAGAAATGACTGCCTGTGCCCTCTTTTAGGATTTTTATGGTTTCAGGTCTCACATTTATGTCCTTAACCCATTTTGACTTCATTTTTGTGTATGGTGTAAGAAAGTGGTCCACTTTCATTCTTTTGCATGTGGCTGTCCAGTTTTCCCAAAGCCACTTGTTGAATACACTTTTTCTCATTGCATATTCTTTCCTACTTTGTCAAAGATCAATTGACCATATAGTTTTGGGTATATTTCTGGGTTTTCTTTTCTGTTCTATTGATCTATGTGCCTATTTTTGTGCTAGTACCATACTGTTTTGATTACTACAGCTTTGTAATATAACTTTAAGACCAGAATCATGATGCCTCTAGCTTTGCTTTTCAAGATTACTTTGGCTATTCGGAATCTTTTGTGGTTCCATACAAATTCTAGAATTGTTTGTTCTAGTTCTGTGAAAAAATGCTGTTGGTATTTTGATAAGAAGTGCATGAAGTGTGTAGATTGCTTTGGGTAGTATAGACATTTTGACAATATTTTTTCTTCCAATCCATGAGCATGGAATGTTTTTCCATTTCTTTGTGTCATCTTCAATTTCTTTCATCAGTGTTATATAGTTTCAGAGTACATGTCTTTCATCTCTTTGGTTAGGGTTATTTCTAGGTATCCTATTATTTTTGGTGCAATTTTAAATGGGACTGTTTTCATCATTTCTCTTTCTGCTGCTTCATTATAAGTGTATAGAAATGCAACATATTACCATACAATGATTTTGTATCCTGTGACTTTACTGAATTTGTTTATCAGTTCTAACAGTTTTTTAGTGGAATCTTTCAGCTTTTCTATTTATAGTATCATGTCATCTGAAAATAAAGTTTTACTTCTGCCTTACTGATTTAGATGACTTTTATTTCTTTTTGCTGTCTATTGCTGTGGCTAGGACTTCCAATACTATGTGAGAGTGGACATCCCTGTTTTGTTCCTGACCTTAGAGGGAAAGCTTTGTTTTTCCTCATTAAGGATGATGTTAGCTGTGGGTTTTCCATATATGGTCTTTATTATGCTGAGGTATGTTCCCTCCAAACCTACTTTGTTGAGGGTTTGTTTTTGGGTTTTTTTTATATCATGAATGGATGTTTTCTTTTGCTTTTTCTGCATCTCTTGAAATGATTACATGGTTCTTATCCTCTTATGGATGCGATGTATCACATTGATTGATTTGTGAATTTTGAACCACCCTTGCAGCCCAGAAATAAATCCCACTTGATGGTGGTGAATTTTTTTTTTTTAAATGTATTGTTGGGGTGCCTGTGTGGCTCAGTCAGTTAAGCATCTGCCTTCAGCTCAGGTCATGATCCCAGGGTCTTGGGATCGAGTCCCACATCGGGCTCCCTGCTCAGTGGGGAGTCTGCTTCTCCCTCTGCCCCTCCCCTACCCCCTGCTTGTACTCACTCTCTCTCCCAAAAATAAATATCTTTAAAAAATTAAAAAATGTATTTTTGTATTCAGTTTGCTGGTATTTTGTTGAGTATTTTTGCATCTATGTTCATCAGGGATACTGGCCAAAGTTTTATTTTTTAGTGGTGTCTGGATCTGGTTTTGGTATCAGGGTCATGCTGGACTCATAGAATGAATTTGGCAGTTTTCCTTTTGTCTTCTATTTTTTGGAATAGTTTGAGAAGACTAGGTATTAAGTCTTCTTTAAATGTTTGGTACAGAGGTGCCTGGGTGGCTCAGTTGGTTAGTGTCTGCCTTCGGCTCAGGTCATGATCCCAGAGTCCTGGGATCGAGCCCCATGTTAGGCTCCCTGCAGCAGGGAGCCTGCTTCTCCCTCTCCTCCCCACTCATGCTCTCTGTTGCTATCTCTATCGTTCTCTCAAATAAATAAAATCTTTTAAAAAATGTGTGGTAGAGACTGTCTTTTTTCCATTGCATATTTTTTCCTGCTTTGTCAAAGATTATTTGACCACAGAGTTGAGGATCCATATCTGGGCTCTCTATTCTGTTCCATTGGTCTATATGTCTGTTTTTGTGCCAGTGCCATGCTGTCTTGGTGATCACTGCTTTGTAATATAGCTTGAAATTGGGCAACGTGATGCCCCCAGCTTTGTTTTTCTTTTTCAACATTTCCTTGGCAATTCGGGTTCTTTTCTGATTCCATATAAATTTTGTGATTGTTTGTTCCAGCACTTTCAAAAATGTCATTGGAATTTTGATCAGGATGGCGTTGAAGGTATAGATTGCTCTGGGTAGCATAGACATTTTAACAATGTTTATTCTTCTGATCCATGAGCGTGGAGTGTTTTTCCATTTTTTGTGTCTTCTTCAATTTCTTTCATGAGTGTTCTGTAGTTGCTAGAGTACAGATCTTTTACCTCTTTGGTTAAGTTTATTCCGAGGTATCTTATGGTTTTTGGTGCTATTGTAAATGGAATCATTTCTCTAATTTCTCTTTCTACAGTTACATTGTTAGTGTATAAGAAAGCAACCGATTTCTGTGCATTGATTTTGTATACTGCCGCATTACTGAATTGCTGTATGAGTTCTAGTAATTTGGGGGTGGAGTCTTGGATTTTCCACATAAAGTATCAAGACATCTGTGAAGAGAGAGAGTGTGACTTCTTCTTTGCCAACTTGAATACCTTTTATTTCTTTTTGTTGTCTGATTGCTGTTGCTAGGACTTCTAATACTATGCTGAACAATAGTGGTGAGAGTGGGCATCCTTGTCCTGTTCCTGATCTTAAGGGAAAGGCTCTCAGTTTTTCCCCATTGAGGATGATATTCACTGTGGGTTTTTCATAGATGGATTTTATGAACTTGAGGAATGTTCCCTCTATCCCTATATTCTGAAGAGTTTTAATCAGGAAAGGAAGCTGTATTTTGTCAAATGCTTTTTCTGCATCAATTGAGAGGACCATATGGTTCTTCTTTCTCCTCTTATTAATGTGTTCTAGCACATTGATTGATTTGCGAATGTTGAACCATGCTTGCATCCTGGGGATAAATCCTACTTGGTCATGGTAGATGATCCTTTCAATGTATTGTTGGATCCTATTAGTTAGGATTTTGTTGAGAATTTTGGAATCCATGTTCATCAGGGATATTGGTCTGAAATTCTCCTTTTTGATGGGGCCGTTGCCTGGTTTGGGGATTAAGGTAATGCTGGCCTCATAGAATGAGTCTGGAAGCTTTCCTTCTGCTTCTATTTTTTTGAAACAGCTTCAGGAGGATAGGTATTATTTCTTCTTTAAATGTTTGGTAGAATTCCCCAGGGAATCCATCGGGCCCTGGACTCTTGTTTTTTGGGAGGTTTTTGATCACTGCTTCAATCTTATTACTGGTTATTGGCCTATTCTTCCTGTTTCAGTCTTGGGTGTTTATAGGTTTCCAAGAAGGCATCCATTTCTTCCAGGTTGCTCAATTTATTGGCATATAGTTGTTGATAATAATTTCTAATAATTGTTTCTATTTCCTTGATGTTAGTCATGATCTCTCCCCGTTCATTCATATGGTCAAATAATCTTTGACAAAGCAGGAAAAAACATGCAATGGAAAAAAGACAGTCTCTACCAAACATTTTTTAAAATAAACGGTGCTGGGAAAATTGGACAGCTATATACAGAAGAATGAAACTCGGCCATTCTCTAACACCATACACAAAGATAAACTCAAAATGGATGAAAGACCTCAATGTGAGATGGGAATCCATCAAAATCCTAGAGGAGAACATAGGCAGTAACCTCTTTCACATCGGCCACAGCAACTTCTTTCAAGATACATCTTCAAAGGCTAGTCAAACAAAAGCAAAAATGAACTTCTGGAACTTCATCAAGATAAAAAGCTTCTGCACAGCAAAGGAAACAGTCAACAAAATAAAGAGGCAACCCATAGAATGGGAGAAGATATTTGCAAATGACACTACAGATAAAGGGCTGGTATCCAAGATCTATAAAGAACTTCTCAAAAACTCAACACCCAAAAAACAAATAATCAAGTCAAAAAATGGGCAGAAGACATGAACAGACACTTCTCCAAAGAAGACATACAAATGGCTAACAGACACATGAAAAAATGTTCATCATCATTAGCCATAAGGGAAATTCAAATCAAAACCACATTGAGATACCACCTTACACCAGTTAGAATGGCAAAAATTGACAAGGCAAGAAACAACAAATGTTGGAGAGGTTGTGGAGAAAGGGGAACCCTCTTACACTGTTGGTGGGAATGCAAGTTGGTACAGCCACTTTGCAAAACAGTGTGGAGGTGCCTCAGAAAATTAAAAATAGAGTTACCCTATGACCCAGCAATTGCACTACTGGGTATTTACCCCAAAACCACAGATGTAGTGAAAAGAAGGGCCATATGCACCCCAATGTTCATAGCAGCAATGTCCATAATAGCCAAACTGTGGAAAGAGCCGAGATGCCCTTCAACAGATGAATGAATAAAGAAGATGTGGCTCATATATACAATGGAATATTACTCAGCCATCAGAAAGGATGAATACCCAACTTTCACATCAGCATGGATGGGACTGGAGGAGATTATGCTAAGTGAAATAAGTCAAGCAGAGAAAGTCAATTATCATATGGTTTCAGTTATTTGTGGAACATAAGGAATAGCATGGAGGACATTAGGAGAAGGAAGGGAAAAATGAAGGGGGGAAATCAGAGGGAGAGACGAACCATGAGAGATTATGGACTCCGAGAAACAAGCTGAGGGTTTTAGAGGGGAGGGGGGATGGGTTAGCCCAGTGATAGGTATTAAGGAGGGTGTTAATGGAGCACTAGGTGTTATACAAAAACAATGAATCATAGATCACTACATCAAAAACTAATGATGTACTGTATGGTAACTAACATAATAAAATTAAATTAAATTAAAAAAACAAAAAATGGTAGAAATTACCTGTTTAGCTGTCTATCTGGTCCTGGACTTTTGTTTGTTGGGGGTTTTGTTTTGATTCAATTTCATTGCTGGTAATCAGTTTGTTCAAATTTTCTATTTTTTCCTGCTTTGGTTGTGGTAGGTCATATATTTCTAGGAATTTATCCATTTCTTCTAGGTTGTCCAGTTTTTTGGCATATAATTTCTTTATATATTCTCTTACAACCTTTTGTGTTTCTGTGGTGTTAGCTATTCTCTTTCATTTCTGATTTGAGTCCTCTCTTTTCTTTCTTTTTTAAAATGAGTCTGGCTAGAGGTTTATCAGTTTAGTCAATCTTTTCAAAGAACCAGCTCCTGGCTTCATTGATCTGTTCTATTGTGTTTTAGTTTCTATATCATTTATTTCTGCTCCAATCTTTATTAATAATTTCCTCCCTTCTGCTGGTTTTGGGGTTTGTTCTTCTTTTTCTAGCTCCTTTACTTGTATGGTTAGGTCATTTGCTGAGATTTTTCTTGCTTCTTGAGGTAGACTTGTATTGCTATAAACTTCTTAGAACCACTTTTGCTGCATCCCAAAGATTTTGGATTGTTGTGTTTTTATTTTCATTTGTCTCCATGTATTTCAGATTTCCTCTTTGATTTCTTGGTTGACCCATTCATTGTTTACTAGCACGTTATTTAACCCCCATGTATTTGTGTTCTTTCCAGCTTTTTTCTTGTGGTCATTTTCTAGTTTCTTAGCATTGTGGTCAGAAAAGATGCATGGTATAAATTCTATCTTTCTGAAATTGTTGCAACTTGTTTTGTGAGCTAGTATGTGATATTTTCTGCAGAATGTTCCATGTGCACTTGAAACAAATGTATATTCTACTGTTTTAGGATGGAATGTTCTGAATATATCTGTGAAATCGATCTGATCCAATGTGTCATTCAAGCCACAGTTTCCTTGTTGATTTTCTGTTTAGATGACCTGTCCATTGATGTAAGTGGGGTATTAGAGTCCCCTACTATTTCTGTATTACTATAGATTAGTTCCTTTATATTTGCTATTAACTGGTTTATGTATTTGGATGTTCCCATGTTGGGTCCATAAATATTTACAATTGTTATGTCTTCTTGTTTTATTGTTCCCTTAATGATTATACAGTGTCTCCTCTGTCTCTTGTTACAGTCTGTTTTAAAGTTAATTTTGTCTGATATAAGTATTGCTACCTCAGCTTTATTTTCACATTTTCTCCATCTCCTCACTTTCAATCTGCCTGTATCTTTAGGTCTGAAGTCTCTTGTAGGCAGCATACAGATGGGTCTTTTTTTTTTTTAATCCACTGCATCAACCTATGCCTTTTGATTGGAGCTTTTAGTCCATTTGTATTCAACATAATTATTGATAGGTATGTATTTACCATTTTGTTATTTGTTGTGTGTTTGTGGATTTTCTCTCACCTTAAGTTGGCTTTCTTTAGTGAGGTACTTGGATTCCTTTCTTTTTATTTTTTACGTATCACTTGTTTTTGATTTGTTGTTCCCATTAGGTATATAACATCTTCTGCATATAGTCTATATTAAGTTGATGGTCACTTAAGTTTGAACCCATTTTTTACTCCTCTACTCCCCGCATAATAGGTATATGGTATCATACTTCACATCATTTCATTTTGTGAGTTCCTTGGCTGATTTCTACAGATATACTTAATTTTTACTGCTTTTATGCTTCCTACTTACTCTTACTTAGGGTCTTTCCTTTCCAATCAAAGAGTCCCCTTTAACATTTCTTGTAGGGCTGGTTTAGTGGTCATGAACTCCTTTAACTTTTGTCTGTCTGGGAAACTCTTTATTTCTCCTTCTATTCTGAATGATAGCCTTGCTGGATATACTATTTTTGGCTGCAGATTTTTCCTTTTCTGCACTTTGAATATATTATGCCACTCCCTTCTGGCCTGCAAAGTTTGTGCTGAAAAATCCACTGATAGTCTTAAGGGGTTTCCCTTGTATGTAACTGTTTTCTTTACTCTTGCTTTTGAAATTCTTTATCACTGCTTTTTACCACTTTAATTACTATGTATCTTGGTGTGGACTTCCTTGGGTTGATTTTTGTCGGAAGATCTCTGTGCCTCCTGGATCTGAATTTGTTTCCTTTCCCAAATTCAGAAAGTTTTCAGATCTTATTTCTCCAATAATTTTCTGCCCACTTTGCTCTTCTGAGATTCCTATGTGAACATTATTATGCCTGATGGGAGTCACTGAGTTCCCTATGTCTATTCTCATTTTGCCTAAGTTTTTTTCTCTCACCTGCTCAGCTTGATTACTTTCCATCATTCTCTATCCTCCAGGTTGCTGATCCATTCTTCTGCTGCTTCTAGTCTATTTATCCCATCTAGTGTATTTTTAATGTCAATTATTGTGTTCATCTCTCTTTTTTATCTCTTTAAGGGTCTCACTGATGTCACCCACTCTTTTCTCAAGTCCAGTGAGTATCTTTATGATCATTACTTTAAAATTCTTTATCAGGCATATTACTTACCTCTGTTTCCCTTAGGTCTCTTGCTGTGATTTTGTCCTGTTCTTTCAACTGGGACATATTCCCCAGTCTCATTTTGTCTGACTCTCTGTGTCTGTTTCTGTGTGTTAAGAAAGTCAACTACATCTCTTGCTCTTGAAAGTAGTGGGTGGGCACACACTTTTAACAAGGTGGCACTGGTCCTCTTCCACAGATGAAGCACAGCCACCACAAAAACAGGAACCAGCCAGAAACAAGAACCACTCTGCAAAGCACACATGGGCTGGATGCACAGTTTGAACAACGTGTGCCCATCATTCATGGGAGGTGACCAACCACCACTGGATGTAGGCCTCGCAAAGTGCACAGTTGGGAGATGCAGTGTTGGCAAGGTTTGTGCTGGTCTTCTGGGGGAGGGGACCCACAGCACCAGTACTGAGGCAAGCCTGGCTTGAGGGGGTGGGATGCAGTATAAGCAAGTTAGGTAGCGAATGCTGGTCCACACTGGTTCCCACAGGTGGCCATATGTTTATGCTGGGTAGGGCAAGGGAGGTAAATGATGCCTGCCAGCTCCTTTGTTCCTGAAGAAGTCCCTCGGTGAACTCTTGAGATTAGTAAATAACTCTCCCTCCTCTATGCCTAAGGAGTTTTTTAAACTGCTGCTTCTATGCTGTATCTTTGTGGGCTATTTGTTGTGCTCTCTCTTTAAGGGTGGGGACTCAGTTTCCTATTGCCCTCCTGGCTCTCCTAGAGCCAAGCCTGCTGATTTTCAAATTTCCAGGCTTTAAGTCCCAAGGGTGGTAAGAATTCAGAAATTCAGCTCCTCTGGTTTTCAAAGCCAAGTGTTATGGGGATTCATCTTCCCTGTCCAGGCTTCTAGGTGTGACAGTCTGTTTTTTCTCCCCTCTCCGCACCCATGGCTCCATCCCTCCAGTGGCCAAACCTGTGGGGTTTAGCTCCCCACTGTGTATCTGCCCTTCCTACCCTCTTTGATGTGGCCTCTTCTCTACATTTAGTTATGGAGTTTGTTCTGCCAGTCTTTGGGACATTTTCTAGGTTATTTACACTGACATAGTGTTAACTAGCTGTATCTATGGGATGAGATGAGCTTAGAGTCCTCCTACTCTGCTGTCTGTTCTGGAAAGCCTAGAATTTTTTTAATGTAATTAATCATAACTGCGAATGAGGAAGGTTTTTTCTTTCTTCCTTTATGCCTGTTATTTATCTTACTAAACTGGATAGATCTCCAGCACAACGCTGAATAGAAGTGGTGAAAGCAGATATCCTTGCCTTATTTCTGATGTTAGAGAGAGACATTCATTGTTTCACCCTTAAAAATGATATTGGCTGCAGGTTTTTTGTAAATACCTTTCATCAGATTGAGGAAGTTTCATACTACTAGCTTTCCCAGAGCTTTTATCATAAATGTGTGTTGAATTTTGTCAAATATACTTTTTCTACTTTAATTCACTGAATTAGATTCATTTTCAAATAATATATCCATCTTGCACTACTGGGATAAACCCTACTTGCTCATGACATATTATCTTTTTTATATACTGATGGATTCAATTTGCTAAAATTTGTCAAGGGCTTTTAGGTCTAAGCTCATAATGACATTCATCTATAAATTTAGTTATTGATATATCTCTGTCAGGTTTTATATGAGGGTATTGCTGGCCTCAAAAAATCTGCTGGAAAGTGCTCCTTCCTCTTTTTTTCTGAGTTGGTATAAAATTAGTATTATTTCTGAAATATTTGATTAACCAGTGAAACTCTTTGGGCCTGGACTTTTCTTTTTGGTGAGGTTTTGGGGATATGCATTTGATTCTGATAGTGAGTTATTAAAAATTTCTAGTTTCTCAGTTCTGGTAAGCTGCATATTTCAAGGAATTTGTCTATTTCACTTAAGCTGTAAATTTTAGTGGCATTAAATCTTCCTAATTTTCCTTTTTATGTCTAGGATCTGGACAGGTAATCCATTTTTCATTCATCAAATGAGCAATCTCTCTCTCTTCCCCCTCCCTCCCTCCCTCTCTCATCTTGCTAAGAGTTTATCAATTTTATTAATCTTTTTAAAAAAAATCAACTTTAGTTTTTTTCATTTTCTCTATTTTTAAATTTAAATTCAATTAGCCAACATATAGTACATCATTAGTCTCAGATGTAGTGTTCAATGATTTATCAGTTGTATATAACACCCAGTGCTCATCACATCATGTGCCCTCCTTAATGCCCAGCACCCAACTACCCCAACCCCCCACCCACCTCCCCTCCAGTAACCCTCAGTTTGTTTCCTATGATTAAGAGTCTCTCATGGTTTTTCTTCCTCTCTGATGATTTCTCATTCAGTTTTCCCTCCCTTCCCCTATTATCCTCTGTGCTGTTTCCTATATTCCACATGAGTGAAACCATATGATAACTGTCTTCCTCTGATTGACTTATTTTATTCAACATAATACCCTCCAGTACCATCCATGTCAATGTAAATGGTAAGTATTCACCCTTTCTGATGGCTGAGTAATACTCCATTATATATATATACCACATCTTCCTTATCCATTCATCTGTCAACGGACATCTCGGCTCTTTACAGTTTGGCTATTGTGGACATTGCTATGAACAATGGGGTGCATGTGCCCCTTCAGATCACTGCAAATATTACAAAGCTGTGACCATCAAGACAGTATGGTACTGGCACAAAAACAGACATATAGATCAATGGAACAGAAGAGAGAACCCAGAGATGGACCCTCATTTTCTCTATTTTTGAGTGTCTTCTATTTTATTGATTCCTGCAATCTTTATTATTTCCTTCCCTTTACTTGGGGAAAAATTTGATTCTTGAGATAGAAACTTCATCAATATTAAACGTTTCTTCCTTCTAAAATTTAAAGTTACAAATTTCCAAGTCCTGCTTTAGCTTTATCCCACAAATTTCATTGTTGCAGATGCATTATCCTTTAGTTTAAAATATTTTCTAATTTCTCTTGTGATTTATCCCTTGATCAATGGGATGTTTAGAAATACATTAATTTCAGCATTTAGAGACTTATCTAGATATTTTATTAATGTTCATTTCTAATTAAATTTGAGACTTTTTTTTTTTTTAGATTTTATTTATTTATTTGACAGAGAGAGACACAGCGAGAGAGGAAACACAAGCAGGGGGAGTGGGAGAGGGAGAAGCAGGCTTCCCGCTGAGCAGGGAGCCCAATGTGGGGCTCGATCCCAGGACCCCGGGATCATGACCTGAGCCAAAGGCAGACGCTTAACGACTGAGCCACCCAGGCACCCCGAGACTTGTTTTTTGATTTGTCAGGTAGTCTATTTTGGCAAATATGCCATGTACATTTGAAAATGTTGTATATTCTGCAGTTGTTGTATATAATGTTTCATGTCAATTAGGTCAAGGTGGCTGCAGGTGCTGTTCAGACTTCCATATCCTTTCTGATTTTATTTTTTGTGTGTTTTGTTGTTCTTGCAGTTAGGCATGTTAACATGCCTAAGTATGACTTCTCTCAGTTTTTGTTTCATGTGTTAAGTTTCTAGAGTTCTTTTTTTTTTTTAAGATTTTATTTATTTATTTGAGACAGAGAGAATGACAGAGACAGAGAGCACATGAGAGGGGGGAGGGTCAGAGGGAGAAGCAGGCTCCCTGCCGAGCAGGGAGCCCGATGCGGGACTCGATCCCGGGACTCCAGGATCATGACCTGAGCTGAAGGCAGTCGCTTAACCAACTGAGCCACCCAGGCGCCCCAAGTTTCTAGAGTTCTAATTATAATGCCTTCTTGATATACTGACCTTTTCATCATCATGAAATCTTTGTTTCCAGTAATGCTCCATGTTTTGAAGTCTATTTTTTTCAGATATTACTTCTTACGCTTATTGTTTGCATGGCATGTCATTTTCCTATCCTTTCACTTTTAATCTTTTGTTATCTTTAAGTGTTTCTTTTGTAGACAATGTGTGTTGGGTCCAGCTTTTTTCTATCCAGTCAGACAACCTCTGCTTTTGAGTATTTGGTCCATTTATATTTGATGTAATTAATAAAATGGTTGGATTTATGACTATTATGCTTCAGCTTGTTTTCTGTTTGTTTTGCCTGTTATTTTTCTCCCTTTGGTCTCTTCTTCCTGAATCTATCTGCTATAAGATATTCTCCTGCTGGTTTTGAAGAAGTAAACTGCCTTGTTGTAAGAGGGCCATATGGCTGGGACCTGAAGGTAGACTCTAGGAGCTCAGAGAAAACCCCAACAGTGATCAAGAAAACAGACAAAAACTTCAGTCCTACAATTGTAAGGAACTAAATTCTTCTAACAACTAGTGATCTTGGAGGAAGACTAAAAGTCTCAGATGAAATTGGTGAGACTCTTTTTTTAAGATCTTATTTATTTATTTATTTGAGAGAGTACATTCAAGAGAGACAGCAGGTGGGGTGGGGGGGGGGCAAGGGAGAGAATCCCAAGGAGACTCCATGCTGAACATGGAGCCCAACGTGGGGTCTGATCCCACAACCCTGAGATCACAACCCAAGCTGAAACCAAGAGTCTGAGGCTCAACAGACTGAGCTACCCAGGCACCACAGCCTGGTGAAACTCTTAAGTAGAGGACCTGGCTAATCCATGCCTGAACCCATGGCCCATAAACTGTGAGATGATAAACCTGTATTATTTTAAGCTGCTAGGTTTACAGTAATTTGTTACCCAGCAGTAAGAAACTAATACATACAGAAATAGAATGTACTCAAAATGAAGCACAGAAATTAAATAAGCTAAAAATAACAATGAACAGTCTCAGCAACCTATGGGATAGTACCTATGTAACTGGAATCCCAGAGGAGGATAGAAGCATGAAAATATTTGAAAAAATAAAGACTGAAAACTTATCCAATTTGATGAAAATTATATTAAGAGTTCAGCAAACCCCAAGCAGGATAGTTACATACATACACACACACACACACACACACACACCAAAGTAAACCATAATCAAATTATTGAAAATCAGCAATAAAAGGAACAATCTTAAAAAGCAGCTAAAGAAAAATGACATATTACAAGTAGAAGAGCAAAGATAAAATGGGAGACTTTTTTTTTGTGCAAGACTTTTCATAAGAAACTATACAAGGCAGAAAACAAAGGACTGACTTCTTTACAGTGCTGAGAAATACATCCTAAAGCTATAAAGCTGATAAATGCCTTATAGTGGTGGCAGCAGCTGCAGCAGTACCCGCCCATCCTGGAGGTTGTTGTGGTGCAAGATGTGACACTGTGCCTGCTTAGTGTCTGAGGCTCTATTCTCTTCAGCCTCAATGGATCTGGGCTGTGGTCTTAGCTTCAGTCCTCCTTGTTCCTTCAAAACTTTCTCTCCCATCTATACTTTCATTATCATTTCCATGGGTTCGTTTTTGTTTTTGTGTTTGTTTTTTCCATTTCTTGGCTCTATTACTGTTATGGGCTGAATTTTGGGCCCCACAAGTTCACATGTTGAAGCCTCAACCCCCAATACTTCAAAATCTGACTATGGTTGGATATAGGGCCTTTAAAGAAGTGTTTAAAATGAGGCCTAATACAATCTGATTGGAGAAAAGAAAATCTAAACACACTGAGAAGCACTGGGTATGTGTATGTGCACAGAGGAAAGGCTGTATGAGGAAACCACAAGAAGAAGGCCATGTGCAAGCTGAGAGAGGCCTCAGAAGAAACCAAACCTGCTGACACACTGATCTTGGACTTCTAGCCTATAGAACTGAGAATATAAATTTCTGTTGTTTAAGCCATCCACATTCTGGTATTCAGTTATAGCAGCCCTAGTTTATTAATACAGCTACTGAAAATCATAAGGTAGCTAGGCTAAAGCCTTCAGATTTCTTAACAGCCAGTAGAGTGATCTTAAAAATCCATATAACTCAGAGTTACTTGAGATATTTCTGCTCCTTAAGAGATTTGGGTGAGCTTAGTTTGAACTTGTTTCACAGTATGCAAGACTATTGCTCTCTATTTAATCTATTCACATTTCTAAACTTATTTTTTCATGGTCCCTATGGATCCATTCCTGCAACTCTAAGTATTTTATAAGTTCAACGCTCTGCCAGCTGGTGCATGGCATTTCAGGATCTTCACCACTATCCACAAGAAATTAAAGTATTTCATGGTTTTGTGACTGTACCAACTTTACCTAAGGCTCCAGGAGCTGTGGAAGAAATCTATCATGTATTGCCCAATCCTTTGCCTCCTAACTGGTTTTCCTTTGACACTGCACTGGCTTCCCAACCACTCACTAACTGTGTGATTATCCCCACAGCCTCCTGAAAAATAAAATCTAGCTTCCCTTCCCCTTACTGGGCCTATCTCACTTCATCAGCCCCTGAGTTATTCCGCTAAATAATAGTTATTCTGTTATTCCAACCCTTCACACAGAAATCTAATAAGCATATTGCTCTCTTGTTTGAAGCTCATTCACCATCTTTTGATTGCTTATGTGCAGAGCCTAGACTCTAGTCCAGCATTTCAGGATCTCTGCAGTTTTCTCCCTCCACCCTCCAACATACATCACCCATAAGTGAAGTCCCATAAAGCTCCAATGGGCATGACACAGCTACTTTGGTAGCTGGACCCAGTGGTGCCTGGCCCTATCATTTGCCTGCTTCTTCACTGCTCTTCGGGTGCCAGCCCTCCTCTCTTTGGGCCACCCTCCATGACAGCTTTCAAGCTTTCTTCAGCCCTTCTTAAGAGTGCCTGGCACAGAGGGGGTACTCAATAACTAACTTTGTGATGAATTAAGATATGAACAAGTGAACAAATAAACACCCATACTCAAAATCTTCCAAGAGGTCTCACTGCCAAAGGATAAAGTCCAAAATGAAGCCTGACGTCAAGGGTCATCCAACCTACAATTCCCAGCTTCTCCCTGGTCCCCACCTCCCACTTTCCCCAGACTCTCTCAGCTCTTGTCAGAGAAATGAAAAGCAGTCTCCATCCTGGAAGCAGTGGGTAGGGAGGAAGAGATAGGAGCAGGGCAGACCTCTGACTTTACCTGTGTGAATGCTGGCATTATTGAACATTTCTTTTTTGCGCTGTCTCCACCTGGAAGGAAAGAGACTATTCATGAGCCTCAAAGACCTCTTCCAAAAAAGACAATAATCCAAGGCAGTGGTCACAAAAGAGACATCATCCAGTCAAATTCTTATTTAAGTACAGGGTTTATACTTTCCTCTTTAAAAGATACCTCACAAATGATGAAATGATGGGTGTGATGAGGTCTGAACAACTATGGTCTCCTCTAGCTAAAATTCTTCTACCTGGATGTTCCCTTTCCCACCTTGAATCTTGCAATCCTGTAACATTTTCCTTGCAGGATTCTCAAATGTCATCTTCTTGGACAGATAATAAGACTATACTAGAAAGAGGCAGTGATTTTCCAGGGCCACCCAGCAACTAAGGGACAAAGCCAGGACTAAAACCCAGGCTTCCCAGTTTGTGAACTTGCTTTTTGTCACGGAAGGTGGGAAGATAAGGCACTTGTTCTGTACAACCTCCAGCCTTTGTCCTTTTCCAACTGTTCTACAATGAATCTGTAGTAACAGGACTTGACTAGGCCTTACTGAGAGTTCTTATCCTTAGAATACTATCCTGTGTTGAGGCAGAAAGGATGTGAGGAGGTACAGGCAGCATGAGAAGTAATGAGAGATTCAGATTATAAACCCTGTCTTCCTGAGAGCTTGCCCTGTGGGATTATAGGAAGAATCTAAGTGTTTTTTCTGAACTTTCCATAAGAACCACTTACACTTTTATCTAGGGAAAAATTCATTTATAATTGCAAATATAGGGGCGCCTGGGTGGTTCAGTTGTTAAGCATCGGCCTTTAGCTCAGGTCATGATCCCAGGGTCCTGGGATCGAGCCCCACATCAGGCTCTCTGCTCAGCGGGAAGCCTGCTTCTCCCTCTACCACTCCCCCTACTTGTGTTCCCTCTCTCTCTGTCTCTGTCTCTCTGTTAAATAAATAAATAAAATCTTTAAAAAAATTTTAAAAATTGCAAATATAGGCTTACCAATGAAAATAAAATATGGTAATAATGAGAACTGCAGAAACACTATCCATGAGAAGCCACATGAACATATAGTAACCTGGTGTCTGCAAAACAGAAAACAAAACAGATTTAAAAAACCACAGTTGCAAGGGATTTTAGATCACAAGGGTCAAGTCCTTTGCTCTGCTGCCAGGGCTGGGGGAAGAGCAGGGAGGGCAGAGCAGGTGGAAGAACTCTGATGTGGTGGTCTCGAACATAAAGAATACCTGCCCAAAACTTAACAATCACCCCTTACATGTGCAGGGAACTCTACAAGGGACAAACACTTCATACCCTTCAACTCCCTTAACCCTCAAAGACAGAGGAGTCCCAGAGAAGTCACATAGCAAGTCTATTCTGGACCCAGGACTACAGCCCAAGTTTCTTGAGTTCCACTGCTCTGTGTTTTCACAGTATGGCTTCCCAAACCTGTCCGCACATCCAAATCTACCTGGGCAGCTTTTAGTAGTATAGGGTCATAGGTCTCACTACATACCTCAGGAATTAGAATTTCTGCATTTTGAACAAGCTTCCCAGGTGATGCTGAAGCAACTAGTCTGTGAACCAGCATCTAGGAATTTTTGTTCTAAATCATCATGCTTCAAATAAGTATGTTGGAATTATAACTCCCCCTTAGCTAACATGCCCCCTTCTCTATGCTCCTTTGCCTGAATCGCCCAGAGATATATCTCCTAGGTCCTCTTGTGTGAGTTTTAGAATTACTCAATTTGATCCTCGCTTTCCACCTCCATTGTTACTTGATGCCCCTGGGGCTGGCACTTTTTACTTTTTCTTGAGCTTCTCCTCACCCTATCCCAAGGTCTTTCCATGAGCTGAATAATAACATTAATAATAATAATACTAACGGTCATGATGACAACAACAACAATTAGCAACAACAACTAACAATTAATGAGCATCCACAAGAGCTAAGGAAGCATTCTAAGCACTTTAAGAGTGTTTTCACATCCCATCCTCACAACAGCCCACTAAGCAAGTATAGTAGAAGCCCTTAGTCAACTTCCACTAAACCCAGGCTCTTTTTTAAAAATTAATTAATTTGAGAGAGAGAGAGAGAGAGAGCACGAGCAGGGAGAGGCGCAGGGAGCCCAATGCGGGACTCAGTCCCAGGACCCTGAGATCATGACCTGAGCTGAAGGCAGATGCTTAACAGACTGAGCCACCCAGTCGCCCCTAAACCCAGGCTATTAATCCCCTCTGGGAAAGAGTGACTGAGAGCTTGACCTGCTCCAGGATTCCCAGCAGGTGAGCTGTCCATTTACTAAGAATTAGTCGTTCTAAGGGCGCCTGGGTGGCTCAGTTGGTTAAGCGACTGCCTTCGGCTCAGGTCATGATCCTGGAATCCCGGGATCGAGTCCCGCATCGGGCTCCCTGCTCAGCGGGGGGTCTGCTTCTTCCTCTGACCCTCTTCCCTCTTGTGCTGTCTCTCATTCTCTCTCTCAAATAAATAAATAAAATCTTAAAAAAAAAAAAAAAAGAATTAGTCGTTCTTGCTCCCTAAAATGACTTAGACAGTGTACTTGTTACAACTGTGCTGTGTAATGAAATGTTACTCAAATCTGTAAATCTAAGTGAAAAAGAAGTACGCCATTTTCAAGAAAACCAAGCCAATGCTTTGAAAATCTCAGTGAAGACAGAAGAGATCATTAAAAAATAAACTACAACTGAATGGGGTATGAGTGAAACACTGTAAGAGATTGGGATAAGAGGATTATGAAAATCTCAGTGAATTCCTCATTCAGACTGTTTCTCCCAATGCCTTTATGTTCTTGTTCTGCTTTAAAGAAACAAAACTTAGAAATCATAGCTGGTTCATTTGGGTGTTTGAATAAACAAATGAATATAGAATTCCACCACCTGAAGTAACCTCAAAGACCTTGACTCTAAGTTACAAGGTAAATGAATATTTTAAATTAAAATACAATGTGTGAGGTATGTATGTGATAGATTGTTTATAAAAATGACAGTACTGCAACCAAAATGCAGGCCTGTATACACTGTGACTTTGCTGTTCCTCCCCATCAGGAAATGAATCTTTTTCTCTCTTATCCCACCTTGAATCTGGACTTGGCCATGTAATTTTCTTTGGCCAATGGAATTTCAGCAAAAATCACACCTGGGAAACTTTGAAAACTGTATTGCATTGGGGCTTCACCTCTTTTGCTTGCTGGGAACCCACTGCCACCAAGTGAACAAGCTCAAGCTGGCCTCCTTGAGGATGTGTGATCACATAAAGAGAGACCCCAGGCATTCCAGGTAAGACCCTAAACATATGGATGCACCCACTCTACACCAAGCTGGCTCAGACCACAGGACCACGTAGCCATCACAAAGAATATGACAAATAAATATTTGTTTGTTTTAAGCCACTACATTTTAGGTGGGTTTTTTAAGTAGTAAAAGCTGATAGACTGTAAATACAAACACACACACACACACACATATTTATGATTCCCCACTTCAACTTTTTCAATTAACAGACCAATGATCAGATTAAACTGTGGTGGATAAAAGTACTTCTGTTGTACTATCATTATCCCCAATCTACTAGTAAACAAACAGGCACGGACAAGCTAACATTTCCAAGTTCACACAGTAAGTGGTAGAGCCAAGATTTAAATCTGCATATTCTAACTCCAGAGTGTGAGCTGCTTGGGAAAGCCCTGAGGATACTGGTCCCACTTTGCTGAACAAAGTGACACTAGGTCCTTTAAAAAAACCATAGCAAGGTGTAGAAGAAAGTATTTTTTTAACTTTACATCCTTTTATACTTTTTTACTTTTGAATCACATGAATTTATTATTTCAAATAGTATCAATTCAAGTATTAAAATAAAAAGCTTTATTTAATAAGGCTTCATTTAATATATCCAAAGGCACAACTTTGAGACATTACTGACTTAGGAGAATAGGATTACGTGTGTTGCTTTCTGATTTATGTATTTTTATAATGACTGAATTTCACATAATGAACAGGCTTATGTTGTAATCAATTTTAAAAAACAAAATGTTAGAAAAATATATAGTACATGTATGAAGGAAATTTGTATGAGGACAGACAGGTAGAAAGCTTCACCTAGCCAAGGGACCTGCCATTCAAGGTGTTCTTCAGGGTCATCTCCAGAAAGTTGCCCAAGCCAGCGAGAAAAAAGGTGTCAGTAATTTTACCCTGCCACCACAGGGCCTCAGTGCAAGCCCGGCTCTATGAGATTGTGCCCTGACCCTGATTCGCTTTCTCCTGGTCCTGACCGAAACAAGGGCTAGTGAGGCCAGAGGTATGGAGAAGGCAGCCTGAAATATTTATGCTTCTCATTTGGGCTTCTCTGCCCAAAGATTTACCTTTTAAGACACTTGGAGTTTGGGTGTACTCTCAACTACACACTTCTATTCTGAATTGAGACTTTTTGGTGACTGGAAGTGAAATTTTTTTTTTTTAAAGATTTTATTTATTTATTTGAGACAGAGAGAATGAGAGAGAGAGAGCACATGAGAGGGGGGAGGGTCAGAGGGAGAAGCAGACTCCCTGCCGAGCAGGGAGCCCGATGCGGGACTCGATCCAGGGACTCCAGGATCATGACCTGAGCCGAAAGCAGTCGCTTAACCAACTGAGCCACCCAGGCGCCCTGGAAGTGAAATTTTAAAGTTACCTAAAAGTGACTAGAAAAGTTATGGGACCTGAGTAAGATTTCACTCAGGAGCAGGGAAAGGTTAGCTCAGAGAGCAGTTTAAACAGCCAATGAAAAGAAATTAAGTTCTTTCTGTTGTACACTATTGTGTCTGACTCAGTCAAGCTACTCTACACAGATAAGAGCTCCATAACAGGGGCGCCTGTGTGGCTCAGTTGATGAAGCATCTGCCTTAAGCTCTGGGGTCCTGGGATCGAGCCCTGTGTTGGGCTCCCTGCTCAGCGGGGAGTCTGCTTCTCCCTCACCCGCTCCCCCTGCTTGTGTGTTCTCTCTGTCAAATAAGTAAATAAAACATCTTAAAAAAAAAAAAAAAAAGCTCTGTAGCAGTTAACTGGATATCCAGGGCTGCTTCCACAGATAATAAATGATAAGATTTTAGCTGTGATTATACCCACATGTTCAGGTCCCTAAGCCTCTGGCACTAAGCAGCGTCAGGCCTAGGAGGAGCAATCAAGCTAGGTGAGCTGGACACTAGCTCTCCTTTTTTTTTTTTTTAACTTTTATTTACTTATTTTGAGAGAGGATGCAAGCAGGGGGAGGGGCAGAGGGAGAGAGAGAATCTCAAGCAGACTCCACACTGAGCTGGGAGCCCAACACGGGGCTCAATCTCACGACCCTGAGACTGGTTCTCCTTTTCAAAAGCATTTTGTTCAGGTCACCCAGTTTTCACTTTGGAGTCAGATATACTTGGTTTTCTCCCCAGAGCCCATGCCACTGTCATGGTGGCCATGCCTCTAGGAAGGTGGGGCTACTGTAACAAAACTCTGGAATCAGACCTCATTCTGAATCTTGCATCATGTGACTATGCCTAAGAATCTTAACATCTTCAAACTTCAGTTTCTTCATAGGGATAATAAAAATGAGTAACTCAGAGGGTCAAATTACATAATGCATAAAAAACACATTGTGAAGATTCAATAAACGACAATTATTATAACAATACTAATTTCTCTCTGCAGATCACAGAAGGATCTGGGCGAGAGAAGGGAGAATCCTCATCTCCAACATCGTAGAGGTCTCTACTATTAAAAGTAGCTCCCAAGAGATTGCACAGTGGACAATGTAAGGATAGGGTAAGGGACTTAGACTCCTACTGTACCAGACTTGAAAGAACAATCTGGATAGCCAGCTCACCATGAAGAAGTAAGGCTGATTTAGCTGACTCAGGATGTGAATATTGTCTGTGGTCACTGAGTGAATCCTGCAGCACCAGGCCAGTGAGTAGAGCCAAGGTTCATTGACGATGTATAAGTTGATTTTGATGTTAGCTGCTTTATAATCTCTGGAATAAAAACAGAACCCACAGGGAATTTAGACTTAACCTCACTTTCATCATTTAAAAGGGTAACGGCCACAATGTTTGTGAGAGGCTGCTGCTTAAATCACTAGAAGCAGCTAGTCCTGTGACAACTTATGATAATGCAGAATGTGTTCATGTTGCAATGAGGTAAAGGACTGGATTTAATATCTCTGCTCCTGTACCAACATGGAATGTTAGTAAACTGGATGTCCTGATGGGAAAAAAGAAAGAAAGTAGGAAAAAAGAGAAAGCACTATTTGTAGCATTTGCCGATTTCCATGGTGTAAATAATCCTACCGTAGCCAATTTTAAGCTACCACTGGTAAAACAGATTTGCAAAGTTTCTGAATATTTAATAATTGACTCCCATGTGCTGGCATGAACCAGCTCCAGCACACTACTGTGTAGCAACTATACTTTCATCAGAGAACTTACCACCCTCTACTATATTTATCTGCTTTCCTATTAGTCTTCTGTACTTGACTATAATCAAATTAAAAGTAGAGACTATGTATTATTCATCTTTGTATATCCAGTACCTAGCATAATACCTACCTCCATAAATGGTAAATGAAGGAATGAATAAATGAATACCAATCTGGTGAATATTTAAATTTCAAATATAAAAAAAATTTTTTTTAAAGATTTTATTTATTTATTTGAGAGAGAGAGAATGAGAGAGAGAGCACATGAGAGGGGGGAGGGTCAGAGGGAGAAGCAGACTCCCTGTCGAGCAGGGAGCCCGATGCGGGACTCGATCCCGGGACTCCAGGATCATGACCCGAGCCGAAGGCAGTCACTCAACCAACTGAGCCACCCAGGCGCCCCTCAAATATAAAAAATTTTTTATAAGCATTGAGTAGAGACAATGAAACCAAACGTTTCCCAATGCACAACATGTCAGCAGATACTTGTGCATTCTCCATAGAGAAAATAAGTACTGAAACACCTAGCAAGTCTAGTCAAGCTATCATTTTTAGGAGTTAAATTTCTTAAATAATATACCATGTAAATGCCTTCAAAAATTTTTTTTTAACCTGAGATAGTAAATAGCTCTGTACAAGCTTGGGTTTGAATCTCAGCTCTGTCAATATACTAACCTGGCAAATTCTTAGGTTCAATGTATAAACTATAAACTATAAATAATAATACTGCCTCTGCATGAATGTTTGCAATTAATTATCCAATCTGTTAGAATTGTCTCTAAGACAGTTCTACAAATCACCTACAGATACATAGAAAAAATAGAAATAAGGAAATAGTAATAAAAAGCTACTTTTTAGGGGTGTCTGGGTGGCTCAGTCATTAAGCATCTGCCTTTGCCTCAGGTCATGATCCCAGGGTCCTGGGATCAAGCCCCACATTGGGCTCCCTGCTCAGTGGGACGACTGCTTCTCCCTCTGCCCCTCCCCCTGCCTGTGTTCCTGCTCTCGCTATCTCTCTCTCTCTGTCAAATAAATAAATATTTTTTTAAAAAAGCTACTTTTTAAACTTTTAAAACCAATACACAAAAATCAATCACATTTACATATATTAATAATGAATATATAGAAACTAAAATACCAAAAACAGAGTATCATTAACAATTAACAAAGAAAATAAAATACTGTGGTATAAACTCAACAAGTACAGGAATATTTAAAAAACAGACAGACATATGTGTTCATAGACTGGAAGACTCAATGCTATAAAGATGTTAATTCTTAAATTGATCCACAGGCTTAATGCAATTCCTATCGAAATCTCAAGGTGTTTTGTATAATTAGGTCAATTGATTCTAAAATTATATGGAGGGGTGCCTGGGTGGCTGAGTCGGTTAAGTGTCTGCCTTCGGATCAGGTCATGATCCCAGAGTCCTGGGATCAAGTCCCACATCTGGCTCTCTTTCACTTATGCTCTCTCTCTCAAATAAACAAATGAAATTTTTAAAATAAAATAAAATAAAATTATATGGAAAGACACAACCCCAAAATAAAACAATCTTGAAAAGGGAGAATAAAGTGAGAGGGAGTCACTCTATCCAGTTTTAAGGCTTATTATATAGCTACAGTAATCAAGACAGTGTATTATTAGAGAAGGGATAAGCACACAGATCAATGGAAAATAATTTCAAACCCAGAAACAAACCCACACAAATATACCTGAATGATTTTTTTTTACAAAGGTGCAGAAGGAATTCAATGGAATAAGGACAGTTTTTCCAACAAATGATAGCAGAGCAATTGGACAGGTATAGGCAAAATAAAAACAAAAACATAAACCTTGAGACACACCACACACTTTATATAAAAATTAGTTCAAGACAGATTACAGACTTAAATATATAAAACTACATAAAATATATAAAATATGTAAAACTCACTTTCGGGGAAAAAAACTACAAAAGAAAATCTTTGAGACCTGAGGGTTAGACAAAGAGCTCTTAGACTTGAAGAAAAATATGACCCATAAAAGAGAAAACTGATAGGCTAGGCCTCATCAAAATTTAAAAAATTCTGCTCTTCTGACCCTGTTAAGAGGATCCTACAGACTAGCCATAGACTGGGACAAAATATTTGTAAACCACAGTTCCAACAAAGGACTAGTATTTATAATATTTAAAGAACTCCAAGTAAGACAAACTCAGAGACCCACACTGAGACACACTATAACCAAACTTTCAAAAGACAAAGACAAAGAAAGAATCTTGAAAACACCAAGTCAAAAGCTTGTCACAGACAAGGAATCCTCAATGAAGTTATCCCCAGATTTCTCATCAGAAACTTTGGAGGCCAGAAAGCAATGGGCCCACATATTCCAAGTGTTAAAAGAAAAACAACTATAAACCAGACTCCTATTGCAAAAAAAAACCCTGTCCTTGAAAAGTGAGGGGGGAAATGAAGGCATTCCCAGATAAACTGAGGGAGTCTGTGGCCACTAGACCTGCCCTGCAAGAAAAGCTCAAGGGAATCCTACAAGGCGAAAGGATGGGGTACTAGACAGTAATTTAAAGCTGTATGGAGAAAGATCTTAATAAAAGTAAATATATGGGCCAATGTAAAACCTAGTAGTATTATAACGACGGTTTGTAACTGTACTGTTTGTTTTCTACATAATTTAAGAGACTAATGCATCTAAAGAAAAAGCAATTAGTCTAAAAGATCGTACCCTTGTAATTTTGGTTTGTGACTCCACACATACCTACATTTCCTATGTAATTTAAGAGACTAGTGCACCTGAAAGAATTACTAGCTTGTGTTTTGGAGGACACCATCTACAAAGACGTAATTATCAACAACCAGAAGAGGTAAGAATGAAGCTGTACAGGAGCAGAGTTTTCGTGTGTTACTGAAATTAAGCTGGTATAAGTTCAAATCAGAGTGTTAATAAATTTAGGATGTTAAATGTAATTCCCATGGTGACCACAAAGAAAATAGGTATAGAATAGACACAAAAAGAAATAAAAGATTTAAACATTTCACTACAAAAAAATTAAACATACATACATAAAATAGTATTACAGGAAATAAGGGACATAAAAGATATAAAGGCACATAGAAATAACAGTAAGAGATGACAGAAACAAAATAACAAATATTTACAGACATGACAAAAGTAACAAAGTGACCAAAGTTCCTCCTTCTCAGTAGTTATTTTAAATGTTAATGGATTAAACACTACAACAGACATTGGCAGAATAAATTAAAACATATGACCCAACTCTATGCTCTCTTCAAGAAATTCGTTTTAGATCCAAAGACACAGATTACAAATGAAGAATTAAAAAAAGATATTCTGTGCAAATTGTAACACAAATCAGCAGAGGTGGCTATACTGATACCAGACAAATAGGCTTTATATCAAAAAAGGTAACAAGAGGCAAAGAAAGAGGAGCGCCTGGGTGGCTCAGTCAGTTAAGCGTCTGCCTTCTGCTCAGGTCCTGATCCTGGGGTCCTGGGATCCAGCCCTGCGTCGGGCTCCCTGCTCATGGGAAGCCTGCTTCTCCCTCTCCCACTCCCCCTGCTTGTGTTCCCTCTCTCACTGTCTCTCTCTGTCAAATAAATAAATAAAATCTTTAAAAAAAAAAAGAGGCAAAGAAAGACACTATCTATTAATAAAAGGTTCAATATGGCAAGAAAATATAACAATTATAAACATTTATGTACCTAATTACAGACCAGGAAAATGTGTAAAGCAAAACCTGATGGAATGGAAGGGAGAAACAGACAGATGTACAATAATAGTTGGACACTTCAATACCCTACTATCAATAATGGATAGAACAACCAGATTAAAGGAAAGTAAGGAAACAGATGACTTAACACAAGAAACTAATTATATCTAACAGACATATACAGAATACTTAACAATAACAGCATTCACATTATTCTCAAGTGCATTTTACAGGATAGACCATGTGTTCGGCCACAGATTAAGTCTCAATAGATTTTAAAAGATAATTATCGGGGTGCCTGGGTGGTTCAGTCAGTTAAGCGTCTGCCTTCAGGTCAGGTCAAGATCCCAGAGTCCTGGGATTGAGCCCTGAATTGGGGCTCCCTGCTCAGCAAGGAGCCTGCTTTTCCCTCTCCTCCTCACTTGTGCTCTCTCTTGCTATCTCTCTCTCAAATAAATAAATAAATTCTTTAAAAAAATAAGAAAAATCTCAAATCAACAACCTATCTTTATATCTCAAGGACCTAGAAAAAGAACAAATTGACCCAACATAGCAAAAGGAAGAAAATAAAAAAGACTACAGCATCAATTAGAGAAAAGAAAACCTATAGGGAAAAATCAATGAAACCAAAAGTTAGCTCCTTGAATAAAATCAACAAAAGTAATAAACCTTTAGCTAGATGGACTAATAAGAAAAAAAGAGAAGAGATTCAAATACTGAAATCAGAAATGAAAGGACATTACTACCCATTTTACAGAAATAAAAAGAATTATAAGAGAGTACTATGAACAGCTGTACCCCAACAAATTTGATAACCTAGATGAAATGGACAAATTCCTAAAAACACAGAACCTACCAAGACTGAATCATCAAGAATTAGAAGATGTGAATAGATTTATAATGACTAAGGAGGTTGAATCCTTAACCAAAAATATCCCAACAAAGAAAGTCCTAGACCCAATGATTTCACTGGTGGATTCCACCAAACATTTAAAGAACTAATACCAACCCATTAGGATGGCTACATCAAAAAAACCCAGAAAACAATGATATGGAGGATATGGAAAAATTGGAACCTTTGTGCCATGCTGGTACAGCTGCTATGGAAAACAGTATGACAATACTTTCAAAAATTAAAAGTAGAATTACTACTTGTTTTGGAAAGATGGCAGAGTAGGAAGATCTTGAACTCACCTTGTCCTAGGGACATACAAACGTAACAGCAACATCTATGTGACTAACTCTGAAAACTACCTGAAGACTGGCAGAACAGATCCTCCATAGCTAATCATAGAGAGAAGGCCACATCGAAAATGGTAGGGGGGCAGAGACTTTGCTCAGAACCAAATTCTTGGTGGGACTAACCACAAATAGGAGTATATCACAATCACAGAGAAGCAAGAGGATCAGACTCCACACCAGGCATCCCTGGCGGGAGGATTTGCACTGCAAATGGGCCTGCTTTGAAAATGGGCAGGGCTTAACTCCAAGAGCTTTAATTATCAGCAGGGTTTAACTCTGTGAGCTTTAAAAATTCAGGAGACTTAATTCTGGGAGAGCTGGGGGTGACAGGAAACTGAGTCTCTGCACATAAAGAACCAGCATACTAAATAACTAGGCTGAGAAATAGAACAAAAGCAGCAGTTTGAAAAGTGCCTAGGGTATATGCAAAGGAGATGTATTGACCAATCTTAGAACATGTATGGGCGGGAGCAAAAATCTGCAGGAAATTTCTCAGGGAACAAAAGTGCTAGCAGGCAGCATTTGTCTCCCACTCTCCCAGCCCAGATAGCCAGATACTTGCAGAAGCCAGTGCTAACACTCTCCATCTGCCTTGCTAGCACCACATGTCCTGTCCTGGTGTTTCCCTGCAGACCCACCCCATCCAACACAGAGGCAAGGGTCCCTCCAAAGTGGCTCCTGCCCCATCACACCCTGAAGTCTGCCCCAGCTGGACCAGTGTCACTCCAAAGTGACTCCTGCCCTGGGAAGTGGAAAAACAACCCACACACCAGTGTGCCCACAGTTCTTGCTCTTAGCTGGTTGCACAGGGAGCAAGCACTGCCCTTTAGTGTGCCTACAGCTGTGGCAGGAGAGGCTAACTGCAGACAGCTAGAATGACTGCTGGCCCAATCCACCAACAAGCCAGTGGCTGCTGCAGGCAGGCCTCTCAACAACATGGGGGCCAAACCCTGCCTAGTGCATTCACACCAGGCAAAGTAGGTCATTGCAGCCATCTGGGCTGAAGGCAATCACAGCTCAGCTACAACAGGAGAGTGCAGGCAGCCCACACAGGGGACACTCCTAGAGCACCTGGTTCTGGTAACCAGAGGGGATTGTGCCATAAGGCAGCACAGGACCTCTTCTACAAAAGGCCACTACTTTCAAGACCAGTAGACATAACTGCTCAAGCTAATACATAGAAACAAACACACAGAGCTAGACAAAATGAAAAGACAGAGGAACATGTCCCATATGAAATAACAAGACAAAATCACAGTAAAAGAGCTAAATGAAACAGAGATAAGCAATATCCTGATAAAGAATTCCAAATAATATGCACAAAGATACTCAGTAAACTTGAGAGAAGAGTGGAGGAACTCAGTGAGAACTTCGACAAAAAGACAGAAAATATAGAAAATAACCAGTCAGAGCCAAAGAATCCAATAACCAAAATAAAAAATATACTAGAGGGAATCAACAGCAGATTAAAGGATGCCAAAGAATGGATCAGCAATCTGGAAGATAAGGTCATGGAAATCAACCAAGCTGAACAGCAAAAAGAAAAAAGAATAAAAAAATAAAACTAAGTTAAGGGAACACAGTGACATCAAGTGTAATAACATCACATTAGAGGGATCCCAGAAGGAAAAGAAAAAGAGAAAGGAGAAGAAAAATTATTTTAAAAAAGGATAACTGAAGACTTCCCTAATCTGGGGAAGGAAACAGATACCCAGGTCCAGAAGCACAGAGAGCCTTAAAAAGATAAATCCAAGGAGGTCCACACCAAAACATATAAAGTAAAATGGCAGGGTGCCTGGCTGGCTCAGTTGGTAGAGCATGTGACTCTGAATCTCAGGGTTGTTCGTTCAAGGCCCACGTTGGGCATGGAGCCTACTTAAAAAAAAAAAAGGCAAAATGGCAAAAAATAATGACAGAGAAGGAGAGACGATGTGTTTCTCAGATATACAAAAGTTCATCACCACTAACTCAGAATTATAAGAAAGGTTAAGGAGAATTCTTTAAGTGAAAAGAAAAGGCTAAAATTAGAAGAAAATTATGAAAGGGAAAAAATTCACAGGTAAAAGCAACCACAAATTAAAGGTAATAGATTAATCACTTATAAAGCAAGTATAAAGGTTAAATCACAAGAGTAGTAAAACTATTATGTAAAAAACTAAATATGTAAATAATCATATTTAGAGGTGCCTGGGTGGCTCAGTTGGTTAAGCGTCTGCCTTCGGCTCAAGTCATGATCCCAGGGTCCTGGGACCTAGCCCTGCGTCTGGCTCCCTGCTCAGCGGGGAGTCTACTTCTCCTTATGCCCCTCCCTCCCACTCATGCTCATTCTCTCACTCTCTCTCTCTCACCAAAAAACCCCCTAATCATATCTATAAAAAAATAATATCTATAAAAAATTTTGTATATCAAAGGATACACAAAATAAAAAGATGTAAAATATGACATCATATGCATAAAATGGGGAGGGGAAGTAAAAATTAGTGCTTTTAGAATGTGTTCAAACTTAAGTGACCATAAACTTAACATAGACTGCTATACACTTAAGATGCTATATATAAACTCAACAGTAACCAAAAATCAAAAACCTGTAATAGATACACAAAAATTAGAGAAAAGAATCCAAGCATACCACAAAAGAAAGCCATCAAAGCACAGGGAAGAGAGCAACAGAAGAATAAAGGAACAGAGAAAAACTACAAAAGTAACCATAAAACAAATAATAAGATGGCAATAACTCCATATATATATTATTAATTACTTTAAATGTAAATGGACTAAACACTCCAATCAAAATACATAAAGTGACAGAATGGCTAAAGAAAAAAAAAAACAAAAACAAGACCAATCTTATGCTGCCTACAAGAGACTCACTTTAGGCCTGAAAACAAATACAGACTGAAAGTGAATGGATGGAAAACGTATTCCATGCAAATGGAAGCAAAAAAAAAAAAATTAAAAAGGCCAGGGTGGCAATACTTATATCAGACAAAATGGACTTTAAAACACAGACTATAAAAAGAGACAAAGAACTGCACTACATGATGATAAAGAAATTAATTCAACAAGAGGATATAACAATTATAAATATATATGCACCCAAGAATGGAGGACCTATATATATATAAAGCAAATATTAACAGTTATAAAGGGAGAAATCAACAGTAATACAATTGTAATAGGGGACTTCAATACCCCTCTTGAAATCAATAGATAGATCACCCGCACAGAAAATCAGCAAAGGAACACTGGCTTTGAATGATACACTAGACCTAACAGATACACACAGAACATTCCATCCACAAACAGCAGAATACATATTCTTTTCAACTGCACAAGGAACATTCTCCAGGACAGATCACATGTTAGGCCACTAAACAAGTATCAATCAATTCAGGAAGACTGAAATTATATCAAGTATCTTTTCCAACCACAACAGCATGAAACTAGAAATCAATTATAAGAAAAAAAATTGGAAAACCACAAACATATGGAGGCTAAACAACATGCTACTAAATAACCACTGGATCAATGAAGAAATCAAAGAGGAAATAAAATTTACATAAACACAAATGAAAATGAAAGCACAATAATCCAAAATCTTTGGGACAAAGCACAAGCAGTTCAAAAAGGAAGTTTATAGTGATAAAGCCTAGCTCAAGAAACCAGAAAAACCTCAAATACACAACCTAATCTTACATCTAAAAGAGCTAGAAAAAGAACAACAAACAAAACCCAAAACAAGTAGAAATAATAAAGATTAGAGTGGAAATAAATAGACTTAAAAAAAAAAAAAGAACAAAAAAATTCAGTGACACCAAGAGTTGTTTCTTTGAAAAAATAAACAAAATTAATAAATCTTTAGCCAGACTCATCAAGAAAAAAAGACAGATGACTCAAATTCAGAAATCAAGGAGGAGAAATAACAATGAACACCACAGAAATACAAAGAATTACAAAAGAATATAAATAATTATATGTCAACAAATGAGACAACCTAGAAGAAATGGATAAATTTCAAGAAACATACAATTTTCCAAACTGAATCAGGAAGAAATAGAAAATCTGAACACACCAATCACTAGTAATGAAATTTAATCAGTAATCAAAAAACTTCCAAACAAAAGTATAGAACCAGATGGCTTCATGGGTGAAGTCTACCAAATATTTAAACAAGTGTTAATATATATTCTTCCCAAATTTTTCCAAAAAAATATAAGAAGAAGGAATACTTCCAAATTCATTCTATGAGGCTAGGAATACCCTGATACCAAAACCTGATAAGGACACTACAATAAAAAAGAACTACAGGCCAATATCTTTGATGAACATAGATGCAAAAATCCTCAACAAAATATTAGCAAACCAAATTCAACAATACAATGAAAAAATTAACCACCACAATCAAGTGGGATTTATTATAATTACACAAGTGTGGTTCAATATTAGCAAATCAACCAATGAGATATATCCCATTAACAAGAGGAAGGATAAAAACCATATGATCATCTCAAAAGATGCAGGAAAAGCATCTGAAAAATACATCTGTTCGTGATAAAAACTTTCAACAAAGTGTGGTTAGAGAGAACATACTGCAATATTATAAAGGCCATATATGAAAAACCCAGAGCTAACATCATACTCAATGGGGAAAAACTGAGAGCTTTTCCTCTAAGATCAGGAACAAGGCAAGATGTCTACTCTCACCACTTTTATTCAACATAGTACTGGACATCCTAGCTGCAGTAATCAGATAAGAAAAGGGAATAAAAGTCATTAAAATTCATAAGGAAGAAGTAAAACTGTCATAATTTGCAAATGACATGATACTATATATAGAAAACCCTAAGGAGTCCACCACAAAACTATTAGAAATGATAAATTAATTCAGTCAAGTTGCAGGATACAAATTTAATACACAGAAATCTGTTGTGTTTCTATACACTAATAATGAAGCCTCATAGAGAGAAATTAAGAAAACAATCCCATTTACAATTACACCAAAAAGAATAAAATCCTAGGAATAGATTTAACCAAGGAGGTGAAAAACCTGTACTCTGAAAACTACAAAACAATTAATGAAAGAAATTGAAGATGACACAAAGAAATGGAAAGAAGTCCATGCTTATGGATTGAAAGAATTAATATTGCTAGAATGTCCATACTACCCAAAGTAATCTATAAATTCAAATTATCCCTATCAAAATACCAAGAACACTTTTCACAGAACTAGAATATTCCTAAAATTTGTATGAGACCCCAAGACACCCCAAATAGCCAAAGCAATCTTAAGTAAGAACAACAAAACTGGAGGTATCACAGTCCTAGATTTCAAGATATACTACAAAGCTGTAATAATCAAAACAGTATGGTATGGGCAAAACACAGACACACAGATCAAAAGAACAGAGAGCCTAGAAATAAACTCACACACACATCCAGTCAATTAATCAAGGACAAAGGAGGCAAGAATATATGATTGGGAAAAGACGATCACTTCAATAAATGGTTCTAGGAAAAGTGGACAGCTACATGTAAAAGAATTAAAGTGAGCTGCTTTCTTATACCATTCACAAAAATAAACTCAAAATGAATTAAAAATCTAAATATGAGACCTGAAACCATAAAACTCTTAGAAGAAAACACAGGCATTAGGCCTAGAAACATTTTTCTAGATACGTCTCTAGGCATAGGGGAAGAAAAACAAAAACAAAAATAAACTACTGGGACTGCATCGAAATGAAGAGCTTTTGTATAGCAAAGGAAACTATTAATAAAATGAAAAGGCAACCAAGTGAATGGGAGAAGATATTTACAAATGATATATCCAATAAGGGGTTAATATAAAAAACATATAAATATATAACTCAACATTAAAAAATAATCTGATTTTAAAAACTGGCAAAGGATCTGAACAGATATTTTTCCAAAGAAGACACAGATGGCCAAGAGACACATGAAAAGATACTCAATCTCACTCTTCATCAGAGAAATGCAAATCAAACCACAATGAGACATCACCTTACACCTGTCAGAATGGCTAGTATCAACAAGGCAAGAAGTAACAGGAATGGTGAGGATGTGTAAAAAAAGGAACTCCAGTGCATAGTTGGTGGGATAAATTAGTACAGCCACTGTGGGAAACTGTATGGAGGTTCCTCAAAAAATTAAAAATAGAAATACCGTAAGACCCAATAATTCAACTACTGGATATTTACCCAAGGAGAACAAATACTATTTCAAAAAAATATATGCACCCCTATGTTTATTGAAGCTTTATTTACAATAGCCATGATATGGAAGCAGCCTAAAAGATGGAAGCAGCATGAAAAGATGAATGGATAAAGATGTGGTATATTTATATACAGTGAAATATTACTCAGCCATAAAAAGGAATGAGATCTTGCTATGTGCAATATAGCTGGACTTAGAAAATATGCTAAGTGAAGTAAGTTAGAGAAAGACAAATACCATATGATTTCAATTATCTGTGGAATCTTAAAAACAAAGTAAATGAATAACCAACCAAGAAACCAACCAACACAATAACAGACCTATAAATAGAACTGATGGTTGTCAGAGGGGATGGGGTTGGGGGGCCTGGGCAAAATAGGTAAAGGGGAGTGGGAAATACAGGCTTCCAGTTATGAAATGGGGATAAAAGGTACAGCATAGGGAATACAGCCAATGATACTGTAATAGCCTTATATGGTGACAGATGGTAGCTACACTTGTGGTGAGCATACCATAATGTGTAGAGTTGTGGAATCACTATGTTGTACACCTGAAACTAAAGTAACATTGTGTGTCAACTATACTTCAATAAAAAAATGTTTTGAGAAAAGTAAATTATGAGGCCAGATATATACTATCTATTCTACACTTTAAGATTTGAAAAAACTTAAGTATACATTTATTAGAGTATTATTATATAGTATGTATTTTTAGTTTTTAAAAAAGATTTATTTATTTTTTTAAAGATTTATTTATTTTAGAGAGAGAGCAAGCAAGCGCAAGCACAAGTGAGGGGAAGGGCAGAGGGAGAGGGAGAATCTCAAGCAGACTCCCCACTGAGCAAGGAGCCCAATGCAGGGCTCAATCTTATGATCCTGAGATCATGACCCGAGCTGAAATCAAGAGTTGGACGTTTCACCGACTGAGCCACCCAGTTGCCCCGGTGAGTATTTTACATTTGGAATTATTCACTAACATACTTACTATTTTAAACTCTATATCTAATTCCAGCTTTATATTATGTTCATAAGAAGGCTTATGTTCCTATTGTCATATCTAAAACTCAAACATAAAGATGCTACAAATAAAAAAAATAAAGAGCAAATTAAACTTTAAGTAGAAGAAGAAAATAATAAAGAACAGAAATCAGTGAAATGGGAAAGCAAATGTTCAATAGAAAAAGGATAACAAAGCCAAAATTGGGTGTTTTGGAATGATTAATAAAATTCACTAACTCCTAGCAAGACTGATCAAGGAAAAGAGGAAAAATAAAAATTTCTACTATCAAAATGTACTGGCAAATGACATATCTGATAAATGGTTAGTATCCAAAACCTAAAAAGAACTTATCAAACTCAACACCCAAAAAATAAATAATCCAGTTAAGAAATGGGCAGAAGACATGAATAGACACTTTTCCAAAGAAAAGTACACAGATGGCTAAAAGACACATGAAAAGTGCTCAACATCACTCGGCATCAGGGAAATACAAATCGAAACCACAGTGAGATACTATCTCACACCTGTCAGAATGGCTAAAATTAACAACTCAGGAAACAACAGATGTTGGTGAGGATGTGGAGAAAGGGGAAACTTTTGTACTGTTGCTGGGAATGAAAACTGGTGCAGCCACCCTGGAAAACAGTATGGAGGTTCCTCAAGAAGTTAAAAATAGAACTACCCTATGACCCAGCAATTGCACTACTAGGTATTTACCCAAAGGATACAAAAATACAGATTCAGAAGGGTACATGCACCCTCATGTTTATAGCAGCATTACCAAAAATAGCAAAACTATGGAGACAGCCCAAATGTCCACTGACTAATGAATGGATAAAGAAGATGTGGGGTGTGTGTACACACACACACACACACACACACAGTGGAATATTATTCAGCCATCAAAAAGAATGAAATTTTGCCATTTGCAATGATACAGATGGAGCTAGAGTGCATTATGCTAAGTGAAATAAGTTAGAGAAAGACAAATTCCATATTTGCCAAATTTCACCCATATGTGCCATTTAAGAAACAAAATAGATTAATATAGAGGAAGGGGGAAAAAAAAGAGGGAAGCAAATCATAGACTTTTAATTATAGAGAACAAACTGAGGGTTGATGGAGGGAGGTGGGTGGGGGATAAGCTAAATAGGTGATAGGTATTAAGGAGGACACTTGTGATGAGCACTAGGTGTTATATGTAAGTGATGAATCACTAAGTTTTACTCCTGAAACCAATATTACCCTATATGTTAACTAACTAGAATTTATTTTTTTAAGGTTTTATTTATTTATTTGAGAGAGAGCGAGAGATAGGGAGAGAGAGCAGAGCAGGAGAGAAGGGCAGAGAGAGAAGCAGGCTCCCTGCTGAGCAGGGAGCCAGACCTGAGCCAAAGGCAGATGCTTAACCGACTGAGCCACCCTGGCACCCCTAAAATTAAGTTATAAAAATTCCCACATCAGAAATAAAGCATAGGGCATCTCTATATTCAGATAATTTTGATTAAAATAATGTATTTAAAGCATTCTCAGTCAAAATGGCAGGGTCACAATATCTTGTGACAGTGGTCAGATAGACTATGAAGTGAGCATAATCACAGAGAATGCATTGGAAATGTGATCATAATTACAAATATTCTGGTCATAAACATTATACAAATAACTTAAGGTACAACTACTTAATTTCTTAAAATGTAGTGGTCCTTGAGGAGGAGGACTTGGAATAATGTACAACACATGAATTTATCACAGTCAGCTTTGCAGTATAGCTATACAGAAAAACCCTTATTGTCCTTATTAGAATACATGGTTTCCTTAAGGAAAAGGCTGTTGCCTTGCTTCTGACTTTTCACATAAAACTAGCAAGGTGCACTTGTACATATTATTACTCAGCAAATATTTGCTGAGCTAAATTAAACTGCTTGACTTTATAATAGGACTCAGGATACGATCCCTCTCAAATTTGATGCCAGTTGAAACTATGCCCATATAACTGTAGCCAAGAAATAACTTTAAAGACCTATGATGAAAGAATTTGGATTCTGGACTCTGTCAGACCTATATTTAAATCTCAGTTTGGGGGAGCCTGGGTGGTTCAGTCGGTTAAGTGGCTGCCTTCGGCTCAGGTCATAATCCCAGGGTCCTGGGATTGAGCCCCATATTGGGCTCCCTGTTCAGTGGGGAGCCTGCTTCTCCCTCTGCCCCTCCCTCCTGCTTGTGCGCTCTCTCTCTTTCTCGAATAAATAAACAAAATCTTAAAAAAAATAAATCTAAGTTTGGTCCCCTACTGACCAAGTATATCAATTTTGGTGAATTACCTAGCCTGTTTGAACTTTTCCTCTTTAGAGGCAAGTTTCCTCATTTGTAAAAGGGATAGTGATAATTTCCAGGGCATAGCATGTAAGGATGGTGATGATAAAAGCAGCAGCTAACACTTAATTGTGTACTTACACTTGCCCAGCATTCTGCATGTGCAAAATATGAAGAATATTCTCATCTAATCTTTTCACCAGTCCATCTATGTTATTGCTATTCTTTTTTCCCCCCAGGTTATTGCTACTCTTAATTTACAAATGAGAAAACCGACGATTAGAAATTTGTCCAAGGTCATGTGTGTGTAGCTGATGAGTAGGCCATGATGTGAAAAAGAGCCTGTGGTCTAACAACCATAGAACTTGACACATAATAAAGGTTCAATAAATGGAAGCTGTTATAATTATTTTTCAACTACTAGATTGATCTAAATTATGAGTAGGAGAGAGGGACATCCATCATAGAGCTATTTTCTATTTGAAAAAAGTAAAAGGAAAGAGAAATACACTCAAAATAGAAGTAGCAGTTAAGCAAAGAGAAATCTTCTGATTGGGAAATAGAAGTAAAACATTGTTAAAAGAAAAAAGACAGTATTTCATGATCAACCACCACATGGCCAGAGAGGCAGGAAAAGTGAGAACAGGAGCAGAAGTAAATCCAACAGCTTAGTTCATGGCTTGAGATGCAGAAAGGTATCTAGTGGGAATTTTTATTAAGCCCAAGGAGATTTTGGATATATATCTCTCCAAGGAAAACTCTGTCTTTGAAGCATTTAAAATCATCTGAAAAAATTTACTTTTAAAACTAAGAGAAAGGAAATATGGATTAAATTAAGCAGTGATTAATAATAGTTAAGTTTGGAAAAGTTGCCATTTTATTCCCTGGTGCTTTTAATTTGAAAAATCTGTCACTAATTACATATTTATAAATGTAGCTAATAATTTTAGTTTCTTCTCATGCTTGGCTGTTTTAAGGTTTTTTTTTTTAAATGATTTAGTTATGTTCTTAATTATCCTTATAATAAATCTGGCTTTCTGGACCACAAAGCTATTTATGAAGTACTGCATTCCATCTGATAATGGCAGGAGGAAATAAACAATTTCCTGATTTCTGACTGTTCAATGATCACCTTATATAAGAACAAAACCACCAAGCATGAAAAAAAGCGTGTTGAATGATAACAGATTGGAAATGAAGAGAAGGGGCTGAAGACTATGTTCAAGGGACATAGTCTACACTTGATAAATGTTTGCTGGCAGAGGGAGGGAGGAAGATAGGGTGGGAAGAGGAAGAGGGGAAAATAGGGGATTCCAAAAAGAGATATACAAAGTAATCCTGAGATGAGAAGGAGAAGCTAAGGAGCTTGGTGGGAGTGCAGATTTTATGCAAGTAGGGCAATACCTGCCAAGAGAAGTGTGGTCAAACTCTTACCTCAACCCATTGTGGAACAACCTCTTGTAGTCAACATTTATTCTACTGATATTTTCTTTTGTAAGATGTTCAATGGAAAATAACCGGCCCACTTGCTGAAAACCAGGAGCTGCGTTTCTGACATACTGCCTATCGAAATTTGGCAACCAAAAAATCTGTAAGGTGAAAAAGGAAGTCTTTCAGTGGATAATCAGCTCTCCAGGTACAAAGAGCCCCAGGTAGAATAAACGGAGCCTCATTCCAGCATTGGTAACAGTCTATAGGTAGTGGAGAGAGATTCTAGTTCTTGGTGAAAGTGAACTTGGCTTAATACCGTCTAATGAACTCTTACAATGGGGCCATTCAGCAAGGTTGTTCTGGAACTGAGAGTTAACATGCTGAGTCAAAGGCCCATTGTGTTCAGATAGCTTCACACTAGCCAAAGTGGATGAGGAGTTGGTAGGTGTGGATGAAAGGTAGGAATCATATTTCTTCTGGTTGATGACACTAAAAATCATCTTTGAAAGGGGTCATTTCCTGTCAATGGGGAATACTTTAATGATTCATCTGTGGAAATAGTTCCGTTTGCAAGAAAACACATATTTGTTTCACTGAGCACTCTACCACATTCTGAGAACTTAAGAGATTTGGAATGATAGCTCAAGCGCAGAGAATTGCTTCTGAAAAACATGAACAAATCTCTGCTCAAATAAGAACCTGCTGTTTCTTCTGTATCATTAATTAAAGCCAAATCCTCAAAGCTTCAGTGTTTCCCAAGCCCCTTCTAATAGTTCTATGCTAGTGATGGTGCAGATCACATCACATAATCATTACACTCATGCCTTTTTAACAGAGTGCTGTTACTTCATTTGGTTTGGAGTAGCAAACAGCTGCCATGTTTTCCCCCACTGGGGAAAATTTAACTGGGTCATTCTTAGATTGCCATATGTAGCTATCTAAGTAATAACCTCCATTTCTACAGATAGTAAAATTATTTGGGCATCTCAGGGAAGATCTACAGGGTAGGTCAAGTTCAACTGCTATGCTCCTGGGACATGCTACCCACCTCCCAAACTCTACCATAAATAATGAGGTAGACATACCAGATGTTGCTCAATTTTAGAGTCAAGGATCACGCTTACTACATGACGAATAAATGTGTTTCTGAGAGGATGTTTTTGTGGAGGGGCATTAAGATCAAATATCACAAATTTTCTTTCCTTCTGTGCAAGTTCCAATAAATCGGTTAGTTTTGGAATCGTCTGATTTTCTGCTTTTTCACGATCAGCCTTTGATAGGGGTTTCATTTTGTAAAATGGTTTCGACTAAAAACAAATACATCAAAGAATACATTGGCTCCTATCAAAAGCAATTTCCAATTTTCCTGCTCTATAGCCCCACACCCAGACCTACCTCCCTTTTGCTCCATTATCATTCAACCCACCAGACCCTCTGAGATACTGGTCCTGAGATAAGAGTTGCCAAGAAGAGAAATTAAATGTAATCTTCATAGGTAATTATGGCATTTGGAATGATTTCTTCTACACTGTAGAACATGTGCTTGCACCAAAGGTCCTTCATATTTTTGTCATGACCTTCCTTTTCAGCTTTTTTTTCTACAACTTGAGGTAATAAAATCTCTTTTTATAAAAGTCACACTGGCTTCCCACATTTGCTCTCACTATTCTAGTTTTATGCAATGGAAAGAAAATAGGTTTTGGCTTCAGATTAAATTGGATTCAATCCCAGCTCTATCACTCATTGGCTTTCCTTGACGAATCCACCTGTTAAAATCTATTTTTTTTTAAGATTTATTTATTTGAGAGAGAGAGAGAAAGCACAAGCAGAGGGAAGAGGCAGAGGGAGAGAGAGAAACAGACTCCCCACTGAGCAGTCAGACTCGAGACTCAATCCCAGGACCCTGGGATCATGACCTGAACCAAAGGCAGACGCTTAACTGACTGAGCCACCCAAGCGCCCCTCCACCTTCCTAAACCTACAAAGCCCAGCTTAAATGTTACCTCCTTCGTGAAGCCTTCCTTAAATATTCCTGAACTAAAGAGACTTTGATGGTATTAAACTGCAAAGGCTCATTTTTATGCCTCAGTTGTATGTTTCATTCTGCTTTCTACTTGTTTATGTCTTAGACCAGATTCAAGTCCTGGTTTCATATGTGTCTTGCTGTGTAACCTTGGTAAAACCATTTATATTCTCAGAGTCTTCATTGCCCAAACTATAAAATGGGGGAGGAGAGAAGTAATCTATGTATTTCTCAGGATTATTTTGAATATTAAATACAATAAAAATTTACAGCATCTACAAGCATGTCTAGTACATGGAAAAGTGCAGAATTCACAATAGTTCCCTCACTCCCTACTGCCTCTACTGGATTGTACCTCCCTTATGGCAGGAACTGTCATATTTTCTTTGCAATACACAGCATTTCATTTTACACATCAGTCCATATGTATATTAGCTATATTAAATTTAATAGAGGACTACTTTTATAATCATTTGCCCATTTTAGATCATTTGTAGGTGAAGTCAGTGATAAAAGGCTACTTCTAAGAAGGAAACAGGACATGGGTCCTTTTCTCAAGAGGCAAGTAATCTCTTTTTCCTACATAACTTTCTTTGTTCTCATTCTTACCCTATTTCCTCCCCTTCCCCTGACCTCCTTCTTCTCAGCAAAGAAATTATCATCTTGTACAGTATCCTCATGCTAGAACAGGAGTCAGGCCATAGAAGTCAAGTTAAACCACGGTCTAGATCTGAGCTGAGGTCTATTATTAAGGGTTTTCTTAATCCTCAGGAAAAGAGAACATGTGCTTCAAAATTTAATATATTGTTAGATTCTACCAAATCTAGACCAACTGATTCACTTAATTATTAGACCTTCATGTGGGGAAAATTATTAAAAGAATGGGAAAGACCAAGACAGAACTTAAATAACTCAGCTGTGCATAATTTTAAAAATGTCCCTGAATGGGCAAAAAGAATAGGAAATGCACTGTACAAGGACATTTATAAAGCCTTTCCTTTAAGGATATATTAAACAAGAGGAGACTTTAAAACTGGATTCCAGTATTTGGGGTTTAAATAGTATTATGGGGTAGCTTTAAATAATATTATGGGATAGTTCTTTTTTTTTTAAAGATTTTATTTATTTATTTGAGACAGAGAGAATGAGAGACAGAGAGCATGAGAGGGAGGAGGGTCAGAGGGAGAAGCAGACTCCCTGCCGAGCAGGGAGCCCAATGCGGGACTCGATCCCGGGACTCCAGGATCATGACCTGAGCCGAAGGCAGTCGCTTAACCAACTGAGCCACCCAGGCGCCCCATGGGATAGTTCTAACAGCAGAAGTACACTGAGCCTTTTCTGGGGGAGGGGTATATAAAATAGGGGACTTAGTGAGAAAAAAAAAAAAACTGGAACGGGACACAGCCAGTTTAGACTATCTCCAACATATGGTTGAACATTTTCAAAAAAGCCCTAGGAAGTAACAAGCTAGAAATGAAAACAAACTTCTGGTTCTCCACATGAAACACCTGGTTCCTCAAATAAAAACAACACTAAAGAGTCCTCAGTTCTCTATGCTTATGCTTAGAGAAATTACAAGTAGGACCATCCAATGCACCATATTGGTAAGAAATACAACAATTTTCCAAAATCTGCCCAATAATGCCACTTAAAGGGAAACATTACCACTCAACATACAGTTCTGAAGAGAACTGTCTGTAAATATAGATGAACAACCACACAACTTCCTGTTGATACAGGTGCCACTACCTTTACTATTAATTCTACTACCATGAAAAATCAGATCGTTCAAAGTACTGAAACCACTGAAGTAGTGGGAGTTTCTAACAATCTTAAACCCTTTTCAACATCCCAACCTGTAACTGTTATTTTTGTCAGAAGAACACTCCTTCCTTCTCCATGGCACTTTCCTATAAATTGCATCATTAGGAATCTACTCTGCAAAAAAGATCCACCAAAAGAAATATACCACAGACAAAATATTTTCAGGAGTTGCAGAAAATTCTACTACACATTACCAAATTATGGTTATGGACATTAGTACACTTGAGTCAAACAACAACCAAATAATTGGCCGTGGTACCAGAACCACTGGGAAAAGATAGAATAATTGGGAGTCAAACCCGTAAGGGTTCAGACTGACTCTGTTGACACCATTGCCTAAAAACCTCTTAATGCTGAAGTTAAGGAAGATCTAAGCCAACTGTAACAGACTTTTGATACAACAAGGATTAAGTATCCCTCACATTAGTCCAAGCAAAATGTCTGTTTAAAAAAAAAACAACAACCCAAAACTGTGATGGTAAAGGATACCAATTCATCTAACATCTGTAAGCTATTTACCAAAGAGTTATATCTCGTTTTCTAGTATTGCCTAACCCAAATGTATTCTCTTTGGCCCTGTCTTTATTTCTTTCATGTTTTAGCTGAGGAAGATAGCCAATATTCACTGCCCTCACCAAGGAACAATCAACAATTTACCTGGAAAGTTATGCTTCAGACATTTACTGAAGCCCCCATCCTACTTATCTCAAATCTTAAACCAAGATCATAAGGATATACAGTAATGTATCTTGAAATTGTAAGATCAACTATATATTCATAGAGCTTCTAAAAAGAAATTATAGTTCTACAAAATAACAACTCATTATCCAGGGCTCAGCAAACTTACTCTGTGAAGGGCCAGATACTAAATATTTTTGACTCTGTAAGACATACAGTCTCTGCCACAACTACTCAACTCTATTATGCTGTAAAAACAGCAACAGACAATCCATAAGTGAATAAGCATGGCTATATACCAATAAAATTTTATTTATTGACCCAGAAATTTGAGTTTTATATCATTATTACAGTTCATGGTAGTATTTTTCTTTCGATTTTTTCAACCATGTAGGGATGTAAAAAGCCACTTTTACTAGCTCACAGGCTGTGTAAAAATAGCCAGTGGCTGGATTTGGACAGCAAGCCACCGTTTGCCGAAACTTGATCTAGGCCATGATATATTGGTTGTGGAAGGACATAATCTAATGAGAGATTACAAATTACCCAGAATTATCCAAGGCCAAACACTAAGGACAACGAAATAATTTCTGGAATTAGTTGGATGTTGTAGAGTATACACAGCAAGCTCTTTTGAAATAGGCCTCTGTATGATTTAACTTAATCAAACATCTTGGGAACCATTCTCACAAAACACAGAAACCAAAAACACCTTCAGTAATCTCAAAATATTTCTTCAACAATCATCTTTGCTGATCTTCCAAATCATAATAAACCTTTCTTTGACTGAAAGTACACAAAAGGGGAGGCCATGGTCTAAAAGTATTAACTCAACAACCTGGCACACATCAAAGACTCATTGCCTATTAATGCCTATTCCTTGATCCAGTAGCAAGGCTCTTTATCTTTGCCTCAGAAGAAATGCAAACTGATTCAACCACTCTGGAGAACAGTTTGGAGGTTCCTCAGAAAGTTGAAAATAGAACTACCCTACAATCCAGCAACTGCACTACTAGGTATTTACCCAAAGGATCCAAAATACACATTCAAAGGGTTACATGCACCCAGATGTTTAAAGCAGCATTATCAACAATTGCCAAACTATGGAGCGAGCCCAAATGTCCATCGACTGATGAATGGATAAAAGAGGTCACACACACACACACACACACACACACACACACACTGGAATATTACTCAGCCATCAAAAGAATGAAATCTTGCCATTTGCAACAACATGGATGGAGCTAGGGTGTATTATGTTAAGCGAAGTAAGTCAGTCAGATAAAGACAAATACCATATGATCTCACTGATATGTGGAATTTAAGAAAGAAAACAGATGAACATATGGGAAGGGGAAAAGTAAAAAAGGAGAGAGGGAAACAAGCCATAAGAGACTTTTAACTATAGAGAACAAACTGAGGGTTGATGGAGGGAGGTGGATGGAGGATGGGCTAGATGGATGATGGGTATTAAGGAGCGCACTTGTTATGATGAGCACTGGGTGTTGTATGTAAGTGATGAATTATTGAATTCTACTCCAGAAACCAATATTGCACTGTATGTTAACTAACAAAATTTTTTTAAAAAGAAGCGAAACATACCTAACCATTATGGAAAACCACCAATTTTAAAAGGTAGAAACACAAGGAGAAAGAAATAACAGAGATACAAAATAACCAGAAAGCAAAAGATAAAATGGTAGTGGTAAGTCCTTACATATTAGTTATCACTCTAAATGTAAATGGATTGAACTCACCAATCAACAGAGAGAGGCTGGATGGATGAAAAAACAACACCCAAATATATGCTGCCTTTAGGAGACTCATTTCAGCTATAAAGACACAAATAGGCTTAAAGTGATGGGGTAGAAGATGATACTCCTAGCAAATAACCAAAAGAAAGCATGTGTAGCTATACCTATATCAGACAAAATAGACTTTAAGCCATAAATGTTAACAAGAGACAGAGAAGGTCATTATATAACGTTAAAGGGGTCAATATATCAAGAACACAAAACAGGGGTTCCTGGGTGGCTCAGTTGGTTAAGCATCTGCCTTCAGCTCAGGGTCCTGGGATCGAGCCCCACATCAGGCTCTGATCTCTTGCTCTCTCTCCCTGTCAAATAAATAAATAAATAAATAAATAAATAAATAAATAAATAAATAAAT
>NW_023270852.1:17100690-17278410 GCF_011800145.1 Mirounga leonina
AATAAATAAATAAATAAATAAATAAATAAATAAATAAATAAATAAATTCTTTAAAAAAAAAACCACAAAACAATCATAAATATGTATGTTCCCAACACTTGAGCACTATTTTTTAAATTCTAGTATACTTAACATACAGTGTTATATTAGTGTCAGTCGTACAATATAGTGATGCAACAATTCTATATATTACTCAGTGCTCATCATGGTAAGTGTACTCTTAATCCCTATCACCTACTTCACCCATTCCCCCAACCAACCTCCCCTCTGGTAACCATCTGTTTGATCTCTATAGTTAAGAGGCTCTTTTTTTGGTCTCTTTTTCTCTTTGTTTGAAATCATATGGTATTTGTCTTTCTCTGACTGGTTGATTTCACTTAGCATTAAACCCTCTAGATCCATCATTGGCAAAATTTCATTCTTTTTTATAGCTGAGTAACATTCCATTGTGTGTGTGTGTGTGTGTGTGTACCCACACACCATGGCTTCTTTATCCAATTATCTATCAATGGACTTAGGTTGCATCCATAATTTGGCTGTTGTAAATAATGCTGCAATAAATATAAGGGTGCATATATCTTTCCACATTAGTGTTTCTGTATTCTTTGGGTAAATGCCTAGTAGTGGAATTACTGAATCATATGGCAATTCTATTGTTAAGTTTTTAAGGAACTTCCATGCTGTTTTCCACAATGGCTGTACCAGTTTGCATTCCCACCAACTGTGCATGGGGGTTCCTTCTTCTCTACATCCTCACCAACACTTGTATCTTGTGTTTTTTATTTTAGACATTCTAATAGGTGTGAGGTGATAGCTCATGTGGTTTTGATTTGCATTTTCCTGATGATTAGTGATGTTGAGCATTTTTTCCTGTGTCTCTTGGCCATCTGGAGGTCTTCCTTGGAGAAATATCTTCTGCCCATTTTTTAATTGGATTATTTGTTTAAGTGTTGAGTTGTATAAGTTCTTTATATATTTTGCATAGTAACCTTTATCAGATATGTCACTTGTAAAGAACTTCTCCCATTCAGTAGGCTGCCTTTTAGTTTTGTTGACTGTTTCCTTTGCTGTGCAGAAGCTTTTTATTTTGATGTAGCCCCAATAGTTTATTTTTGCTTTTATTTTCCTTGCCTTAGGAGACTATCTAGAAAAATGTTGCTACAACCAATGTCTCTCTTCTAGGATTTTTATGTTTCAGGTCTCACATTTAGGTCCTTAATCCATTTTGAGTTCATTTTTATGTATGATGTAAGAATATGATCCAGTTTCATTCTTTTGCATGTAGCTGTCCAGTTTTCCCAACACCATTTGTTGAAGAGACTGTCTTCTTTCCCATTGCATACTTTTTCCTTTCGAAGATTAATTGACCATATAATTGTGGGTTTACTTCTGGGCTTGCTATTCTATTCCATTGATCTATGTGTCTATTTCTGTGCCAGTACCATACTGTTTTGATTACTATAGCTTTGTAGTATAACTTGAGATCTGGGATTCTGATGTTGTTTTGTTTTTCTTTTTCAAGATTGCTTTGCTTATTTGTGTTTTTTTGTGGTTGCATATAAGTTTTAGGATTGTTTGTTCTAGTTTTGTGAAAAATGCTATTGGTATTTTGATAGGGGTGCATTAAATGTGTAGATTGCTTTGGTTAGGATAGACATTTTAACAATGTATGTTCTTCCAATCCATGAACATGGAATTCTTTCCATTTGTGTCATCTTCCATTTCTTTCATCAATATTTTATAGTTTTCAGAGTATGAGTCTTTCACCTCCTTGGTTAAGTTTATTCCTAGGTATTTTATTCTTTTTGATGAATTATAAATAGGACTGTTTTCTTAATTTTTCTTTCTGCTACTTCATTATTAGTGTATAGAGATACAATGGATTTCTGTATATTGATTTTGTATCCTGCAACCTTACTGAATTCACTCAGTAGCTCTAGTAGCTTTTTGGTGGACTCTTTAGCATTTTCTATATTCAGTATCATGTCATCTGCAAATTGTGACAGTTCTACTTCTTCCTTTCCTATTCTGATGTCTTTCTTTCAGATGTCTTCCTTCCTTTCTTCCTCTCTTTCCTCCTTCCCTCCCTTTCTTCCTCCCTCCCTCCAACCCTCCCTTTCTTCCTTCCTTCCTTGTCACTGAGGCTAGGACTTCTAGTACTACGTTGAATATAAGTGATGAGAATGGACATCCTTGTCTTGCTTCTGATCTTAGAGGAAAAACTCTCAGTTTTTCACCATTAAGTATGACGTTTGCTGTGGGTTTTCACAGATGACCTTTATTATGTTGAGGTATGTTCTCTCTAAACCTACTTTTGTTGAGGGCTTTTATCATGAATGGATGTTTTACTTTGTCAAATCCTTTTTCTGCACCTATTGAAATGATCATAGGGTTTTTATTCATTCTTTTGCTGATGTGATGTATCATGTTGATTGACTTGCAAATACTGAACCACCCTTGCATACCAGGAACAAATCAGACTTGATTGTGGTGAATTATTTTTTTTAACGTATTGTTGGATTCAGTTTGCTAACATTTTGTTGAGGAGTTTTGCATTTGTGTTCATCAGAGATATTGGCCGGTAGTTCTTTTTGTTTGTTTCTTTCTTTCTTTCTTCCTTTTTTTTTTTTTTTGTAGTGTCCTCATCTGGTTTTGGTATGAGGGTAATGCTGGCATCACATAATGAATTTGGAAGCTTTCCTTCCTCTTCTATTTTTTGGAATATTTTGAGAAGAATAGGTATTAAGTCTTCTTTAAATGTTTGGTAGAATTCACCTGTGAAGCCATCTGGTCTTGGACTTTTGTTGTTGGAAATTTTTTGATTACTGATTCAATTTCATTCCTGGGAATTGATCTGTTCAAATTTTCTACTTCTTCCTACTTCCGTTTTAGTAGGTGATATGTTTCTAGGAATTTATCCATTTCTTCTAGGTTGTCCAATTTGTTGGCATATAATTTTTTATAATATTCTCTTATAATTCTTTGTATTTTATGCTGTTGGTTATTTCTCCTTTTTAATTTCTGAGTTTGTTAATTCTTTTGTTTTTTGATGAGTCCAACTTAAGGTTTTTTCAATTTTGTTGCTCTTTTCAAAGAACCAGCTCCTGGTTTCATTTATCTGTTCTACTGTTTTTTAGTTTCTGTTTATTTCTGCTCTGATATCTATTTTTTCCTTCTACTGGTTTTAGGCTTTGTTCTTTTTTTTCTAGCTCCTTTAGGTATAAGGCTAGGTTGTTGATTGGAGATTTTTCTTCTTGCAGTAGGCTTGTATTGCTACAAACTTGTTAGAATCACTTTTGCTGCATCCCAAAGATTTTGGATTGTTGTTTTCATTTTCATCTGTTTCCATGTATTTCTTGATTTCCTCTTTGATTTCTTTGTTGAACCTTTGTTTACTAGCATGTTATTTAACCTCCATGTATTTGTGTTCTTTCCAGATTTTTTTCTTATGGTTGATTTCTAGTTTTACAGTATTGTGGTCAGAAAAGATGCATGGTATGACTTCAATCTTTTTTACTTTGTTGGGGCTTTTTGGCCAAATATGTGATCTATTCTGGGGACTGTTCCATGTGCAATTGAGAAGAATGTGTATTCTCCTGTTCTGGGATGGAATGTTCTGAATATTATGTTAGATCCATCTGATCCAATATGTCATTCAAAGGCACTATTTCCTTGTCAATTTTACCTTGTTTAGATAATATATACAATTTTTTCCTTGTTTAGATAATATATCCATTGATGTAAGTTGGTGTTAAAGTCCTCTACTATTACTGAATTACTTCGATTAGTTCCTTTATGTTTGTTATTAGCAGTTTTATGTATTTCATTGCTCCCATGTTAAGTGCATAAATATTTACAATTGTTATATCTTCTTGTTGGATTGTTCCCTTTATGATTATATAGTGTCCTTCTTTGTTTCTTGTTATGATCTTGTTTTAAAGTCAGTTTTGTCTGATATAAGTACTGTGATTTTTTAAGATTTTATTTATTTACTGGGGGGGAAGGGAGAGAGAGAGCACAGAGGGAGACGGAGAAGCAGACTCCCTGTTGAGCAGGGGGCCCGACATGGGGCTCAATCCCAGGAGCCTGAGATCATGACCTGAGCCGAAGGCAGCTGCTTAACTGACTGAGCCACGCAGGCGCCCCTGATGTAAGTATTGTTAACCCAGCTATCTTTTCACATCCATTTGCATGGTAAATGTTTCTCCACCTCCTCACCTTCAATCTGCATGTGTCTTTAGGTCTGAAATGAGTCTCTTGTAGACAGCATATAGATGGGTCTTGCCTTTTTATCCATTCTGTCACACTGTCTTTTGATTGCAGCATTTAGTCCATTTACATTCAAAGTAATTATTGATAGGTATGTACTTACAGCTATTTTTTAAATATTTTTTTTAATTTTATTTTTTTTATTATGTTATGTTAGTCACCACACAGTAAATCATTAGTTTTTGATGTAGTGTTCCACGATTCATTGTTTTCGTATAACACCCAGTGCTCCATGCAATATGTGCCCTCCTTAATACCCATCACCGGGCTAACCCCCACCCCCCCACAAAACCCTCAGTTTGTTTCTCAGAGTCCATAGTGTCTCATGGTTTGTCTCCCCCTCCAATTTCCCCCCCTTCATTTTTCTCTTCCTTCTCCTAATGTCCTCCATGCTATTCCTTACATTCCACAAATAACTGAAACCATATGATCATTGACTTTCTCTGCTTGACTTATTTCACTTAGCATAATCTCCAGTCCCATCCACGTTGATGTAAAAGTTGGGTATTCATCCTTTCTGATGGCTGAGTAATATTCCATTGTATAAATGGGCCACATCTTCTTTATCCATTCGTCTGTTGAAGGGCATCTCAGCTCTTTCCACAGTTTGGCTATTGCGGACATTGCTGCTATGAACAATGAAAAGTAATGTAATTACTTTTTAAATGTACATTAAAATGTAATGAAAAGAAGGGCCATATGCTATGGCCTATGAAGTGCATATGGCCCTTCTTTTCATTACATCTGTGTCCTTGGGTAAATACCCAGTAGTACTTATTGCTATTTTAAAACCTATTCTCTTTTAACTTTTTCTCTGTTACGCATGTGCAAAACATTCTTCGTATTTAGTATCTTGTTCTCACTGACCCCACAGAACTAAGGTAGAAATATTTTTTACTGAGTCTCTACTTTTCATGGCAATGCAGTCATTTGCATAAGTTGAATAAAAATCTGTCCTCCTTTTTACTGGGATATAATTTAACAAATTGTGTAATCAGGACCAAATCTGGAGGATCATCTTTGAGAATACATTCCATTCACTCGATATGACAAATCCCCAGTCTCCATTAAGGACACAGATATAATTGACATTTGAAAACCCATGCTTATAAGTCTTCCTCAGCAAACTGGTATCTGTTGTTGTACACTGTCCCAGCATCACAGGTAGTAAGAAAGATCACTGCCTAGCACGAAAAAAGAGGAATTTGCCCATGTCTGTAGGTATACAGGTGAAACCTGGTAGAGATTAATTTCTTATTTTGCAAATAATAGTGATAAAAAGAACTCTGGAGTGATAGGGACTATTAAAATTGAATTTTTTTATTCTATACATAATCTCCAGACAGAATCTAATTTGACAGACTAAGAAGTTGTTTAACACAATCTGGCTCTGAATTTGATGATTATACAACAAGGAACTTATGGAAATTAATAAAGCCAAAATAACACAACATTGCACTGAGATGAACCTCTAAATACTCTATAGAAGTTAATTATGACTACAAAAGGAGACTGTTAAACTATTCAACTTACAAATAAGGCAAAAAGTTGATTGTTGGACCATATAGGATCATGGTAGCACATTCTTTTTTTTTTTTAAAGATTTTATTTATTTATTTAACAGAGAGAGACACAGTAAGAGAGGGAACACAAGCAGGAGGAGTAAGAGAGGGAGAAGCGGGCTTCCCCGCAGAGCAGGGAGCCCGATGTGGGGCTTGATCCCAGGACTCTGGGATCATGACCTGAGCCAAAGGCAGATGCCCAACAACTGAGCAACCCAGGCATCCCATGGTAGCACATTCTTTAACAAAACTGTGTAAGGGTCATCTAACTCTTAGGGGAAGGTAACTTTGTTTGAATTACTATTTACTATTGATTAGGGCAAAACTATGTAAAGTTAGATGTTAAGTTGTAGAAAACTGATAAAAATGGAAATGATTTCTGACCAGTACAGATGCAAATGATATTTTCTGATAGAGAAGATAACTCCAAAGGTATAGCTTTATTGTCATATAATATCATATAGTAATGTAGTATATCTTATATATTATATACATAATATATAATAGTATCTTTACAAAGTTTGTATCTAATCTAGCAATCTAATTTCAGCATTTCTTTGTTGCACTGACTATACACATGTTGGTTTCTCACTTTTCTTTTGAGTGGGTTTTGTCATCCTGATTTGTTCTTTCATTAATGTGCTAAATAAAACTTTTACTCATGCTCACTATCTAGTTGCAGGAGAATTATATATTTTTAAAAGATTTTCTTTATTTGGGAGAGAGAGAGCACAAGTGGGGGGGAGGAGCAGAGGGAGAGGGAGAAGCAGATTCTCCACTTAGCAGGGAACCTGATGTGGGGCTCGATCCCAGGACCCTGAGATCATGACCTGAGCCAAAGGCGGACGTTTAACAAACTGACCCACCCAGGCGCCCCTGCATGAGAATTATATTTTTATCATTTTGAGAATGACACTTTCACAAAAAGATATAAGAAATCTCTACAGAAATGTTGATTTTGCTGGAGAAACAGGAACTCAGCTGAACTTCCAGGAACAACTACCAGAACTGCTGTATTTTTATTTCATTATCAATCAGATTAACAATTTAATTTTCACCAATAATCTCAGGGATATATATACTAACAATAATGATCAACTCACCATCATCAATTCATAATTTTACACATCCAGTGAAGAATGACCAGAATAATCCTCACAAACAAAAACAATTCCTTTGCTATGAAAGAGTATCCAAACTTCCAAATCTTTAAAATCACATGCCAACACCACTTCAGCCATCCCTGACTGCACAGCATGCAAGCAAAGAAAACTCCACAATTAAACCTGAAAATAAAGCCCCCTAGGTAACCATATTTGGAACGCCAGGTTTCAGGATACTCTTCAGTAGCCATAGTAATAGTATTAACTAAATACTGCAAGAATGCCACCTAACTATGCTAAAATAAAACTATTAATCCTTAAAAAACCCACCAAAATTTATTACAATAACATATCTAACCCTATCACTTAACAATAAGATTCTATGAGTCATACATGATGCATCAGACACAATATCAGCCTTTTCATCCGGAAGGCACATTTGCCAAAACATTAACTATGGCTGACTAACCCAATATATACATTCTAATGGAGCATCTCTAGTTTGTATGTGTCTGTTTCTTCATGTATGATGAGACACAGAGAGAGCCTATGTACGCACAGAAACCTGGAATACCAGGTTTTCACAAATGGAAACAGTATTTATAGGCTATATACTCCTATAAGAACAAGTTTTCTAAGATACTGTAATTACAAATCTACTTTCAGCTATCTCTTATATTAACACTAGTTAATAGAATGAAATTAAAGCAGAGAAGTGCATTTTTTTTAAAGATTTTATTTATTTATTTGACAGAGAGAGACACACAGCAAGAGAGAGAACACAAGCAGGGGGAGAGGGAGAGGGAGAAGCAGACCTCCCGCTAAGCAGGGAGCCCGACATGGGGCTCGATCCCAGGATCCTGGGACCACGACCCGAGCCGAAGGCAGACGCTTAATGACTGAGCCACCCAGGCACCCCGAGAAGTGCATTTTAACATAATGCTTTACTTAACACTATTTTTACACAAAAAAGGATCAAATAAGTTCTCAGGGTTAATATCAAAATATAAATAAAATTCCATTCCGGCCCAAGTATACAATTAAAAATACCTTAAGACTTATTTTCCTAATTATAATTACCTGATAAGAGAGCTGATACCCATACCACACTATCTCTGATGTTACAGGTGCTAGCAATGTGAATGCTTGCTGTCCTGTTGTGCTCAGATGTTTATTTTCAAAATTGAAGTCTCAAATGAGTGTATCTGATTGGTATAACCTAGGTCACGTGGATTCCCCCTAGACATATGATAAATTGGAATCTAAGTTGTTTTATTTTCTTTAATCTATCTTGGGAAGGCAGATTTAACTTTTATCGAATGCAAATGTGACCTTTGATTTTAGCCACTTTAAAATACTCAGGATAATTCTAAACTCTCTAACTTGTTATTTAAGCATTGCTATAATCTCCTCTCAACATGTTTTCCCAGGTTCTTCTCCAAATCTATCTCCCATTTCCTCCCTACCCACCTTTCTCTCCTTCCTTCCCTCCATTCTTCTCTTCCTCTTTCACACATGCATGCATGCACACCATATCCATTCTTGCTCCAGTATACTGTAATCTTTGAAATATACCACCATCATTGCCCATGGTTCCCATTACTAATGATCTTCCCTCAGCTCAAATGATACGTTTGCATCGAGTATTCAACTCTCTCAAGTAGAACCATTCACTCTTGCCTCTAAATTACACTGTACACAGCAATGCTTTATATTTTACCACACCTTCATTGTCTCCTTCTTCCAGAATCCCCCATCTCCATCCCTGAGACTGAGTTAGAAGTTGCTCTTGTGTGCTCCTAAGCAACCTAAAATTAACTCTAGTTCAGCACTTATCACAGTGTATTGTAATTGTCTCTTCTAGCCTGTGAACTCCATTAGGGCTGAGTGTGTTTTATTCACCATTGTATTCCATGTGCCTAGTACCCAAGAGGTACTCAATAAATATTTATTGAATGATAAGAAGAGGAGGCTGGAATAAATATGTTTCCCAGTCTGCCTCATCTATGACTATGAGCTACTCAAAATGCCTAGGAAAATGCTGTCTACATGGTAGATACAATGAAAGTTAATGAAACGCTTCGATAAAAAGGAATTAAATGACAAAAGTAAGTTTACAAGTTCATCTTCAGAATTTCCACTGAATGTAGAAAGCAGCAATTAGACTGACTGCATTCCTGGAAAAGTCCTCCTGTCAGTGCTATAGTTCTGCTACCAAACTGGGATGAAATTCTGTGTATGCTTGCCTTTATTTCTAGGAGCAGCACATGACTTCATATAGAAGAGACATTTAATGCAGGTTTATTGAGTTGGGGAATGTGTCTTACCCGTGATTGTACAAACCATTTGCCTGCATTCAGAGTCGACAGGAAACTCCACTTGAAGAAGCTAGCATGTGTGAAGGAGGCATTTGGCAGGACCTCCCTAATATTGGTTGTTCTTCTCAGGTCATTGTCATGCATGAGAAAAGGCATCTGATCGTAACTGCAGGCAGAAGAGGAAAAGAAGAGGGAGAAAGGCTGAACTCAGCCACCTTGGCAGATAAGGTTCTCAGAAAGCCCATTAATGTCACAAGTCTTACTAGCGTTCCTTACTCCCTCCCAAATCTCAGAAACATACTAAGTACTAGTCACTTACACTTTGATTTCAATATTTTTATGCTCTAGAAGTCAGTATTTAGTGACATATAATAATCATATTAGTGATGGTGAAAAAGTAGCTTCCCTCTCTAGGGGCTTTCTGGCAGCAAGAAAACTGTAGGTACAGTAATAACCTGAGAGTAAGGTGAATGGGGTAGGGATGGGGCAAAGCTCTGAGGTCCCAAAACCACACTAATCTCCCTGTTCTGACCCATTTCCCAGGTAGGTACCTGCCCTGAGTATTTCTGGCCCTAGACTTTTCATATCAGATGGTATCATTAGAAAAGTTCCTTGTTCTCTTATCTGTTATTTGCCTTGAAGTATCTCCGGTTTTATGAAAATCTCTCTTCCTTTCTCATTAAAATACCTGTGAAGAGAACTCTGTAATGGCCATGAGGGTGTAACAGAACTAAGACTTTGCCTCCTGCCCATAAACAACTAGAAAACTGAACAAAATAAGGAAGATAATTCTTTTCAGCCCAGTGGGGAACTGGGAGCACAATATGATTATCTCTGAGAAAACGTAAACAGATGAAACTAGCTCTTCCATTACTCAGGCTTCCTTTTTGCAGGTGTATACTAGACTGTGGCACAGAGAGGGGGAACCTAAAATGGACCCAGCTAGCATGATGATTTGAGTAGAAAGAGAACAGATTAAAGAGAGGTCAAGATAGCTAGAATTTGTGGGATAGAGTCTCACCAAGAATGGAGCTCTGAAGAAAAAAAAAAAAAAAAGAGGAGTTCCAGAGAAATATGCAGAGGTCCTTTGAGTGTATGGCTAAATATCAATTAGTATATGTGCAGAGTAAAACTATAAAGCTTGCAAAGAACAACTTGTAAGAAAAGAAAAATTACCAGAAAGTTCTAAGACAATGTGCAGAGCTCACACAGGGGTATGAATCTTTCAAGTTCCATGTAGCAAGAGCAGAGAGAGTTCAGTAATTACAAAGGCATTCTTCAGAGACTCCAGAGGGCCATGCCTTAGAATGGGGATAATTTAGAACTAGAATGACTTTAGAGCCTCTATTAAAGAACTTAAAAACATCCTTCAAAGGATCAAACTAACTTTAAGTACCTTAACTGCTTGCTAGAAAAATCCAAAATTCTTTAAAGGAATACAATAAAACATATCACCTAGCCTAAAATCACAATGTCCAGCATGTAACCCAAATTTACCAGACATGTGAAGAAGCAGGAAAGTGTAACTAGAACCAGAAAAAATTACTCAATAAAGACAAACTCAGAAATGAAAGAGATGATAGAATGAATCAACAAGGGTATTAAATCATATAAAACAAAAATACAGGTGTGTATTTAAATAATGTCAAGAAAACATGAACATAATAAAAACATAACTGTAAGACACAAAAAACAATGGAAATTCTAGAGCTGAAAAAATATAATAAATGAAAATTTCACTGGATGAACTTAACATCAGATTAGATATTACAGATCATGTACAGATCAGAGAATTTGAAGATATAGGAACAGAATCTATCCAAATGACCTGTAACACACTATTAGACAAGTAATATTATATATATATATATACACATATATATAAATATGTATGTATGATTGGAGTCCTAAAAAGACAGGAGAAACAAAAATAATCTGAGGAAATGAAAGTAAAATATCTTAAAAATTTGATGATAATTACACATCAACAAATCCAAGAATCTTAATGAATACCAAGAAGGATAAATATAAGAGTACATATACACACACCACATTAAGGATTATTACATTCAAACTGGTGAAAAACACCCAAAAACTGATGAAGGAAAGGAAACTGTAAAGGTAGGCAGAGGGGGAAACAAAGGACATATTTAGAGAGAAATAAAGGTAAGCAAATAGCAGACTTCTCATAAAAAAATATGATAAAAGATAAAAAGACAAAAGACAAAAAAATCAGTGAAATAACATATTTAAATGGTGAAGGAAAATAACTATCAACTCAAAATCTTTGAAAAAAGGAAAGAAAAGAGGATTCTGGAAAAATGGCAAAGTAGGAAGCACCAGGAATCTGTCTCTCAACTTAAGACAAAACTGTACTGGCAGACTGTGTCTAATGTAATTATTTTGGAACTCTGGAGTATATTAAAAAGCTAGCAACTTCCAGAGGAAGACTTACATAAATTGGGGTTAATTTTGCTCAATTTCAGCTCTTAGCACATTAGCAGCTATCAACCCCCCACCCCAGCCACATGGCAAACAACTGTGTACAGTTCCAAGAGTAGCTTACACAGCAGCTGGTGAGAGCCAGGGTAACACAAACAAACCTGTACTCCAAATATAGGGAACGTGTGTTCTGGTCACTGTTTGCTGCTTTTTGCCACAGAAGGACAGACAGAAAGGCAAGCAACCATTGTTGCACCTACTCCCACTGTTGCAAAGTCCTTCCTTTCAGGATAAAGTGACTGCCAGGAAATTTAAAGAACTAGCACCCTTTTTACCCCTCTTCATTCTTCTCCTTTTCCCAGACATTACAGGCTAGCACATTAGAAACAGCTGCATATATGGGGAAAATTAGAAAGTGACTGTGCATTCCCAAGGAAATGATCAGAAAAACCTAAGACCTTGATTTTATGCCTCAGATTGACCCAAAGCACAGACATCCTAAGTGATGTAAAAATAACAACAACAAAAAACACAGCAAACCTTGAGGAAGGGGGAGAATCTGATTTCTAGTGTTACCACATTATTAGATTCAAATTTCCAGTTTTCAGTTAAAAAAATCACAAAGAAACATCTCACTACATTTATAGATGTGAAAGATACATGAGCATTTAAGGTCTCTATAGTTACACATTTAATGTATTAAATTTATAAGAATTCCTTAAGTATTCTGAAAATATTTCAGTCAGACAACTGCAGTACCAAAACAATATATTAAATGCATAAATGCAATTTAAAACATCTAAATTAAATGGGATTAAGTATTATTCAAAGGCCCTCAAAAATGATGGTTAAAGAGGGCACGTGTTGTGATGAGCACTAGGTGTCATATGCAACTAATGAATCATTCAAAACTACATCAAAAACTAATGATGTACTGTATGGTGGCTAACTTAGCATTAAAAAAAGGAGGAAATTAGGACAACAGACACACACAGAGGGAGAAGACAGCCATCTGTAAGCCAAGAAGAGAGGCTTCAAAAGAAACCAACCCTACCATCACCTTGATCTTGGACTTCTAGACTCTAGAATCATGAGAAAATGAATTTCTGTTGTTTAAGCAAAAAAAAAAAAAAAAAAAAAAAAAATGATGGTTAAAACATTAGACTTATGGGGCGCCTGGGTGGCTGAGTCAGTTAAGCATCTGACTCTTGATTTCAGCTCAGGTCATGATGTTGGGTCATAAGATTGAGCCTCTCATTGGGCTCCGTGCTAGGTGAGCAGCCTGATTAAGATTCTCTCTCCCCCCCTGCCCCTCCCCCACCTCTCTAATAAAAAAAAATTTAAAAAAACCAGACTTATAGTTGCAGGATATAAAATCAATGTACAGAAATCCATTGTATCTCTATATACTAATAATGAAGTAGCAAAGAGAAGTTAAGAAAACAATCCCATTTACAATTGCACCAAAAAATATAAAATACCTAGGAATAAACTTAACCAAGGAGGTGAAAGACCCATACTTTGATAAAACACTGATGAAAGAAATGGAAGATGACACAAATGGAAAGAATTCCATGCTCATGGATTGGAAGAACAAATACTGTTAAAATGTCTATCCTACCCAAAGCAATCTACACATTTAATGCACCCCTATCAAAATACCAATAGCATTTTTCACAGAACTAGAACAAACAATCCTAAAATTTATATGCAACCACAAAAGACTCTTGCTTTTTCTTGCATGCATGCTCTATCAAATAAGTCTTTTAAAAATTATATAAATTTATATATATATATATAAATAACATATACACCATACATAAAATAATGAGACATATCTAGAAAAATGTTGTTATGGCTGATGTCAGAGAAATTCCTCCCTGTGCTGTCTTCTAGGATTTTTATGGTTTCAGGTTTCACATTTAGGTCTTTAATCCATTTTAAATGTTTTTTTTTTTTTAATTCTTAAAGATTTTATGTATTTGACAGAGATAGCGAGAGAGGGAACACAAGCAGGGAGAGTGTGAGAGGGAGAAGCAGGCTTCCCACTGAGCAGAGAGCCCCATGCGGGGCTGGATCCCAGGACCCTGGGATCAGACCTGAGCCAAAGGCAGACACTTAACGGCTGAGCCATCCAGGCGCCCCTTTAAATGCATTTTTATGTATGGTTTAAGAAAGTGGTCCAGTTTCATTCTTTTGTTTGTAGCTGACCAGTTTTCCCAACAACACTATTTGTTGAAGAGACTTTTTCCCAGCAGATATTCTTTCCTGTTTTATTGAAGATTAATTTGATGTGGGAAATGTTAGTGTTCAAAGTCAATGACCAAGAAAGAGTTCTTGAGATGTCTTTGGTGCAAAAAGGTGATTTTATTAAAGCACAGGGACGGGACCCGTGGGTGGAAAGAGCTGCACTAGGGTCACGAGGAGTGGCCCGTTATATACTTTCAAGTATATACTTTCAAGTTGGAAGGGGATAAAAAGTGATGGGGATTAAGAGTACACCTCTCATGGTGAACACTGAGTAATGTATAGAATTGCTGAATCATGACGTTGTACACATGAAACTAATTTAACACTGTATGTCAACTATACTGGAATTAAAATTTTAAAACTTAATAAAAAAAGTTAGACTTATAAATGGAGTAAGTTTTTGTTTTGTTTTGTTTTGGTGCAAAATGGTAGTTTTATTAAAGCATCGGGACAGGACCTGTGGGCAGAAAGACCTGCTGCACCGGGGCTGTGAGGAGTGGCTGATTACATTCTTGGGAGTTGGGGGAGGTAAGGAAAAGGGAGGTTTCAAAAGGATTTTCATATGTTAAAGAAGACTCACAGGATACCCAGGCCTTGTTGTTGTCAAGTTAAGGTTATTTTTCCCTCTAGCAAGGCATTAATATTAAGACAGTTGGGAGCTTCCTGGAAGAATGTCACACATATCCCACCCAGGAGTGGGAATAAGGTTTATAAGCTAAATTTAAAAGCTTAAGAACAAGGGTTCTGAATTTAATAAACTGAATAATTATTTTGATTTCAATCAAAGTAAAATGTTTCTAGCACACAAATATCACCCTAAGGCACAAAATAAATTTATATTTAAAAAAATAAAAGGAAAATGAGAATGTTTTCATGGAAATAAAAGATAGGACTGTTTTTCCGACAGACCTGCACTCTAAGAAAAATTAAAAGATACTCTTAGGCAAAAACTAAATACTAACTGGAAACGTGAATCTACACAAAAGAATGAAGAGTACCAGAAAAGATAAATACATGAGTGAATACTTAAAACTTTTTTCTAATTTTTAATCTCTAAAAAAGATTACTGACCATTTAAAACAAAAATTAGTAACAATGTATTGTGCGATTCATGACAGTAACAGGTCAAACGATGGGAGAGATGAGATGGAAGTATATTGTTAAAAGATTTGTATTTTACACACAAAAACTGTATAATATTTAAGTCAGAGGTGAGAGGTTAAACATCATATTGTAACTCTAGTGCAACCACTAAAAAAATAAAAAAGTATAGCTAATAAGGGGAGATAAAGTCGTAAAAAGTACTCCATTAATCTAAAGTGAGATAAAAAATGAGAAAAATAGATAGCAAAATAGTAGTGCACCAGGTGTAAAAATGGAAGGAAGGTGCCAAATATTCAGTAATCAAGATAAATACTGTTTTAATGCAATATTTTAAAAAAATCTAAATTAATGATGGGGCACTTGGGTGGCTCAGTTGGTTGAGCATCCAACTCCTGATTTCAGCTCAGGTCATGATCTCAGGCTCCTGGAATCGAGCTCCCTATCCAGCTCGGCACTCAGCGGGGAGTGTGCTTGAGATTCTCTCTCTCTCTCTCTCCTTCTGCCCCACCCCTTGCTCGTTCTTGCATGCATGCTCTATCAAATAAATCTTTTAAAAATTATATAAATGAAAAAATCCATGACAAACAAAATAATTAAATTTCAAATACAGACAGAATTACAGACTTTACCTTTTGCCTCAGGCTCTGTTATGGTTTGGCATGGCACATCTGTACTAAAATATCTGACATTTTGTTCATCATGGATGTTCAAGGGTAGGCAATACTGAAAGAAATTACTGAACTCTCTCTCTTACACACATACATAATGTTCACATGCGCGCACGCACACACACACACACACACACTAAATACAACATTTACACTTATTTCCCCTAAAATATTAAGTAAGAATTGAGTTGGTGGGGAAGGAATGGGGCAGTAAATCTCACCGAAGCTTACTGCAATCTTTCAGCCTCTGTGCCTCAGCTTCCTTTGACTCCCAGTGAGTCAACATTTCTCCTTTTGGCTCACATGAGGTCAACGTTGTTTCAGAAAACATGACTCAGTGTTCTCTAAGAGGTGTTGCTCCACGCTTAGTGAGGGTATCTAACTGGGCCTTTATGCTATAAATAAACCTTCAGCAGCCAAGAGTCTTTGCAATAGATTCTTATCAGGGTCTCCCATAGGCTTTCTCTCTTAGATGCTAAATACCACTTTATATTACTTGCTTTTGACATATAGACACGCCTCCTTTTCAACTGTGTCTTAAAAATATCATATTCAAATGAAAGTTTCATATAAACAAATTTGACATATCATTAAAACAACATGTTTGCAATTTTACAAAATGGGGTGAACACTGTCAAAACAAGTTCACTTTGGGGGTAGAGATGAGATTTCCTTTTTAAATATTTTATCAAAAATTCCACAATTTTGAGAGTAAGAAGAGATGGCAGGAGTGATCAAAGAAAACCATTTAGGAAACAATCCAGAAAGGAAGAAAATCAGGACAGTATGATACTCTGGAAGCCATATTAAAACTGTTTTTTAAATGAGGGAGGAATTCAAATGCTAAGAGGGTGACTCCTCTCATTTTACTGAGATATAACTGACATGTCATTGTATTTGTTTAAGATGTATAACATAATGATTTGATATATATAAACAAGTTGACATTTTAAATCACTTTCTTTTCTCTAAAGAAATTTTATTTCCATAGGTTCTTCTTTATTCCTTCTGTTTCTTTGCTAATACATTCTACTGTTTTATTTGCTTAATGAGTGTCCACAATTTGTTTGAGATACATTATGACAGCTGATTTAAAACTCTCAGATGATTCCAACATCTGTTTCTCTTGGTGGTGATATCTGTTAATTGCCTTTTCTCATTCAAGCTGAGATTTTTGTAGGTTTTGGGATGAGGAAAACTTTGGACTGTATCCTTGGCATTTTGATGAAATCCTCATTGCTATTTATATTTATTTTAGCAGTCAATGTATTAGGCACACATGTCCTGGCCCACGTTTGTAGACCATAGTTCCAAAGTCAGTTTAGTTTTCAAAGGCTTTGCAATGCTTTTCTGGCCTTTCCCATTATGTGCTACCCAGAAGTAAATCTAAAACCCGGATGGTATTCCGGACCAACATTCAGTTATCAAATCTGCTGTGTTGTTTCTGTAAGGTTTCATGCATGGGTTACACAAAGGTCTGCCCAGGATTTTATATACATGTTTTAAAAATCCCTTTCTCCAAGCATAGCATTTCCTCAGATAATTAAACACAGAATTACTGTATGTTTCAGCAATTCCTACTTCTGAGTATATGCCCAAAAGAATTTAAAGCAAGGTCTAGAAAATATATTTGTAGACTCCTGTTCATAGCAGCATTATTCAAAATAGCAAGACGTGCAAGCAATCCAAATGTCCATCGGCAAATGAATAGATAAGTAAAATGTATTATATACGCACAATAGAATATTATTCAGCCTGAAAAGGGAAGGAAATCCTATCACATGCTTTAACATGGATGAAACTTGAGAACATTATGCTAAGTGAAATAAGACAGTCACAAAAAAGACAAATACTGTATGATCCACTCATATGTGGTATCTACAGTAGTCAAAGTCATAGAAACAGAAACTGGAATGGTGGTTACCAGGGGCTGAGGGAAGGGAGAAAAGAGGAAAGGTGTTTTGTTTTTTTTTTTTTAATTCCAGTAGGGTTAAGATACAGTGTAATATTAGTTTCAGGTGTGCAATATAGTGATTCAACACTTCCATACCCAGTGCTTATCACAGCAAGTGCCGTCCTTAATCCCCATCACCTGTTTCACCCATCCCTCCACCCATCTCCCCACTGGTAACCTCAGTCGATTCTCTATAGTTAAGAAGCTGTTTCTTGGTCTTTTTCCTCTTTGCTCATTTATTTTTTTTCCTCTAAATTCTACATATGAGTGCAATCGTATGGTGTTTGTCTTTCTCTGACTTATTTCACATAGCATTATACTCTATAGCTCCATCCATACCGTTGTAAATGGCAAGATTTCATTTTTTTTTAAGGCTGAATAGTATTCCATTGTATACTTAAACCACATCTTCTTTATCCATTCATCTATCAATGGTGCCTTGGGCTGATTACATAACCTGGCTATTGTAAATAATGCTGCTATAAACACAGGGGTGCATACATCCCATTGAATTAGTGGGTTTTTGTATTTTGGGGGTAAATACTCATTAGTGCAATTACTGGATCAGAGGGTAGTTCTATCTTTAACTTTTTGAGGAACCTCCATACTGTTTTCTGCAGTGGCTACACCACTTTGCATTCCAACTAACAGTGTACAAGTGTTTCTTTGTCTTCACATCCTCTCCAAAACCTGTTGTTTCTTCTGTTTTTTATTTTAGCCATTCTGACAGGTGTGAGGTGATAATCTCATTGTAGTTTTGATATGCATGTCCCTGATAATGAGCAATGTTGAGCATCTTTTCATGTGTCTCTTGGCCATCTGGATGTCTTCTTTGGAGAAATGTCTGTTCATGTCTTCTGCCCATTTTTCATTGGATTGTTTGTTTTTTGATGTTGAGTTGGTGGCATTTTATTGAGGATTTTTGCATCTAAGTTCATGAGAGATATTGGCCTGTAGTTTTTTTTGTTGTGCCTTTATCTGGTTTTGTTATCAGGGTGATACTGTCCTCATAGAATGAATTTAGAAGTTTTCCTTCTATTTTTTGGAATAGTTTGAGAAGAATAGGTATTAAGTCTTCTTAAAATGTTTGGTAGAATTCACCTGTGAAGCCATCTGGTCCTGGACTTTTGTTTTTTGGGAGTTTTTTATTACAGATGCAATCTCCTTAGTAATCAGTCTGTTTAAATTTTCTATTCCTGTTTCACTTTCGGTACAATGTATGTTTCTAGGAACTTATCAATTTTGGGGGGTTGTCTTATTTGTTGGCATACAGTTTTTCATAATATTTACTTACAACTGTTTGTATTTCTGTGGTGTTGGTTACCATTTTCCCTCTTTCATTGGTGATTTTGTTGGAGTCTTTTCCCTTTTCTTTTTCTTTCTTTTTTTAATGAGTCTAGCTAGAGGTATATCAATTTTGTTGATCTTTTCAAAGAACCAGCTCCTGGTTTCATTTATCTGTTTGTTTTTTTCAGTTTCTATATCATTATTTCTGCTCCAATCTTTACTATTTCCTTCCCTCTGCTGGTTTGGGGTTTTGTCTGTTGTTCTTCTAGCTCCTTTGGGTGTAAGGTTAGATTGTTTATTGGAAATTTTTCTTGCTTCTTGAGGTAGGCCTGTATTGCTATAAACATCTCTATTAGAACCACTTTTGCTGCATCCCAAAGATTTTGGACCACTGTGTTTTTGTTTTCATTTGTTTCCATGTAGTTTTTTAACTTCCTCTTTGATTTCTTGGTTGACCCATTCACTGTTTACTAGCATGTTATTTAACCCCCACGTATTTGTGTTCTTTTCAACTTTTTTCTTGTGGTTGATCTCTAGTTTTACAGTATTATGGTCAGAAAAGATGCATGGTATGACTTAGATCTCTTTGAAATTTTGGGGGCTTGTTTTTTGCCATAATACATGATCTATACTGGAAAATGTTCCGTGTGCACTTGAAATGAATGTGTATTCTGCTGTTTTAGGATGGAATGTTCTGAATATATCTATGAAATCCATCTAGTCCAGTGTGTCATTCAAAGCCATTGTTTCCTTTTTGATTTTTTGTTTGCATGATCTATCCACCAATGTAAGTGGGGTGTTAATGTCCCCTACTGTTATTGTATTACTATCAATTAGTTTGTGTTTGTTATTAACTGTTTTATGTATCTGGGTGATCCCACGTTTGGTACATAAATACTTACAATTGTTACATCATCCTCTTCGATTGTCACCTTTATTATTATAGACTGTCCTTCTTTGTCTCTTGTTACACTCTTTGTTTTAAAGTTTATTTTGCCCAATATAAGTAACAAGCCATAAGAGACTTTAACGATAGAGAACAAACTGAGGGTGGGGGATGGGCTACATGGGTGTTGGGTATTGAGGAAGGCACTTGTTATGATGAGCACTGGGTGTTGTATGTAAGTGATGAATCACTGAATACTACTCCAGAAACCAATATTGCACTGTATGTTAACTACTTAAAATTTAAATTATTTTAAAAAAAGAAACAAATGAACAAAGGAAAAAAAAGAGACAAACCAAGAATCAGACTCTTAACATAGAGAACAAATAGAAGATTACTAGAGGGGGGTGGGTAGGGAGGTGGGTGAAATAGGTGAAAGGGAGTAAGAGTACACTTAACATGATAAGCACTGAGTAATGCATAGAACATTTTTTTTAAGGTTTTATTTATTTGACAGAGAATGAGAGACAGAGAGAGCAAGAGCATGCATAAGCAGGGGGAGCTGCAGAGGGAGAGGGAGAGGCAGACTCCCCGCTGAGCAGGGAGCCCGATGCAGGGCTCAATCCCAGGACCCCGGGACCGTGACCTGAGCCAAAGGCAGCCGTTTAACTGACTGAGCCACCGAGGCACCCCTTGAACTTCTGATCACTATATTGTACACCTCAAACTAATATAACACCGTATATTAACTACACTAGAATTAAAAAAAATTTAAATTTTTTTAAAACATGAAAAAAGTTTATTTTGCCCAATATAAGTATTGGGACTCTGGATTTCTTTGGACATCCATCTGCATGATAAATGTTTTTCCAGTCCCTCACTTTCAATTTGCAGGCTTCTTGAGGTCTGAAAGTATCCTGTGTAGGCAGCATATAGATGGGTCTTTTTTTTTTTTTTTATCCACTTGGTCACCCTATGGCTTTTGATTGGAACATTTAGTCATTTACATTCAAAGTAATTACTGATAGATATGTTTGACTTTTTGTTACTGGTTGTTTTGTAGTTTTTCTCTGATCCTTTCTTCTCTCTCTTTTATGATTTGCTGGTTTTCTTAGTGATATACTTGGACTCCTTCCTCTTTATTCTTTGCATACCTATTAGTGGTTTTTAATTTGTGGTTACCATTAGGTTTGTATATAACATCTTCTGCATAAAGCGGTCTACACTAAGTTGACTATCATTTAAGTTCAAACCCATTCTTTACTCCTTTTTTCCCATTTTAAGTATATGGTGTCATATTTTACATCCTTTCATGAATCCCTTGACTGTTTTTTTTACAGAAATACTTTTTTAAAAATTTAATTTAATTTTACTGTGTTATGTTAGTCACCATACATCATTAGTTTTTGATGTAGTGATCCACAATTCATTATTTTCGTATAACACCCAGTGCTCCATGCACTATGGGCCCTCAATACCCATCACCAGGCTAACCCATCCCCCCCACCCGCCTCCCCTCTAAAACCCTCAGTTTGTTTCTCAGAGTCCACAGTCTCTCATGGTTTGTCTCCTGTCCGATTCCCCCCTCCTTCATTTTTCCCTTCATTCTCCTAATGTCCTCCATGCTATTCCTTACCACAAATAACTGAAACAATATGATGATTGACTTTCTCTGCTTGACTTATTTCACTTAGCATAATCTCCTCTAGTCCCATCCATGTTGATGCAAAAGTTGGGTATTAATCCTTTCTGATGGCTGAGTAATATTCCATTGTATATATGGACCACATCTTCTTTATCCATTCATCTGTTGAAGGGCATCTCAGCTCTTTCCACAGTTTGGCTATTGTGGACATTGCTGCTATGAACATTGGGGTGCATATGGCTCTTCTTTTCACTACATCTGTGTTTTGGGGGTAAATACCCAGTAGTGCAATTGCTGGGTCAATAGGGTAACTCTATTTTTAAATTTTGAGGAACCTCCACAATGTTTTCCAAAGTGGCTGTACCAACTTGCATTCCCACCAGCAGTGTAAGAGGGTTCCCCTTTCTCCACAACCTCTCCATTTGTTGTTTCTTGCCTTGTCAATTTTTGCCATTCTAACTGGTGTAAGGTGGTATCTCAATGTGGTTTTGATTTGAATTTCCCTGATGGCTAATGATGATGAACATTTTTTCATGTGTCTGTTAGCCATTGTATGTCTTCTTTGGAGAAGTATCTGTTCATGTCTTTTGCCCATTTTTTGATTTGATTATTTGTTTTTTGGGTGTTGAGTTTGAGAAGTGCTTTATAGATCTTGGAAATCAGTGCTTTGTCTGTAGTGTCATTTGCAAATATCTTCTCCCATTCTCTGGGCTGCCTCTTTGTTTTGTTGACTGCTTCCTTTGCTGTGCAGAAGCTTTTTATCTTGATGAAGTCCCAAAAGTTCATTTTTGCTTTTGTTTCACTTGCCTTTGGAGATGTATCTTGAAAAAAGTTGCTGTGGCTGATGTCAAAGAGGTTACTGCCTATGTTCTCCTCTAGGATTTTGATGGATTCCCAACTCGCATTGAGGTCTTTCATCCATTTTGAATTTATCTTTGTGTATGGTGTTAGAGAATGGCTGAGTTTTATTCTTCTGTATATAGGTTGTCCAATTTCCCCAGCACCATTTATTGAAGAGACTGTCTTTTTTCCACTGCATATTTTTTCCTGCTTTGTCAAAAATTATTTGACCACAGAGTTGAGGGTCCATATCTGGGCTCTCTATTCTGTTCCATTGGTATATATGTCTGTTTTTGTGCCAGTGCCATGCTGTCTTGGTGATCACTGCTTTGTAATATAGCTTGAAATCAGCAACATGATGCCCCAGCTTTGTTTTTCTTTTTCAACATTTCCTTGGTGATTCGGGGTCTTTTCTGATTCCATATAAATTTTGGGATTGTTTATTCCAGCACTTTGAAAAATGTCATTGGAATTTTGATCAGGATGGCGTTGAAGGTATAGATTGCTCTGGGTAGCATAGACATTTTAACAATATTTATTCTTCCGATCCTTGAGCATGGAATGTTTTTCCATCTTTTTGTGTCTTCTTCAGTTTCTTTCATGAGTGTTCTGTAGTTCCTAGAGTACAGATCTTTTACCTCTTTTGTTAAGTTTATTCCGAGGTATCTTATGGTTTTTGGTGCTATTGTAAATGGAATCTTTTCTCTAATTTCTCTTTCTACAGTGGCATTGTTAGTGTATAAGAAAGCAACTGACTTCTGTGCATTGATTTTGTATCCTGCCATATTACTGAATTGCTGGATGAGTTCTAGTAATTTGGGGGTGGAGTCTTGGATTTTCCACATAAAGTATCAAGACATCTGTGAAGAGAGAGAGTTTGACTTCTTCTTTGCCAGTTTGAATACCTTTTATTTCTTTTTGTTGTCTGATTGCTGTTGCTTGGACTTCTAGTACTACGTTGAACAATAGTGGCGAGAGTGGGCATCCTTGTCGTGTTCCTGATCTTAAGGGAAAGGCTCTCAGTTTTTCCCCATTGAAGATGATATTTGCTGCAGGTTTTTCATAGATAGATTTTATGAACTTGAGGAATGTTCCCTCTATCCCTATATTCTGAAGACTTTTAATCAGGAAAGGATGCTGTATTTTGTCAAATGCTTTTTCTGCATCAATTGAGAGGACCATATGGTTCTTCTTTCTCCTCTTATTAATGTATTCTAGCACATTGATTGATTTGCAAATGTTGAACCACCCTTGCATCCAGGAAATAAATCCCACTTGGTTGTGGTGGATGATCCTTAATGTATTGTTGGATCCTATTAGCTAGGATTTTGTTGAGAATTTTGGAATCCATGTTCATCAGGGATATCGGTCTGAAATTCTCCTTTTTGATGGGGTCTTTGCCTGGTTTGGGGATTAAGGTAATGCTGGCCTCATAGAATGAGTCTGGAAGCTTTCTTTCTGTTTCTATTTTCTGAAACAGCTTCAGGAGAATAGGTATTATTTCTCCTTTGAATGTTTGGTAGAATTCCCCAGGGAATCCATCAGGCCCTGGACTCCTGAATTTTGGGAGGTTTTTGTTCACTACTTCAATCTTGTTACTGGTTACTGACCGATTCAGGTTGTCAGTTTCAGTCTGTTTCAGTCTTGGGAGTTCATACGTTTCCAGGAAGGCATCCTTTTATTCCAGGTTGCTCAACTTATTGGCATATAGTTGTTTATAATAATTTCTAATAATTGTTTCTATTTCTTTGGTGTTAGTCATGATCTCTCCCCTTTCATTTATAATTTTATTAATTTGGGTCCTTTCTCTTTTCTGTTGGATAAGTCCGGCCAGTGGTTTATTGATCTTATTAATTCTTTCAAAGAACCAGCTTCTAGTTCATTGATCTGATCTACTGTGTTTCTGGTTTCTAATTCATTGATCTCTGCTCTAATCTTATTTTTTTTTTAAGATTTCATTTATTTATTCATGAGAGACAGAGTGAGAGAGAAAGGCAGAGGGAGAAGTAGGCTCTCAAGGAGCAGGGAGCCCGATGCGGGACTCAATCCCAGGACCCTGAGATCATGACCTGAGCCAAAGGCAGACACTTAACCATCTGAGCCACCCAGGCGCCCTCTGCTCTAATCTCAATTATTTCTCTTCTAATGCATGGCTTAGGCATCGTTTGTTGCTTTTTCTCTAGTTCTTTAAGATGTAAAGTTAGTTGGTGAATTCGGGATTTTTCTATTTTTTTGAGTGAGGCTCAGATGGCTATGTATTTTCCCCTTAGGACCGCCTTTGCAGTATCCCATAGGTTTTGGACTGATGTATTTTCATTCTCATTGGTTTCCATGAATTGTTTAAGTTCTTTTTTGATTTCTTGGTTGGCCCAAACATTATGAGCAGAGGTCTTTAGCTTCCATGTGTTTGAATTTCTTCCAAATTTTTCTTGTGATTGAGTTCCAGTTTTAAAGCATTATGGTCTGAGAATATGCAGGGAATAATCTCAATCTTTTGGTATCAATTGAGACCTGATTTGTGACCCAGTATGTGGTCTATTCTGGAGAAAGTTCCGTGTGTGCTTGAGAAGAATCAGTATTCTGCTGTTTTCAGGTGGAATGTTCTATATATATCTATGAGGTCCATCTGGTCCAGTGTGTCATTCAAAGCTCTTGTTTCTTTGTTGATTTTCTGCTTAGATGATCTGTCTATTGCTGAGAGTGGAGTATTGCGGTCTCCTACAATTAACTTATTGTTATCAATATGACTCTTCATTTTGTTTAACAGTTGGCTTATGTAGATGGATGCTCCCATGTTGGGGGCATAGATATTTACAATTGTTAGATCTTCTTGTTGGATAGACCCTTTAAGAATGATATAGTGTCCTTCTGTGTCTCTAACCACAGTCTTTAGCTTGAAATCTACCTTGTCTGATATAAGAATTGCTATCCCAGCTTTCTTTTGAGGTCCGCTGGCATGGAAGATGGATCTCCTTCACTTTCCGTCTGGATGTATCTTTAGGTTCAAAATGAGTCTCTTGTAGACAGCATATGGATGGATCCTGTCTTTTTAGCCAATCTGCAACCCTGTGCCATTTTATGGGAGCATTTAGGCCATTCACGTTGAGAGTGATTATTGAAAGATATGAATTTATTGTCGTCATGTTGCCTATGAACACCGTGTTTCTACAGATTGTCTCTATAAATTTCTGTTCTATATCACTCTTGGGGTCTTTCTCCTTTTATAGAACCCCGCTTAATATTTCTTGCAGGGCCGGCTTAGTGGTCACATATTCTTTCAGTTTCTGCCAGTCTTGGAAGTTCTGCATCTATCCATCCATTCTAAATGACAGCCTTGCTGGATAAAGTATTCTTGGCTGCATGTTCTTCTCGTTTAGTACCCTGAATATATCTTGCCAGCCGTTTCTGGCTTGCCAGGTCTCTGTGGATAGGTCTGATGTTATTCTGATGTTCCTCCCTCTGTACTTAAGGAATCTCTTCCCCCTAATTGCCCTTAAGATGGTTTCCTTGGTTCTAAGATTTGCGAGTTTTACTATTACATGTTAGGGCATTGGCCTGTTTTCTTTGATCTTGGGAAGGGTCCTCTCTGCCTCTAGGACACGAATGTTTGTTTCATTCCCCAGATTAGAGAAGTTCTCAGCTACGATTTGCTCAAATATATCTTCTAGTCCTTTCCCTCCACCCATCAGGGATCCCAATAATTCTGACATTGGAATGTTTCATGGTGTCACTAATTTCTCTGATTCTATTTTCACAGATTTTGAGTTGTTTTTCCCTGGCCTCCTGTTTTTTCTTCTTTTCTATTAATTGGTCTTCTACTAGATCACTAATTCGGTCTTCTGCCTCGCTTACCCTAGCCGTTTTATCTAGATTGAATTGGATCTCATTGATAGCATTATTAAGTTCTGCCAGTTCAGCTTTCATTTCTGCCCTTAGAGACTTTATGTTGCCATTAATCAATTTCTCCATTCTAGCTATTGTCTTCACAAGTGCTACCCTGAATTCCATCTACAATATCTTGGTTATATCTGTATCCATTTGTAAATCTGCGGCAGAAGTCACAGTCTCTGAGTCTTTCCTATTTTGGGGGTTCCTCCTCCCAGTTATTCTGTTGAGGGATGGCTGAGGGAATGTACAGAGTCCAAGTTATTGACCAAAACCCAAGCAAGATGCACCTGTTTTATAGGGACCTTACGGTTGCCAGCCTTTTGTTCTCCCAGCCTGTCTTCTGGGGGAGGGCCCTGCCGCACTGTTACTCAGGCAACCCTGTTTGGGCAGAGTTGCCCTGCCCCCTGTGGCGGGGGATGGGCTCAGTGAAAACCGGTTTTGGGGAGGCTTTTATTCTCTGGCGGCTTTCCCTGGCAGCTTTCTGTGTCTCTTCTGAGAGTCTGAGCAGAAGAGATCATTTCCAACCCTCTGCCTCAGAGCAGAGAGATCGCAGTCTGTTCTTCAGTGAGCTCTACAGTACAGTACCTCTGTTTCTGTCTGTGCTGCAATAAACTGCAGCATCCTGGGTTGTGCACCCCTCAGCAGTTCTCCCAGTCCTCACCTTGAGGTTGGGGCACGTCTCTGCCCTTTGTCCTTCTAAAACTGCCAGCCATCCCCAGTTTGCACGAGCAGCACTGCCGCTCCAGGTTTCAGTCTGGGGAGATGCCCTAAAGTCCTTTCCCCACTGCTACCGGTCTGCGAGTCTGTGCCCTGTCCCCAGCGTGGGAGGCTTTATCACACTGGCGGTGTAGGATCCCTCCCCCTTCCGTTTATCTTCGGATATGTGCCCGCGGAATCACGGCTCCCAGCTTCATACCTCGAAACCAACCGCCTGCGATATTCTGTTTGTAGAGATCCAGATATGTCTTCTTACATCTCAGGCTGATTTTGTGGGTGTTCAGAGTGGTCTGGTAGATATCCAGCTCAATTCCAGGGACTGGTTGGAATAGGGTCCCTACTCCTCCGCCATCTTTTCCTGAACCAGAAATACTTATTTTTACTGTTCTTGTGTTTCCTACTTTTCATACTCTCACTTATGGTCTTTCCTTTCCACTCAAAGCGTCCCCTTTAATATTTCATGAAGGGCTGGTTTAGTGGTCATGAACTTTAGTTTTTGTTTGAGAAACTCTTTATCTCTCCTATTCTGAATGATAGCCTTGCTGGAAAGAGTATTCTTGGCTGTTGATTATTCCGTTTCGGCACTTGGACTATATTATATCACTCGCTTCTGGCTTGCAGTTTCTGCTGAAACATCTGACACAGGGTTTCTCTTGTATATAGCTGTGTTTGCTCTTGCTGTTTTCACAATTTTTTTTGCTTTATCACTACGTTATGCCATTTTGATTACTATGTGTCTTGGTGTGGACTTACTTTGGCTGATTTTTGGTGGGGGGATCTCTGTGCCTCCTGGATCTTGCTACCTGTTTCCTTTGCCAGATTAGGGAAGTTTTCAGCTCTTAATTCTTCAAATAAATTTTCTGCCCCCTTTTCTCTCTCTTCTTTTGGGAACCCTATAATGTGAATGTTATTACGCTTGATGGACTCACTGAGTTCCCTAAGTCTATTCTCATGTTCATAAATCTTTTTTCCTCATTTGTTCAGTTTGATTGTTTTCCATTACTCTTCTAGTTCATTAAATTGTTCCTCTGCTTTCAGCCTGCTATTTATTTCATCAAGTATATTTTTATTGATTGTGTTCTTCAACTCTGAATGGTTCTTTATGTTTTCTATCTCTCTCAGGCATATTACTTGTATCTGTTTTGCTTAGTTCTCTTCCTGTGTTTTTGTCCTGTTCTTTCATTTGTGACATATTCCTCTGTCTCTTCATTTTGCCTAGCTCTCTGTGTCTGTTTCTTTGTGTTAGGAAAGTCAGCTACATCTCTTATTCTTGAAAGTAGTGGGCAGGATGTGCACTTTTAAGTAGGTGAATTTTGTCCATTTTTGTTTGTTTTGTTTTTTGGTAACTCTGAAAAAATAGGGTGGAATGTGCTTATTGCATGTCATCTGGAACAGAAGTTCCAGTAGCTGTACTTGATACTTTTGTACTCCCCAGGATCCTCTTACCTCTTTTGGTAGTTAGCCACATTTTAATACTTATTAATTCTTGATATTACATTTTTCCTGTTCAAGTTACTGGTGTGCTATTCATGTCCTGACTGGACTCTGGCTGATATGCAATTTTTGGTAATCATAAAGCTTAGGGTATGACCATGAATGTGGATGGTGCAGGGACAATGAGCAAAGAAACTGAGGGGTTGGAAGGGTCACCTACATCAAAGTTGAAGTCACAGAAGTAACAGGAGAGAGTAAGACGCCAGGGTTCACCGACTCATCACCTTTACCACATTTTGCCGTGGACAAGAGGCATTTCAACAAATGAACCCAGCTCTGATAGACTATCCATTTTCAATCCTGAGTCAAACATTCTGCATGAAACAGCTGTCATTGTTGGGTAACATCAAGAACCCCACTCAGGGGTCAGAAAATCTAGTTCTAATTCCAGATTTATTATGTACATTCTAGCCTTATGACTTCAGTAATATATTTCTCTTATTTGAATCTAGGTTCAAAATACATTTCCTCATCTGTGAAATAGAAGGTTCATTTCTCTTCTGTTTCCCCCTTAGAAGGGCTGTAAAGGCAGTTTGTACACACCACATTATCTAAAATACCCATGCTAGAGATGAAGCCTTTCCACTTCCAGCTGCTCAGGTACATATAGGTCCTACAGCAAAGCATGTCTTTTGTCCTCGCCCCTGCTCTGATCCAAGTCTTCTTTTGTTTCCCTTTGGACAATGCTACAGCCTACCATCCATCTCCCTGACAATTCTCCCTCATATACTTCGCAATAAGTCTTTCTAAAACAATAAATATATCCTCTAAAATCTACCATAGCTGCCCATTACACATTTAGGGATCTCTATGATCCAGCCTCAGTGAGCCTTACAGCCATACCTCCTCCTCACATAGCCCTCTCCTGTCCCCAAAGCATATCACTTTAGGAATCCATACAGGTTAGCTTGCTGATCTACAAACTTGTTATTTCTCATTTAGATTCCTTTGAATAAACTGTTGCATTTACCCAGAATACCTTCTTTCCCCACCTTTGATTGGTAAAATAATATATTTTCCTCAAGATAACATAAACACAATTCTAAGGCCACAGATCTTCTTCACACAATAGGCAGTGGTCTTTCCCTTCATTGAGGTTCCACTGCATTTGACTAATTCTTCTCTGGAAGAACTCACCACAATGGTTTTATACTCTGTTTTTAAACATGCTATGTCTCCTTCACTGGCTAGAAACATCTCTTAGGCAGGGCTACATATTATTTGCCCCTCTCTAGCACCCAGAAGAAGGCCTGGAATACAGTAGGTGCCCAGGGAACATTAAGTAGATTGCTAAGGTAGTGCATGGGGTTAAAATGTCAGCATGGTTTGCAATGAGGACAAATTTGAATTATATATGGAGACTATATAGTGTGTGTATGATTTATGAGACTATGTTTGAGAATGTAGGGGTACAGATATATGGTTTGTAAGGAAGAAGTGGTTTGTGTGTGTGCTCTGTGCGTATGTGCCATACGAACACAGGAGAAACTTCCCAGGGCTTGCCCTCTCTACAACTTGGGTCCCTACTTGTCTTCCATGGCATTGGCCTTAACTCCTCCCCACCCCAGCCCCTGCTTTCCTACCTTAATTGTACATCACTCTCCAGCCCATAGGCCCCTTGTTCAACAGCTTTCTCAAAGGACATCATGGTATTCTCAGGCCCCAGCTGTGGAAGAAAATAACATCAGTCACCATGCCTCAGGGTCTTTTCCCTCAATATCCCTTTTATGGCTGGGAGGGAGCCCAGTAATGAAAGGGCTTTAGGAAAATGAGTTTGGATGCCTTGGCTCTTTTTTCAAAGAGCCTCCCTATATTCTCCTCTACCCAGATTCTGGGACTTTGCTCATCTGAGGTAATGTCACTGGGCGCAGTACAGAAAAATAAGTTAGGTGATTGGGTTCATATTCAACCTCTACAATTAACTCATTCTTGTCATTTCAAGCCAACCCCTTTTCCTTTCCAGGGGTTACCATGCTTCTGAGGTCCCATTCTCTCACCCACACACCCCATGTATACCTCTACCCACCCATGCTCAGACCTACCATGGGTGCACCTCTATGTCCAAAGAAGTCTGGCTTGGGTCCCAATTTACCCTCCTCCTGAATGCAGGGAGAATGAATCCCCAGTGGCATAACATAGAGACATAAAAGGATAAGGAAAAAAGGCAATCCAATAGCCACCTGTAGAGCTGAAAAAGTTGGAAGAGAGAGAAGTGAGAACAAAGCAGAAGTGGGATGGAGAACCATCTCAAGCAACTAACTACCCAACAGTAAATACCCAGTCTATTGGTTTCATTGACTCTGTGGACTGGCTGATTTACTCTCTATTTCTGTCACATCCCTGCTTATTTTCAGTGATTTTAAAGTATAGGGATATCCAAACATCAGCAATACCATTAAGAAAAAATTACTGGAACTCTAAATTTATAAAGGAATGAACTGTGAAGGACATAAGATGGAGAAAATGTTAAGGAATACCTTCTCAGAAGGAAGAGTAGTTTGGCTGGTTCTGAGAAAGCCCTGAAGCCTGTAAAGATAAGCCTAAAATGCCCATATTTAAGACACTGCAAAATAGTGGAAGGAGCACTAGTTGACAGAAATCTTAGTTCAAAGCCACAGTCTACCAATTTCTAATTGTGTGACTAAGGACATGTTGTTTAACCTCTCTGCATCTTCATTTTCTTCATTCTGAAAAATGGAGGTTTCTTGCTACTAAAATCTACCTCATAGAATTGATATAACAGTAATGAGTCATAATAGGTAATCAATAAATATTAGGTATTTGCTCCTCTTTCTCTCTCTCCTACACACCCCCACACACACACAGCCTGTCCACAATATCTGTTATCACTGGTCATTTCCCCAACACTTACTATTTTAGACCTCTGAGAATTTTACACATTTGCATATTTTTAAGTTACCACTTATGCTCCAATCACTTGCAAATCTAGATATCCAGCTCTAACCTCTCAACTTTGTGAGTATATTACATCTCTTGGTTCTTGCTCTGTCATAATAGGTCATCTTGTATCTTCTGATTCTAGCTAAAATTTAGGAAATGAAAAAGAGTTCATTACTATCTCTTTTAAGATCCTGCCCCAGAAATATTGCCTAAAATTTACTTCCACTTACTCATACACGCATGTACAAGCACACAATGGCAAAAGTATCAATCCAGTCTTTCTTTTGCCTGCATCCTCCCACAAGTCAGGAAGCAAACACTACTTATTTAACCAAGAGTAAAAAGAGAGACAGTAAAGAAAGGAAGATCCTACTTTTTTAGTAAAGGTGCTACGAGAAAATTTTATTCTCAAAACGACTTAGTATACAGCTCTGATTCTCTTTTGTTTCCATATTAGGAATGGAGAGGCAATCAGTGGCTGAGGCAGACATTTCTGCTTCTGCTGTGAGTCAGGGACTCACGGGAGACTGCTTTGAATTACTAGGATGGAACAAGGGATATCTGGACCTATCATAAGTTCATTAGTTGAAACTAGTAATATCTGATACAAACTAAACTTAATGTGACTTGTACAATCACTCTGGTCAAATAAAATTAAAATGTACCTCTATTCTCACCCCACCCTTAATCCATTCCCAGACAATCTATAACAACATAGAGAAAATTCTTAATTTTCTAGAAGAATCCCTCTTAAGAAATGGCTAGGGAAATGCTATGACAAGCCACATATGGTTGTGAGTTCGACCACAAAGAGCATGTAGGAGTAACAAGCTAAATGAATTTCAAAGAGGTGTACTGGTGGCAATCTACCAAACTCGCATTTTGCTAATAGAGAATACAAGCTAAAGTCAAAGCTCAAAGAAACAGGTAAGATTCTACCACATGACATACCTTCTTCTTCCAAATGGATCAAGTAGAAGCCTACAGGCCAGGAAAGGATAACCATCACAGTTATGCTGCTCAGGTGCACGTAGGGAGCAAAGATCTGGGAGAAAGCCAAAAGTTAGGTTGAATACATCTAGACAGACAGCGCTAGACCTATAGGATGATGCTTACCTGCAGTGACAGCCCAGCTGTCAGCCACCTTTCTTGCCAGTACTTGCATAAAATCCACAAAAAAAATGAGCATATCAGAATCACTAGCAGAACCACGATCTGGGGAAACAGAAAGAATCTCCTGACTTCTAGGCACTAGGACTGAATCAGAACTGTTCTTGGGAATTGTATATGTGTCCCAACAATATCAGTGACCTCATTTCCTCATCCTTTTACTCTAACTATCTTGCAAATCTTCAATATGGAATGGATCCAACCACTTACCTTCTCCGTGCATAAATAAGTCTTTGCTGGACAGCATGGCTGGGAAAAAAATTACCCAGCTATGTGGTCTGATGCCTTTACTGATTTATAGTCTCCAGGCTCAACTGTGCCCTTAACATTGCTTAGCACCTTTCACCCACCTTCAACAGTGGCCATTACAAATGTTCACTACTTTTCTATATGACTCAATACAATCACAAATAAATAGTATTTTGTAATTGCCTTTTCAATGTATGCCTTCCCCAACAGACTATAATGTTCATGATATCAAGGATGATGTTTATGATTATATCCTTACTGCCTTGCAGAATGTTTGGCACATAGTAGGCGGCCAATAAATATTTGTTGAACAAAGGGAAACAAAAATCTGCCTGCCAGAACACTACACACTTCACAGAGAAAAAAACATTGAGACAAAGAAAACACAACTTTATCTCCTTAAATGTATAGTTTTTTTACATCTGTACTGTCCTCGAAAGAGTGTTTAGTTACCTCCTTTCCATAATCTATTTATTAAAGTAATTGAATCCATAATTAAACCTTCTCATAAAATACCTCCAGGCTTTGCTGGCTTAAATGGCTAATTTACCAAACACTTAAGGAATAAATATTTCCAATCCTTAACAAACTTTTCCAGAGAATAGACAAAGAGGGAACATATTCTGACTTGTCTTACACAGCCAACAAAACATTCACGCCCAGATTCAACAAGGACATTACAAAAAAGAAAAAGTACAGGTACACTTCAGACATAACTGCAGATTCAGTTCCAGATCACCACAATAAAGCCATTATTACAATAAAGCAAGTCAGATGAATTTTTTGCTTTCCAGTGCATATAAAAGTTATGCTTACACTATACTATAGTCAATTAAGTGTACAATAGCATTATATCTTAAAAAACAACATATAGGGAGGAGGAGCAAGATGGTGGAGGAGTAGGAGACCTAAATTTCTTCTGGTCCCAGGAATTCAGCTAGATAGTTACCAAACCATTCTGAACACCTACAAACTGAACAGGAGATTGAAGAAAAGAATAGCAGCAATTCTATGAACAGAAAAGCAACCACTTTCTGGAAGGCAGGACATGCAGAGGAGTGAATCCAAGGTGATATTCAAGAAGATACACTGCAGAGGGAGGGAGCCTCCGTCAGCCGGCTACCAGTAAGTGATAGAGCAGCAGAGCACAAAATCGCAACTTTTAGGGCGCCTGGGTGGCTCAGTTGGTTAAGCGACTGCCTTCGGCTCAGGTCATGATCCTGGAGTCCCGGGATCGAGTCCCACATCGGGCTCCCTGCTCGGCAGGGAGTCTGCTTCTCCCTCTGACCCTCCCCCCCTCTCATGTGCTCTCTCTCTCATTCTCTCTGTCAAATAAATAAATAAAATCTTAAAAAAAAAAAAATCGCAACTTTTAGAAGTCTGCTCCACTGATGGGCATTGCTCCAGTGGCTAAGAGGGGTATGGAACCCTCACTGGGACAGTGTGGTCTCAGGACCCTTGGGATCACATGAAGACCAAGGGTGCATGAGTGCAGCAGAACTCCCAGGTATCAAAGCAGGGAAGCCAGCTAAAAAGACGGAGCTGAGGAGTGGGCTCTCAGCTCGGAGTTGTCATAAACCGTGATCTGCGGCCCATTCGGGCCGCTGTTCATCGAGCCGGGACCCAACAAGCGGCAGATCCGGGGAGACTCCCCTTCTTCCCCCAGGAGGAGTGGCACGGGAAAACACTGCAGGAATCTGCTGGGTTTGGAGACTCCAAACGGGGTCATGTGCCAGAGACAAATGCTCAGTCACAAGCCGGGTGAGCTCGGAGAGCGGCCGGAGACCAGGGAGACAGGAGTGATGGACTGCTTTTCTCTGAGGGCTCACTGAGGAGTGGGGCCCTGAGTTCTTGGCTCCTCCCAAGATGTTGGTTGAAAAAGGAAAGAAGAAAAATTCAATGTAAGTTTTTCTTTCTTTAAAATTTTGAGATACAGTTTCTTTTAACAGACCAAAATATACCCTAAATCTAGTGTATGGCTTTGTTCTAGTCTCCCACCTGATCACATTTTCTCCTTTTTTAAAAAATTTTTTTCTTTCTTTTTTCAACCAACTTCTTATCTTATTGATTCCTTTTTTAAAATCTTTTTTTTTTTTTTCCTTTTATTCCCCCTGGTTTCGGGTCTCTTCTGATTTGTTTAGTGTATATTTTTCTGGGGTCGTTGTTACCCTTTTAGCATTTTGTTCTCTCATTCATCTATTCTCCTCTGGATAAAATGACAAGATGAAAAAACTCACCTCAAAAACAAGAACAAGAGGCAGTTCCAACAGCTAGGGACCTAATCAATATGGACATTAGTAAGATGTCGGAACTAGAGTTCAGAATGACGATTATAAAGATACTAGCTGGGTTTCAAAAAAGCATGGAAGATACTAGAGAATCCCTTTATGGAGAAATAAAAGAACTAAAATCTAACCAAGTTGAAATCAAAAGGGATATTAATGAGGTGCAATAAAAAATGAAGGCTCTACCAAGATGTCCATCGACAAATGAATGGATAAAGAAGATGTGGTATATATATATACAATGGAATATTATGCAGCCATCAAAACGAATGACGTCTTGCCATTTGCAACGACATGGATGGAACTGGAGGATGTTATGCTGAACGAAATAATTCAATCAGAGAAAGACATGTACCATATGACCTCACTGATATGAGGAATTCTTAATCTCAGGAAACAAACTGAGGGTTGCTGGAGTGGTGGGGGGTGGAAGGGATGGGGTGGCTGGGTGATAGACATTGGGGAGGGTATGTACTATGGTGAGCGCTGTGAAGTGTGCAAGACTGTTGAATCACAGATCTGTACCTCTGAAGCAAATAATACATTATATGTTAAAAAAAAAAAAAGAAGAAGATAGCAGGAGGGGATGATTGAAGGGGGGGAAATCGGAGGGGGAGACGAACCATGAGAGACGATGGACTCTGAAAAACAAACTGAGGGCTCTAGAGGGGAGGGGGGTAGGAGGATGGGTTAGCCTGGTAATGGGTATTTAAGAGGGCATGTTCTGTATGGAGCATTAGGTGTTATATGCAAACAATGAATCATGGAACACTACATCAAAAACTAATGATGTAATGTATGGTGATTAACATAACATAGTAAAAAAAATGGAGGTTCTAACTGCTAGGATAAATGAGGCAGAAGAGAGAATTAGTGATATAGAAGATCAAATGATGGAGAATAAAGAAGATGAGAAAAAGAGACAAACACAACTACTGGATCACGAGGGGAGAATTCAACAGATAAGTGATACCATAAGATAAAACAATATTAGAATAATTGGGATCCCAGAAGAAGAAAGAGAGAGAGGGGCAGAAGGTATACTGGAGCAAATTATAGCTGAGAACTTCCCTAATATGGGGAAGGAAACAGGCATCAAAATCCAGGAGGCATAGAGAACCCCCTCAAAATCAATAAAAATAGGTCAACATCCCAACATCTAATAGTAAAACTTGTAAGTCTCACAGACAAAGAGAAAATTATGAAAGCAGCTCGGGACAAGACAACCTAACCCTACACCTAAAGGAGCTGGAGAAAGAACAGCAAATAAAGCCTAAACCCAGCAGGAGAAGAGAAATAGTAAAGATCAGAGCAGAAATCAATGAAATAGAAACCAAAAAACAGTAGACAGATCAACAAAACTAGGAGCGGGTTCTTTGAAAGAATTAATAAGATTGATAAACCCCTGGCCAGACTTATCAAAAAGAAAAGAGAAAGGATCCAAATAAAATCATGAATGAAAGAGGAGAGATCATAACCAACATCAAAGAAATACAAACAATTATAAGAACATATTATGAGCAACTATATGCCAGCAAATTAGACAATTTGGAAGAAATGGATGCTTTCTTAGAGATGTATAAACTACCAAAACTGAAACAGGACGGAACAAAAAACCTGAACAGACCCATAACCACTAAGGAAACTGAAGCAGTAATCAAAAATCTCCCAACAAACAAGAGCCCAGGGCCAGATGGCTTCCCAGGGGAATTCTACCAAACATTAAAGAAGAATTAATACCTAATTCTTCTGAAACTATTCCAAAAAATAGAAATGGAAGTAAAACTTCCAAACTCATTTTATAAGACCAGCATTACCGTGATCCCAAAAATGGACAAAGACCCCATCAAAAAGGAGAATTACAGACCAATAGCCCTGATGAACATGGATGCAAAAATTCTCACCAAAACACTAGCCAATAGGATCCAACAGTACATTAAAAGGATTATTGACCACAACCAAGTCGGGTTTATTCCTGGGCTGCAAGGTTGGCTCAACATCCGCAAATTAATCAATGTGATACAATACATTAATAAAAGAAAGAACAGGGGCGCCTGGTTGGCTCAGTTGGTTAAGCAGCTGTCTTCGGCTCAGGTCATGATCCCAGGGTCCTGGGATTGAACCCCGCACTGGGCTCCCTGCTCAGCAGAGAGCCTGCTTCTCCCTTTCCCTCTGCCTGCCACTCTGCCTACTTGTGCTATCTCTCTGTCAAATAAATAAATTTTAAAAAAATCTTTAAAAAAATAAATAAAAATAAAAGAAAGAACAAGAATCATATGATCCTCTCAATAGATGCAGAAAAAGCATTTGACAAAGTACAGCATCCTTTCTTGATAAAAAAACTCTTCAGAGTATAGGCATAGAGGGTACATACCTCAATATCATAAAAGCCATCTATGAAAAATACACAGCGAATATCATTCTCAATGAGGATAAACAGAACTTTTCCCCTAAGGTCAGGAACACGGCAGGGATGTCCACTATCACTGCTAGTCAACACAGTACTAGAAGTCCTTGCCTCAGCAATCAGACAACAAAAAGAAATAAAAGGCATCCAAACCAGCAAGGAAGAAGTCAAACTCTCACTGTTTGCAGATGATATAATGCTTTATGTGGAAAGCCCAAAAGACTCCACCCCAAAACTGCTAGAACTCATACAGGAATTCAGTAAAGTGGCAGGATATAAAATCAATGCACAGAAATCAATGGAATTAAACTGTGAAAAGAGCCAAGATGTCCATTGACAGATGAATGGATAAAGAAGATGTGGTATATATATGCAATGGAATAATATGCAGCCATTAAAAGGAATGAGATCTTGCCATCTGCAACGATGTGGATGGAACTGGAGGATGTTATGTTGAGCGAAATAAGTCAATCAGAGAAAGACATGTATGATATGACCTCACTGATATGAGGAATTCTTAATCTCAGGAAACAAACTGAGGGTTGCTGGAGTGGTGGGGGGTGGGAGGGATGGGGTGGATGGGTGATAGACATTGGGGAGGGTATGTGCTATGGTGAGCACTGTGAATTGTGCAAGACTTGAATCACAGACCTATACCTCTGAAACAAATAATACAATATATGTTTAAAAAAAAAAAAAGAAGAAAAAGATAGCAGGAGGGGAAGGGTGAAGGGGGGGAATCGGAGGGGAGATGAACCATGAGAGACAATGGACTCTGAAAAACAAACTGAGGGTTCTAGAGGGGAGGGGGGTGGGAGGACGGGTTAGCCTGGTGATGGGTATTAAAGAGGGCACATTCTGCATGGAGCACTGGGTGTTATACACAAACAATGAATCATGGAACACTACATCAAAAACTAATGATGTAATGTACGGTGATTAACCTAACAATAAGAAATTTTAAAAAAAGAAAAAGCAATCAATGGCATTTCTATACACCAACAAGACAGAAGAAAAAGAAATTAAGGAGTTGATCCCATTTACAACTGAACCCAAAACCGTAAGATACCTAGGAATAAATCTAACCAAAGAGGCAAAGAATGTGTACTCAGAAAAACCACAGAATACTCATGAAAGAAATTGAGGAAGACACAAAGAAATAGAAAATGTTCTATGCTCGTGGATTGGAAGAACAAATATTTTGAAAATGTCTAAGCTACCTAGAGCAATCTACACATTTAATGCAATCCCTATCAAAATACCATCAACTTTTTTCAAAGAAATGGAAATTTGTATGGAACCAGAAAAGACTCCAAATAGCCAGAGGAATGTTGAAAAAGAAAAAGAAAGCTGGTGGCATCACAATTCTGGACTTTAAGCTCTATTACAAAGCTATAATCATCAAGACAGTCTGATACTGGCACAAAAACAGACACATAGATCAATGGAACAGAACAGAGAGCCCAGAAATGGACCCTCAACTCTATGGTCAACTCATCGTCGACAAAGCAGGAAAGAATGTCCAATGGAAAAAAGACAGTCTCTTCAACAAATGGTGTTGGGAAAACTGGACAGCCACATGCAGAATGAAACTGGACCATTTCCTTACACCACACACAAAAACAGACTCAAAATGGATGAAAGACCCCAATGTGAGACAGGAATCCATCAAAATCCTTTCAGAGAACACAGGCAGCAACCTCTTCAACCTCAGCCACAGCAACTTTTTCCTAGAAACATCCCACAGGCAAGGGAAGCAAGAGCAAAAAATGAACTATTGGGACTTCATCAAGATAAAAAGCTTTTGCAAAGCAAAGGAAACAGTCAACAAAACCAAAAGACAACTGACAGAATGGGAGAAGATATTTGCAAATGACATATCAGATAAAGGGCTAGTATCCAAAATCTATAAAGGACTTATCAAACTCAACACCCAAAGAACAAATGATCCAATCAAGAAATGGGCAGAAGACATGAACAGACATTTTTCCAAAGAAGACATCCAAATGGCCAACAGACACATGAAAAAGTGCTCAACATTGCTCGGCATCAGGGAAATCCAAATCAAAACCTCAATGAGATACCACCTCACACCAGTCAGAATGGCTAAAATTAACAAGTCAGGAAACGACAGATGTTGGCGGGGATGCGGAGAAAGGGGAACCCTCCTACACTGTTGGTGGGAATGCAAGCTGGTGCAGCCACTCTGGAAAACAGTACAGAGGCTCCTCAAAAAGTTGAAAATAGAGCTACCCTACAACCCAGCAATGGCACTACTGGGTATTTACCCCTAAGATACAAATGTAATGATCCAAAGGGGCACCTGCACCTCAATGTTTACAGCAATGTTCACAATAGCCAAACTATGGAAATAGCCTAGATGTCCATCAACAGATGAACAGATAAAGAAGACGTCATATATATACATACACACACACACACACACACATACAGGAATATTATGCAGCCATCAAAAAATTGAAATCTTGCCATTTGCAATGACGTGGATGGAACTAGAGGGTATTATGCTAAGTGAAATAAGCCAATCAAAGAAAGACAATTACCTTATGATCTCACTGATATGAGGAATTTGAGAAACAAGACAGAGGATCATAGGGGAAGGGAGGGAAAAATGAAACAGGATGAAACCGGAGGGGGAGACAAACCATAAGAGACTCTTAATCTCAGGAAACAAACTGAAGGTTGCTGGAGTGGAGGGGGGTGGGAGGGATGGGGTGGCTGGGTGATGGACATTGGGGAGGGTATGTGCTATGGTGAGTGCTGTGAATTGTGTAAGACTGATGAATCACAGACCTGAACCCCTGAAACAAATAATACATTATGTTAATAAAAAAAGAAAAAAAAAATGTATATACCTCAATTCTAAAATACTTTATTGCTAAAAATGTTAACCATCATCTGAGCTTTCAGTGAGTCATAATGTTTTTGCCAGTGGATGGTCTTGCCTCAGTGATGATTGCTGCTGATTCATCAGGTGGTGGTTGCTGAAGGCTGGGGTGGCTGTGGCAATTTCTTAAAATAAGACTACAATGAAGTTTGCTGCACTGATTGACTCTTCCTTTCACGAATGATTTCTCTATAGCATGTGATGCTGTTTGACAGTGTTTTACTCACAGTAAAACTTCTTTCAAAATTGAAGTCAATATTCTCAAACCCTGCCACTGCTTTACCAACTGAATTTATGTAATATTCTAAATCTTTTGTGTAATTTCAACCATCTTCACAGCATCTTCACCAGTAGATTCCATTTCAAGAAACCACTTTCTTTGCTCATCTATAACAAGTAACTGCTCATCCATCCACGTTTTATCATAAGACTACGGCAGTTCAGTCACATCCTCGAGCTCCACTTCTAATTCTAGTTCTTTTGCTATTTCCACCATGTCTGCAGTTACTCCCTCAAGTCCTGATCCCCTCACAGTCATCCATGAGAGATGGAATCCACTTTTTCCAAACTCCTGTTCATGTTGATATTTTGACCTCTTCCCATGAATCACAAATGTTCTTCAGGACATCTTGAATATTGAATCCTTCCAGAAGGCTTTCAATTTACTTTGCCCAGGTCCATCAGACTCACATGAATCGCATAAGATTCTATGATCTACCCAACACCAAACTTATTTATGATTCAAAGGATACAGGCAATTAGAAGGTACATATAAAACATTTTCTCTTGGAGAAACGTGAATCTGTTAAATGCAGCTACTCATAAAAATGTCTTTCCTCTTCTATATTAGGATACATTCTGCTCTTGGGACTTAAAATGTGGAGTGTGTTTTTTTTAATTGAAATATAGTTGACACACAATGTTCCAAAAGTCTCAGGTGTACAACATAGTGATTGCATAAATCTATATATTATGTTATGCTCACCTCAAGCTACCATCTATCACCATACAACACTATTACAATACCACTGACTATATTCCCTATGCTATACCATCTTTCATCTCTGTAACTTATTCATTCTATAACTGGAAGCTATACCATCCACTCCCCACTTAATTACCCCCTTTTTGCTTATCCCCTCCCCCCTCCCCTCTGGCAACCACCAGTTTGTTCTCTGTGTTTATAGGTCTGTTTCTGCTTTTTGTTTGTTCATTTGTTTTGTTTTTTAGAGTCCACATACAAGTGAAATCATATGGTATTTGTCTTTCTCTGATTTATTTCACATAGCATAATATCCTTTAGGCCCATCCACATTGTTGCAAATATCAAGATCTCATTTTTTATGGCTGAGTAATATTCCATTAGGTATGTATACCACATCTTCTTTATCCATTCATCTATTGATGGACACAAGCTGTTTCCATATGTTAGCTACTGTAAATAATGCTACGATAAACACAGGGGTTCATATATCTTTTCAAATCAGCATTTTCATTTTCTACAATTCTCTATGTTACACTATGCTCACCCCAAGTGTAACTACCATCTGTCACCATGCAACACTATTAGAATACCGTGGACTATATTCCCTATGCTGTACCTTTTATTCCTGTGACTTCTTCATTCCTTAAGTAGAAGCCTGTATCTCGTGCTCCCTTTCACCCATTTTGCCCAACACCCCCCACCCCTGTTCCCCTGCAACCATCAGTTTGTTCTTTGTATTTATCAGTCTGATTTTGCTTTTTGTCTATTCATCTGGGTTTTTTAGATTTCACATGACTCTTGGTAGTGACCATATGATCATGGTGTCCCAACTCCAAAATAGATGGTGATCTCAATAAGGCCTATTTTTTCACTTCTCAATATACATTCTTTCCCTTAAGATCTCATGATTTCAATTTTGATCTATTCTAATAACTCTTAAATTTATATTTCCAGTTCATACTTTTCATTTGAGAAAGAAGAAATTTAAGGGGACCACTCAGCGTTTGATATGTTCCTGGGTTTAAGGAAAAACAAAATATGGTATCAAACCATGCCTGAAAAAAGTCTACAGAAAGGCAAGAGGCTGTGGCTGGAGGTGCTCAAGCCCATGGCAGAACAAAATGAGGGAGGCTATCTTGGAAATGAGCTGCATGTCCACAGATGGGGCAAAGATGTTGTTTTCTGTGGAACAGATTCAGATCCTTTGAGAGACACCATTCTGGAGTCATTTTAAAGGGCTCCAAATTAGGGGCGCCTGGGTGGCTCAGTCGTTAAGCGTCTGCCTTCGGCTCAGGTCATGATCCCAGGGTCCTGGGATCGAGCCCCGCATCGGGTTCCCTGCTCCACGGGAAGCCTGCTTCTCCCTCTCCCACTCCTGCTTGTGTTCCCTCTCTTGCTGTCTCTCTCTGTGAAATAAATAAATAACATCTTAAAAAAAAGGGGGGGGCTTCAAACTAAGGGAAGGTTAAAAAGACCTCAAGAAATTTCCGGGTGTATAGGAAGACAGACACTGACTCCACCAAGAAAGGTGTGGTCAAGGTTCTCAGCAGAAGGGTCTCTGAAAATACACACAGAAAAAGCCTATTGGATAAAAAGCCAACAACTGTACATTTATCTGGTCCTGACAGCATCAACCCCAGATGACCCTTTTACCCCTCTTTGTGCAACTGTGTTCGTTTATTCTATCTCCTTTTCCCCTGTGCCCTATTCTGGTGAAAAGAGAGGTAAAAGGACCATCATGCTCTCGCTATCACTGCAGGTTTCCAGGCCTGGGTTAAGTCCAAATAAGGAGAGGAAAAAATCTTAATAATGTTGAAGTTTGGGTTATTACAATGAACTGAAATTTTTAATGACTGAAATGAGAATGTTCTTATGACTATAAAGGACTGAGAAAGTATTGGAGTTTGCCTAAGATGTGATGGGAAGAACAGTCACAGCGTGAGTTTAACAAGGAGGGGTGAAAAAAAAAGTTTGCGTTCAGTTCCTTCAGTAAATCAGTTATATCTGTTAGAAATTTAATTATTTCCGTTAAAACAGTGTAAACAGATCTCTTCTGTCTAAGGGGAACAATGAAAGAAAGGGTGACTCTACTTAACACTGAGTGCCTAAGAGGCACATTCAGTCCTGGCCCAAGAGCTCCTACAAAGGTTCAGTGTCCTACCTTATGACACCAGTGCAGGTTTGGTTCATACCCTTCCCAAACCAACAAAAATGCAAGTACCTGGAAAAGCAAAGAAGAAAAAGGAGGTTATTTTGAAATCACCAAGTTGCTAGGCAAAGCACTGTTCTGTAGCTCAAAATTCCTTTCACAGTCTAGCACTACATTCACTTCTTGCTCTACCTGCACTTTGCAGCCTCTGGTAGTTTGCCATGCTGCTCCCCTGCCTGAGAAGCTCTCCCTCCCCATGCCACTGATGCTTCTTCAAAGGCAGTTCAAATGTCATCTTCTATTTGTAACGTTCACGAGCACCCCCAGGAAGAATTATTCTCATCTCTGGAGTCTCATGACAATCACCACACTGATATCCTTCCTGAGTTCCTACCAATTTCTTTTCCCCATGATGAACTGTATTCATGGTATTACTTAGACACACTTGTGAGAGAAAAGAGGGCAGAGGCCAGCCCTTCCAATGCGTTATTTAAAAGCTCTTTCTTGAGGAATCGGTGCCATTGTTACAACTGTTAACTACTGCTGCTAACCTGATATTTAGTCAATAAATCTTAATCAGATTTGAATCTAATCTAAACAAAATCAGAACCCTTAGATGCTCAGGATATTAATGGGAGTTGGAATGTATAAAGCTCTTAATCTTTTTATCAAAATAATTTTATGTATCTGATTTCATTTGTTCTTTATCCAGCCCCATAAAATACCATTTTATTAAATATTATCATTCGCATTTGAAAGAAAAGAAATGGAGGCTCAAAGGGTTATATGACTTGACCAAGGTTACGAAGTAACCTAACAATAGAAATAGAACTCAGGTCTTCCTCTTTGTGCACTGTTGTTGCCACTGTATGTACCCAAAAAGAAGTAGGGTAGAGTAGAAACTTTGTTGTAGTTATAATATATTGCCTTGTTGGACACTAGAACTCATTCCCACCTTAGAAGCTAGCTATACCATTTCATGTTCACTGTGTATAAAAGCAGTACAAGTCAGTGGCCAGAGTTTGGCCCAGAGCACATCCTTCATCTGCATTTCCCCCATTAAAAAGAAGTTTCTAACCAGCCTCCCTGCCTACAGCCACCCTCCACACCACAATTTCCAGGATGGTTTTCCTAAAATAGAAATCTGATGTATGCCAAATGTCTTAGCCTTATTTCCAGACCTTCCAAAATCTGTCACAAGCCTATCTTTTTAGCTATGTTCCCCATTATTCTTCATTATGCCCTACATGCTAACAGAACTGACCCTGCCCTGTTATCTAGCCACACTCCGTATTTTTGTCTTGCCACCTTTGTCATAATGTTCCCACAGCCTGGAATGTTCTTCCCCCATCCCCATATACACATGTCCAAATCTACCACCCCTTCAAGATCATACATCAGTGCCACCTCTTCCAAGAAGTCTTACTTAATCCTCTTGGCTGAAAGTCACTTCTTCCTTCTCAGAACCCATACAGAACTTTTTTAAGGCTTCTCTAATGACAAATGTAATGTTCTGCTTGTGTTAGTTATTTTTGTCTATGAGTTAGTTGTCCTATTAGAGTTAATATTCATTGAATTAAGACACTTTTATAACTTTACATCTCATACCTATCTCTTTGAAGTGCCCTGCATGAAAATAAAAACTGCATGTTTTGTGGATCACTGTATACTCAGTACTTAGCACTCATACAGTGATTAATAAATTTTGTTGAAAAAATGCAAATGGCAATGGATTTGGTGGGTTGGGGTTTTCTTATCAGAAAGGAAATCAGTAAGGACAGGGAATTGTGAAATCAGAGAAAGATATATATGTCCTATGGATAAGCGGGCACTGAAAAACTCCCATTACTTGAAAGTTATCCTCCCATAGCCTTCCACTTCTACAGATTTTTCTCTTGCTTGGCCTGAATTTCTCATACCACACTATACTAGTATGTCAGGCAACAGAGACAGGGTCACTATTTGCCAAAAGACTTGATAAAATGTACTCTGCACCTAGACTAGAGGACTAATGTGCATTTGCACATTAGAATAGGTTTAAAAAACTAGCTAATTTAATTTGTAAGGCCCAGAAAGACTGATTCTCAGGAGATAGGATATGAAATGAGGTAGTTCAATATGTAAAGGTACTGCTAATGTGAATCTGGAGTGTTGAAAATAACAACATTGAACCATAAAATAGGCTATGAAACAAGATTAAAAAAAGGATGTTCTGCCACCCTTTAAAAGGGAAGGTTGTAAGACAGATCCTCTAATAGCACAAGCCTTTCTTTCCTTCATCCATCCTTTGTGCCTAAGATTCAAGTAGCTGATGTAAACCCCAACTCTGCCAAGACAAGAGTGATCTTATTTTATGAAGGTTCTCAGCACCTATTGGATACTATCCAAGACAGGAGCACTTTACGAGGCTACTCAGAAAGGAGTAAGAGAAATGCAAAATATTACTCACCAACTGCAATGAAATATTACTCACCACCAGCAATGTACAGTAGGCAGCCAGGATCCCAAATAAACTCAGCAAAACAATGGACCAAAAGAACCAGTATCCTGTACCTAGAAAAATGACCCTGCAAAAATGTGTTTCAATCCTTAAAACATAGTGGAAATTAGTAGTGTCTGTGTCAAGGGTGGGGAACAAGACTGGACTAAATGAAGCATAAGAAAATGGAAGGAGGTAAGAGAAGCAATCTGAGAACAGATCTGTGAAGAGCTTTGGAGATATTTAGTTGAGAAGTTTTAACTTTATCCTAGAGGCAACTGGATACTTTACTGGGGGTCTGTATTAGTGGTAGGATTTTTTAAAGTTATTTAGAATATATACTCAAAAATTATGTCCTCTTTAAAAAAATAATATAATAATACAGAAATTCTGGAAAGTCAAAAGAGAAAAAGTCATCCATAAGTTCACCACCTTAAAAAAATTAGTATTTTCCATTTTGGCAGGTTCTTTGTCCATTTGCATGTATGTTTTCTAAAGTAATTGTAATTAGCTACCATTTTAAGTGCTCTATGCTAGAACTAGGAGATTTGGGTCTTTTAAAAGCAGTTCAGGGGCGCCTGGGTGGCTCAGTCCTTAAGTGTCTGCCTTTGGCTCAGGTCATGATCCCAGGGTCCTGGGATCGAGCCCTGTATCGGGCTCCCTGCTCAGCAGGAAGCCTGCTTCTCCCTCTCCTACTCCCCTTGCTTGTGTTCCCTCTCTCGCTATGTCTCTCTCTGTCAAATAAATAAATAAAATCTTTAAAAAAAAATAAAAATAAAATAAAAACAGTTCAAATGTGTTCTGTTCTGAAACAGGTTATGAGAGAAACCTGCTAATGATTTGCTAAGAGAAACAGTGTTATACTTGGTCTAGATATTATATGTCAAATAATTTACACTCATTTCCAGATAATAGAAATTAATTTCTCTCAATATAAAACCTGGAGAAATCATATTTTAATAATATAAAATATAGAATAATGAACATATAACCACATTAAAAATAACAAAGGAAATTCTCTTTGGTCAGGGGCTGTAAGACACACCCAGAAGAAACAAACAGACAAGAAGTCACCATATCGAGAACTATCACAAATCAAGACACTGGGAACAGTATTCTGTAGATGAGCTTACAACCAGAAATCAGAAATCATCCAATGTCAACAAATGAATCCAATAAAGCTGACAAATAGAATAACTTGCATCCAAGAAAACAGAGCAATAGAACAATCAGAAAAGAATCACAAAACAAATATATTTCAGAATTTTAGAGAAATAAAGGGAGGACTAATATCCATGTAACAAGAATATGTTTTTGCCTTTTTTTAAAGATTTTATTTTAAGTAATCTCTACACCCAACATGGGCATTGAATTGAAAACCCCGAGATCAAGAGTCGCATGTTCTACTGACTAAGCCAGCCAGGGGCCCCAAGAATATGATGTTTTAATACAAGAACAGGGATAATCAAAACAATCAAATAAAGTTCTTGAAAGAAAATGAAAGATGGACTTAATATCAGTCTAGATACAGCCAAAGGATTAACAGAACAATTTAACCAAGAAATGATATTGGCTTTGCTTTCAAGTGAGAATGGAAAGCTAAAGTTTGCCATTTAATGGTGCCTCTATCTTTTCTAATCATTTCTCTAGTCACATTAGATTTTTTCCCCACTTCCTTTCAACCTTCTTTTGTATATTCAATCACATGTAAATATTATTATTAGTTCAGTTCAGCTCAAAACTCTCTCACCAAACTCAAGTGAAGTTCTCATCCACCTGCTATGAACTTCAGGCAAAGGAAGAGCTGTGATTTTTTTTTTCTCTCTCTCCCTTTTCTACTTCTTCCTGTCCCATTCATCTGTGCGTACTCTTGGTGGTGGTTTGGGGCAGGGGTAGATAACAAAAGGGAGTGAGAAGAATGAAAAGGAGTTAGCTTAAGTGACTGACTACACATCTGTGGGAATTAAAAAATCAAGTCTTTCTTGGCCATCACTCCTTTAATCTGGGAATATACAGTTGCTGATGAATATGCAATAGGCTCACTCTACATGGATTGTCCAATTTAGGCTTCTTATGACTTAGTATTTTCAAGCAGCTTTCTCTCTGCTCCAGGTCATTTGTTTTATATACCCCAGCACCATAATCACATCCCCCTTTTCTCTATCATTCTATAGAGAAAGCCTGTTAGGAAGCCTAGTCAATGCAACTTTGTCTAAATCCACATTCACTGCACTAATGCTTAAAGAAATCTTCCAGGACCCCATCCCTGCTTTCCCATAGCTGCACAATGCAGCTTTCTTGCCTCTTCCCGAATACATATCTTATATACCTCAATTATATTAGTACCACCAATTGTCAGCTGACAGTAATTCTGAAGAAACAAAAAAAAGGCACATCATGGTGAGCCACTGAGAACTTTCACATAACATAAGGAAGGGGGAGACAAGTTTAACCCCACAATACACACGGGGTTGCAGGGGTGGAGAAGAAGGAAAGTGACAGCTACCCCATCAAAAATTCTGCTCTACCTCTCTCTAGCTAAAGGTAACAACAACTAAAAAAGCTGGATATGTTCTTTAAAATCTAAATGAAGGCATCAGGGAGCCAATAAACAGTGAAGAACTATGGAACCAAGATCCAAATAAGAGAGGAAATCAACAGACATAACTTGGCATTTGAATGATTTTTCTCTAGAAGTGACTGGGATAAAAAAGAGGGCTTCCTGTATCTTGCAGGGTTAGGAGGACAAAAAAGTGAGAAGGGTAATCTGATAAACACTATACACTTTGATTTGGGACCTTCCAAGGCTACATCCTAGGAATAAACACAATCCAGAAATACACTGCTTTTGGGGAACTGAATCCTAGCTTTGAACCATTTAAGTACATCAAACTAAATTAAGGTGAATACGATTTGCTATTACACCTAGTTACTTGTCAGAGTAACTGAGAGGACATAATGTAATTCAAGGCCTCAAATTACCTATACAAACTTTTTATAAACAATGTCTGGCACTCAAGCAAAACAACTGGGCACACCAGGAGAGGAGACCACATTAGTGAATGCCTAAAGAAAGAAGGACAACAGAGGCACCTGGGTGGCTCAGTCAGTTAAGTGTCCAACTCTTGATCTCAGCTCAGGTGTTAATCTCAGGGTTGTGAGTTCAAGCCCTGTGTTGGGCTCTATGCTGGGCATGGAACCTACTTAAAAGAGGAAGGAAGAAGGGAGGGAGGGAGGACAACATAAAAAGATCTTCAGCAAATATAGGTAAGAAAAATATCAGACACAGACTTCTAAATAAATATCCTTAAAATGTTTAGACTAGAATTTCAGTAGAGAACTATTTAAAAGGAGATCAATTAAAAAAATAAAAGAATATGTTAAACAAAAGATAGGTCAGAAAAAAATACCAAGAATAAAACAGAGACACATGAACAAATACACGAAAAATACAGAAGATTAAGGCACCTGGGGGTAAAGTTCTAATACACATAAAATTAAAGTTCCAAAAGTAGAGATGATAAAAAATGGGGTACAAACAGTATTTGAAAAGACAGTGGCTGAGAACTTTTCCAAAATGATTAAAATATTTTATTGCTCTGGGATCAGTCAGGAAATAATTTATTGTAGGGATTAGACCTTATGCTATTATAGAAGCTATTAGAGAAGGCTATATAAGGCTGTTACATCTGTTCTGATATTTGGCCTAAAGCTGCTAGAAGTCAGGCCAGCAGTTGGGAAGGAAAACTGGACATGACATATGAGAGAACTAAAACCCATAATGAACAACTGGAACCCACAAAGACAAACTGAAACACATGAGGACAGACTGGAACCCGTGAGGAGACACACAGACAATGGAACATGTGTCTGTCTATCACCATGTCAAGCATTTAGCTAAGCTAGTCCATGGTATTGCTGCCTCAACATCCATTTTGTTTGGCCAAGTGGCCTGCAGGGACCTTAAACTGACACAGGCTCCCTTAGGGAAGTACATGCCCTATACAGCATCCCACAAAGTCACAAGCAAATGTAAGTTCCTGATAGGTCTCTCCCAACAGCCCCTGGGATCAAGTCCTCTGCTTCCTAGTGCCTGTATGCCTTATATGCCCCTTAGATAAGACTCATGGCACTTACCAAATTCCTGCTCTTTTAGTTTGAACTGATCAATTTGGCCCCAGCCCAGGAACCCTAAAACACTCCACTCAAGGACCCTAAAAAAGGCGTGTGCCCCAGGTCCTGCCTCTCTTTCTGCCTTGACCTTCTGTGTGCCCCTTTGAAGTGTGCCATGTACTTCCTCCCCTACTTATAAGTAATAAACTTCTCTTTTGATTTTTCTGGTGGTCTGCTGCTGAACCACCACTCACCACTATTGTTGCCTTGACACATCATCCAGTACTCTGTGCTCCACGTAATAAATGTTAAGTTTAACAACTGCCTCCAACCTTGATGAAAAGAGTGACATGTAGAAAAGTTGGCGCCTTTCATTACCGTGGCCTAGGACATGAAGAAACTAAAAAAGATCTGGCAAGGTCAGGGAGTATGTGGGCTGAGGTGCCACCCCATGCCATCTAATGAACTATCAGATACTGACATTGCATGAAGGCTGCCATAATGCCTGGGCACATCGCTGACCTTCAGAGTATAAAACAGTGGCTACTGATTCACTTCCCACATCCAAATTTTATGCAAATTTCTCTTGTGACTAATCCTAACTCAATCTTATATTGGGAATGGAATTCTCAGAAATGTAGTTATAGTTTAGCTGGGCCAGAAAGTACACTATCCCAGTCCACTCAAGGTCAACTTGGTATCCATGCACACCTCTACAAACTACCCTTATTTTCTGTCTAACATGACGCAATTATCTCTCATACAACTAAAAATACATCAATCTTCTCTCCAAAAGAGGTTAGAGTTCTCACCAATGGGTGATGGCTATACCTCTAATTTAAGTACCGATATATATGGTTAACTACTATTAACATATACTATTTTGAATGGTAGAAGAATGGAAGAGAAAAAATATATATATATGGGGGGAAGAAACAAGGGAGGAAGGGAGGGATGGACAAGCAGAATTCTGGCACCCATGACCTTTGTCCTCTGGTGTCATACCAGTAATAATGGTATTTTAGATAAAAGGAACTTTGCAGATGTAATTAAGGTTACTAATCAGCTGACTTTAAAATAGGGAGATTAACCTGGATTATCTGGGTCAATCCAGTGTAATCACATGAACTCTTAAAATCAGAAGAGGGGGGCGTAAGAGGAAGTCAGAGAGATGAAAAAGAACTCAGAGAAATTTGCAGTGTGAGAAGGACTTGACACCCAGTTGCTAGCTTTGAAGACAGAGAAGGCCACAAGCTAAAGAATGCACTGGCTTCTAGCAGGTAAGAACAACTTTCATCTGACAACCACCAAAGGAAGGGCTCTTCACTCCTACAACCAGAAATACATGGATTCTGCCAACAACTGAATAAACCTAGAAGTGCATTCTCACCCAGAGACTACAGATAAAAGATCAGGGCAGCTGGCACCTTGATTTCAGCATTATGAGATCCTAAGCAGAATACCCAGCTGAGTATACCTGACTTCTGACCTATAGAACTGTGAGATAATAAATGCGTATTGTTTTAGGCCACCCAATTTGTAGTAATTTGCTATAGCAGCAATGGAAAACTGCCCATGAAACTTACTTATGGCATTAGAACCTGTGGGAATGCACTCATACATACAACTTCTATTTGATGATGGGAGTATTTAGTGAGAATTCTGCTTGCTGCTGAGTATGTTTATTCCAACTATACATTCCAGAACTAGAGAAATAACCACAAAGTGTGTTTGGGGACCCACTAGACCCATTGTAGAGATGGACCTGGCCAAAGTGCCATCCATTACCTATCATCTGAAAGCCTTATTCTGACTAGTGAGTCACAGTGGTGTTTTCAACATCTCCAGAAATTCCTATCAGTTCAGTGTCCGTGTACGCTAATTCCCCCAAAAGTACAACCCCATGCACAACCACCTTGGTAAACGACCAGAGATTCTTTGCGGGGGAGAGGGGGGGACTGGAGGAAGACTGACAGTATATACTTTTGGTTGTGTAGCAAGATCCTTCTGCAAGGCCTTCCCTTCATTCATGGGCCAATTTATTTGGTAAATGAGTAAAATAGAGAGCAGGAAAACAGCAAAAAAGATTAACAAAATTAAAAGTTGACTCTTTGAAAAGGTAAACAAAATCAACAAACCTGTAGCAAGACTAACCAAGGAAGAAAGAGAGACCCAAATAAATAAAATTACAAATGAAAGGGGGACACTCCAACTGATACCACAGAAATAAAAAGGATCATAAGCAACTGCTATGACCAACTATATGCCAACAAACTAGACAACCTACAAGAAATATATAAATTCCTAGAAACATACAACATGAATCACGAAGAAATAGAAAATCTGAACAGACTGATACTGAGTGAGGAGACTAAATCAGTAATCAAAAACTTTCCAACAAAGAAAATTCTGGGACCAGATTGTTTCACTGGTGAATTTTACCAAATATTTAAAGAATTAACACTAGTCCTTCTCAAACTCTTCCAAAAACTGAAGAGGAAAGAATACTCCCAAACTCATTTTACAAAGCCAGAATTACCCTGATACCAAAGCTGGATAAGGACACTACAAGAAAACTGCAGGCCCTGGGTGTTATATGCAACTGAAGAATCATTAATTTCTACCCCTGAAACTAATAATACAGCATATGCTCACTAAATAGAATTTAAATAAAGAATTTTTAAAAAATTAAAGAAAACTATAGCCCAATATCCCTGATGAACATAGATGCAGAAATTCACAACAAAAAATTAGCAAGCCAAATTCAATAGCACATTAAAAAGATTATACACCATTATCAAGTGGGATTCATCCCAGTGATGCAAGGATGGTTCAAGATACATAAACCAATAAATATGATACACTACATTAATAGGATGAAAAACAAAAATCATATGATCATCTCCATAGATGAAAAAAGAGCATTTAACAAAATTCAACACCTATTCATGATAAAAACTCTCAAGAGGAAAACCAAGAAACAGACTCTTAACTATAGAGGACAAACTGATGGTTACCAGAGGGGAGGTGGGAGGACAATGGGTTAAATGGGTGATGGGAATTAAGGAGGGCACTTGTTGTGATGAACACCAGTATTACATGTAAGTGTTAAATCACTAAATTCTACATCTGAAACTAAATTTACACTACGTTAACTGGAATTTAAATAAAAACTTGGAAAGAAAAAAACTCTCAACAAATGAAATATAGAAGGATTATACCTCAACATAATAAAGGACACATATGACAAGTCTACAGTGTATATCTTACTCAACTGGAAAGGTTGAAAGCTCTTCCTCTAAGATCAAGAACAAGACAAGGCTGCACACTCTCACCACTCCTATTTAACATAGTATTGGAAGTCCTAGCCAGAGCAATCAGGCAAGAAAAAATAAATAAATAAAAGGCATCAGAATTGGAAAAGAAGTAGTATGATTGCCTCCATTTGCAGATTACATGATTTTATATACAGAAAATCCTAAAGACACCAAAAAACAGTTAAATCTAATCAGCAAATTCAGTTAAGTTGGCAGGAGACAAAATCAACACACAAAAATCAATAGCATTACTGTACACTAATAATGAATTATCTGAAAAAGAAATAAGAAAAAAATTCTACTTACATTAGCATCAATAACAATAAAATACCTAGGAATAAATTTAACCAAGGAGGTGAAAGATCTATAACTGAAAAATATAAGACATTGAGGAAAGAAATTGAAGACACAAATAAATGGAAAGATATCCCACATTCATGAAGAATATTAAAGAATATTATTAAAATTTCCATATTACACAAAGCCATCTGTAGATTCAGTTCAATTTTGATAGGGATCAAAATTCCAAAAGCATTTTTCACAGAAATAGAACAAATAATCTTAAAATTTTTATAGAACTACAAAAGACCTTGAATAGCCAAAGCAATATGGAAAAAGAACAAAGCTGGAGGCATCACACTCCCTGATTTCAGATTGTTTACAAATCCATAGTAATCAAATCAGTATGGTACTAGCATTAAAAACAGACATATAGGGTGCCCGGGTGGCTCAGTTGGTCAAGCATCTGCCTTCGGCTCAGGTCACGATCCCAGAGTCCTGGGATTGAGCCCCACCTCCAGCTCCCTGCTCAGCAGGAAGTCTGCTTCTCCCTCTCGTGTGTGCTCTCTTGCACTCTGCTCTCTCTCTCAAATAAATAAATAAATAAATCTTTAAAAATAAATAAATAAATAAAAATAAAATAAAATAAAATAAAAACAGACACATAGATCAATGAAACAGAATAAAGAGCCCATGTGTATATATGGTCAATTAATTTATGGCAAAGAAATCAAAAACCAAGAATATACAATGGGGAAAGGGCAGTCTCTTCAATAAACTGGATAGCCACATGCAAAAGAATGAAACTGTACCACTATGTTATACCATATACAAAAATCAACTCAAAATGGATTATGAAAGATTTGAATGTAAAACTTGAAATCATAAACTCCTGGAAGAAAACATAAGCAGTAAGTTCCTTGACATCCCTCTTCTTGACAATTTTTTTGGAGGTGACACCAAAAGCAAAGGCAACAAAACAAATAAGTGGGACTACCTTAAACTAAAAGCTTCTGCCCAGCAAAGGAAACCATCAACAAAATGAAAAGGAAACCTACCGAAAGGGAGAAAATATTTGCAAAACATATATCTGAGTAAGCAGTTAATATCCAATATACATAAAGAACTCATACAATTCAATAGCAAATAAATAATCCAATTAGAAATGGGCAGAGGATCTAAACAGACATGTTTCCAAAAAAGACATACAGACCAACAGGTACATGATAAGGTACATAAAAGTTATAGCATAGGGAATACAGTCAATGGTATTGCAATAGCATTGTATGGTGACAGATGGTAGCTATGCTTGTGATGAGCACAGCATACAGAGCTGTTGAATCACATGAAACTAATGTGTGTCAACTACACATCAATAAAACAAACAAACAAAAAAAACCCTCAATGGATAGAAAAAAAAAAAAAGGAATATGAGGCAAGATGAGGGAAAATGTGTTAATATGAGCATAGGGGCTCATATTATACATATTATACATATTATACTTGTATATAAATACAAGTTTTATATACAGACATGGAAGGGGATTGGTCCAGTTCACATCCCATTATGCTCCAATCCTGGTTCCATTCTTGTGAAGAACAATAAGCTCACCCAGAGATGAACAGTCTTGTATATGATGAACATGTTAAATGCTTGAGTTGTTTAGGATAGAGAAGAGAATATTTAGGGGAATGATGGCTGTCTTCAGTTGTCCTGCTCTGGGTGAGGTTCCAGATGGCCAAACCAAGACAAGTAAAAGTCAGAGGGAAAGCAGACTTCAGCTTATTATAATAAAGAGCTCTTAAACATTTAGAGCTCTCTAAGTATGGAAAGACTGAAACATAAAACAGTATGTGCCCACCACTTGAAGTTTTAATCAGAGATTAGAACCAAGACCACCTGGAAAGAATATTTTAAAATACGTGTACAGTGTAGAGAATTGGAACAGCTGCCTCCAAGATCCCTCTGACTTTGTGATTCTACGTCTTTGGATGTGACTTTGCTGAGACTGCTATATACTAACCCCCCCAACACATGCACCCCTCCTTTTACAGTTAAGTATGCTCCTCTTATTTTCTGTGTACACTACTGAGACATTAGAAGTCTACTAAAATATAATACTTTTTATTATTTTATAGTTTATGAACGGTACTTACATGAGATTCTGCCATTTGTTCCTCAAAACAGTCTCACGAAATGGGTAGAGCCAGAGTTTTTTCTCTCTTTCTCTCTCTCACACACACACATGCACATGATGGCTGTCTTCAGTTGTCCTGCACTGGGTGAGGTGCCAGATGGCCAAACCAAGACAGTAAAAGTCATGTCTGTGTATTCATTTCTGTGTGTGTACACATGAATATACACAAACGCCTACCAGACCCATGCCAAAATACACACACAAGGTGAATTTCAACTTTTACTGTGATCATAACTGTTGCTTATCAAATGTAATAATTCGCTATTTTATAAGTCAATCCAATGAAATCTGAATAAGCTCCACGTGTTTTGCCAATGTCAATTTTCTGGTTTTAACATTATGCAATAGTTTTACAAGATGTTACTATCGTGTGAAGCTGGGTAAAGTGTGCATGGGACCTCCCTGTACATTTGTCTTCCACTTCCTGTGAATCTATAATCATTTCCTAATAATTTTTTTTAAATACAGAAAGCCCAAGAAAATCAAACTAAAATATGATATCCCACTGGTACTCACGGGAGAGAGGACAAGTAGGAAGGAGGAAGGCAGAAGACAGGAAGATAAAATAAAAGCACAAGAACTTTAAAAATAAGTCATAGTGAAAAAATAAATTAGTAAAATAAAGTAAAAATAAAAATAAATCATAGTGAAAACAGGCCTAAAAGATTTTAAAAATAAACAAGTGGGACTACATCAAAATAAAAAGCTTCTGCAAAGCAAAGGAAACCATCAACAAAATGAAAAGGCAAACTACCAAAATAAAGAAAATATCTGCAAATCATATATCTGATTAATACTCCAAAATACATAAAGAACTCCTACGATTCAACCAGCAAATAAAGAATCCAGTTAAAAAATGGGCAGAGGATCTGAGCAGACATTTTTCCAGAGAAGACATTCAGGCCAACAGGTACATGAAAAGGTGCTCAGTATCACTAATCATCAGGCACATGCAAATCAAAACCACAATGAGATATCACCTGACACCTGTTAGAATGGCTATCATCAAAAGCCAAGAAATTAACAAATGTTGGTGAGGATGTGGAGAAAAGGGAACCTCTGTGCACTGTTGGTGGGAATGCAAACTGGGGCAGCCACTCTGGAAAACAGTACGAAGGTTCCTCAAAAAATTAAAAATGGAACAACCATGTGACCTACCAATTCCACTTTGGAGTATTTATCCAAAGAAAATAAAAACACCAACTCAAGAAGATATATACACCCCCATCTTCAGTGCAGCATTACTCATAATAGCCAAAATACAGAAACAATCTAAGTGTACATCGACGGATCAATAAAGAAAACTGTGGTATATATACACAATGGAATATTATTCAGCCATAAAAAAGAATGAAATCTTGCTATGTGCAACAACATGGATGGACCCTCAGAGTATTATGCTAAATGAAGTAAGTCAGAGAAAGACAGATTCCACATAATCTCAGATATATGTGGAATCTTAAAGAACAAGAGAAAACAAAACAAAAATCAAGCTCACAGATACAAAGAACAGACTGGTGGTTGCCAGAGGCAGGGGGTGGTAGGTAGGCAAAATGGGTGAAGGGAGTCAAAAGGTACAAACGTCCAGTTAAAAAATAAATACGTCATGGGGATATAATGTACAGCATGGTAACTATAATTAATAATACTGTATTGTCTATTTGAAAGTTGCTAAGAGAGTAAATCTTAAAAGTTCTCATCATAAGAAAAAAAATTTGCAACTATGTATGGTGACGGACTTTTTTTTTTTTTTAAGATTTTATTTATTTATTTGACACAGAGAGAGAGAGAGAGAGAACAGCAGGGGGAGCAACAGAAGGAGGGGGAGAAGCAGGCTCCCCACTGAGCAGGGAGCCCAATGTGGGGCTCGATCCCAGGACCCTGGGATCATGACCTGAGCAGAAGGCAGAGGCTTAACCGACTGAGCCACCCAGGCGCCCCTGGTGATGGATGTGAACTGACTCATGTGATGATTATTTTGCAATATATACAAATATGAAACAATTATGTTGTACAACTAAACTAATATAATGTTGCATGTCAATTAAACCTCAATTTAAAAACAAAGTGCCCCAACACTTTGTTTTTAAATTGAGGTTTAAGTGACATACATTATGCATATATGTATACACACACACACACACACACATGCATGCACACACACACAAAGGAATATTATTTAGCCATAAAAAGAAGAAATCCTGCCATATGTGACAACATGGATGGGCCGTGAGGGCATTATGCTGAGTGAGTGAGTCAGACAGAGAAAGACAAATACCATATGTTTTCACTTAGAGGAAATCTTAAAAAAAAAACTAAAACTAAACTCATAGGTACAGAAAACAGATTGGTGGTTTTCAGGAGCAGGGAGTGAGAGGTGGGTGAGTACAATGCGTGAAGGTGGAAAAAAAGGTACAAACTTCCAGTTATAAAGTAAGTCAGTCCTGGGGATGTAATGTAAAGCACAGTGACTGTAATTAATATATTTCTAAAGTTGCTAAGAGAGTAGATCTTAAAAGTTGCCATCACAAAAAAAAAAAAAAAAAAAAGGAATTTGTAACAATGAGTGGTGATGAATGTTACCTAATTTATTATGGTGATCATTTTGCAATATATACAACATCAAATTATTATGTTGTACACCTGAAACTAATACAACGTTGTATGTCAATTATATCTCAATAAAAAGTTTTTTAAAATTGGGGGAAATTTTCTAAATATAAGAAATGAAATATTTTTGTATTTCAAGTGCTTTGTAATAAAACTTAGAACTGACCCATAAAGACTGCATATAAACTGATGAGAAAACTCACTAAAAATCCCATAAGGTAAGGGGCAAAGAAGAAAACTAAAAAGAAAATGAATTAAACAAGTTTTAACACTTAATGATTAAAACAAAACAAATTCTCTCTAGAAAATTAATAAAAATTATTCAAAATAAGAATGGTTAATGCTGTCAATGACAGGTTAAAACAGAAACTCTCAGGGTGCCTGGGTGGCTCAGTTGATTGAGCATCCAACTCTCAATCTCGGCTCAGGTCATGATCTCAGGGTGGTAACATCGAGCCCCAAATCGGCTCTGCAATGGGCGTTGAGCCTGCTTAAGATTCTCTCTCCTTCCCTTTCCCTTTGCCCCTCCCCCATCCCCACTCAGGTAAACACGCACACATGCTCTCTCTCTCTTGCTAAAAAAAAATAGAAACTCTCATATACCTCTGTCATGAATGAAAATCACTACAATCTTTTGAGAAAGTACTTCAGCAACAGGCATAATGAATATTACAAATATTTATTCTTCCTGACTCAATGACTCAATAGGTCATTCTAAGACCTAAGTCAGAATACAAAGCTTTCTCTGCACTCTTATTTCATAAAAACAAAAAAATTGGAAACATAATGCATAACAATAAAAAGTGGTTAAGTATATTACAGCATCCTGTCATGAAATATTTTGAAACCATTTAAAATGATGTTCAGTTTTTAATAATTTGTGTCAAAATGTTATTATTTTAAGTGAAAAGGAAAAACAAAATTATATATATGTATGGTATGAGTGCAATAATATAAAAACAAGCGTAGAAAAAAAGGCTGGGAAATATACCAACAAGTGATAGTCACTCAAGAATAGACAAAGCAAATTTTTATATTTTCCAATTTTTTCATATTTAAAATAACAAACAGGGGTGCTTGGGTGGCTCAGTTGGTTAAATGTCCAAATCTTGATTTTGGCTCAGGACCTGATCTCAGGGTCATGAGATCGAGTCCCATGCTGTGTGTGTGGAGCCTGCTTATGATTTCTTCTCTCCTTCTCCCCTCCCCGACTCTTAAAACAAAATACATTTTACTTCTATAAAAGTAAAACTTAACTGTATTCCATTTTTTTTAAAAAGCCTCATATCCAAACATACCCCTTTCTCCCCCAAATACCAAATAATGGGTAAGATCTGCAACCATCAGGCCAGAGAAACTGGAATTGCTGGGAGCAGTCCAGGTTGAAGAGTCTGGCCATGAAAGGATGCCGAGGACACCCATCTCTGTGTTCAGAGTCCTAGGAAGCTCCCTGGGGACAGAAGGAAGAGGCAGAGGACGGAGGTGAGGCAGAGACATGAGGGTTCGTGGACAGAGAACATGAAGACCAACTAATGTAGACATCAGTAGCCCAGACAAAAAGACTGAGGAACAAGGTTTCAGGGAGTTATCTGAATAGCTTCCCAATGAGCCAGATTCAGTCTAAATGTGGAAGGTAAGCATCACAGGTGAGGGTGCCAAGCATCCTTCCTCCACGCCAGAGTCAGGCCTCTCATCCACCCACTGTGGAAAGACCAATTTTGTGACCCTCCCTCTTATGCCACCAGATCTTTTCAGCCTGAGGTGGCCCGCAAACCAAAGAGCCACTATATAAATGAAAATACAAAATGTGAAACTCACCAGTCAAAGCCAAAGTATTCATTTGAAGTTTCTATCCACACGAACAGCAAAACCACAGACAATAAAAATGAAAAAATCAGAAATGGATAAAATAACTGCTCTCTCTGGGAAGAGAAAGAAAAGTATAAATTAGTTCCATGTATCCACGTCACCTCGGCAGTATCTGTCTACACTTGTCAAAGTTGTGCAGAGTTGCAATGCCACGCATTACCCTCCAGAGGCTGGAGTGACCACTCTAGTCTCTTTACCCCTATGGAATTTTGTATAAGCCTATTTATAACATTTATTACACTTAAATGCAATTACATGTTTATCCGTTTGTATTTGGTGAGACAGTTTCTTCTCTGAGGAAACAGAACTTCGGTTACACACCTCCATCCTGCCAATATCTAGTACAGTTCCTTAAATGCAGCTGGCTCTTAACAGTCATCTGTTGCATTCATCCACCTCTCCATCTACCAAACTTTGTTTGCTGACTCATTCATTGAGTAATTCATTCAATCATCACTCAATGGTTCATTTAGTCACTGACCTACCCAAATTTGGGGGATGGGGGACAGGTTAGGGAATAAAGCTTTTTTTTTTTTAAGATTTTCTGTATTTGACATAGAGAGACACAGCAAGAGAGGGAACACAAGCAGGGGAAGTGGGAGAGGGAGAAGCAGGCTTCCCACCGAGCAGGGAGCCTGATGCGGGGCTCGATCCCAGAACCCTGGGATCATGACCTGAGCCGAAGGCAGATGCTTAACGACTGAGCCACCCAGGCACCGAATAAAGCCTTTTTTTTTTTTTGGAGTAGCTACCTCGTGCCACTACAATTCTAGAAATTTCACAAACTCTACTTTCATTTAATTTATTTTTCAATATGGCCATATAAGCTAGGTATTGTTAACCTTACTTTGCAAAAGAACTAAAGCTCAGAGAGGTAAAGTAATTGACTCAAGTTCACACAGCCAAGAACTGGCAGGGACACTGTCCAGACCTGAGCCTAAAGCCAGGATGGAGGATATCTTTACAGAGGAGGTGTTCAAACAGCCTTGAAGGCAACCCCGTTCACTGAAAGTCACAACACAAACCAGTCATGCCAGAGGTTGCCAAATCCTTCCCGGGAACATTAGGTTTGGGTTGTTACCTGAGTTATAATCTTAACACTTCTGTATCACCTGAATAAGAATTCTGCCTCTTTGGGACACTGCATTTAATCGTTTAACACTGGAAAGAATAATCCCTGCCCTGTCTAAATTATGGCATTATCGTGAAAAGCAAAAATAAAGAAATAAAATGGAAAATGTAGAAACTGAATTCCAAAAAGATGAGAGAGATTACAGCTATCAAGATGTACTTTCTGAGTGTAGGAGGATGAAGAGCACAGGATCTTTGACTCAGATCTTATGCTCATACTCTACTAAATCTTATGTGGACTTTTAAAAATGTATCAGATTATGTCATTACCCTGCTCAAAACCCTGCCAGAGCTTCCTATTGTAGTAACGTACCATCAAACTGCCTGCCATGGCAACGAGGTCCTCCATGATCAACCCCTGTCCATCCGTGACCTCATCCCATTCTACACACTCCATTTCTGAACTCCAGCCACACTGGCCTTCTTTCTGTTTCTAGAATATAACCGAATTTGTTTCCACCTCAAAATCTTTGTTCTGTCTGGTTCCTCTGCCTGGAATACTTTTGCCCCCAGATGTACACATGGCTGACTCTACCTCTCCATTTAGGAGACAGTTCACATGACACTTTTTCAAAGAGGTCTTCTCCAACCACTCTCCCATCCCAGGTTCTAACACATTTTCCTGTTTATTATATTCAAAGCTCTTATCACGATCTGAAATGATCTTTCTTCATTTATTGTCTATTAACTAACTCGTCTCACTAGATTGTAAACTGCAGGAGGGCTGAGGCTTTAGTTGTCTTATTCACTATGGCACATAGTTAAGTGTTCCACTAACTTGTTTTTGTTGAATAAATCCATTTCCTTATTTTGATTCTCATTGCTGCCACTCTTGCTCATTTTCAAAGATTCCCCACTGTTTACGAGAGAAAGTTCAAATACTTTAGCTTGACATAAAGATGCTTCCTAATTTGATCAAAATATTCCTTTCCAACCCTACTACTTGCCATTGTTTTATATGCCCCTAATTCAACAGTGGCAATTTGTTTTTCTTAAACGCACCACTGTGCTTCCTCTATCCCTTGACTTCTGACCTCATTCCCTCTACCCACAATTCCTTATACCAATATTTCTGTATGTGAAAGATCACTTCCACAAGTCAGTGACTCCATGAAGAGTTTATTGGGGCCTACTTGTGTGACAAGCCCAATTCACATTACCTCTTCCATCCCCACAACAAATCCTATTGGTGGGTACTACTATTACCATCTCCATTATTCTAATGAGGACTCTAAAGCACCAGATGTTAAGTAACTTGCCCAAGGTAACACAGTGGTAAAGCTCTAATTTGGAGATAGTCAGTGGTAAAGCCATAAATTGAATCCAGGCAGTCTTTTCCCAAAACACAAGATCTTAGTTCTTATGCTATATGCTATACTCCTTCCCCTGAGCAGAAATGGGGCCTTGAGAATTATCTAGGAACTTAGCAATTATCTAGTTAAATTTCCTAGCTATAGAGAGGCTCAGAGATCTCACATAGCCAGCCCAAGGGCAGAGTGGGAAATAGTACCCAAACATTCTCCCAGGCTCTAGTTTAGGGATTTTTCCATAATACCACACTGCCTCAAATGTCACCCTGCCCACAAAGCCTTCCTTTTCCTTCCCTCACTACATAATAACTCTCATGTAACTTACTGCCTCATCCCTAATAATTATCTGTTGAATCAATTCACTCTTCTCCATCTTTACCATCACTACTCTAATCCAGGCCACCAACATCTCTTACCTTAAATACTACTCTCACTTTATCTTTGAAGGCAAAGACATCTCCCTCCCTGTTTTGTACCTTCCAATGCATCCTCCACATGATCAAATAATCCTTCCAAAACAGATCAGGCAACATCAGCTTGAACTCTTTAGGGACTCTTTATCCCCTACATGGCAGAGAGCAAATTCTTAAAACCAAACAACACCGGTCCCATCTCCCTCTCTAGCTTCATTTCACTTCTCCGTTTTTATCCTCTGTCCCACCTAAGATAAACCTTATACCAATGCTCCTTGACTCCTCCAATACAGTTTCTTCTACCATCCCTTAATCCTTACTTACCCGATTCTTAATCACCTTTCACCTTCTATATGAAGTTGTTTTCAGCCCCTCCCTTGGCACATGGAGGCATGTATGCATATACACATAAACACACAAATACTCTCAGTATTTTGAGACTGTATTATGCTCGTCTCTTCCACCAGTAGACTATGAATTGTTTGAGAGAAGCAATGATATCTAAGGCATTTCTGTTATTCCTAGTCACTAGTATATAAACTAGTCCTTATAAACTATAAGCTAGTAGAATATCTAGGAAGGTAAGATATAGGAGACAGAAGAATACTTCTCCTAATCTAGGCAAGCTTCCCATTTCTACCCCTTTCCTTGTGTTCCCCATCTTAGGCATAAGAAACTAGTGATCCAACTGGTCAGAACCTCAGACCCTGGTTGGAGTGTGTTTATAAGTACATGAAGGTACAGGACATGGCCCTCCTCTTATCGCTTCAGTGTGCTCATCATTTGGTCTCTTATATCAAATGGCCCACCAGAGGATCCCCACATATGGCTGAGAGTTTAAAGTAAGAGGCCCTCAATAAGGCTAGGCCACATGCTACCACTTAGCCTTACTAAAGTTTTTCATTACGGAAAATCAGGCATTAGCCTGACCAATAATAAAGGAATACCTTGTTTCCCACTTGCTGTTATTTTTCTCATAAACATAGCTCCTTTGGGAAACTCACAATGAAGAGAGAAATAAAGATTCAGGCATTCATGTAATTCTGAGTCAAAAACATCTAATTATACCTAAACTTCACTTTTTCAAGACTCACCAAATGAATAAGAGCAAAAGTAAATCAATGAGTAAATGAATGACATAAAAGAGGTATTAAAAAAAAAAAGAAGTAAAGAATAAAAGTGAAAGAAGATGAAGAAATCAAGCATGTGTTTCTGTAAGGTTAACTTTGGCTCCAGAACTGCAGCAGGCTTTTCATCGAACAACTAGAGCCCTACCATGCCCAGTCCTGGAGACTCTAATAAGCCCTCACAGGGGCAGGGACCAGCCCATGTTCCCCACATCTGAGAAAGTATGGTCCAACTCCTTCCCATCTCTCTGTACCCAAGAGCAGCAGCAGGGTCCGGGTCTGGACTTTTTCTCCTGCTTGATTTGCCACTCGCAGTTGTAGCAACCAGTAATGAGGGTGATATAGCACTGTCGGTTGCAGCCGCATAGGATCCACGGATTATGCCTTTTCAGATTTCTTCTCCTCTGGCTCCCAGGCTCAATCCTGTTGGCCTTAGGCATGGTTCACCCTCTTACTGAAAAGAAAAATAAAACGATTAGGATCTAATAGCTCCTTCAAATGTTTCCTACCTCACTGTTCTACAGAAAATTCCATTAAAAAAAGATAGATTTTAAAAGTTATAATCTAGGATAATGCACTGGATTTGGTGGAGATGAGCAGAGCTTCACCCTACCTTTTCCACTAACTTGTTTAGTATTTACTGCAGTCATGCACCATTCGAGGTTTAGTTTTCTTACCTCTAAAGTAGGACCATATTCTCTGCCCTAGTCAACAAATAAATGCTGAGAGCATCTAATTAGATAATATATACATACTATAGAAATGATACAAATGTGTTTTTTCAACTGTAATATGCTCTTGAAATAATCTGAGATCTTAAGAGGCATGGGTGAGATATGTGAAAAATATAATCATTGACTAATAAGTGACTCAGATATATAGCTGCCTGCCCCATCCCTTTCATTCCTCTCCCATCTGGAATTAGTTAGGGTTAGCCTCAATTTAAATGATGGAATTTTCGGGGCACCTGGGTGGCTTAGTCGGTTGGGCGACTGCCGTCAGCTCAGGTCATGGTCTCAGGGTCCTGGGATCGAGCCCCGCATCAGGCTCCCTGCTCGGCAGGAAGCCTGCTTCTCCTTTTCCCACTCCCACTGCTTGTGTTCCCTCTCTCGCTGTCTCTCTCTGTGTCAAATAAATAAATAAATAAAATCTTAAAAAAAAAAAATAAATGATGGAATTTTCAAAATAGCAATGGCTGAAAAAAGACAAGTTTGTTTTTTCTTTTGCTAACAAAAATATTTCAAAAAGTGGTATGGGGGGCCTGGGTGGCTCAGTCGTTAAGCATCTGCCTTCGGCTCAGGTCATGATCCCAGGGTCCTGGGATCAAGCCCCACATCGGGCTCCCTGCTTAGTGGGAAGCCTGCTTCTCCCTCTCCCACTCCCACTGCTTGTGTTCCTGCTCTCACTATCTCTCTGTCAAATAAATAAATAAAATCTTAAAAAAAAAAAATGTAGTATGTGGCTTCACAATGTCATTAAGAACCCAGACATCTTCCATCTTGCTGTTCCTCTGCAGCACAGGGCTTCCTTCTCAGGGTCCAAAATGGCTCCTCGAGCTATTCTAAATTCCAACCAGGAGAAAGCAAGAAGAACTAAGAAGGATGTTCCCCCTACTTTAAGGATACTTACAGAAGTTGAACATGACATTTCACTGACAGGGGTTTTTCTTACTAGGGAAGGGAGGAAGGAAAGAAGGAAGCAAGCAGGAGAGACAAGAAAGAGGGAGAGAAAGGAAGATACTGAGCTATGTCTAGCTGCCACTACTGAATTTTCTCGCCCTACTGTGATAGGACACTTCCAGATAATGTATGGAATTAGGGGCAAAAAAAAAAAAAAAAAGATAACCAAGAACCGAAATTATTTAAAAATAAACAAACAAGAAGTCTTAAAGGGCCTGATCCCAGGCAACAGTCTCTGCCCCTAAAAACTTTCTGTTGTACTCCACTCTGTTTTTCTGTGAAAGGCAGTGTTGTAGTTCAGAGTGCATAGTCTCAATGTACACTTCTGGCAAAAAATGGGAGTAACAGGGACTAGAGTAACCTTCCCAGCTTAAGTGACTAAAAAACTGGGGAAAATATGAAAGAAAAGTTTTCATACAGTGGACAATAGGCAGTGAAGGATAGCAATCCTTGAAAGAGAAGAAACAAAGGAAGTGAGTATTTGTAAAAGCAATCTGGATTGTTTCCAGGATGAAACCCTGGGATTGAGAATGTAGGTGGATCCTGGCAGTATCCCTGAACTGAGCAGACAGAAATGGAAGTTTGGGGAAGGAGAAATACCTCCCTCTGTGTCTTCCCAAGTCTCCAATTGAATAATAATCGGTACATGCTTATGAAGAAATTACCAGATGCTAGAAAAAGAATCACATAAAATGAGGTAGTTAGACAATCTTTAGAGCTCATAAAAGGCTGGGAATAGTTGGTGTTTCCTCCAAAGCAGAAAAACCTTATAATACATGAGGCACTAGGAAGCATACTCAGAAGAGTATTGCTTCAATAGTGGGAAAAAAATTAGGCCTTCATTAAAGGTTACTAAGGACTACAGCCTGGCCAAACAAAGCTTAAAAATGAGTTTCAAATTAGTCAAAATGTTTCCAAATAACTTGGCTCTGTTCTGAAACAAATCTCAGATTAAAAAAAAAAAATACAAGAAGTAGCCAACAAAACAAAATTCTCAATGCCTAGCATCCAATCAAAAATTACCAGGAACATAAAAAAGTAAGAGAGTGCACCCATATGGAAGAAAAAACTGTCAATCAACAACTCAGAAATGTCTCAGATGATAGAATTAGTAGGGAAGGACACCAAACATTTTTACAACTGTATTCAATATGTTGAAGATAGTAGAAGAAAATAAGCATGTTAAGGAGAGACATGGAAGGTATTTTTAAAAGATGTAAACTGAACTTTTAGAGATGAAAGACATAAATGTCTTAGATGAAAAATACACTGCAAGGATTAATAGCAGATTAGACACTACAAAAGAAAGGATTAGAGAACTTGAGAATTTTTTTTTTAAATAAAGAGATCAACTGTGAGCTGCAGAACAACTATAAGCAGTTTAATATAAACATGTCTGGAGTTCCTAAAAGAGGGAGAGAGAGAAAGGGATAAACACAATAATTGAAAAATTAATGGCCAAAATGTTTCCAAATATGATGAAAACTATAAACCTAGAGACCCAAAAAGCACAACAAGCCCCAAGGAAAAGGCACACACAGCAAACTACAAGACACATCATAATCAAGATGCTTAAAAACACTAGTAAAGAGAAAATCTCACCACCAGCCAGAGGAAAGGCATATTACATGTAGAGAAACAAAGATGACTTCTTGACATTTTTTCAACAAAAATAATTTGTTGAAAACAATACAAGCCAAAAGACAGTGGAGCAACATCTTTAAAGAACTGAACAAAACATGTTAAGCTCACCATAAACTGTCTTAAAAAATGAAAGTTCATCAGGGATACTGGCCTATAGTTTACTGGTGTCTGTATCTGGTTTTGGTATCAGGGTCATGCTGGACTCATAGAATGAATTTGGGAGTTTTCATTTCTCTTCTATTTTTTGGAATAGTTTGAGAAGAATAGGTATTAAGTCTTCTCTAAATGTTTGGTAGAGGGAGGCCTGGGTGGCTCAGTCGGTTAGCGTCTGCCTTTGGCTCAGGTCATGATCCCAGAGTCTGGGGATTGAGTCTCAAGTCAGTCTCCTTGCTCAGCAGGGAGTCTGCTTCTCCCTCTCCCTCTCTGCCCCTCCCCCTGCTCATGTTTTCTCTTTCTCTCTCTCTCTCTCTCTCACTCACTCTCTCAAATAAAAAATTGGTTTTATTTATTTGAGAGAGAGAGCAAGCATACAAGCAAGGCAGATTAAGCAGATGCTCAATCAACTGAGCCACACAGGTGCCCCAATAAATAAAATGTTAAAAAAAAAAATTTTTTTTAATGAAAGTGAAATAAAGACCTTTCAGATATTCAAAACTAGAAGAATTAATCACCAGCTGACTTACACTACAAGAAATGTTAAGATCATTCAATATGAAGGAAAAAGGTACCAGGTGGAAATGCACATTTACATAAAGAAATGAGGTGCACCAGAAATATTAAATATATGGGTGGATATAAAATAATGTTTTTCTTATTTATAAAATTATTTCAGAAGATAATTGACTGAAGCAAAAACAGTAACAATGAATACTGCAGCCTATAACAATTATAAAAGTAAAATGTATGACAACAGTAGTGCAAAGGCCAGGAGCAGGGAAATGAAAGTGTAGTGTTATTCAGTTCTCATATGATACATTAAGTGGTATAATATAACTTGAAAGTAGACTCTGATAAGTTAAAGATGTATACTATACACCACAAAGTAACCTCTGGGATAACGTGTATGTATATAATAAGCCAACAAAGAAAATAAAATGAAATCATAAACATTATTCAATCAAAAAGCAAGCAAGAAAAAAGTGAAAAAGGAACACAGGAGAACAAATAGAAAGCAAGTAGTAAATCAAATTTAAACTTAAATATACCAGTAATTCCTTTAAATATAAACAGTCTAAATGTTCCAAGTTTAAAAACACATTAAAAATTGTCTAAGTGGATTAAAATAACAAAGCCCAACAATATGCTCTTTTCAAGAATTTGGTTTGTTGTTACAGAAGGTAAAAGAATGGAAAAATTAGTATCCATTACCAGGACAATGCCATGTACCAATCAAAGATGAAACCTGAGTCATATGTAACAATAAGCATTTACTGCTCATACTCTGCTGATCTAGACTGGCCTCAGCTAGTAAGACTGGGGTGACCTGGCTCTGCTCCATGGGTGGTTCAACCAGGTTGGCCTGAGTATATTCTCATGGTGGTGGAAGTTGTCCAAAAGAGTAAGTCGTAACATGCAAATCCATCTCAAGGCTCTGCTTCAAAGGATGTCTTCAAGTCAAAGTCAGAAGCAGAGTAAGTCAACTCATGATAGGAGGGCAATAAAAGTTACAAGGCAAAAAGAGTGTGAAGCCAAATGATACAATCTACCTCACTAGTTACCAGCAGATCAAAAGACCTTGCTTTGTGCTTGAGGCAAAAAGCATTAGTAAAGACAAAGAAAGACATTTCATAATGATGCAAAATGACTCAAAAAATAATTTTCGATTTATAGGCACCCAATCACATGGCTTCTACAGAAGAAACAGACAAATCCACAATCATGGTGGGAGATTCAGCATACTTCTCTCAATAAATGATATAATAAGCAGACAAAAAAGTCTAAAAGGATACAGAAGATTTTAACAACTCGATTAACAAACTAATCTTAATCAACATTTATAGAACACTATACTCAATGATTGCAGAATGTACATTCTTTTCAATTGCAACATTTATCGAAAGTTATATATTGAACCATGCAACTGGTTTTAATAAACTTATAAGAATTGAAATCTTAAGAGTATATTTTCTGACTACAGTGCAGTTCAGCTAGAAATCAGTAAGAAAAAGGTAACTACAAAAATACACATTGGGAACTATATAAAAACTATATAAAAACTCATGGGTCTAAGGAAAATAATCACAATGGAAATGTGAAAAAGTCTGAATTGGCTGATGATGAAACTACATGAATTCGGTGTGAGCAGCTGCAAATACTGGTACATCCAAGAACAAAAACTCTGTGACTGGAATGGTGGTAAACTGCTTGAATACTGAATAAAAGGCCGCATTTTAACGAGAATCATTACCACAACAATTTCCCAGGTACCTACAGATCCTTGAAGTTCAATAATATTTAGGGAAAGATAATAAACAGAGTTTCCCTTCCAAACCTCCAGCAGCCTGCCGAAATCTCCACCTGGATTTCTCACAGACATCTCAAAATTAATACATCTCAAAATTAATACATCCCAAGCTGAACCCCTGCCTTCCCTCCCAAACCTGTTCCTTCTGAAGTCTGTCGCATCTCAGCAAAGGGCACCACCGTGCACCCGGTGCTTGAGTCAAACACCAGGGTGTGCTTGCCAGGATTGAGAAACTAGAGCAAGAATTACGCTCCGTCCATGAATAACTCGGAAACTGCGCAAGAAGCAACCTTTTCCCACGCTCAACACGGGCAGCGTTGGGCTCTGACCGCCGAGCCCTTCACACCTGTAGGGACGTGCGGACCAGACGACCGCAGGCCAGCCCTGGACGCCAGCCAAGCCACTGGGCCTGCGCGGCTTGATGCCCCTGTCGCCCACCGACCGGCAAAGGGACAGGCGGAAGCGCTTTGGTCTCAGCTTCCTCGCCTGAGCACAGGGGTAATGGCAGCTCCCGGTTCACCACACCTAGTGAGCCGCCTGGGTGCACGTGCCTCAGGTCTGGCTGCCAACGTGATAATGTTTATGTAGCTTCCTACTCCTGGAGATGCTTAAGGGGGAGAAGCAGAGAGCTGGACACGTTACTTACGACGACTTCAAGGCCTCAAAGGCAAACGCGAATTCCCCACTGGAGAAGACCAGCGTCTCTCAAGATGGTCGCCTGGTTCAACGAGGCTGCGGCGGCCGCCGCGCGGGGGGCGTGGCCAGGGGCGTGGCCTCCGGTGCTCCGTCCGGCCGCGAGGCTGAGCTGCAGGTGGACCCCCAAGCTTAGCTCAGAGCACCGCGTCTTAAATGTGTATTTTTTTTTTAAAGATTTTATTTATTTATTTGACAGAGAGAGACACAGCGAGAGAGGGAACACCAGCAGGGGGAGGGGGAGAAGGAGAAGCAGGCTCCCCGCCGAGCAGGGAGCCCGATGTGGGACTCGATCCCGGGACCCTGGGATCATGACCTGAGCCGAAGGCAGTCGCTCAACCGACTGAGCCACCCAGGCGCCCTTAAATGTGTATTTTAAGGTGTGCTCTCTTTATTTTGCTTCTTATAAAAATAATTTCAGCATAAGCTTAGTTCTCGCTAGTCATTTAGTTCGGGCATTAGCTTTTTTGTAGCCGAGTTATTTATAGATTATCTCATTTTTTATTATATTTTTCTTGTCTTTTTTTTGCCCCCCCCCCCCTTCAACAATGGGCCTTAGTTTTGTTTGTTTAATCTTTGATTCCTCCGGCTATCTCTGTAGCTCTGACCTCACTTCTGAGCTCTTAGACCATTATATCCAGTTGCCTGCTGGTCCTCTTTATCTGAATTGTCCCGCTGTTTAGACACCTCAAACTCAGTATACCCTACGCTGAATTATTTCCCGTCAAAACGGCTCCACCTCCTGTGGCTCCGAACTGTTACAGGGCAAGACCTCAAAGCAAAGCTCCACGCTTGACTCCTCCCTTTCCTCTGCAGCGTCCCTCCCCGCTCCTGCCCTCACTCTTCCTGTCCATTTCTGCCGGCGCTTGCCTTGTGGTATCTCAATGGCCACTAGGCCCCTAACCATCTCAGTAGGTACCAGCGGCTTAGGACTGCTGCGGTAAGGGCTAAGATAGTTACTTCAGTAGGCTCCCAAAGACTCTCGCTACTTCCACTTTACCGTTTCCCAAATTTACCTTTTTTTTTCCCCCAAAGATGTTATTTGTCAGAGAGAGAGAGCACGCGCACACGGTGCAGGGGCACAAAGCAGGGGGAGCGGCAGGCAGAGGGAGAAGCCGGCTCCCCGCTGAGCAAGGAGCCCCATGTGGGGCTCCGGGGATCATGACCTGAGCAGAAGGCAGATGCTAAACCGACTGAGCTGCTCCCCAAATTTACCTTTCAAAGAGCAGCTAGTGATCTTTTAAAAATGCAAGTCTCACCATGTTTAAAATTCATTCCTAAGGTAAAGCTCAAGACCCTTAAATTAGATCCTGCCTTTCTCTCCAGCTTCTTTCCCCCTGTTCTCCTTCACCCCTGCTCATATTCAAACTCCAGCAAAACCAGACCTCTTGTACTTCTGCCCTACACCATTATGTATCTTTATTCATGATGTCCCTACAGTCAGGCTTTCCCACTTCCCACCCCTAACTTTTACCTGACTTACTCTTTTTGTTGGTGTAAGACTCAGGTCAGGAAGCCTTCTTTGATCATCACAACCTGTTCCTTACCACCAGGCTCAGTTAAGTACTTCCTCCTCTGTCCTATATGTCTGTCCAAGTTAACTTCTTAGTACTATATTAGCCGCATTGATTATAATTACTTATTTTGTTTTGCTGAGGTTTCAATTTCTGCTTCCCTCTTCTAATTTTAATCTACTTGAAGGTGAGACCATACCTCATACCTCATCACTTATTCCCAGTGCTTACTATAAAGCTTGGCACAATTGGTCACATAAATAGAAGCTACAGATCCATCAACCTTTAAGCTGAGTAAGACAGGCTGCATTTTTTTTTTTTTTTTTTTTTTTGCCCTGACCTAGCTGATGTCCCTAGAGTATACCTCCAATAACAAGTTGGGAGGGCTTGACCAGAATAAAGAATGGTAGCTTGGATCAGGATGGTAATAGTGTAGAGTAGAAAAGTAGTTTGATCCTTTAATATTAGTTTACCCTCTTCCTCCTAAGTTCCATTCTGGGACCCTAGCTTAACCCTTGACATAGCACTACTAAACTGGTTGGCACCCACTGAGATTAGGTAACAATCAAGGGATTAAGCAATTTTTTTGTGTGATCTGAAGATTTTCTGAAACTCCATTCTGACTTCTTCTTTAGAGACCTATTCCTTTTATCAATAGAGAATGAACAAAGCTGTGGAGGTTGGACCCATGTTTGAGCAAATACAGGCCTGATTCTGTCTCTGGTTTTAAAGCAGAAGTAAGACAAAACGAAAGCATGCAAAACAGAGTATAAAAAGGGTACCAAACAACTTATCAAATAAGTTATAACATTCTTATTTCAAAGAACAAAAGTATTCAATTAATCTCTGTGGGGGGCTTCATATTTACCAGTTAAAAATCAGAAATGATAGTAAACTGAGGGATATGATGTGGCTTTAAGAAACCACAGATTCCCATCAATATCTAAAGGACATTTTTTTCCTGGCTTTGTTATCCCAACAGAACGGACTCAATTTTGTAGACTCATTTTTCATCTAATTAAATTGTTCTTTTGCAATGAATATTGTTCAAAGTCTGGTAGCCTTGTCTGATCTTAGACAAAAAGTGTGAACTCAAAAGAGATTGTGTTGGAGGAACTCAATTCTGTTTTTTTAAGATTTTCAAAACTGCAAACTGAAGGTTTGCTCATCATTTTTTCAGAACTCTACCTTTTCTTCATAGTGTAGTGGCTCTTAGTCCAGTAGTTTCCATAAGGAATAAGCTGACCTGAGATAAAGTTTTTTCTAATGATTGTTGTCACGCTATGGTTTTACAGAGATTGCTGCTAAAAGCAATGTAAGAGAGTTTGCAGATTGCTGTAGTCCATAAAGCCAACTTCGTATATTTTGCAAACATGCATTCACACACACACACACACACACACACACGTGCATGTGCATTTAAAACATCTAGCAATAGCTATTCCAGCATTTTTGTAGCTTTCCTATTATTGTAAGAGCAATTTTATCACTCACTGTTTGGACTAAAGAATGAGTAAACAATCAAATGTTGTTTTGAGTACTCATTATATAAATCAGCAAAATGATAAAACTGACACAAATAAAAGGATAAACTGGAGACCTGTGGCAACATACACCTAAGTGGTCTAATGCAGCCTCCGATTTCTCGCTTGGCAGCATGCCAGGGCTTGAGTTCAGACTCTGGTCAACTGTACAACAGTGTGTCAAGCCCAAAGCTTGGACATTATCTTTGCTAAATGCATATAGCACTCCTGTTTTAACAAGTGTCCTTTTTATTAAAAGTAATGAATCTCCTCTTAAGTAAAAGATCATTGAAATTAGTACTTTTGCTTTTAATACACCTATAATGAAGAAATAATTGAACTACAAATCTGAGAGAGAGATTAAATACTAATATTAGGGCTTAGCAATTTGGTAGGGAAATTAGCAATTCGGTGGGGAAAAAAGGGGGGCCCTGGGCTTTTAAACAGGGCATCCTCAAGCAGCTTCAAATGGACAAAAGTTTTTATCCATGTTTGATTTATCTTTTGGTTCTATAACCAGAAACCAGTTATTGGCTAAGATGCTTAAGCAAACCTAGACTCCTAGTTATTATAAAACCTTCATTTTGGTGCCAGTAAAAGAGTCTCCTGACAAACCAAGTAATTTCAAACATTGTAAAACGGGACTGAATGTGCTGGGTGTCAGGGATTGTGTTAAATGCTTTATATACATTATTTTGTTCGCTTGGAATCTTAAGGTAGATACTATTTTTTTAAATTTCAAGTTTCTATTTAAATTCTAGTTGGTTAACATATATGGTAAAATTGGTTTCAGGTGTAGAATTTAGTGATTCATCACGTACATATAACACCTAGTGCTCTTCATAACAAGTGCCTTCCTTAATACCCATCACCCATTTAGCCCATCCTCTGCCCACCTCCCTCCATCAACCCTCTGTTTGTTCTCTATAGTTAAGAGTCTCTTATGGTTTGCTTCCCTCTCCTTTTATTTTCCTTTCCCATATGTTCATCTGTTTTGTGTCTTAAATTCCACATATGTGTGAAATCGTATGATATTTGTCTTTCTCTGATTGACTTATTTCGCTTAGCATAATACTCTCCAGCTCCAGCCACATCAGTGCAAATGGCAAGATTTCATTCTTTTTGATGGCTGAAAAATGTTCCATTGTGTATATATACCACATCTTGTTTATCCATTCATCTGTCCGTGAACATCTGGGCTCTTTCCATATTTTGGCTATTGTAGATGATGCTGCTATAAATATTGGGGTGCATGTGCCCCTTTGAATCAGTATTTTTGTATCCTTTGGGTAAATACCTAGTAATGCGATTGCTGGGTCATAGGGTAATTCTATTTTTAACTATTTGAGGAAACTCCATACTGTTTTCCAGGGTGGCTGCACAACTTTGCATTGCCACCAACAGTATAAGAGGGTTCCCCTTTCTCCACATCCTCCCCAACATCTGTTGTTTCCTGTGTTTTTAATTTTAGCCATTCTGATGGGGATGAGATGGTATCTCTTCATGGTTTTGACTTGTATTTCCCTGATGATAAGTGATGTTGAGCATCTTTTCATGCATCTATTAACCATTTGGATGTCTTCTTTGGAGAAATGTCTGTTTATGTCTTGTGTCCATTTCTTAACTGGATTATTTGTTTTGGGGGTGTTGAGTTTGATAAGTTCTTTATAGATTTTGGATACTAACCCTTTATCAGATATATCATTTGCAAATATCTTCTCCCATTCTGAAGTGTTAGTTTTGTTGATTGTTTCCTTTGCTGTGCAGAAGCTTTTTATCTTGATGAAGTCCCAATAGTTCATTTTTGCTTTCATTTCACTTGTCTCTGGCAATGTGTCTAGTAAGAAGTTGCTGTGGCCAAGGTCAAAAAGGTTGCTGCCTGTGTTCTCCTCTAGGATTTTGATGGATTCCTGTCTCACATTTAGGTCTTTCATCCATTTTAATTTATTTTTGTGTATGGTGTGAGAAAGTAGTTCAGTTTCATTCTTCTGCATGTGGCTGCCCAGTTTTCCCAACACCATTTTTTTCCATTGGATATTCTTTCCTGCTTTGTTAAAGATTAGGTTAATTATATTGTTGTGGGTCCATTTCTGGATTTTCTGTTCTGTTCCATTGATCTATATGTCTGTTTTTGTGCCAGTACCATACTGTCCTGATGATGACAGCTTTGTAATACAGCTTGAAGTGTGGGATTGTGATACCTCCAGCTTTGGTTTTCTTTTTCAGGATTGCTTTGGCTATTCAGGATCTTTTCTGGTTCCACACAAATTTTAGGATTGTTTGTTCTAGCTCTGTGAAAAATGCTGTTGATGTTTTGATAGGGATTGCATTGAATGTGTAGATTGCTTTGGGTAGTATAATATTTTAACAATATTTGTTCTTCCAATCCATGAGCATGGCATATTTTTCCATTTCATTGTGTCCTCTTCAACTTCTTTCATAAGTGTTCTATAGTTTTCAGAGTATAGATCTTTCACCTCTTTGGTTAGGTTTATTCCTAGGTATCTTATAGTTTTTGGTGCAATTGTAAATAGGATCGATCCCTTGATTTCTCTTTCTGCTGCTTTATTATTGGTGTATAGAAATACAACAGATTTCTCTATGTTGATTTTATATTATCTTACAACTTTGCTGAATTCATGTATCAGTTCTAGCAATTTTTTGGTGGAGTCTTTCACGTTTTCTACATAGAGTATCATGTCTTCTGCAAATAGTGAAAGAGTCACTCCTTCTTTGCCAATTTGGATGCCTTTTATTTCTTTTTGTTGTTCTGATTGCTGAGGCTGGGACTTCCAGTACTATGTTAAATAACAGTGGAGAGAGTGGACACCTCTGTCTTGTTCCTGACCATAGAGGAAAAGCTCAGTTTTTCCCCATTGAGGATGATATTGGCTGTGGGTCTTTCATATATGGCCTTTATGATGTGGAGGTATTTTCCATCTATCCCTACTTTGTTGAGGGTTTTTATCAAGAAGGGCTGCTGTATTTTGTCAAATGCTTTTTCTGCATCTACTGATCAGATCTCATGGTTCTTGTCCTTTCTTTTATTAATGTGGCGTATCACATTGATTGATTTGTGACTATTGAACCACCCCTGCAGCCCAGGAATAAATCCCACTTGATCGTGGTGAATAATTCTTTTAATGTACTGTTGGATTCGGTTTGTTAGTATCTTGTTGAAAATTTTTACATCCATGTTGATCAGGAATATTGGCCTATAATTCTCTTTTTTAGTGGGGTTTTTGGTTTTGGAATCAAGGTAATGCTGGCTTCATAGAATGAGTTTGGAAGTTTTCCTTCCATTTCTATTTTTTTGGAACAGTTTGAGAAGAATAGGTATTAACTCTCCTTTAAATGTCTGGTAGAATTCCCCTGGAAAGCCATCTGGCCCTGGACTTCTGTTTGTGGGGAGATTTTTGATTACCGGTCCAATTTCTTTGCTGTTTATAGGTCTGTTCAAATTTCCTATTTCTTCCTGTTTCAATTTTGGTAGTTTGTATGTTTCTAGGAATTTATCCACTTCTTCCAGATTGCCCAATTTGTTGGCATATAATTTTTCATAATAGTCTCATAATTATTTGTATTGCTGTGGTGTTGGTTGTGATCTTTCCTCTTTCATTTGTGATTTTATTTATTTGGGTCCTTACTCTTTTCTTTTTTATAAGTCTGGCTAGGGGTTTATCAATTTTATTAATTCTTTCAAAGAGCCAGCTCTTAGTTTCGTTGATCTGTTCTACTGGGGGTTTGTTTGTTTGTTTGTTTCTATATCATTTATTTCTGCTCTAATCTTTATTATTTTCTTTCTTCTGCTGACTTTAGGCTTTTTTAGGCTTTATTTCCTTTTCTAACTCCTTTAGGTGTAAGGTTAGGTTGTGTATTTGAGACTTTTCTTGCTTCTTGAGATAGGCCTGTATTACTATATACTTCCCTCTTAGGACCGCCTTTGCTGCATCATAAAGGCTTTGGACTGTCGTGTTTTCATTTTCATTTGCTTCCATGTATTTTTTTAAAATTTCTTCTTTAATTTCCTGGTTAACCCATTCATTGTTTAGGAGGATGTTCTTTAGCCTCCATGTATTTGTGCTCTTTCCAAATCTTTAATTGTGGAAATTTGAGAAAAAATTTTTTTTTGTTTTTTATTAGGACTTCAAGTTTCATAATGTTGTGGTCTGAAAATATGCATGGTATGATCTCAGTCTTTTTGTACTTGTTAAGGGATGATTTGTGACCCAGGATGTTATCTGTTCTGAAGAATGTCCCATGTACACTTGAAAAGAATGTGTATTCTGCTGCTTTAGGATGAAATGCTCGGAATATATCTGTTAAATCCATCTGGTCCAGTGTGTCATTCAAAGCCATTGTTTCCTTGTTGATCTTCTGTTTAGATGATTTATCCATTGCTATGAGTGGGGTATTAAAGTCCCCTACTATTATTGTATTATTATCAATGAGTTTCTTTAAGTTTGTTATTAATCGATCTATATATTTGGCTGCTCCCACACAGGTGGCTTAAATATTTACAATTGTTAGCTCTTCTTATTGGATAGACCCCTTAATTATAATATAGTGCCCTTCTTCATCTCTTGTTACAATCTTTGGCTTAAAATCAGTTTGTCTGGGGTGCCTGGGTGGCTCAGTCATTTAAGCGTCTCCCTTCGGATCAGGTCATGATCCCGGGGTCCTGGGATCGAGTCCCACATTGGGCTCCCTGCTCAGCGGGAACCTGCTTCTCCCTCTCCCTCTGCCTCTCACTCCCCCTACTTATGCACTCTCTCTATCAAATAAATGAATAAAATATAAAAAAAATCTAGTTTGTCTGGAAAAAGTATGGCCACTCTGTTTTTCTTTTGATGTCTATTAGCATGATAAATTGACCTCCATCCCCTCACTTTCAATCTGGAGGTGTCTTTAGGTCTAAAATGGGTCTCTTGTAAGCAGCATATAGTTATGTCTTGTTTTTTTTCTGTTGTTTTTTTTTTTTAGTCCATTCTGTCTTTTGATTGGAGCATTTAGTCCATTTACATTCAGAGTAATTATTGATAGATAAGAATTTAGTGCCATTGTATTACCTGTAAAGTTGCTGTCTGGAGATTTTCTCTGTTCCTTTCTAGTCTTTGTTGCTTTTGGTGTTTCTTTCTCACTCAAAGGGTCGCCTTTAATATTTTTGGCGGGGCTGGTTTAGTGGTCATGAACTCCTTTAATTTTTGTTTGTCTGGGAAACTCTTTATCTTTCCTTCCATTCTGAATGACAGCCTTGCTGGATAAAGTATTCTTGGCTGCATATTTTTCCCCTTCAGCACATTGAATAAATCATGTCATTGCCTTCTGGCCTGCCAGGTCTCTGTGGAGAGAACTACTGCTCACCTGATTTGTCTTTCCTTATAGGTTAGGGAAGGTAGATACCCTATTGTACTCACTTTACAGATTTAGAAACTGAGGCTCAGACAGGCTAAGTAGCTTTTCCAAGGTCATACGTACCAGTGACAGAGCCAAAAATTAAATACAGCCCATTTGACTCCAATTACACTATTTTGTTTCCCCTAGACGTCTGCTGTCCAATAAGATAGCTACCAACCATATATGGCTATTTGGAATTAAATTAATAAAAATTAAAATGGGAAGTCAGTTCCTCAGTCACTAACCACATTTCAAGTGCTTAACAGCTACATGTAGCTAGTGGCCACCACACTGGACAATGCAAGTGTAGAATCCATTATTGTAGGAAGTTTATTGGATAATGCTGGTCTAGAGCCCCCAGTAACTGGCATGCCTTCTGCCTTTCTGATAATGGAAATTATACACATTACCTTGTTACTTTAACTTCCAATAAGTTCAATTCAAGATTTTAAGCTCAAGTATAGCAATACTTTAGCCCTGGTAACCAACGTGTTTGTGCTCACCTTTTCCTGGGTCCTGATTCTCTATCTGTATTTATTAATTTTTGTTTCATTGAAGATGTTATTGTTGCAGGTATTCTTAAATCATTTGTTGAAAAGGCAGGATATAAATATAAATAAACAAAAATAAGGACATATGCTCTGATTTTTCATGACCTCCACGTGTATAAGGTGCAGAATAGGATTCATGAACCAGCTCTATGCTGTCTGTAAGAAACTCACTTCCAATAAAACAGTGTAGGCACGATGAAGGTAAATGGATGGAAAAAGTTATATCATGCAAACATTAATCAAAGGAATGCAGAAGAGGCTGCATTGATATCGGATAAATTAAATTTCAGAGCAAAGATAATTACTAGAAACACAGAAAGACATTATACAATGATAAAAGGGTCAGTCCACCAAAAAGAGATAGCAGTCCTAAATATGTATGCAGGAAACAACAGAACTGCAACATATGTGAATGAAAAACTAATAGAAATGAAAGGAGAAATAAACCCACAATAAAAGTTCAAGTCCTCAACACCTATCCTTCCACAATTCATAGGAAAATTAGACTGAAAATCAACAGGTATTTAGAAGATTTCAACAACATCGAGCAACAGGATCTAATTGATATTTATAGAACATTCTGCCCAACAACATCATTATACATTATACATTCATTTCAAATGCTTATTTCCATAACATATACAAAATAGACCATATTCTGGGCATTAAAACAAACCTCGGCAAATTTTAAAGCATTTAAATCATACAGAGTATGTTCTGTGATACACTAGAATCAAACCAGAAATCATAACTGAAAGATAACATGAAAATCTACAAATATTTGGAAACCAAACAACCCCCTTCTAAATAATCTATGGGTCAAAGAGCAAGTCTCCAGGTAAATTTTAAAAATACACTGGAAGTGTATAAATATGTTCAAAAAATACATGTAAAATTTTTGGGTCACACCTAAGGCTGTGCTGAAAGGGAAATTTACAGCACTAAATATATAAATTAGAAAAGAGGAAGTCTCAAATCAGAGCATATAAGTTCCTACCTCGGGAACCTAGAAAAAGAAGGGCAAAATGAACCCAAAGCCAGCAGAGAGAAGGAAATTATTATAAAGAGGAAGTGGGGGCAGGAGGGAAGTGGGTGTGATTGTCAAAGAGCAGCATAAGGAATCCTTGTGGGGATGGAAATGTTCTGCATCTTTATTAATGTCAATATTCTGGTTGTGATAGTGTACTATGGTTTTGCGAGGGGGTACCATTGGAGGAACCCGGGTAAAGAGTATGTGGGCTATCTCTCTATTATTTCTCACTTTGCATGTGTATCTACAATGATCTCAAAATAGAAAGTTAAAATTTTTTTTAATTTTTTTAAATTTAAATTCAATTTATCAACATATAATGTATTATTGGTTTCAGAGGTAGAGGTCAGTGATTCATCAGTCTTTTATAATACCCAGTGCTTACATCAGGTATCCTCCTTAATGCCCATCACCCAGTTACCCCATCCCCTGAACACCCCTCCCCTCCAGCAACCCTGTTTGTTTTCTATGGTTAAGAGTCTCTTATGGTTTGTCTCCCTTTCTGTTTTCGTTTCATTTTTTTCCTCTCTTCCCCTAAGATCCTCTGTTTTGTTTCTTAAATTCCACATATGAGTGGGATCATATGATAATTGTCTTTCTCTGATGACTTATTTCACTTAGTATAATACCCTCTAGTTCCATTCATGTCGTTGCAAATGGCAAGATTTCATTTTTTTGATGGCTGAGTATTCCAGTGTGTGTGTGTGTGTGTGTGTGTATTTATATACATACATACCACATCTTCTTTATCCATTCATCTGTTGATGGACATCTGGGCTCTTTCCATAGTTTGGCTATTGTGGACATTGCTGCTATAAACATCGGGGTGCGTGTGCCCCTTCGGATCACTACATTTGTATCTTTGCGGTAAATACCCAGTAGTGCAATTGCTGGGTCGTAGGGTAGCTCTATTTTCAACTTTTTGAGGAACCTCCATACTGTTTTCCAGAGTGGCTACACCAGCTTGCATTCCCACCAACAGTGTAAGAAGGTTCCCAGAAAGTTTAATTTTAAAAAGACAACCAACGAAAAGATTTTATAACTCAAAAATGAGAAAGAAAAATTATCCAGCACACACAAAGAATTTCAACAGAAAATATTTAAAAGATGACAAAAAAGAAAAAAATGAGGGAAAGATTTGAAAAAACACTTCACAAAAGACTAAAAACACAATGAAATGCACTATAGACACAGACAGGTTACAATGAAGTAGTTGACAATATTAAATGTTAGCAAGGATTGGCTGGGCAATGTGAGCAAGGTTGAGCAATGTGTATGAACTCCCACATTAGTGGGGGATGTCAATTTGTATAACTCCTTTGGAAAACTTGTAGGTATTAAAAAGTTGAAGATATATACGCCCTGTGATCCAACAATTCCACACCTAAGATATCTAGTAGATAAATTTGTGCTTATGCAGCATTGCTTGCCATTGTCCCAAAAAGCAAATAACCCAAATGCTTAGCAACAGAAGAATGAATAAATAATGTCAGCATACTCTCATACAGCTGAATAACATGGAGCAAAGCCAAATGACCACACAGAACACATACCAGGCCTTTAGAATAGCATTTATTGGAGGAAATCAGTGAGTATAGAAGCAGCAGCAGGTTTGGAAGTCCCTTGTTGCTCATTCCATTTGAAGTCAGCACACAGGAATGAGACCCTGATCCTTGCATGAATGTGACTGTGTAGTATCTCCTACTCATCTCCCTTCCTCATGACTACCAGTGAGGAAGATTGTTTCTTCACAGAGGTAGAGGTCTGAAAAGCCATAGAATAGCTGGCCTGATGAGGGTTATGATCCAATAGCTGCATGACATGGCAGAACCATGGCTTCTAGCTCTGTTCCACCACTTCATTCATACATACATATCAAACATACAGAAGAGAATGCACAGGCTGTCTTCTGTCAAGACCAGGGACAAAAAACCATGTCTTGGTATGGCAGAGAAGTGATCTGATCAGCATTCTTCTAGAATGATTTCTCTAAGCATTTGGCTGTAGCTAGTTTCCATGGAGCTCAAAGGCCAACTCCTTTCCTGGGAGGCCAGCCAGTAGAGAATATTGGGCAAGTTAACCCTTATTTCTCAACCACAACAGTTCTTCACCTCCACTCTCTATGTGGCCTCTATACATCATACCCCATTACATCAGTAATATATGCCATTACAATCTATAGGCAACTCTGGAGAATGGTTAATACAACAACTAGGCAGTAGTTCTCACACTTGAGCTGTTTCAGAATCATCTGGAGGACTTATCTGCAGATTTCAGATCCATGAAGGACCCTGAGAACTTGCATTTCTGAAGAGTTCTCCTGTCATGCTAATGCTGCTTGTATAGGAACCACGCTTTGAAAATCACTGGAATAGGGCAAGCCTATTGAATAGCTGTTCCCTAAACCAGGGGCTGAAGGAGCTCACACTCAGACAAGAAAAAGGGGTACCAGATTGGGATACACTAAATAACCCTACTGCCTTTTCCCATATGCAGAATACTGATTATTCTACTTGCCACTAATCATGATCCATAAACAATAGGAATTGTTGATTAGGGCACAGAAAGCCCTTTGGCTATAGGATTATGAAGATCAGTTTTGTAGTCTAAATCCACTCTGGTTAAAATAACAACAACAATAATAAATGAAAATAAAACTACCCTGGCTAAGGAGTCCAGGCTAATCTGCTAGACAGTTAGAGTGATCTCATTAGCTATTTAGCCTAGCTTAACTGCTAGATTTCCTATTGTTGTCTTCAGCTTCAATTATCCCCACTCAGGAATAAGACTACAGTGTCCTCTCTCCTCACTACCTGCTGGCAGGTTTTCTCCTCTACATCTAGGCCAGGTGGTGGCTACGCGGGGGCCTGAGAATCCCAGAAAACATCAAATAGCTGGATTATCACCTCAGGGTTATAGGTCATGGTTACTGGAGGCAAACAGGTGAAGGCCATTTGACCACACAGGAAAACAGCCTAGGCAGAAAATATTATCCAGTCCAGAGTTGTGTATGTGTGTGTGCTCGCCCACACATTGTACTGGAGTTAAGGCCAATATTCATAGTCACAGGGTTTGAATAAAGCCTAACCAAGGATTATATATATATATATAGGATTACTATATATTACTATATATTACTATATATATATAGGATTACTCCCAAGCCTTTTCCAATGACCAAGAATTCTGTGTCATCTCAACAAGTAGAGGAAGAGCGAGACATGGAACCTAAGAGTCCATTATGGATAGTTTTATAGGCAGGTAGTGGGTAGTGTGATTCAGTGGAGTAGGATAGGAAACTCATAGTAGGTAAATGTTAGAAAACACTGGAGTGCTTCCAGCTGTCCCTTGCTGCATCTGGTAACTGATGACTGATCCAGCATTGTGACAGATTAGTCAAGGAACCATGGTAAGACATGCCTAGAAGAACGGGATAGCCTGGGTGATGGTTCTCTTGAAGGGACCCAAGTAGAAGAAGATAGGATGTACTTCCTCCAAATGTCTCCCGTGGTGTTGGGTATACCCTTATTTCTGGTGAAAGGCTTCTTCTGAAAAGATCTATAACATCTGAGCCAGCACAATTACCTTACCCCATCACTACCGATCTCCTCCCTCCATGGTTCCACAGTAGCTGCACTGCACTTACTTATACCCAAGGGTGAGGACACCTTGCATGATGCCTACGTAGCACTTACACAATAACATCAAATGCAGGATAAAGGTATTAGTGTGACTTCAGTTTAATTGGTCACCACCAGCCAGCCTCATGGCTCTAGCAGTGCCTTCAGGTTCGTATCCGCCTAGTCTTGATACAGTGTATTGTTCAGACTTCCAACTGCCAAAGAGAATCAGGATAGGAGAAAAGGTACAGAGGTATGGAAAGGAATACCTGGGTTCAGGTCCCTGCACTACAATTATACTACTCCAGTTATTTCCCCATCCCCTAATTCTGTGTCCTTAACAGATGGCTGAGAGCAGATAGCCCCTTCCAGAATATGTGGGGCAGAACTCTAAGATGATCCCTGCTATGATCTGAATGTATTTCCCCCTCCTTCAAATTCATATGTTGAAATCCTAATGCTCAAAGTGATGGTATAAAGATGGGGAGGTTTGGAGGTACTTAGGTCATGAGAGTGGAGCCCTCATGAATTGGATTAGTGCTTTTAGAAAAGAGAGCCCAAAGAACCCCCTAATCCCTTCTGCCATGTGAGGACACAGCAAGAAGTTAGCAGTCTGCAACTTGGAAGAGGGCCTTCACCAGGACCTGACCATGCTGACACCATGATTTTGGACATCACAGCCTCTAGAACTGTGGGAAATAAATTTCTGTTGTTTATAAGCCATCCAGTCTATTGTATTTTGTTAATAGCAGCCCAAATGGACTGAGCCCTCCAAGATGCCCAGGCTTTGGTGTACGTAACTTCTCCGTTTTTCCAAAAAAACAGTTGTCTAAGTACTGGGGTGAAGGGGTTTTGCAGATGTAATTAAGTTCCCAATTAGTTGACCTTAAGACTGGTTGATTATCTAACTAAGCCTGACCTAATCACAGGAGCCCTTCAAAAGCAGAGTTTTCTCTGGCTGTTGTCAAAGTGAAAGAGAGATGTGCTCTGGCTAATCTGGAATAAAGCAAACATTCATTTTGTGAATTGCCTGTGAGGGCCGGGGGTGGGGGGGTGGGGCAAAAAACCGCTGGCAGCCTCTAGTTCCTGAGAGTGGTCCTTGGCTGACAGCTGGAAAGAAAATGAGGACCTCAGTCCTACAACCACAAGGAAATGAATTCTGCCAACAACTAGTGAGCCTGAAAGAGGACTTCAAGGCCCTGATGAACTATAGCCCTGGCCAATATCTTAATTTCAGCCTCATGAGACTCTGAGCAGAATATCCAGCCATGCCGTGCTCAGACATTTGACCTATAGAAACTGTGAGATAATTTATGTTGTGTTAAGCCACACTTGTGGTAATTTGTTATGTAGCAATAGAAAACTAACACATGGGATAGGTGTGTACAGTACTCATAGAATTAAGTAAGCAGCAATTGTCTATGAGTAGAGAGTTTCAGAGTTCTCTTGCCTCCACACTCTGCAGACAATAAAAGGCATGGAAATATGCTGTGTTAAGCTGGCTGGGCAGGAAAAATGTTCCGATATCTGAGTAGATGCCTAGATATCCCAGTAGTAAACAGTCATCCCTATAACGCTTAAACAGAGTGTTGGAAAGTTCACAGGAGAGGCAATGCTTCTGTTTTAATGCCCAACTATCAGAAAATTCCAAGATTCTAAGATTCCAGAGGGATAGGCAGCTAAGAATTCCTCAGTCCTCATCAGACCAACCAGTTTACCACTGCAATCTAAAGTGAGGAGGTGTAACATTCCTGTCTTCTGATGGGCTATACCATCATCTAACATTCCTTCTATGTTACATGTAAGCAATGCCATTGTCCTTGTCCTTTCAGTAACTGCATGCAAGATCTCCTGTACCTCTGTATTTTTTTTCCGTAAGACAAGATTGGGGGTCACCAACCTTTTCACTTTTGCCCCCTGGATCTAAAGGTCATAACCACATAGCACTGTAAAAGGTGTCAGCTCAGTTAGTCCCTGCTGGAGTTATCTCCTTCACCTGGAGGTGGGGATGGAGTGTGGGATGGTTAACTTTCTGTGTCAATTTCACTGGGCCATGGGATGCCCAGTATCTGGTTAAACATTCTTTCTGGGTGTGGTTGGGGGGTGGGGGTAGCGGGGAAACGCGTGTTTCCAGAAGAGATTAGCATATGAATTGGTGGACAGAGTCCTGCTTGGGTGGGCATCATCAAATTAACTGAAGGCCTGAATAGAACAAAAAGGTGGAGTGCGTTGCTGGGACATCAATCTTCTGCCCTGGGTGCTCCTGGTTCTTACACATCAGACTTTGACTGGAATCTACACCACTGGCCCTCTGGCTCTCAGGCCTTTGAACTACACTGCTGGCCTTCCTGGGCTCCAACCTGTAGATGTAGATCATGGGACTTCTCAGTTTCCATACTCGCCTGAGCCAATACCTTATAATATATAACCATTTTTGGCCCTTTTCTCTTAGTTTATAATTAAAAGTGTTAAGAAAAAAAATACACACTGAAGTACATAGTGGTAAAGGGGCATCTCACTGCAACTTAATCTCAAATCGTTCAGGAAGAAAAATTTATATATACATTTTTATTTTATATATATATGTGTATATATATATTTAAGTTTCCTTAAGTTTGAAATTATTTCAAAATGATAAATTAGAAAAGGGGAGGAGGAAAAGAAGAGAGGCATACTCCAAGTAGAATATTTTCATCTCCTTTTATTGAAGGAAATAAAACTTGTGCTGCAAGAGGCAGCGGTACCTCAGAGCATGACAAGGTAGCCAATGGGACTGACATGACAAGCCACAATGCTGGCCAGGGGTCCTATTGTAGAGGGAGGACCAAAACCACAAAGATAGCAGGAGGTAGCAAACATCCCCAACACCCAGTGCAAGCATTTCCATTTGCAGAGAGCTTGGCCATGCATTGTAAAAACAGGGTCCCCTCACAGCTGGCAGAGTATCTTATCAGGTCGCCGAATCCATTCAAAGCTAACACGCAGTTTCAGAGTTGGGAGATCCTTCCCTCTGACCCAAAGACTCAGGCCATCAGATCTTTCAGCTCCTTATCCCAGGTGGAAAAAGAGGCTGAGTTCTTGAAACAACACACAGGTACAGCTGGACACATGCTGATACCCAACTTTGTTCTAAAAGCAGCTAAATTTTTTTCCCTGACTTCTCACACTGCTCTCACCCAGCATGTGCCCTAGGAAACCTCTCAAAAAGTTCTAAACAAAGACAGAATTGGGGCAGCAGCCTAGGGGATGTAGGGAGTCAAAAGCTGCTACATAGCCAAGACCATTTCACAAGAAATAGCATGGGGAGCACTACTGGGTGAAGATCCTCCCAAATAGCTGCTAAAAGCGCACACAAAGAAAAAACATGGTAGCTTTCTCTCCCATATCAAGATCAGCTGCGCCAAAGCCATGGTCCAGGAAGATGAGCCATTTCATGCCCCTGGCAAATTATCAATGCTCACAGCACTCCTCATGCTGTTCCAATTTTCAAGTACAATAGGAGTTTGGGCAGTTCAGCCTCGGAAAAGCAAGCTCTAAAGAAATCTCAACTGATTACAAATTGATAATGTTATAAAGCCAAAAATTTATAGAGTCAAGAACTGACTGGCAGGTGTAAGATTGGGGTGGAGGGAGAAGATTTTGCTGTGTAGAAATAGGAGTCCAAGGGTTTATTCCTTAAGCCCTTGATCATAAACTACTCTCACAACCACAAATTGGGAGGAAATTCCTTATTTAGAAATGGCCATCATCTGATTAGTCAGTTGCAGTTCTCTTCAATGCTGGACACATGGTTTTCAAGGATCAAAGTCATGAGAGCGCTAGACCAGGAAATGGGAGGAGCAAGGCAAGGAAGAGAGGGCATCAGGGGTTGGAATTTCTAAAATAAGCATTTATTTCACAGAAGTCTTGGCACAATGAGGCTGGGGTAAGCATGGTTTTAGTGATTGTTCTTGGTTGCCTCCTTTGCTGCAGCAATCAGTGGAGTGAGGCTGGAGAGGGGCTTGGCAATCTTCAGGAACTGATGCTAGAAAGGAAAAAAAGCAAAGACACATGACTATTTACCATTCTTCCTCAGTAACCATCATAAGATGTTAAGGGCATCCATATTTGCACAAGGTGCTGCCTGGAAAGCTTCAGATCATCCCCAAGTTGAAGAACATCTTTAAAAGATAACAAACCATTTTGGAAAACTGTTTGGCACTATCTACTTACAACTTAAACACACATCTATGCTATATCCCAGCATTTCCACTTGTAGGTATATTTCCAAGAGAAGTAAGTTTGTGTATCCACCAAAAGACACAAACAAGAACGTTCAGAGCAGTTTTACTTAACAATAGTCGTAACTAAAAGAACCCAAATGTCTTAAGAGAATGAAAGAATGAATAATGTTATATTTTATAATACTATACAGAAAATTACACAGCAATTTAAAAGAATGAATGATTGATACACTGACAACAGGATGAATCCCACAGACATTATGTTGAGTGAAAGAAGCCAGACACAGGAGATTTCATATCGTATGATTCCACTTTATATTAGGTAAAACTAAACTATGGTGATAATCAGAATAATAATTATCTCTGAGGGAAAGTATTGACTGATCATGACCCAGTGGTATATTGCAATACTGCAGTTCAGGAGCACTGACCTAGGAATTTATTGTTCTATCTTTGAATTCAATAAAGCCTTCAATAGCTTGGTCCTTTCCCAAATCACTGTCACTGGGCTATACTTTGGGCCACACCCACAACTATTAAAGAAGACCATTTTGGAGAAAACACTGTATGAAAACTGCATCTACATTTTCAGCAAGACTGTTATGGAGAACAATTCTTTATGTAACTCAGAGCCTCTTAACTAAAAATGATTTTTCTTACATTTAGTAGTAAAAAGGCTTTGTGTCTTGATGTGATGTTTTTCCATTTGATAAGAAATATAGGAACTATCACATTTCTTTTTCTGTCCTGGCCACCAGGAAACTGAGAACCAAATTTAATGTTTAAACAAAACTAACTCAGATGATTAGCATATTTGATCCTTCTGCCATCCTTATGAGTCCTTTTTACTAATCATATTATATACTGTATAGGCACATACACATTTAGGCATATATACACCTTTTCATTGCTGGAAGTTGCTTCATCTTCTTTTTGGACAGAGATAGGATATAAAAAGGCACTGAAGACAAGAAGTTACCATGAAAAAAATAAAAGACCTTGGCTAAATCATGAAGATACAAATTTCAACATAATACCCCATGTATTTTTATCCATATATGTGTTCTCACAGGAGAAAGAGATGTGAAGCTTTTGTGATTTAAGATTCCAAAAGTCATAGTTTTGAATATTTACAACGTACAGTAAAAGTTAAAGAGCCATTGTTATAAAATCACAGGTTTTTACAACTCCCCTCTGAGTTGAGAAAGCAGCATGATCCAATACCAATCTGGGAGGCTTCAGTTTCCTCCTCTGTATAATGAACAAAGTATCATAGATAAGCCCTAAAGCCCTTCCAGTTTTAGCACTCTTTGAGACAAAAGAGCAGTAGCCAAGAGCATACACACTTGAGAGCCAAGCAGACATAGGTTAAAACCTGGGTCTACCACATATTAGCTATATAATCATGGAAAAGTTACTAAACACTTGAAACCTCACTTGCTCACCTATAAAAATGGGAATAATAGAACCTATAAATCACAGGGTTGTTACAAAGAACAGACGAAAATAACATATAAAGCACTTAGTGCCTATAGTGTGGTAAAGATTCAATATAATGCATTTATTGTTTCTTATGGTATCAGGAAGAAAACTCTAGAGGGCACTAATCTTTCAATAATTATAATTTGGTACCTAATTAACAATATCTTCACCAATCACAGGCTTAGAGTAGAATTTGAACATTTTTCCATGTCTAGGGTTTCCAGAGCAAACCTCATATGCAAAGCAAAAGGATCCTATATGGTACTGCCTGTTATAAGGGGTTTTCAGTTTCAAAGGATCCGAGACACTAATGGGTTACATTTGGGAGAGCCGAAATCTCATATCTAACAGACCAGTGCTCTGTAAATCCATAACCCTGGTTATAAAGAGATGCTAAATATGTTCTAGAGGGTAGCATTTCAAGGAAGGTAAATACTTTAAGCAATTTCATTCAATTCAATAAATGTTTTCCGAATAACTATGTTCTAGAGGGTAGCATCTCAAGGAAGGTAAATACTTTAAGCAATTTCATTCAATTCAATGAATATTTTCCGAATACCTTTTCCAAGTCAGGTCCTAGGTATAAGAGGAGACCAAGAAATTAAAAAGATAGAAGTTACAATTTAGTGGGAAAGAGAGGGTTGTTCATAACTAACTTTAACGCAGGAGGTCTGGCCTGCCTTGCTCAGTTGCTCTTGGTCCTCATAATAAAGAAGTAACTGTGCACGCCTACAGATTAATCACCACCATAAAGTTTAATGTGATACTTATGTGGTAGCCTGCTAAAAGCAGTTTTTGCAACCATACGAAATAATTATGTAATTTCAGGATTAAACAGGTGGAAGTATAAAAGCTTGGCAAACCTTCGACTCCAGGCTTCCCCACAATTGGCAGAATCTCACTCTAACTCAGGTAAAACGAAAGAAGTGCTGATGAAAGTTACAGGCAAAGTTCAGCAGAAGCTCAGAAAGTAGATTTTTTAAGCTGAGCCTATGAATGTGTACAGAGTTTTAACAGACTGAGGAATAGCCTCAGGGAATAACATGAACAAAGGCCCAGAGATGAAGGAGGTTAGCGAACTAGGAATATAAATTGAGTGTGGGAAGTTGTAGGTGAGAAGCCTAGTAGTGCTTCACAGACAAAAATGAAGCAAAAAAGGCTTGGTTTAGTTATCCCTTGAATTCAGAGCTTCCCTGCATAGGGACAATTACCTGCAGCAGCTCTTTAGCTGAACCTCTCTTCTCCACATCCATCTCAAGACAGCGGTTCAGAAAGTCCCGGAAGAAAGCTGACAGCTTCTCTGGGTTCTGAAGCTCTGGGGTCCCATTGGTGGCAATGAGGTACAAGGCCTGGCAATACAAATGGAGAATCACCTTAGGCTCTAGCTGGAGTTCTCTCTTAGTGTCCAGACCTGCCCTCTAGAAATATGGTTAGCTGCTTTATGCCTCCAGGACACAAAGAGGCAGCTTTGGTATACTGGAAAGAATATGACCTAAGGATCAGATTTAACATTTAAAGGCCATGTGACCATGTGCAAGCCAGTGACCTCCCAAATTCCTCATCTGGAAAATAGGGATGACAACGGTGCCTATCTCACATGTCTGTAAAAACCAAGATAGTATATTGGAAAGCACTTTAAAAACTTATGAAATGTGTTCCAGACGCATGGGTTGATTGTTATTCTTGATTATGTATCTAAAGGGTTTATTACTCACTTAGCCTGATGATGAGTTAAACATCTATCTGCCCATTTGCTGGAGGAAATTACTCCTGATGCCCTCACCTTAATCACCTAAGAACTGATTTCTTCTAGCAAGAGAGCAATATAAAAAGCAAGTGTTCTGTAAAGCAACAATCTGTTTCCTTATTGCCTCCCCTGGTCCCCTAACATGAGCCATCTTATGGGATAGGTTAAAAAAAAAAAGTCCTGGGGTGCCTGGGTGGCTCAGTCATTAAGCGTCTGCCTTGGGCTTGGGTCATGATCCTGGGGTCCTGGGATCGAGCCCCACATCGGGCTCCCTGCTCAGTGGGAAGCCTGCTTCTCTCTCTCCCACTCCCCCTGCTTGTGTTCCCTCTCTCACTGTGTCTCTCTCTGTCAAATAAAGAAAATCTTTTTTAAAAAAAAAAAGTCCTTTTCAAGCACTCAGAACTTTAATTCACAAAGTATTAAAGTATTTACACAAATACCAGCTCATTGAATGACCACAATAAATCTGGATAATAGGCTAGGCAAGAATTATCATCCCCATTTCACAGATAAAGTCCAGAAACATAAAGACATATGCCTGGGATCAAGCTATTCATGTGAATTTATGTCCTCTGACTCTAATCCCAGTCTTATTTCCATCCACACCATACTGATCATCTCTTCAAGGCCACTGTAAGATGGGGGAAGATAAGTGGTATGTGCAATCAGAGGGCAAAGCTTGGACCTTCAGGCAGTTTCAGCTGGTATACTGAAGCACTTTCCAGTAATCAGCTATCCAAGAGGTAACCAGTTAAGATGAGATGACCACCTATCAACAACAACACACACATATTTCCTGCACTGGATGGGAGGTTGAGAAATGAGAAAATAAAAGCAATCAGACTAATTCTCTTATTTGCCCATGACCAAAATTACCAACCTACTTGCATTTGTATTCATATACTCTGCTTTTCCTCTTTTTTTACAATGGATAAATTGTCCATCTTCTAATCTAATACTCTTTCAATACTTGATCCAACCCCTCTCATCTACTTAAGGACAGCACTCCAACAGATGTCACTTCTCTCTTGTACATGACCACATTCCTCCTTTCCACTACATCATTCCTATCAGCACACAAACATGCTAAAATAATATCATCTTAAAAAAAAAAAAAAACAACCAAAGTCCTCCCTCAACTCCACTTCAGGTTCCTGCTCCATTTTTCTGTTCCCTTAAGAGCAAAACTGCTTAAAGAACAACTGCTTTCACATGCCATCTCAACCTCTTCTCCCATTCTGGTAGATTTCCTTTAATCAGGCTTTCATTTCATTACCATAAACTCCACATTGGCAAATGTAATGTTTATTTCTCAATCTTATCTCATACGATCTATCAGTGACATCTGACACAGTGGTCCATCCTCCTTCTCCAAACACTTTGCTGTCTTGGCCTCCAGGACACACTTCTCTCAGTTCTCCTCCTACTTGGAAGGCCACTCCTTGGTCTAATTTGCTAGTTCCTCCAACCTGTAAGCGTGAGAGTACCCCAGGGCTCAGTACTCAAACCTTACTCCCTAGGTGAGTGATCGCATCAACCATCTAGTTCCAATGCTTTAAATAAACCAACTATATACTACCTCCTGATAAATTCATATTTATAGCCCTGACCTCTTACCCTTGAACTCCAGACTCATATGCCGAACTCTATTCAGTATCTCCACTTGGATATCTAATAAACATTTCAAATCACCACATTCAAAACCAACTCTATTATCCCATTTTACTTGCCCTTCAACCTTCTCAGTAAATGGCAAATGAACTTTTTCAGCAATTAGGGCCCAAAATCTTATAGGTATTGTTGATTCATCTTTCTCTGATATCCATTTCAACTTGTCAGCAGCATGTTCAAGGTATTTCCTGAGTCTAACCACTCTTCATTACTACTGCCACCAATATAGTCCAAGCCACCACTCTTACCTGAACGATTCTAACAGTATTTCAATCTGTTTTCTATAACAGCAGTCAAAATGGTTGGTTAATATTTATAACATAAATTAAGTCATACTACTACTCAGCTCAAAATCCTTTGATGGCTTCCAATCTCTTACAGAATAAAAGCCAAGTTCTCACAATGGTCACAAGGTCTTACCTGGGATTCGGCTCCCTGCTAGTTCTCTGACCTTGTCTACTCATCTCCACCATGCTCACTCACTTAGGGACACTGGTCTCTTTGGTCTTCTCGGGATACAACGAGTTGTGTTCTCAAATTACATCAAATCATACTTGATACCTGGGAAACTCTTGCATCAGATTAATCTCATGGCTTGCTCCTTTCTTCAGATTTCTGCTCAAATAACTTAGAACAGAGGACTTCCTTCTCTACTCTAAATAAAAGAGCACATTTCTCCCTCCTTCCCCATTGCTCTCTTAAGCCCCTTACTCAGCTTTTTCTCACAGCACTTACCTTCTGTTACTATATATTAATCTTTTTCATCACCATTAGAACAGTTTCTTTTACATTAGAGGAACTCAAAAAATTGTTGAATAAATGATTGAGTGACTGCTAATACCTCTTTTTTTGAGCATTTATACTTTAAACCCAACAGTGCCAAGTTTTATCCAGAAAAGACAAATCCAGGTTGGAAACTGTAAGGAACCGCCTGAGTCCTATTTCCTGGGACTAAAGACAATAGCCCGAACATCTTAAAATGGGACTAGTAACACTCACTCTCAGAGGATTTTCATTGAGGTATGGGGGCTCCCCTTCAATCATTTCGATGGCCATGATGCCCAGGGACCAGATGTCAACCTTGGGTCCATAGGCCTTCCGCGTCACAACCTCTGGTGCCATCCAGTATGGAGTTCCCACCATGGTGCTCCGTTTGCTTTGCTCTGGGGTGATCTGGGCACAGAATCCAAAATCGGCTAGAAAAAGAAAAGAAAAGAAGGAATGGACTTATATTCAGGGTATTCCTTCCGTATGTACTGACTATGGTGCCTATCCCCAGGTGTCAAGCTCTGCCTGGCTCCTAGCCACTGCAATCCCTTGTCTTTCCACAGCTAGAATCACATGACTGCTACTTTCACGACTGGCTCTTAGCCTGTCCTCTATTTAACCTTTTGAAAAGAAGCAGGAGGAACAAAAGAAACATCACTTCTGGCCCCCTATCGCTCCTCAAACCAGAAGAACTAGGCATTAAAGTCCAAGCTGCCCGCTTTGGCCTTGACTATTTGCCCCGCTTCTGCTTTCTTCTTAAAAACCATTCCCATGCCTCAGAATCTGGCAGTCTAGGTCCTTGCTTTATTTCCTGGGCATGAGTCCCTGACTTAAACCCTAATCACCTACGAGTAGGAATGGCCCTGCTTTTATCAGTTTCTTACCCTGTGTCCCCAGACAAAGACTGCTAACAATCTTCCCACAGCTGCCCGTCTACCTGTAACACACCTGTTTGTCTGGACTACTGGTCCTTACACTTTTGAACAAGATGTTCTGCTTACAGTTCATTCACATTAAATTGCAATTATATGTTTATTTAAATTATGAGGCCTTTGATAGGAAGGACTATGTCTTCTTATTCATTTTTTTTAATCCCAGAGGGCCCAAGTATAATACACATTTGATAAAAGTTTGCTGAATGAATGAATCAAAGAAATTACACTAAACTCTATTTTCTAATTATGTATTTTATGACTCCACTACTAGACTGAGAGCTACTTGAAGAATGGCAAAAGTATCCTTGTGCCCATCATAGCACATAGGGGGCATTCAGTAAACTTTTTTTGGCTAAACGTATAAATGAATGGAAAAAAAAAGAAATGACACCTTGTATAGTGCTGAGTAATATAAAGAGCCTGCACCTCATTTTATCACACTTTGCTTTGTTGCACATCACAGATATTACGATTTTTACAAATTGAAGGTTTGTGGCAACTCTGTGATGAGCAAGTCTATCGGTGCCATTTTTCCAACAGCTTCCACTTCATGTCTCTGTGTTACATTTTGGTAATTCTCATAATATTTCTAAATTTTTATTATTATTATATTTGTAATGGTGATCTGTGACCAGTGATCTTTGATGTTACTAATGTAATTGTTTTGGGACACCACGAACTGTACCCATATAGGATGGTGAATTTAAGTTGATAAATGTGTATGTTCTGACTGCAGACATGGTGAAAATAACATAAGAACTAGAATTAAAGATTTTTTATTTATTTATTTGACAGAGAGAGACACAGTGAGAGAGGGAACACAAGCAGGGGGAGTGGGAGAGGGAGAAGCAGGCTTTCCGCAGAGGAGAGAGCCTGATATGGGACTCGATCCCAGGACCCTGGGACCATCAAGAACTAGAATTACAAGTGGAGCTTGAAGACATGACTGAACTGCTGTAATCTCATGATAAAACTTGAACAGACGAGGAGTGGGTTCTTATGGATGAGCAAAGAAAGTGGTTTCTTGAGAAGGAATCTAATCCTGGTGAAGATGCTGTGAAGATGGTTGAAATGACACAAAGGATTTAAAATATTACATAAACTTAGTTGATAAAGCAGTAGCAGGGTTTGAGAGGATTGACCCCCATTCTGAAAGCAGTTCTCCTGTGGGTAAAATGTTATCAAACAGCATTGCATACTACAGAGGAATCGTTTGTGAAATGGAAGACAGTTGATGCAGCAAGCCTCATTACTGTTTTATTTTAAGAAATTGCCACAGCCACCAAAGCCTTCCGCAACCACTACCTGATGAGTCAGCATCCATCAACACTGAGGCAAGACCCTCCACCAGCACAATTATGACTCACTGAAAGCTCAGATGATTAGCATTTTTTAGCAATAAAGTATTTTTTAACTAAGGTATGTACATTTTTTTTAGACATAATGCTATTACACACTTAATCGACTATAGTACAGTGTAAACATAACTTTTATATGCACTAGGAAAAATTCATTTGATTTGCTTTATTGCAATGTTTGTTTTACTGCAGTGGCCTGGAACCGAACCCGCAGTATCTCCAAGGTGAGCCTGTAAGAAAGACCCTATGCTGAGTCTTGTAGCTACTATTATGTGATTAACCTCCCCCCAGGAGACAGGGTCCCATCAGGAAGAGAAGTATCATCACTCCTACTCACTTAGCTTGACAGAGCCATCCATTCCCAACAGGATGTTGTCGCTCTTGATGTCTCTGTGAATGACCTGGTTCGAATGCAGAAACTCCAAAGCCTGCAGGCACTATTGAAATGGATGGGCAAAGAGAGAGAGAAAGGACTTATAATATGAAGACTTACAGAAAATCAACTAATCCGACCTCCTCATTTTGTGACAATGAAAATGAGGTCCCAGTGAGTGAAAGAACTAGTACCAAATCTGTGGCAGAGGCAGGTCTACTGACTAGTCTCCTATCTCCTGGCTAAGCACTCTTCTAACTTGGTGCTGCCTTATGCCTTTCATATAATAAACCTTATTATAATACACCTTACAGTAGTTTTTTTACAGGAGTTCCTCCTATGTATTTTGGAGTTTTTTACCAAACATCAGATCCTTAACAAAGAACCTGAGGCCCAAGCTAGACTACTGAGGAGAAATGGAAATGATTTTATAAAGATAAAACTGGAGGAAAGTGACAAAAAAAAAAAAAAGTCATATCTGAGACATATGGAAGTGATATTAGAAACAGTGAAGTTAGGAGAAATATTTTTGGTGAGGAGATAATTTGTACTGTTTTGGGTATGTTCAATTTTATATACCTACAAACATTTGCAGACAAATGTTCAGTAGAGTCTTAAGTTCTATACAGAGATCTGGACTTAAGTATTTATGAGTCATTTTTGATTGGTGATTTTCTTTAAGTTATTGGAATGGTTGGAACTGGCAAATGTTATAGAAGAGGAGAAAGAAAAGTACCTTGGAAAACACCTATAATTAGCAGGCAGAATGAGTAACATAGAGACTGAATGGAACAATGAAGATGCTTGGTTCTTCCACTACCTAACTAACAATATCATTCTAAACAAATCACTTACTCTCTCTAGGCTACTGTTTTCCCATCTGTAAAATGTGGGGATTAGAAAAGATAATCTCAGGTTTGCTACTAAATCTACTAGTTTAAGTCCATAACCCAAAGCTAAAATTTTAGAAGCTTCTACCAACTAAAAAACACAAAAGATGCAAACCAACTGGAAAATACTATTTAAATGTTCTCAAATTAATACTCCATTTTTTAAGAACATTCCAATGGCTAAATTAAGAACAAACCAATATTCAGAAGCAGCTTTTCCCTGAAAAAGTAAGAGCTGCTTTCCTTAGGAAGCTGGAGAGACCCTGGCTTCTGGGTGTCAAAAATTATGATAAAAAATGATTTTAAGAAATTAGAACCCTCATACATTGTTTGTGGGAATATAAAATGGTACAGCCACTTTGGAAAACAGTTTGGTCATTTCTCAAAAAAAGCACAGAGTTTCTATATGACCAAAAGTTCTACTCTTAGGCATATACCCAAGAGAAATGAAAACAGATACCCAACTAAAAATTTGTACAAGTACATAGCATTGTTCATAATAACCAAAAAGTAGAAATGACCCAAATGTCCATCAACTGATGAATGATAAATAAATGCAATATTATCTGTTAATAAAAAGAATGAAGTACTAATGTATACTTTAACATGGATGAACTTTCCTTAGTATAATGATACTAAGGAAAAGAAGCCAGTCACAAACAAGCATATATCATATGATTCCATTTATCAGAAATGTCCAGAACAAGTAAATCTATAGAGACAGAAAATAGGTTAGTGGTTGCACAGGGTTGAAAAGGCCAAGAAGTGAGGTGGGTGGGGCACTGCCTGCTAATGGGTAAGGAGTTTTTTGGGGGGGTGATGAAAATGTTCTAAAATTGATTATGGTGATGGTTGTACAACTCAATATACCAAAAAACCATTAAATTATACACCTTAAATGGGTGAATTATATGGTATATGAATTATATCTCAACAAAACTAATTTTTTAAAGGGGGATGATCTCTCTTAGAACTTGTATATATAGCATGAATTCCCATTGTTAATAAATAAGTTGGGGAAAATTGATTTCCCTAAGTCCACATATGCAAGTATCCTCAACCAGTGAAAGCCAGATCCTGGAGTGAGTGAAAAATATTTTAGATATTACTGCGGTTTGTGGCTTTCCAAAGGGCCACAGTACATAAAGAGATATGCAGTATATCTATGGTATTAATACTTCATGGGGGGGGCACCTGGGTGGCTCAGTCGTTAAGCGTCTGCCTTCGGCTCAGGTCATGATCCCAGGGTCCTGGGATCGAGCCCCGCATCGGGCTGCCTGCTCCGCGGGAAGCCTGCTTCTACCTCTCCCCCTCCCCCTGCTTGTGTTCCCTCTCTCACTGTCTCTCTCTCTCTGTTGAAAAATGGATAAAATCTTAAAAAAAAAAAAAAAAATACTTCATGGGGGGAATGTGATTAGGAAAAAAATGTGTTAAAAGCCTCCTTAGGGGAGAGATAATAAAAAAAAAAAAATTGAAAAACACTGCATTAGGAGTACAGCAAAGTAGACGTAGATCCTAAGAGTCCTGGGCCTGTGTTAATTCCATTAACCTATGTGGGTATGTTCTAGATCCCAGGGTTTTTTTGTTTTGTTTTGTTTAAGATTTTATTTATTTATTTGACAGAGAGAGACACAGCAAGAGAGGGAACACAAGCAGGGAGAGTGGGAGAGGAAGAAGCAGGCTTCCTACCGAGCAGGGAGCCTGATGCGGGGCTCCATCCCAGGACCCTGGGATCATGACCTGAGCCAAAGGCAGTGGCTTAATGACTGAGCCTCCCAGGCACCCTGATCCCAGGGTTTTTAATGCAAAGGTGATCATATTTTCAAGGATGAAACTGACTTCATATGATTTTATTTTTTCTAATATTGATTAAATACACAACTCCATTATTTCATCTGAATGCCTCCAGACCTTACATCATCAAACCCCAATCACACTATCAAACTTAACCCCATAATGCTCTGAACCTAACCTACTCTTTCCCTAACTCTCAGACTTTTCTATTATTGGGCTATTGGAAAGTTCCAGTCTCTTACCAGCAAAACACCCAATATTCTCAACTTCCCTGAATAATCCCTTCATCTTCTTGTTCTAACAAAAATAGGGCTGGGGTGCCTGGGTGTCTCAGTTGGTTGAGCATCTGACTCTGGATCTCAGCTCAGGTCTTGATCTCAGGATCCCACTGGGTGTGGAGCCTACTTAAAAAAAAATATATGGCTATCCACAGCAGTCAGATAACAAAAAGAAATAAAAGGAATCCAAATCAGCAAGGAAGAGATCAAACTTTCACTATTTGCAGATGACATGATACTCTATAAAGAAAACCCAAAGACCCCACCAAAAGTTGTTAGAACTGATACATGAATTCAATAAAGTTGCAGGATACAAAATCAACATACAGAAATCTGTTGCATTTCTATCTACTAAAAATGAAGCAGAAAGAGAAATTAAGGAATCCCATTTACAATTCCACCAAAATCCCTAAGATACCTAGGAATAAACTTAACCAAGAGGTGAAAGACCTATACTCTGAAAACTATAATACACTGATGAAAGAAATTGAAGATGACACAAAGAAATGGAAATATATTCCATGCTCATGGATTGGAATCATAAATACTGTTAAAATGTCTGTACTACCCAAAGCAATCTACACATTTATGCAATCCCTATCAAAATACTGATAGCATTTTTCACAGAGCTAGAACAAACAACACTGAAATTTGTATGGAACCACAAAAGACTCCTAATAGCCAAAGCAACCTTGAAAAAGAAAAGCAAAGCTGAAGGCATCACAATTCCAGATTTCAAGTTATATAACAAACATGTAGTAATCAAAACAGTATGGTACTGGCACAAAAAACAGATACATAGATCATGGAACAGAACAGAAAATCCAGAAATGAACCCACAACTATATGGTCAATTGATTTTCAATAAAGTAGGAAAGAATATCCAAAGGAAAAAAAGACAGTCTCTTCAAAAAATGGTGTTGGGAAAACTGGACAACATGCAGACGGATGAAAGTGGACCACTTTCTTACACCATACATAATAAATTCAAAATTGATTAAAGACCTAAATGTGAGACATGAATCCTAAAAATCCTAGAGGAGAACATAGGCAGTAACCTCTTTGGTATCGGCCGTCCATCCTTCTCACAGAGGCTTTGTAAAGAGGTTTTTTCCCCATTATACCAGCATATTACAGACCTTAGACATTCAATAGCAATGAGGAGAAAAGAGCATACCTACTTGTGTTTAATTTTCTATTTCTTTTGCCTGAAAATATTTTACCCTAGATTTTTGCATGACTTGCTTTTATGTATATTCAGATCTTTATTCAAATCTATGGCAAAACCATCCCTGACTACTCTAAAATAGTACCTCCTCTGTCACTATTTTCTTACTGTTTTATTTCCTTCACAGCACATGATGAAAATAGGAAAGTAAAATAAAATTATGATTAAAATATATATCCATATAAAAGAGAAAAATATTACAAAGTATTTATAGCAGTCACCTTTAAGATTGAAAGAGTGACTTTACATATACATGTAATATCTGATTTTTCTACAATGGGTATATCCTTTTGTAATCAGAATAAAGTTATCTTTAAAGAACAGATCATAGTGATAGAAATTTCAAAACAGATAAACAAGAGAATAATGGGAGAATTCAGCTACTTTCTCCCACCTCCAATGCCCAGGCTGAGATCCCATCAGGTGCAGAACTTTTGAGAGACATTGATATGAAGGCCACTTCCTGCTCAAGGCTAGTTGGCCATTGGCCTTACCTCACGGCAGACAGCTGCAATCTGGCCTTCATCCATGCAAGTTTCTGTCACGACATCTGTCAAAGAACCTCCAGCCAGGTATTCCATGACAACCCACAGCTCATCTCCCACGAGGTAACTGTAGGAGTACAGATAAAGGGTAAGAAGGAACAGAGTACACTGAGCCATAGCACTGGGTTTCAAAGGCTAGGCATATACACAGAGTGAACCTGCATCTCCAACAGCTGTGGAAAAGTCTAGGGTTCTTTACTCTGGGGAGAAGCAGAATCTGGGGAACAGAAATACTAACTTGATTACCTCTTAAGGATTCTCCTGGAGAAAACAAAGTAGACTGTTCTGTGAAGCCCCAAATGGCAGAACTAAGATCACTAGGTTGAAGATATAATAAAATTATATTTCATCACAACACAAAGTAATGCTTCTCAAAATTAGGCACAATTCCCACACCTCTAGAAGCATCAAGGCAGAGAGCACACAAACAGTTGACAAAGGTGGGATTTGGAATCCATGTTTGCAACATTAGGGAAAGGCACTAAACGTCCTTGAGAGTTCTGCTAAATCTGAGCTCCATGAGAGCAAATACTGGGTCTTGTTCAAGACTCTCTATATGTTTAAAAAAAAAAAAAAAAAAAGAAGAAGATAGCAGAAGGGGAAGAATGAAGGGGGGGAAATCGGAGGGGGAGACGAACCATGAGAGACTATAGACTCTGAGAAACAAACTGCGGGTTCTAGAGGGGAGGGGATTGGGGGGATGGGTTAGCCTGGTGATGGATATTAAGGAGGGCACGTTCTGCATGGAGCACTGGGTGTTATATGCAAACAATGAATCATGGAACACTACATCAAAAACTAATGATGTAATGTATGGTGATTAACATAACGTAATAATAAAAAAAAATTTTAAAAAAGAATAAATAAAAAATAAAAGGAAAACTAAAAAAAAAAAAAAAAACTCTATCCCCAGAGTCCAACATAATAGATGCCAATATTCACTGAGTAAATCAATGAGCAAAATAAAAGATAACTGATTGTAAATATTAAATGAAATAATGGCTGTAAAAGCCATTTAAAAGCTATAAAGTATTATACACATAGTCATTATGCTGGCAAGATCTCCATTTTGAGCGTCTCTGATTCTAGGAATGAAATGAATTCAAGCTGCAGAGCCAAAGCCTCTTCTGGTAAGCCAAGGACTGACATTTAGTACAGTCTCCCTGCAGAGATTAGGGAGACATGAGTTAGAACCAATTGTATCACTCAGGGACTAGATCACTCAGCCCTATTGTGTGATAAATAAAAAAAATCACTTGGCCTGTCTGGTCAGTTTCTTTAGCTACAGAGTAAGAAATGAAAAGAAGAATAGCCCAGAGCCCTACAGACTCTTCTGCTAGCTTCAGACAAAGAACCTATAGTGGACTGGCTTGAGCTGTGTGGTATGGCATCTTATTGTCATCCTGATATTGGGACTACTGTTGGGCAGATGGAGAGACTGTTAAAAACAAATGGCCTCCAGCAAAGGGTAAGATTTGAATCCTATTCTCTTGATTCTGAACCTAGTACTCTTTCAGTAGATTCTATATTCTTTGTAACTAAAAGTCTTGTAGTTTTTTTAATTTCCAGGAAGAATATATATGACAGATTAGGGTGTTCTTCAACAATCTCTTTTGAGAGATTATAAGGACTTAGACCAAAAGATAATTTAGGACTGGGTAAAAAGCCCTCCACTGGTATGAGCCTATTTCTTCCCTGACAAAGAATGCACATTATGCCTCTTACCCAGCACATCAAGGAGATATCTGTCAGCTTGGACTGATTGGGGGAAGAAATATGAGGGTCCAAGAGACTATCTCTGGACACTGACAAAGCAGAGCCTCTTTACCTGGGCCCAACATGTCACTGTCAAAGCTAAGACAACGCACAACCAGATTCAGGTTGTCCCAAAAACTTGGTGGCTCTACACTGTGCCAAGGTACCTTCAAAAATCGTATCTCAAGTTAAAGCCTCAGAGCATCACATATTTGGAGAAGAACAAATATGGATGGAGTTCTCTTCTGGGACAACTCACAAAAACCAAAGATTCTAAATTACAATACCTTCATTTAATGCTCAGGGTAAGGGTACCCACTTCTGCCCCCCCACAGGAGCTCCTAGATATTTTTTTTTCCCCCATACCAGACTAGGAGTTATTTGAGGGCAGGGACTGAGCCTTATTTTCTTCTGGTTTCACAGTACAAGCCTCTGGAAACACCAGCAAAGACTTGATTGATAAACAAATTTATAAATCTAATTTTATTCCCAGAACACAAATTCCTTCAACAACATGGTCATGCATTTTGTTTAGACACCTCCAGTGATAAGAGACTCATTTTTTTAATGCCCATACCCTTATTGTGCAGCTTTCATTTTTCCTTATCCTGAGCCAAAAACTGGTACCCTTATAGCCTTAGTTTGTCCAAGCTATATTCTCTATATAATAAGTTCTTCAAAGAGATGGGAAGGTGAATAATAACTTCCAGAGGATTTTTCAGAGCCAGTCATGATCCCCGTCATAGAGAGACAATCATCCCCCAGGAAGGAAGAAGGCTGTATTCACTATACTTATCAACATTGTGTGTTGGGAAGGTCAAAGTCCAACTCCTTTCCTCTTTAAAGAAACTGAAGCTTACCAATGTTTTAGATGCAAAACAAGAAATCTGGCAGAATCTGGCAGAAACGAAATATAGTTGGCAATGCAGCATAGATAATAAAGGAATTAAGAGTCCAAGACTTAGTCCAATATCACCTCCACTGGTGATGTCTCTGAAACAGGCAAGAAGCTCACTTTCTTTTTTCATATATAGGAGAAAAGAACATATGAGGGAAAGGGCATGGATGCTGGTGCTAGGAATATTCAAATCCAAAACCCTCATTTGCTACTTACTGGCTTACTGGTCTTGGACGAGTTATTAACTTCTATGAACCTCAGTTTCTTCATCAGTAAAATAGAGATAATAAACCCTACCTCACAATGAGATACTGTTCATGAAAGTGTTTGGTGCAAAGTAAAGCATAACACAAATGTTAGCTGCAACCACTATTATGTTGAAGAACAGAATTCTCATGAGCTGGAATCATGGATGGAAATAATTAAAATGGGATTTAATGATGGTTACTAAAAAGTTCTACATTACCAGTTTGAGGCAAAAATAAAAAAAGGGATCAGAGATTTTAATTGACTACAAACTTACTAGGGGTCAACAATGAAACAGGCTTCCTAAAAATAAAACAGTGAATGAAATCATTAGGTTGTGCAGAGTTTAGAACAAAAGAGAAGTCTTACTCTTTCCATACTGGCCAAACCTCAAATGAAACTACTGACCGTCAAATTTTAAGAGATTAAGACAAACTAGAAGTTATTCAGGAGGGTTAGCAGGAAAAGGAAAGACTTGAGATGTAAAATGATTTAAAGACCTACATGTCGGACTCTGGCAGATGGGCTGAAGGGCCTCTCCGAGGCAGAACAAACAGTTCTAGGATCAGCTGTTAGAAGCTACGCGGTGGTAGGGTTCACCTAACTCAGAAGGACTGCACAGCAATCAGAAGTGTCCAACAGGAATCAGGATTGGAGGCAGACAGCCAAGCATCATAGAAGATTCTCAAGTGGAGGCAGTTCAGCCTAGCGCCACCATCCATCAGTTCCAAAGGCTGATCTCTGTGACAGGACCTATCACTCCATACCTGTCCAAGTAGTTCACAATATTTGGGTTCTTGTTTTCCCTCATGACCAGGATCTCATTAATAATCAGCTCTTTCTTCGGCTGCTGCTGAAGGTTCATCTGCTTAATGGCCACCTGAAATCAGAGTACATTCAGTGTGCAACCAGTCACTCAACATTTACTGAGCAACAACTTAGTACCAGACCTTAAACACCAAGGAGACAGAGATGAATAAAATACAGTCTTAGCCCTTGCAGAATTCGCATAAACCAGTATACTCAGTATGAGGTTCCCAGACCAGCAGCATCAACATCATTTAGCAACTAGCTGGAAATTGAAATTTTTAAGTCCCATCCAGACATACTGGATCAGAAACTATTTTAATAAACGCTTCAGATGATTCTGACATGCATCAAAGTTTGAGGATCAAACTTTCTCCTAATAAAATATTTGTATGTGAAAAATACCTTTAAAAAAATCACAATATAAAAGAGGTATGCTGTGCGGGGGCACCTGGGTGGCTCGGTCTGTTAAGTGTCTGACTCTGGATTTCGGCTCAGGTCATGATCTCAGGGTCGTGAGATCAAGCCCTGCATCAGGCTCCACACTCATTCATAGCTATTGAAAAGGACTCCTGGTATCCAGCCACCACCTCTGTTATCCTCTGCCTGCCAGTCATCTCTCTTGCTGCTTCCAACCGTGACCTCTTTGAGGTTCATAAACCCTTTCCCATCCTCTAGGATGGCCAGACGTGTGGAGCCTGCTTAAGATTCTCTCTCTCTCCCTCTCTCTCTCTGCCCCTCTGCTCCCCTGCTAGTGCTCTCTCTCTCAAAAAAAAAAAAAAAAAGAAAAAGAAAAAAAGTGGTATGTTATAACAAAAGTCCATACAAAGCGCTGTAGAAACACAAAACAGAGCAAGAACTCTTTCAATCTGGCAAGGGTAGAGAGGCTTCAAAAAGGGGGAGAGGACTTTTTGAGCTTGCTGTGGAAAGATGAGTCAGAATTGACCACATTGAGAGAGAAGAGAAAAGGGGGATGAGATCCCTAATATTTATGTATCAAAAAGAACTTTATAGGCTTTTTGTCTATAGAAATAAATGAATTCCCAAAGCACTTTTGCATCCATTTCTTCTATGTGTCATGTACTAGGGTAAGGTATTCTCAGATTTATTTTATTTAATCCTCAGAGACACCCCATGAGTTAACTATTACTATTGACTCCTTTTGACAGAGAAGGAAAGCATGGTTCAGAGAGGATATGTGACTTGCATACACAGCTATTCAATAGCAAAGTTATGATTAGAACCCTCAAAAGTGATGCCAAGTTATTCTGTACACATGGCCAGATTAGTCTTCCCCACAGTACAGATCTGATAACACTCTCCCCTGCTCAAAATCATAAATGGCTTCTGTTTGCCTAGAGATGCTCCTCAGCCCAACATTCAAAGTTCTCATGATTTTCCTTCCTACTGTATTCCTTCACATACTCTGTGATCTGATCTCTCCATTTGGAGGACCTTGCCTCCTTTTCACATGTTCAAAACCTATTTATATTTTGTGTCAGGCCAAAAGAAACCTCATTCTCTAAACCAGATAGGCTTTTTCTCTTCTTTAAGGCCTCATAAGATCATACTTATACCTCTCTTAGTGAACTTACCACATACTACCTTCATGATGATTAGTTAGAGTGTTTATCTCTAGAAGCTTGAGAGCTCATTTGAAAACTCAGAACCCCTGGTGCCAAGCACAGGACCTGACACACAGTGGTTGCTGAACAAATGTTTGTGGAAATGAAGAGAGAAAGAGAGAATTCAGTGGGTTGATAAGTACCTTGTTTTTAAATCATAAATAGTATCAGCAAGAGGCTACTCTATTCCATAGGAGAACTTCTATTATTTGTTAAACGTTTATTCCCTAGAGATATTTTCTTTTTCCTGCTTAACAGAAAAGAACATGAACACCTAACAGAATAAGTAAATCAGTCTTTCCAGAAGCAGCAAGAAGGGTTAAAAAAATGAATAACCCACATTTTTATGGGGAAAAAAACCCATGGCTCTTATTTCTTAAGTATAGGCAGTCTTCTGCAGAGATCCGGATCATCAGTAAGAATAGAAATGATTCTTTTAAACACTTTTACTACTTCCATTCCTTATCCCAAGTTAGAAAAATTTGCTTTGGAGGGGGGTCTCCTATCAGGTTAGGCTTCTGGTCTGGCTGTAGCTTTCTATAATGTTTGGTTATTAGCTTTTTCTAATGTCTGAAGAGTAACACATTGATCTAAAGATATATTACATTAAGTATAGTGAGCCCTTGTAACATATATTAAGATCTGGAGGCAAAGGAATGCCTTTGGAGTTCGTCTGGCCATCCTAGAGGATGGGAAAGGGTTTATGAACCTCAAAGAGGTCACTGTTGGAAGCAGCAAGAGAGATGACTGGCAGGCAGAGGATAACATAGAGGTGGTGGCTGGATACCAGGAGTCCTTTTCAGTAGCTATCCACTAACCAATGTCCTTCACCCAATCAGTCCCTTTTAGGCCAGCAGATAGCATTCCTATAACAGAAAAAGAACTGGGCTTGAGTGCTGAGGACCTAAGCTCTGGGGCTATCACTTACTGACCTTGACCAATCAAAAGCTCTCTGTGCCTTGGGTCTCTCCATCAATACACCAAGGATAATAATCCCAACCCTGGTTCCCCTCTTTGCAGGATTGTTTTGAGGACTACTTAGGAGATAGTGGCCAATGTGTTACTCAAATATAAGTAAAAATTTTAAATAATAAAGGAAGACAATAATGAAAATGCAAATTGTAGTAATAACTGCATTTGAGGAATATCTGGTACTGAGCAGCAAGAATGACAACATCAACAGGAACAACAACAAAAACTAACCACCGTTCCACCAATACTGTTTATTCAATGCTTACCCTGTGCCAGGTGCTATGTTAGGTACTCTAGTTATGTTATCTCAGTAAAAAGCTAACAACAACCCTCCAAGTAAAAATCATTACCTGTATTTTCAGGTAAGGGAATTGAAACTAAGACTTACAAGAAAATTGCCCAAGATCATAATCAATGCCCTCAGGTCCATATGACTCCAAAGTCTCTTCCAGTCTATTCTTTCTATTAAACACATTCCCTTTAAAAATGGGTTAAAAAGTAATTGTGTAACTGGGAGACTTCCTGGCACTAACATGCTAAGCTTCCTATATGTGACAGACAATAGTTCTGCTCTTCCCAGTGGATACCCCCCAATAAGCACTCACTCACAAAGACTGAGAGCATCTCGCCAGCTCCACTAAATATTTATACTCCCTGGGGCAGGAAATGAGGCCTTCCTGACCACACTGCATTAGCCACACTAATGGACTTGCTTCCATTCATAGTTTTGTAACCACAAGGCAGGCATATAGTGAAGTCAAGTTTTTGTTTCCTATGGCCAACTTCTCACACATGCAGGCTCCAGGCCTTTCCAGGAACTGCCCATCACCAGCGTGTCTCCCATCAATGGCTGTAGGGCCCCAGAGGCCAGAAACATGGCAAAGGGACCTAGAACCTAGTCTCAGCTCTGCTGTGGACTTGCAGTCTGGAGAGTGCAGGTTTAGGCTTTAGAGTCAAGATTCTAACCCAGTCCTTGCTAACTGCTGGTAGCATAAACCTGCAAAAGTTATTTAAACTCCCTGAGCCTCAAATTTCTAATCAGTAAAAAGGAAATAATATTACCTACCTCCCAGGGTTCTTCTTAAGATTGGTATAACCACCTCTTTTCTATCTCTGCCTCCAATTCACCATGTTTAAAACTGGCACAACGATACCATCCTTCCTTACTCACCATTACTTTAATGCAGGTTCCCGTCCTGCGCTGTACATGTACCCAATGGAAAGTGTGGTCTCTTAACACTTATATATGATTTTATTGTCTGCGTGCCTGCACAGGACTCAGTATTTCACATAGTTCTTAGCACAAAGTGTGGCATAAGACATATCTTCAGCAATTGCTTTATGGAACAAATAAAAACTAATAAATATGTTATTTTCTATGTAATATTTTCTAATTATTAACTAATTAACTAATAAATATGTAAATATTTCTATGATGTATTTTCACATGCATTTCTTTACTGAATTCTTTCAACACTTTCAGTAGGTAGGTGTTATCATGCACATTTTATAAATAAATAAAATTCAGACTCAGAGAAGTCAAATGACTTGCTCAAAATTACTTAAACATCTACCAAACAGTAAACATCTAGGTTGCTGAATTCTCATCTCAAAGCACAATGCACAAATCTTTAATCACAATAATTACCCTCAACAGAGCCTCAATATTTGGTTTAGATGCTTGTAAAAGACTCACAAAAGCAAGGTGAAATATGTGCTATCCCTATTAACCATGCCTTCTCCAGTATACCAGGAGGTTTCAACCACCAAACATATACAAACAGGTCCTAGTAGCCTCGCTCCGAGGAGCCCGACTCTATGATTGGAACAGGAGGTCTCTCTCACAACCTCTGAGTCCCAGTATTCTATGAACTAAGAACTTCCTTAGGCAGCTCCCATCCACAGCACACCCACCAACAATCCTGTTCTGCAACCAAGAGTGAATGCAAGAAAACCTCAAGTACTCTATATTCCCTTCACGGCTTCCTTTTGCTGAAGATCTTGGGTCAGCAGGCCTTAGCAAAGAAGTCAGAGCTCTCTCAGCTTAATGAAATGAAAGAGACAAAGAGGTGCCTCCAAATGAGGACTTCAATGTCAACTGGAATCCTGGGCACAGAGTAATGGAAGGACCACTAGATTAGGAGTCAAGAGACATGTGTTTAAATCTCTTCTACATCAGGAGTGCCTGGGTGGCTCAGTCAATTGAACGTCCAACTCTTGATTTCTGCTCAGGTCATGATCTCAGGGTTGTGGGATTGAGCCCTGCATAGGGTTCCACACTTGGCACAGAGTCTACTTGGGATTCTCTCTCTTCCTCTCCCTCCACCCCTCCCCCCTGCTCACTTGCTCACTCTAAATAAATAAATCTTTAAAGAAAAAAAAGTTAAATCTCTTCCACATCAGATTTCTCTAACAAATACCAAACTTATATACACAATAGCCCACTAGGCAGTTCCACAAGGTCTCTCAGGCAGTATCCCACTTCTTTAAACCTACACCTCCACCTTTTTACTTTCTCCTTGACCAGGATCACTCAATTGTGAGTCATTCTCACATTCAGTCACTCACCAAATTCTCTCAAATCTATCTAAGTACCTCTCAAATCCAGCCACTTCCCCCCATTCATACTATGCTACCACCTTAGTCCAAACCATCATCTCTCACCTAGAATTACACAATAACCTCCTGTCTCACCTGTTCCAAGCTTATCTCCTCCAATCTGTTCTCCACACTGTAGCCACAGAGACTTTTCCCAAAATCTGTAAATCTCATCATGTTACTACTCTGTTTAGTTCTAGTCTGCTATAGTAAGAAACTAGAAGTATTCCTATTGAGCTAAGAAGGACTAAAAATTAACCAAAAAAATAAATAATAAATAATAATAATAATAATAATAATAATAAAACAGTAGAACTGAAGGAGCAATAGTTGGTGGTTAATACTCACCTCCTGTCCTGTGGCCACATCCATTGCAGTGTACACAGTGCCTGAAGCACTGAACAACAGGTGAGAGAGAGAGAAAGACAAAAAACATAGGTATTAAATGAAGTGACAGCTGTCAAATGCAGTTTTACATACAATCTGGCAATGCAAGTGTTAATAACAACAGCAGCAAAAATAATCCTCCCCAACACCCCCTACTCTATTCTCATATGCGAGAGGTAGTATGTGGTAGAAAGAGAATACAGGTTCTAGTGGCCAACAGACCTAAGTTCCAATCTGAAACATCTATCTAAGTACCTACTAGCTATATGACCTTGAACAAGCTTTCTTTCTCTGAGCTTCACTGAGCCTCGGTAAGATAAGATCTATAGTTTTCAACCAGGGGTGAGGAGTGAGGGAAAAGGGGCCCAAGGGAAATTTTCAGAATGAGATGAGGGGATGGCTTATATTTTTAGCAAAAAGAGGTGTGGACTTCTGGGGTAACAGTAATGATCTGTTTCTTAATGTAGGTACTGGTTACATGGGTGTGTTCATTTTCTAAAAATTCACTGAGTTGTACACTTATGTGTGTTATAGTCAATTATAATTTACATTAAAAAACTATAACAACTGGGCGCCTGGGTGGCTCAGTTGGTTAAGCGACTGCCTTCGGCTCAGGTCATGATCCTGGAGTCCCGGGATTGAGTCCCGCATCGGGCTCCCTGCTCGGCAGGGAGTCTGCTTCTCCCTCTGACCCTCCCGCCTCTCATGTACTCGCTCTCTCTCATTCTCTCTCTCTCAAATAAATAAATAAAATCTTAAAAAAAAAAAAAACTAGAACAACTAAAAAACTAGAAAAATAATCTCATGGTGCCTTTCCTGCTTTTATACTATGAACCTTTAGAACAGTATTTTCAAACATTTATCATATAAGAGGATATGAGTTTTATTTTGCAGTTTATATTATAAAATAGGTTATTTTTCATTTTTTCAAACACAAAATATTAAATGTTTTTTCCAACACATATGCTCCCAGAAAATCTGATATAATTTTTATCCCATCTCCAAGGTAAAAACAATCTCACTATACATATATGTGTGTATGTATAATATACATACATACACACACATACATACACTCACACATACAAACAGAGAGAAAGAGAGTAGGAGGAAGGGAGGCAGAGAAATACTATGAATAATGGTAGGAAAGCAATCATGTCCATTCTAAATATCTGAAAATTTCACTTTATAATCATGAGCCCTGTATATTTGTAGGTGAGTGATATACAACAATATTTGTAATTGTACATGTCATACGTCAGATATATTATGTGCAATTTGAAGAAATTTTAAAGTCTACGTATTACCAAAATGTATTCTAGGCAAGCCCTGAGATTATGCTATCCAGAGAAGTCAGGTCAATTTAGGGAGAGAAGTCACTTGTAAGTATGCCTTGAGGCTAGAAATTATGGTCACCAGCCTCCACACCACCACTCTTTAGTTGGAAGCCTACCTACCATGCCAGGAAATTGTGATCATAATATATGGGCTATAAGAATTGGATTATTTGTATTGGCAGTTACCTTCCCATTGCCTGTCCTTCTATCTTTAGCCATTTTCTGTCATAAAGCTGGTGTCTATCTTCCTACACCCATCCTCCCCCATCCTATCAGAAGCATCATTCTTAAAGGGCAAATATGCCCAGGCCCCAGGGGACTGGACATTTTGGGACTACGTCTCCATGATTACAGAGGTCTAGAAGTCAGGTCCACTAGTTAATACTTGATTATTTCCACCTTGAAAAGACATATGAATTCCAGGTCCAAAAAAGAAAAAAACTTCAGGTCTTAAAGGGGGAAAAAAGCAAACAAAAATTATAATAGTACCAATTCATCATATTTGTGTGGCATTTCTTTAACTTTTTTTTTAAGTAGGCTCCGTGCCCAACATGGGGCCTGAACTCACGACCCTGAGATCAAAACTGGCATGCTCTACTGACTGAGCCAGCCAGGTGCACTGGCATTTATGTTTTAAAATCATGGAAAGGGGAAACATCAGCATAGGTGCTTAATAAATATTTCATTCCTCCCTTAGCACTAACAGAACTGTCAAGTAAGCAAGGAAATGTTGCTTATTTATGGGCCACATACATCTGAATGAGAAAAAAAAAGGTCAGAAGTTCTGGAGGTGAAAGGCTCGGAGTCCACAACCTCTCCCTGAAATTTATGGATGAAGAAACTGAAGTCCAGAAACGGGACCTGACTTGCCCATACTTGTCTGTGTACCTTTCTGCTACATTCTTAGTATCTCAATGTAATAACTAAAGGAAATGCCATCCCAGATTATTTTGAGGCAAGCAAAATAATTTCTCTTCAAGATGTTAACTACCTTATACCAGCCAGTTCAGACTCACAAAAGCATGTCTAGTAGGAAAAGTACTGGACCAGGAAAAGATAAGATCCACTCATGTCCAGGGTGATTTCAAGGATTAAATTAAGCAACAGATGCAAATAACAGATGCAAGCTGTAGAATGCTGTACAAATATATCATTATATAATGCAATGCTTTATCTTATTTTTGAATATCCTTGGATGCACAAGAAAGAAAACTGAAACAGAAAACTTCAAAGACTTCATCAGCAACAATGCTTTCATGAAATTAACACTGAGAGCTTTCTACAAATCAGGTACTTTTTTTCCAGTCTCTTTTTAATTTTAGCTACTTGGGTAGGTCTGCAGAAATCTTATTATTTTGCTTTTTTATACAGAGGTATAACTTAACTAAAGTAATCTGCACAAATCTTAAAGTGTACAACTTGATGATTTTTCAATATGTACACACCCATGTGTTCACCACTAAGATCACCCCTAAAGGTTCCTTATGCTCCTTCCCAATTCACATGCCCTTCCCAGACACAACCATTATTCTGCATAAATTAGTTTTGCCTGTTCTTGAACTTCATATAAACAAAATCATACAGTTTCTGCTCTTTTATATCTGATTTCTTTTGCTCAAAATAATGGCCAGTTTTAAGACTTATCAAAGTATATTATAATTTTGTGTTTGACAGTCTCTTTCCATAAACATGAGGTCTTTGAAGACAAAGTCTGTGTCAGATTCATAGCTGTATTCATACTGCTTAGCACATAAACAGGAACTCGGTTAAGATCTGCTGAGTTCAGTACACTGAGGGCAGCATGCAAGATGCAGAGAAGAAATCAGAGAACAGACATGAATCTTGGCATCCACCTAGAAAAACAGGTTCCATTACACTAGGAGAAGGGTCTGCAGTTTGGAGCCTTCCATTTCATATTAGTGCTGGTAGGTCTCAGTGCCAGGTAAACAGGGTTAATCTGAAAAAGCAGAGCTGTAATTTGGGAAGCAGGTTTTGTGCTAAGAAAATAAATGGTTTTTGCATTCTCACTGAAGGGTTATTTTTAACAACATGGCCAGCTAATGGCACATCTCTCATACTAAGCATAATTCTGCCAAACCTGAAGTCAGCCTAACATAACACCTTCAAATGGGTGAGGGATGAGGTAGAGAAAGAACAAGGTTTATGAGAGGCAATACAAAAGCAAAATCATATATACAAGCATACACAATTTTTAAGTCATTTCTCTAGGGAAACAAAATGCCCCCCTACTAACCCTTGTCCAATCTTCTCAAACCGCGTATATTTCTTCTTAGGATCGCCCACACTCACTATGCTCCCTTTGAAAGAAACAGAGACCATGAATCATTTTTTCCCAGATCAAGATACAAAATAGACCCCATATTCCCCCAAATCCTGCAGCTGGCAAGGATTAAAGAACTACCTCCAATGCCCAAAGCCATACGAAGCAGGTCCTTAGCTTTTACCTGTAAGTTCCAACCAAAAGTTTCAACTCCTTACTGCTTTTATTCACAGTTCATTCATTTTTAAATTCATTCATTCAATAAACACTTAATCATTTAATATGCTCACTTACTATGTACCAAGCCCTATGCTGAATACTAAGAATAAAGGGATAGATGAGACACAGTTAAAATAGTCCCTGCTCTCAAGAAGCTCAGTCTCATGGAGGAGACATGAAAGTTCCATGAAAATACAATTGTTGCAATACAGAAAGAGGCATAAAATACAGACTGGAAAGGCTTCAGAAAGGAAGTGATATCTGGACTGATTTTTATACGGTAAGTAGGAGTTAGCCAGAAAGTCGGAGAAGAGGTTACAGCAGGCAGTAATTCAAGTGCAAAGATAGAGAGGTGTGAGGGAGGTTGGGTTTCACAACTTATATTCTAGAAATGGTGAAACTGAGGCCCACAGAAGAAAATACTTCCCCCCAAGGTCACACATCAAACTGGTGTCCGAGCTAAGACTAGGAGTTTGGTTTTCAGTCTCCCAGTCCAGTGTGCTCTCCCTAACACCAATTACTAAGATTTGATACTTTTCACATATATCTCATCTGATTTACAAGTAAGAGAGGTATTAACATCCCTATTTAAAAGATAAGCAAAAGGAGGCCTAGAGAACAGTACAAATTTGCCCAAGACCCGTCAGTGGCAGGGCTGGGGTTTCAACCCAAGTGCCCTTAACTCTCAGGCCAGTCTGCTTTTCATAATTCTATGTTCTAAGTATGATTGCTTTAAAACAAATCTGGTTCAGAGAAAAACACTATATATAGGAGTAAACAGATGGCTAGGTAAGTGGCTTTTCTTACTTCATCATTTCATAAGGGCTCTGGGCAAGGGCAACTTTTAAAAGAGTGAAATTTTCTAAAAAATCAAACAAGAATCATCAGGAAGAAATTGAGAGCTGCTAAGCTAAAGAACCAGAAACCTAGGCTTTTGAGAGCAGTGCTAGTTTGTGGATTTGGCCAAAACAGTCACATCAAATCTCCTTTAGTAAATAGGTACAAAGGATAAATGAAAGGTCACATCAAATTTTTCCAAGCCCAAAGGTCAATGTAGTCCCTCCTTCTAATATGAATTCTCTTGCAGTTTACTGAAACACAGAAACAAGGTACTCTAATATACCCCACTTCTGGCCACTAAAGAAAGCAAAATGGAAGTTTCCACCTGAGAGCAAGAGGCAGCATGCTCTAATTACAGGAGCACAAGTTGGGCTCTGACCCCAGCCTTGTCACTTTCTGGCTGTGTGATCTTGGGCAGGGTACTTAGCATCCCTGAGCCTCAAACACCTTAACTGCAAGAAATGAAGATTATAATGTCTGTCTTCACAGGGTTAATATGAGCAATAAAGGAACCAAAAAAAAAAAATCAAGAAAATACCCTGCTTGTCATTTGGTACACAGTACAGGCTCACAAAATGTTAGTTTCTCTTCCCTCTTTCCCTACAACCAAGATGGCAGACCAGTCTTTTCCTAAGTCAATGGCAAGCATCAATAATCACAGCAATCTTTCCTACCAGGTATGGGCAAGGCCTCAGTCTTTCTCAACACAACATTCCAGACTATTCACTAGATGAAAGCTATTTTTCATCTCCATAACCCATGCCTAAGGTTGAGCGAGGCCTAGCCCTCGAAGTATGCTATCCACTCTCCTCAATTCCCATCCTAACGTGATATCCAATCGTGGCTGCTGAGACAGAGGAGGTGGGTGCAGGGGTAAGGTGAGAAGCACACCTTATGTGGCTAAGGTATCAACATAGTCAGCCAGCCACATAGACCAAGCCTAGGATCAGGATCCTTTTAGCAATGTTTTTCCATTTTTGTGCTCATTCAGTCACATACAAAAGGAAAGTTCAGAAAGCTACAAAGTGCTTACGTAATTTCTCCAAGATCTCCTCATCAGACATTTTGGGCTTCTTCTTCTGCTTCTCAGTATTCCGGGTCAGAGCATCTGGTGGAGTGGTATTATTCTCAGTAGGTGAAATAGGAGATGTAGCCGCATCCCGAGTTGGAGTAACAGGAAGCGGTTCTATCACAGACCGTGTGTATACCTGTATTGTTGGTGCAAGAATTTGGCAAGGCCAGTCTTTGTTAGCACACGAGACACTCAGGAGCCTCTTACACATGTATGTGTTAGAATATCCACAGAAGAACAAATCCCGATAAACTCATCCCTTCTCCTAGGTCAAAATCTATGTTCCTCCTCCTCTGTGCCCAGGCCCATTCTCTGTGGGTGGAATGGCCTTCCTTGTTCTCACTATACACAACATAAATTAGGAATTAACAATGTCTTTTTAGGGCTTCCGGGTGGCTCAGTTGTTAAGCGTCTGCCTTTGGCTCAGGTCATGATCCCAGGGTCCTGGGATCGAGTCCCATGTAGGGCTCCCTGCTCGGCGGGAAGCCTGCTTCTCCCTCTCCCACTCCCCCTGCTTGTGTTCCCTCTCTCGCTGTGTCTCTCTCTGTCAAATAAATGAAATCTTAATAAATAAATAAATAAATAAATAAAACAAAATGCAAAACAATGTCTTTTTAGAAAGGAATGCCATGAAGATCAAATTTATTAATTCATTTTTCACTCAGTATTTATTGTCTTTCTGATACCTGCCAAGAACTAAGCACTACCAATTCATATATATTTCCTCTATTTTTGAGAAGTTCATGGTTTAAAAGAACATGCTTGCAAACTGAAAAAAGGCCATATCAATGTGAGCTATCTTGGCAACTCCCCAATTTTGAAGCTCATTTTCGTTACGGTGACTTTGTGACCTATAGAAAGGGTGATTCCACAGATCCTGTTTGTAAGTTCTCATCCTAAACGGTCATCTAAACCCCTTGAATTTCCCCACAGCATCTCCTATAGACAGTCAACCAACTTCTGCTTGAATACCTCCCTGAATGCTCTACTCCAAAGGCACCTTTTTTTGTATTATCACAGAGTTTAAGCCCTAAATCATTCTTCCATTATAAAGCTCTTGTCATATAAAAAGTCCAAACAAAGAAACACTAATATAGTATCATTTGATGATAGGTCAGTGTTCAGTGATGCTAAATCAAGTAAAAGCCATGAGGACCAGACTGTACAAAGTGAGGACAGAAGGACTGTGGCTATTCTGAGATGCAAAAACCTCAGAGGAAGTTAAATAAAAATCACTGCCAATACCCAGCATCAAAACGCACTCCTGATGTCCAGCATATTAATAGCACTAATGTATTTATAAATTCCTTTGGGTCTTTCAGTATCATCAATGATTTTCTAAGAGGTAGAATGCTACACATTTAACAGGGAAGAAAAGATCCGCAGCAGGCTAATTTGTTGCTTCCCAGGAGACTAGAATAATTTATGTTAGTCCTGCACTATGTAACATTAATTCTGTGTATCTTCCTGTCTTTGGAGAACAGGCTAAGTAAACTAGGGCTGAGTTAGCAGAAACACCAATTATCTAGGATACTTCGGGACTATGTGCAAACCAGTTACAAATATACCATTTGTCTTTAATCACACAGAAAGTACTTTTCAGTCAAGGTGGTTCCGTGATTTCACCAGCTCCAAAATCCAAGGATCCCTACCAGAGTATTAAACCTCTAGGCCTCAGGACCAACCCCTCCCACCCCTGCAAGCTCTAATAAATCCCAAAGCTATCCACATCCCCACAGACTCACAGATTTTGTGTGCTCTGGGCGTGGAGCAATCACTGGAGGTGGGGTAGCATCATCATCATCATCTTCATCTTCCGAAACTGGTGGCACTGCAGGGGTCTCAGACACCGTCTTCACATTCTGTACAGCAGAGAAAAGCCAGTTTCATCAGGTCCAGCTTGACGTGACACTTAAGCTACCAGGATCGCCAATCCCCAGAAGAAATCTCATCCTGACACCCCTCCTCAAACCCACATCATCCTCTAAACTCTCCACCTTTGTGTAGCCAGTCCCAGGAACTTGGTCAGCTTCCCTCTCTTCTTTTAGCCTCTACTATCCACTCAGTCCCTTGGGGGCTTCCTTCTCCTACCAACAGCCTAGTTATGAACTGGGAAGCAAGCTTACAGATTCTCTATTTGCCTTCTCTAGTCCAAACTCTGAAGATAAACTCACAGTTCTTTCTTATTCATTGAATTTCACTCTCCACATTTAACAGGTAATAAAGTACAAAATGTGGTAAAGTGATCAAAAGTTTGAAATTTTACAAAGTTTATCATTATAATTCCTTACTTCTTTCCGATATGGTAAATGGAGTCCAGACAGGCTTTTGCCCCTCCTTTTCCTTTCCTTACCAAAACCTACTGGACCCATTATGTCATCAGGTACCCTTGCCTCAACCTGAAGATACAGAATATCAGGAGCCCCTTGCCTCAAGAGGGCAGCGAGTTTCTCCCCAGACTGGATGCTATACATTTCACTAAGCTTTTGCCCTGAGAATGAACCTTATCACCACTACTAATTGAATCCGCTATAATCTCAGCAACTTGATTTCTCTATGCAAACTATAACAAACCTGGGCCAAGAGTGGCAGGTTTTAGGGCAGGTCCACTCAAAAAAATATACCATTACTGTTTACCACACAGATTCAAGAGCCAGAGTAGCTCCAAAACATGAGATTTCTGACAGAGATTAAATGATTACAGCATAGGACCAGAGAGGCAATAGGAATCTTTTAATATATATTGGCATAATTCAACTGTTTTAGATATTTTCAGAGCACCCATTTCTGTGCTCAGTAAGATACTGTGATGGATACTGTTGACAGAAGTACAAAGATGAAAAAGACGGTCCTTGTCCTAAAGCAGCTCATTGTCTGGTATGGGAGACAGAGAGAGGGTGAACTCCCCTCCTGCCTGCCTTTGGGGGCCTCTGGAGAGAGGAAAGTCAGAAGTCAGAATGACAGTAGCTTAGTGAGGGAACTTACCTAGTGGAATACTAGACAAGAACTCCCGTTGGGGAGACTGGTATTTACCACATTTGACATACTAAGAAAAGGAAAACTGGCAATCTTATAGATTCTAACAGGATCACTGGTGCAGGGCATAACTTAAAAACTGCCAGTGCCAGCTATATGTAAGCAACTAGCTTTGGTGACCACGGGTACTTAGTCTATCCTCTTGGTCTCAAGTTCCATTGGTTGAGGAATGTGGAGGAAGAGGAGTGGTATAATTTGAGGGGTGACCTTAGTTAAGTCACTTCCAGTTCTAAAATCCAGTAGAGGTCTTTCCCTGTCAAACTACATATTTTGGTATTTTTCTGCTCTAATTTCTTTTCTCCCCACTATTCCACCCAACAAAATTTAACTAAAAAACCCAAAATGGGAACAAAGTTACTCAGCAGCCTCTTCATAATCAGGTGGCCCTGGGGCTCCCCAATGTATACTGTAAACACAGTTTAACAGGTATGTTTGCTTCCTAAAACCCTGCAGAAAAGGGGATTTCATCACTTTCCACTGCAACACCTTTTGCTTTCCACAGGTGAGGGCTTTGAGTGGTAATATTAACAACTACTAGAATCAAGAGATATAAGATTTTATCCCATATTTTTACTTCTTATCCTTGTGTCCTTAGGCAAAGCTGTCCTACCCTAAGCCACAAGTTTCTCATCTATAAAATGGGGATAATGACACCTTAGAGGGCCAATGGAGGATGAAATGAAGTGATGTGGGCATAAAAACACTTTGTAAATAAGTGCTAAGGAGCTAGAAAGATGCAAGGAATCAATTAAGTTATCATTATGTCTAATAACCACAAACCTCTTTTTAAAAAAGCCAGTGACTTCAACTCATGTATTTGTTCACTGTGTATCAGGCTCTATTCTAGCCTCTGAGGCTATATTAAAGAACAAAATAGATACAGTCCCTGATCCTGTGCTTGCATTTTAGAAGAAAATACAGTCAAAATTAATTACCAAAGTGCCAGGTAGTAATAAGATTTACACGAGAGTAGTAATTGGTTAGGAGTGGGTAAATATTACTTTAGATACAGTAGTCATGGAAAAGGGCTCTCTAATGAGAAGTCATATAAGCAGTGGCCTGAACGAATTGAGAGAGCAAGCCATGGGACTCTCTGGGAAAAGAATATTCATGGCAGGTGGAAGAAGTACAAAGACCCTGAGATGCAAACATGCTTGGTGTGTTCCAATACTTCTGGGAGGCCTACTTATGTTGCTAAGAAACACTGATGATATAAAAACTGCTGAACTCTGGATAAAAGCAGTAGGAACCTCTGATTTCTGGCCCAGAGCTGCTTCCGTCCATCCCACCCCAGCTCTGTCAGAGTGCGGGTTCTTCCAGGATGAGGCAGGCTCTAACGACATCATCCAAGAGGGCTCACTTTCATCTGGAGCAGTGGGCAATGCCCAGGTCTAGTGGTGCTGTCAGTGGAAATGACCTCCCAGAGGGGTTAGCAAAAGAGGCCAACTGCTCAGATCTGCTAGCCTGAGAATGTAGTCCTGGATAGGGCAAATAAATTTCTGGCTGGGGCAGACACAAGAGAGGCCTCTCACTAGTCTTACAAGCTTAGCTGTGTGCATATACATTAAAGATTCAAAAGAGCCAAGCAGAAAGTAAAAGCCGAAACAGACCTCAAAGAGATCTTAATAATTAACAGAATTAGAATAAAAATTAGCAAAGTCACAGAAAAATTGAACAATACTATCAATCAATTCAACCTAACTGACATATACAGGACATTCTACCCAAGATCTGCAGAAGACACATTCTTTTTTTTTTTTTTTCCTTTTTTTTAAAGATTTTATTTATTTATTTGACAGAGAGAGACACAGCGAGAGAGGGAACACAAGCAGGGGGAGTAGGAGAGGGAGAAGCAGGCCTCCCTGTGGAGCAGGGAGCCCGATGCGGGGCTCGATCCCAGGGTCCCGGGACCACGACCTGAGCCGAAGGCAGACGCTTAACAACTGAGCCACCCAGGCGCCCCGACACATTCTTTTTAACCACATATAGATCATTCTTCAGGACGGACCATATGCTAGGCCACAAAATACATCGTAATAAATTTAAAAGGACTAAAAACACATAAAATGTATTCTTTGACACCATGGAATTAAATTAGAGATCAACAACAGTTAAGACATTTCTACAAAGACATAAGCAAATGGCCAATAAACACATGAAAAGACGCTCAACATCATTACCTATTGAGAACTGCAAACCAAAACCGCAATGAGATACCACTTCACGCCCACTAAAATGGCTATAATCAAACAACAGAGAATAACAAATGTGGGGGAAGATACAGAGAAATTGGAACCCTCCAAATTGCTTGTAGGAGTGCAAAATGGTGTAGCCATGGTGGAAAACAGCCTGGCAGTTCCTCAAAAGGTTAAACACAGAGCTACCATATGACCTAGCAATTCCACTCCTGGGTATATACCCAAGAGAAGTCAAAATACACAGCCACACAAAATTCATACATGAATGAGCATTATTTACAGCCAAAAAGTAGAAACAACCGAAATGCCCATCAACTGATGAATGGATTAAAAACATCAGGAGTGCCTGGGTGGCTCAGACAGTTAAGCATCTGACTTCAGCTCAGGTCATGATCCCGGGGTCCTGGGATTAAGCCCTGTGCTGGGCTCTTTGCTCAGCAGGGAGTCTGCTTCTCCCTCTCCCTGCCCCCCAACCCCCACTCATGCTCTTGCTTTTTCTCTGTCTCAAATGAATAAATTAAAAATCTTTTTTAAAAATGTAGTATATCGGGCGCCTGGGTGGCTCGGTCGTTAAGCGTCTGCCTTCGGCTCAGGTCATGATCCCAGGGTCCTGGGATCGAGCCCCGCATCGGGCTCCCTGCTCAGCCAGGAGCCTGCTTTTCCCTCTCCCACTCCCCTGCTTGTGTTCCCTCTCTTGCGGTGTCTCTCTCTGTCAAATAAATAAATAAAATCTTTTAAAAAAAATGTAGTATATTGATACAATGGAATATTATTAGGATATAAAAAGGAATCAAGTACTGATACATGTTACAACATGGATGAACCTTGCAAACTTTATGCTAAGCAAAAAACTAGACACATGTTGCATGAACATTTATATAAAATGTCTAGAAGGACAAATTTGAACAGACAGAAAGAAGATCAGTGGTTTTCCAGGGCTGGGCATGGGAGTTTGAATGAACTGTTAAAGGAAACAAGGGAACTTTTCAAGGTGATGAGAATGCCCTAAAAGTAGACTGTGGTGATGGCTGAACAAGTCTAAACATTTAATAAAACCACTGCATTGTATCCTTTGGATAAATATGTAGGTATACAAACATCGTGATGTACATGTACACCAAAGTTTATAGCAGCAATGTCCAAAATATGAAAGAGCCCAGATGTCCACTGACGGATGGGTAAAGATGTGGTATACATATACAATGGAATATTACTCAGCCATCAAAAAGAATGAAATCTTGCAGTTTGCAACGACAGCAAGATGGAACTAGAGGGTATTATGCTAAGTGAAATAAGTCAGCCAGAGAAAGAAATATACTGTATAATTTCATTCATACATGGAATTTAAGAAACAAAACAGATGAACATAGGAGAAGGGAAGGAAAAATAAAATAAGATGAAAATAGAAAGGGATACAAACCATGAGAGATTCTTAACTATAGGAAACAAACTGAGGGTTGCTGGAGGGGAGATGGGCGGGGGGATGGGGTGACCGGCATTAAGGAGGGCACGTGAGGTAATGAGCACTGGGTGCTCTATGCAACTTATGAATCACGAAATTCTACCCCTGAAACTAATAAAATACAGTATATGTTAACTAAATTGAATTTAATTAAAAAAAACCCCACTGCATTGTACAATCAGTATGGGTGAATTTCATGGTATGTAAATAATGCCTCAATAAAGCTGCTTATAAAAATTTTAAATTATATGTAAAATAAGTAGGTTCTCATTATAAATTTTAAATAATCTAGAAATATAAGGAGTTAAAAGTGAACAGTCCACAGGAACGAATGCTTGGTAAAGATGGCAAATTGAACATAGGCATCTACATCTTGAAATCTCACTAGAACTATAATAAACGGTCTTTTCAAGGAATTAAACCCCAAAGAATGAGGAGAACAGGAGAGAAGGCAAGAGCAGCAAAAAAAAAAAAAAAAAAGAGCCAATGACGGATGAGCAGTAACTGATTCAAGGAGGCTTAATTCAAAGCTGAAAACCAATCCATTTATCTATGCAGCAGAATCCTCAAAAGGCACAGGAACTGGTAGCACCATATACTTCTGAAACTGGAGATGAAGTCCACAGGAAAGGGAGAGTCCTAAAGGCAGATTCAGTGACAGTTATGTAAGATGCAGTTAGATCCCTAAATCTCTTCCCCTACTCTATACCACCGTGCAGTTGCCCTCCCCATCCCTAGCAGAAAACTGGAGGTCAAGTCTCTGGAAGGTAAAACACATCATTTCTGGATTAGGGATGTTAGGCACAGTCAAATATAAGAGTATCATATTAAAAACAGGGTAATTAAGAGAACATACTGAATGCTGAGACACCCACCCTTCTTCCCTTTCTAGGCTCCTAGAATACTAGGAGTCAAACTCTTATTCTCAACGCAGAAGATTAGAAGATCCTTCTCTGGATCTCACCAGCCTAAGTTCTACAGATAAAATACAGGAGGTTTCACCAAATGGTCCAAGCTGAATTATTCTATAGTGATACAAACAAAATACTAGATTATAGCAATGACTGCACAACTCTAAAAATTTATTAAATTACTTTTAAAAGCATACATTTTACAACTGTATACTTACAATTCAGTGCCACAACCAATGAGCTTAAAATTCTATTAAGGACTTTAGTAACCCAATCATAAATATGGGCATGTCCCCAAGGATTACCAAATATCCATGGGATACCTCTAACATAAAAGGAGGAAACCAAAATGAATGGGGAAAAAGGACACCTGGAAAAAACAAACTAGACAGGGAGAAGAAAACATTAAAAAAAAAAAAAAGCCTATCATTCATCTCAGGGATATGCACAGATACCAATTCTGGAAACAAGAATAGGATACCCTAATTTTTTAAAAAGTGAAAATAAAAGAGCTCTTGGAAATTCAGCATGAAAACAGAAATTAAAAATTCAATAGACAGGGGGCGCCTGGGTGGCTCAGTCGTTAAGCGTCTGCCTTCGGCTCAGGTCATGATCCCAGGGTCCTGGGATCGAGCCCCACATCGGGCTCCCTGCTCCGCGGGAAGCCTGCTTCTCCCTCTCCCACTCCCGCTGCTTGTGTTCCCTCTCTCGCTGTATCTCTCTCTGTCAAATAAATAAAATCTTAAAAAAAAAAAAAAATTCAATAGACAGGGGCACCTGGGTGGCTCAGTCGTTAAGCATCTGCCTTCGGCTCGGGTCATGATCCCAGGGTCCTGCATTGAGCCCTGCATCAGGCTCCCTGCTCAGCGGGAAGCCTGATTCTCCCTCTCCCAATCCCCCTGCTTGTGTTCCCTCTCGTGTTGGGTCTCTCTCTGTCAAAATAAACAAATAAAATATTTAAAAAAAAAATTCAATAGACAGATTGAAAGATGAAGTTGGGGAAGTCTCCCAAAAGCAGAACAAAAATCAAGGCAAGAGAAATAGTGAAAATGTAAGAAAAATGGAGAAATCAGCCCAGGAGGTCCAAAATCTAAATAACAGGAGTTCCAGAAAGAGGAAGCAAAGAAATCATCGAAGAAATAAGTCAAGCAAATTTCCTAGAACTGAAGGTTTGAATTTCCAAAGCTTAAAGAGTCCACAAATCCCCTTGTAAAATAAATAGATGAATATAAGGATATAAATATGAAATTTCAAAGCCATGGTGACAAAGAAGATGCCACAAGCTTTTCAGGTGAAAAAAAAAATAGGTCAGATACAAAGAAGCAGGAATAAAATAACTTCAGACATCAATAGGCAAAGCTGAATGCTAGATGACAAAAGTGCAATATTTTCCAAATACTGATGGAAAATTATTTTCAATCTAGAACTCCAGACTCAGCCAAAGAATCAATCAAATCTGAGGGCAGAACAGACATGCTCCATTTCAAGACTTGGAAGGCATTAAAATATTTACTTCCCATTTACTTTCTCAAAGCTACTGGAAGATGAGCTCCACCAAACTGCAAAAGTAAACCAAAAATGAGGAAGGCACAACACAAAGAAAACAGCAACGCCAACAGAGAAATGCAAAGGGATCGGCAAGACAATGGTTAAGAGAGATCCCAGAACAACTGTTAATTACAAGCATTCTAATCCTATTTGACTTTTTCATCTAATACTTGGGTAAAAATAATTTTTAAGGGAATATTTTTAATCACCATCAACTTGCCTAACGGATAATTACTGCTATTATTTGTTAGCCTGTCAGAGATTATCTGTGGGTGGTCCATCTGTATCTTTGTGTCTTCATTTTGACCTCATGCATTCTTGAATGTTAGTTTGATGAGGCACAGAATTCTTGGTTCTAAATAATTTTTCTCATACCTCTGAAGATATTGCTCCTCTGCCCACTATTGCTAATGAGGAACATTAGGTGTATATTCTCTTTGAAAGGTCTGAAGATCTTTCTCTTTATCCTTGGGTCTCTGCAGTTACCTAACTTGATAACCGGTATGCCCTTTCATCTGAAGAGTCATGCTTTTCTTTAATTGAGGGATTTTTCTTCTATTATTCCTTTGATTATTTTTTCCACTTTAGTGCCCCAGTTCTTTAATTCTTTTTGAATCTCCTTAAGTAAACCCCTGTGTCCCTTATTCCCCTATTTTCCCACTGTTTTTATATTTTGTGTCATATTATTCACTCTTATATGCATTTTTTAATCCTTCCGAATTTATTTCTTTAATCACATTTTTCATTTCTAAGAAATCTTTTTCATCCTTTGGTCTAATTGCAGTTTTGTTTTTGTGGATGCAACATCACATAAAGCCACTGTGAATATATTAAATATTTTTAAAGGGGTGCCTGGGTGGCTCAGTCGTTAAGCATCTGCCTTTGGCTTGGGTCATGATCCCAGGGTCCTGGGAACGAGCCTGGCGTCACGCTCCCTGCTCAGCGGGAAGCCTGCTTCTCCCTCTCCCACTCCCCCTGCTTGTACTCCCTCGCTGTCTCTGTGTCAAATAAATAAATAAAATCTTTAAAAAAAAAATTCTTTGAATTATCTATTTGCTCTGGGGTCAATTTTACTTTTTTTATCTGATTCTTCTCTTTAATGCTTATCTAAATACTTGAGGATCCTGGGCTATCCATTCATACTTCTAAGTGAAGAACTAGATTCATTAGTATATAAGTAGCATGAGCTTATTCTGCAGTTGTATGTTTCTCCACTGTCCCCTCTTTGAATGGGAGGTCTAATGAAGTGTATATGTGAGTTATGGAGTCTGTATGTGGTTGATCGCAGGCATCACTTTAGGGCGTGTTGACATAGAAGAACATGTAGGGTTTTGATTCCTTTCCTTCCAGTTATCAGAAGTATGAGAAATTTACTCTTGGGATGGAGAAATTTAATTTATTTTCTTCCACTGCAGACCTACTCTTCCTTTTCTCCTTCTTCATACCTGTTGTAGAGATCTGTAGTTAACTCAGGTTCTGCTCTGCTTCTCTCTCAAGCACCTATACCTACAGTACGAGTTCTCAAGTAGGCAGTTTACTTTCTTTAGAAAATTATCTAGCTTAAGCTTAGAATCAAAATTCTGCTACCTTTTGCTCACTGTAAGATGAAGACTGCCCTTGCTGTCTCAAATGCAAAATTTTAAATAATTTACCCCTGAAGATGATCCAGGACTCCTTTCTGCTTCTTATTATATACTCTCTCAGCTACTCTCATCTTCCCAGGAGTTTTCTCTTCCACATATTTTAAGCTGTAGTTTCTTCTGTTCTCATCAATCTGATCTTTGCTTTATATCTTCTATGAATTTCTGACAATGGTTTATTTATGTCCTGTTTTTGTTTTGGACCACTGCTTTGTATTTTTTTTAATAGATCGTTTCTGAAATTAAGAAATTTGGGATAGCAAGAGAGATAGAGACATGAATTCATTCTAGTACCCTGATCCAATTTCCAGAGGAATCTTTCTAAAATGTGAGTTTAGACTAAAATGTGTGAGTTTGTTTCTCCACTGTTCCCTCTCCTGAGCTGTATCAATCTCCTATATAAAAGATTTCCTTAGCTCCAGCACACAGTTCTAGGTCTTTGGCTTGACACGATGGATCCTTAACTTGGCTTTTGTTCATGGTATCTCAGACAAGAAAGCATTTCCCTTTTATCTGCCTGGTATCATTACCTGTGTTTACCTGACAAGATATTATGAATCCCTGTTTACGTGTTCTGATTCCTCACTAAATTGTTAAATCAAGAGCAAAGACCTTACCAGTCCCTGACTCCCCAACACTCAAAGAACCTATCACATAACAGCTGTTCATTTTATAAATGAGAATTCAGGCACTGAAATCCTATAGAATCTGAGAGCCAGACCTCAAACCAATAAGCCATAAGTAACAGAATTTTAGTGCTAGAAGGAATCTTAAAGATCATGTTTTTTAAATGAACAAATCATTAGGACCAACAACTCTGAAAACTTCCCTGCACTACCAGGCAGAATAAATCACTCCATCAAATATGACCCCCATCACACATTATTCATACCTCTCTTGCAGCCCTCATTCCTCTAGTCTGCTGTTAATTTTTTTCCTCAAGGACTAAGATAGTGCATATTCATTTTTGTTTCACCAACACCTGGGTACAAAGAAGGTGCTAAGTAAGTATTTATAGTATGAATCAATAAATGAATGCTTAGGAATATGGAATTTTGTACTGGTTTCTACTACTAATTTATTCAAGGGTAGAGAGCAAGTCACTTAATCTCTGAATCTCAATTTCTTAATCTGTGTTATGGGAATAACAATCCCATCCAATTATTTCACAAATCAAGTAGGATGATCTGTACGAAAGCAATATGGAAAATAATGATATGCTACCACAATGCAAACCATAATCCCCCAAGTAAAACTAGTAAGGAAATATAGAATACTGAACCACAGGGGAAAATGTTATGAATTAGGGGATAAAATGTCCTTGATAGCCTGAGTGGTTTTAACTGTAGATACTAAACCAGGTTTTTACCAAGCAGGTGTTATCCTCTCTGCCATATGGCATGAGCCCCAGGGCTCCTCCTCCTCATGAACGAACAACATAGCTATGGCTTTACTGTAGTCTCCTTTATAATACCTCTCTGACATCATCTTTCTCAGTTCCCTGCCACAGTGAAAAGTATCCTGGACTGGGACTCAGAAGACCCTAGTTAATCTGGTTCTGCCACCATCACTAATTATGAGTCTTCAAGAAAGTCTGTTTTCTACCTGTGAAATGGGAATGGATAATGCTTTCTTCACAAGGTAACTGTGAGGACTAACCATACTAACCATAAATAGTTATTAGCATGGTGCCTGGCATACACTGACACCTCAATAAATGATAGCTGTCACTCCTGTAAAAGCATAAACACATTGAGCCACAAAGCACAGCTCAGCTTTGTTTAGACTCCTTCTTCAATAATTTACTGTTCAATAATGGGGAGAAACTCCCAAAGATCAGAACACTTACAAATTCTTTTCCCTCCTTTAATTACATCTCTTTCATTTGATGAAAGAATGAACCAGGGGAAAACAATGTAGACTGGGAACCAGATACCTATTGCCATTAACCCATCTCTATTTCAGTGTTATTATCCCTAAAACAAGGATAATAACCCACCTCATTAAACTCCTGTGAGGATTAAAAGACATAGTGAATAAGAAAGGACTCAGTATGTTACAAAGGCCCTGGACATGTGAACATTTTTTATGATTGACAGGATGTAAATGACTCAAAGTAAACCAATCCCTATGGCTGGAAGCATGGATTAAAGTACTCTGATGGTGACTCAGTATTGTGTTAGAACTTACCATTCCCCTGTTTAAAATTCTTTAATAGCTTCTCATTACCTTTAAGATAAGGATAAAACTTCTACATGATCTGACCTGCCACCATTCCTCCTCATCACCCACCTCTCGTCCATTCACACTTCACATTCCAATCATAACAAGCTACTTGCAGTTCCCTATAAAAGCATACCTTGTGAACCTCCTTGTCTTTGCACATGCTATTTATTTTCTTTGTCTCGAATATCCTCATTTCTCCTTAATTCTTGCCCTAGATAACAAACCCCTCAACTCAGACTCTACCATCAAGAAGTTTTCTCTTATACATCCAACCTTTTATTCAATAAATGGTTATTTGCCAGATGCCATGGATACAGCAATTAACGAGTCAGACATAGCCCCTGGCTTCATGAAGTTTTAGCACACTCTACTGTAACCGCCTGTGCCTTCATGTTGCTCATAAGACTGGGAGACTCTTAGGAGTTGGGACAATGTCTGATTCATTTCTATATTGTCATTTCTCCATACAGGACCTGGCATAGAGTGGAGGTTCTGTAAAAATTTAATAAATCAATATGACAAAACCACGTCTGTACAAGAGAAAGCATCAGGTGTAAAGAAAGAATTGCAGTATTCTCTTATACATATCAGAACTTACTATTTAAAAGACCCTTTCAAACACCAACATCTCATTTTATCTGCTCTGAAAAAGGGAATTTGTAAGTTGAGAGGGCAGAGACCTTTGCGGTCATCTAGCTTTTTAAATTTTATTTCCAGTATAGGTAACATACAGTGTTCTATTAGTTCTAGGTGTACAATATAGTGATGGAGCCAACGCTATGCATTATACAGTGCTCATCACAAGTGCCCTCCTTAATTCCCATCCCCTATTTCACCCATCCTCCACCCACCTCCCCTCTGGTAACCATCAGTTTGTTCTCTATAGTTAAGAGAACTTGGTTTCTCTCTTTTTTTCCTTTGTTCATTTGTTTTGTTTCTTAAATGCCACACGCAAGTGAAATCATATGGTATTTGTCTTTGTCTGACTTATTTCACTTAGCATGATACTTTCTAGCACCACCCATGTTGTGGCAAGTGGCAAGATTTTATTCTTTTTTATAGCTGAATAATATTCCATTATATATAAATATAGAACATATATTTAAAAAATATAAACACACACACACACCCCACTTCTTTATCAATTCATCTATCAATGGACCCTTGGGTGGCTTCCATAATTTGGCTATTATAAATAATGCTGCTATAAACATAGGGGTGCATATATCCTTTTGAATTCATGTTTTTGTATTCTTTGGGTAAATACCCAGCAGTGGAATTACTGGATCGTAGGGTAGTTCTATTTTTAAAGTTTTGAGGATGGGGTAATCTAGCTTTACTTTCCAGTCAATTCATCAGTGATTCCTATACTACGCCTTTAAGTGACAGGGCATTCACTACAGTGTCATAGAACAGAATGAATGACCTTAAATGAACAGAATCTACCCCCTTCAACAACTAGTCCTAATTCTGGTTTTGTAGACCCTACCAACAAAAAAGAGGGAATTCTCTTCTAAATTCGGGTATTTGAAGACATGTCCAGGTAAGGGAAATTGTATCATCCTATTTTATTGATAAAAAAACTAAAGTTCAGAAAAGCAAATTGGCTTGCCCAAGGTTCAAAGCTACAAATGAAAACCTGAGTCTAGATGTCAGTTCTGGTTCCAAGATTAGGATATCTGGAACACTAAAAAATTAAATCCAGAAGTGATACCTACTGTTTATTAAGTCCAATTCCTTTACTGTATAGATAAGAACTATGAGGGCCGGCGGGTGAGGGGCATGAAGTAACCAAGATGAGTGTCTCCCAGTCCAGGCTCTGCATCTACCACACTGTCCTGATCCCTAACTACCAGGCCTGCCTGTATCAGAATAAAGAAAATAAAGACTTACCAAAGTGTTAGAAGAATTATAATCCTCAGCTGATTTATCTGCAAAGGGAAAAAGACATGGGACTCAGTCAGTAAATAATTACAATTAATCCATTCTTGAGAGCTAACGAAGCCTATCCAGTCAAGCACTTGCCAGGCTCAAAGAATAATAGTAGTATTACTGGTACTATGGGCCTGACACCACACTAAAGCACATTATACACATTACCTCCTTTAATCCTCACTACAGCTCTGAATACTATTATTATGTCTACTTTTATAGATTTGGAAACTGAGGTTCAGAAAAGTAATTTGCCCAGGGTACACACAGGTTAAACAGGGGTCAACATTTGAATCCTAGTCTAATCCTAAATACTATGATAGAACTATATCCACATCATCAACTATATCATCATCAGGTCTCAATGGTCAAGGAAATTTCTTCTCCCCAAGAGAAAGGGAAAGAATTCATGTCGTGAGCTATCCATGACAAATCATGACCAGCTTGTGGCTTCAGCTTTTAAAAAAGGATCCACGTCTATTTCCTACAGGGAAAGAAAATTTGAGGTTTAGGAAAAGACAAGCATTAATCATGTCAAGTCTAATTTAAGGCAGGGTCTTATTTCTAAGAATAGATTCAAACTTCCTCAATGAGGCAATTATCACATTTCATTGATTTTGAAATATAAATTTTTTCACATTAACATCTCTGAAAGAGAGATGTGTCCTACAATCAAAGGCATTTCATGGTTTAATTGGCAACTTTTTCTTCTTTAGTGGTATATAAAATAATGGTGCAGCTTACAATTAATGATATATTTAATAAAATATGAAACACAGACTCAATGGAGATCTTAGCAAGAAAATAAGTTTAAAAGCCAAATACCATGTTTGGTTTTACACTTTAATTTTACAGACCTAAGAAGAAGCTGACTTCAACACCAATGGAATTAAGGAGGAGAAATGTGTTCTACCAAATCCAACATATTCCTCACCAAGAACCAAGTCCAGAGAATGTCCAAGATCCCAATTCCATCATATAAGAAAGTGTCAGGTACAGCTTCTTTGATCCTATGACAAATCATGAACCCACAAGCTGTGACAATGTATTCTTTAAAAAAACCCTGAATCGCCAACTGTACCCTGGAGAAATTAATTCAGGATATCCTTTAAACATAATTCCATCACATATCAGTCGATTCACCCTGAGTAAGTCACTCAGTTTCTCTAAGCCTAATTAATTTCTCCAAGTCTGTGAAATGGGGATAATAGTCCTTGCTATACCAACCCCCCAACGCTGTCATGAGGATCAATGAGATAATTCATGTGCAAGCATACAAACTGAGGTAGTATTCTCAGAATCAATAGTATGAGAAGAAGGGAAACAGGAAAAGGAGAGAGATGGCATGAAAAATAAACTGTGCCAGGGGTGCCTGGGTGGCTCAGTCGGTTAAGCGTCTGCCTTCGGCTCAGGTCCTGATACCAGGATCCTGCAACTGAGCCCCGTGTCAGATGATTCCCTGCTCAGAGGGAAGTCTGCTTCTCCCTCTCCCTCTGCTTCCCTCTCCCTCTGCCTCCCTCTTCTTCTGCCTGCCGCTCCCCTTGCTTGTGCACACTCTTGCTCTCTCTCTGTCAGATAAATAACATCTTTTTAAAAAATAAATTAAATAAAAATAAATTGTGCCAAATATACAATTTTGCCTAGAATTAGCCCTGGACTTCAACTTCTAAAAAACTAAAAATTCTGCACTTGCGTGTGCACACACATACATATACACATGTGCATAGCTTTATACACACAGAAGGAGATGTATAAACACACATCTATACATTCTCCACATATACAGTGTTATTCATATATGCATGCAGAGATGATCATATATACCTTTATCTTAATGTGTGTATCTATACACAGGTTAATTCATGAATACTTAAGTGGACTTTAATTCCAAACATATGCAAACCCACAGAGCTGTGCTTCCATATACATATCTGGTACTTGTACACATCTACACACATGTACATAAACAGAGATTCTTCCAAAGACTTCGCTGCTGAGGTTTTCAAAGCCAGCTTCTAATCGGACGTCCATGACAAATGCCTTAAAAACACAAGCTCTAATCTCCTGACTAGAAAACTCTCCCACCCAACACCCCTCAACCCCAATTCCTCCTTGGAATGACCCAGTCTCTCAATGGGAGAAGTGAGGCAGAGCCAGAGGGGCCAGGCGTGAGGAAGGAAATACTGCTGGGAACATGCATGACCTTCTCCTGGGTACCACCATAGCAGCATGGGCTAAGCTGCAGTTTGTCATTCTCACCATCTGTGCCCTTTGATACAAGCCAGATACTTGCTGGGTAAAGCATCCTTCAAAATTAGCTAGTTCATCCTGGTTCTCACCTTCTCCAACAATATTGCTCTTTGAAAGAGACAGCATGAATACTGGAAAGAGCACCAGACTTGGAGTTAAGAGACCAGCTCTGCCACCAATTAAGCCATATTAGAAAGGCCTTTTTTGGCTTTAGTGTTTGTAAAACAAGGGGGAATAGGAGCAGTATATACTGAGGATATGTCTTGCTCTAACATTCTAAGATGCCACTATAAAAGGCAAGTTTCTAGAAATGTAGGCCTTCTGATTACTTATCTTGGAAAAGAAAAATCTCCCTGCTATGGAAGGAGGTGCTCCAAATAGAGTTACTAGAAGCAAGTAGTAAACTCAAAAGGTGCTGGTCTGGGAATTAGGAGACATGGATTCTAATCCCAATTCTGCCATTAAAAGCAGTCTGAAAAACATAGCCCATTACAGAGAGGGTACATCTAAAGTACATTTATTATTAGTGGCCTGTTTTACATTTGACTGATAAAAATTAATTCCTTGAGGAAAAACTTAGGCTTACCTACTTAAAAGATACACATCAGTTTTTTTGGTTTTTTTGTTTTTTTTGTTTAAGATTTCATTTATTTGAGAGAGAGAGAATGAGAGACAGAGAGCATGAGAGGGGGAGGGTCAGAGGGAGAAGCAGACTCCCCGCCGAGCAGGGAGCCCGATGCGGGACTCGATCCCGGGACTCCAGGATCATGACCTGAGCCGAAGGCAGTCGCTTAACCAACTGAGCCACCCAAGCGCCCTAAAAGATACACATCAAATGTGTTATTAAATAACTTAATGATATTAAAATTAAAAATGATAATGATAGCTACATTTCCATGGTGCTGTTTTACAACCTATAAAGAACTTTCATATCAATGAGCTCATTTATTCTTCACTACAATCTCTTGAGACAGGAATTACTATTCCCATTTTGAGGCTCAAAATATATGTGTCATGCTACTTTTTAAAAATGTGCAGTTTCAGAGCAAAGACCCATCACTTTGGCTCTCAAATTCCAAAATCCCACCTTAAAGTACCATCCCCACTCTTTCCAATACTTTTCTTCCCTTACCCCACACCAACAGGCATGTGGAGCTTTTCCACCCAGACTAAAACCCCCCTTTTTTTTTCCTAGACTGCTCTGAATTCAATCCCCATACCTGTAAAGCTCATGTACTTCTGGCTGTTGGAGGTCTTCTTTGAGTTATAAAATTCCAATACATCCAGAACAGCCTGTGGGTTTTTCTTCTGCTCTGACTTAGTGATATTTGATGTCTGAAGCAGGCGAGCCCATTGCTCTGGCATCCCCTATAAGAGAGACATACAACGTTATCAGGAAGGCATAGTCAAAGGAGATCCTGAAGGAGAAACTCTGATACCTGCTGGCAGTTAAAGACAGGTTTAGTCATTCTTTCTCTCTATACCCTCAGAGCTCTATACAAGCCTTTTTTATAGTACCTATCTCATTATATTAGTCATTTCTTGAGGTGTTTGCTCTTTCACTAAGTTATTCCTCCTTCAGAACAGGAACCATGTATGATTTGTCTTTACATTATCAGTGTCCCGTGCAAAGCCTACTGCCAAGGAGCCACTTAACAGAGGTCTAGTTAAGGAATGCAGATCCAAAGCCTTCTCTGGTACAGTTTTGGAGGTGAAGAAAATGTCCCTCTCATGAATGTAAGAAGATAGTAAGGAGGGTCTCAGGCTAAGACAGAGGCATCAGGAATACCAAGGGGGAAAAAATGAATCTAACAGTGCACAGTCAGAGCTCTCAAAGACCAAAGCCCTTTCTGCGACCCAGGACTTACTGTAAACTCCCCTGTGACAGCATCAAAACCAACATGAATTGTATGCTCAAAATCTGAAGGAAGAGAAATCTCTGGCCGTTCCTTCTCCTTCTTTTTATTTGCTGCAAGAGAAACAGGGAAAAGGAAATCAAAAACAAGGACATTACATTTTTTGGCTTACTGAACTCTTCATTGAGCTGTGGGCTGAGCTTTTGGCTAAGCCCTAGCGCCTAAGGCTAAGGGCCGTCTACTTCACAGAAGTATTGACAAGCCAAATGCCAGACTCAGATTGGAATAAGCGCTCAAAGCATGATTAAAGAACTTAAATCTTTTGTTGAATTAAAGTAAGGGAGGGAAAGAAAGAATATTCCTCAGAGTTTAAAGTCCTGGCTCTACCACTAATGAGCCATTTGATCTAGGGTGAGTCACTTCCTTTTCCTGAACCCTGGTTTCCCCATCTATAAAAAAGAGAAGGCTAGGGTGGGTAAATGGTCTCTAAAGATCCTTCCAGCTCTGACATCCTACATTATATGAGTTTCTATGACCTACATCCTACTGGTTTGGTATTTGATTATGGACTGCTTTACGGTTCTCCAAATTTAGAGAATTTTAGATCTGGATGTTATTTTAATAATATAAATCACTAATATTTTGTCAGATGCTTGCCAGACAATGGTTCTAGTTCTATACATGTATGAATTCACTTTGCCTCATGGCAACCCTATCAGTTAGATACTATCTTATTTTGCAGGTAAAGAAACTGAAGCATAGAGATTAAGTTATTTGTTCAAGATCACGTGGTTAGTAACTGGCAGCATCCAGACACAAACCCAGGCAGTCTGGCCCAGAGCCTGAGCTCAAAGCCACTATGCTACACTGCTCCCCAGGCTAGGACCTTAAAGGATCATTCAGACCAAATACTTGTAATCACCTCTCTCCCATCAAGGGTCTTGAGTAAAATAGATGTTCACTAAGGTCCTGCTTCCCGGCAGAAAAAGTTTCATTTAAGGAATTGTAGTGCTAAAGTAAAGTACTCTTTTTTTTTTTTTTTAAAGATTTTATTTATTTGAGAGAGAGCACATGAGAGGGGGGAGGGTTAGAGGGAGAAGCAGACTCCCTGCCAAGCAGGGAGCCCGATGCGGGACTCAATCTAGGGACTCCAGGATCATGACCTGAGCCCAAGGTAGTCGCTTAACCATAAAGTAAAGTACCCTTGTCAGGGGTTCAATTATGTCCCCCCAAATTCATATGTCCTAACTCCAAGTAGCTCAGAATGTGACCTTATTTGGAAATAGGGTCATTGCAGATATAATTAGTTATGATTAGGTTGTACTGGAGCAGGGTGCACCCCTAATCCAGTTAAGACTGGTGTCCTTATAAAAATAAGAAATTTGGAGACAGATGCACACAAGGAGAATACCATATGAAGATGAAGAAAGATGTCAGAGTGATGCTTCTTCAAGTCTAGAAACACCAAAGATCGCCAGCAAACCACCAGAAGCTAAGGAAGAGACATGGAACAGATTTCATCCTTCACAAGAAAACAACCCTGCAGACCACTTCATCTTGGAATTCTAGCCTCCAGAACTGAAACAATAAATTTCTGTTGTTTAAGCTGCCTAGCTTGTGGTATTTAGTTAAAGAAGCTCTATAAATATAACCCTCTTCCAGCTTAAAGGAGTTTCAAGGTCTTGGTATCAAGCTAGACCTCAGCAGGCATCTGCAAATGCAATCCCACTGAAACAGGCTTAAATACCTTCCAAGGCTCAGCCAGATAATCTTCCTTCCTAAATGGGGACCTACAGAGCCCAGATTTTAAACATCTGTAGAAACCCTCCTTATTTCTCCACCCAAGGCTCCTCCTCTTTCAATGTTCTAGGGAGGAGGCCATCTGGTCTAAACTCCCAGGGAACTCCTACACACACCTGGGGGAAGTGGGGTCAGAGGCTAACTGCAAAAGCTACTATTTATTGAGCTCTTACCATGTGCCAGCATGCGCTATAAATTTTATATGTATCATGTCACCAAATACTCATACAACCCTGCAAAACAAATATTAACATCTGCATTTTATAGGTAAGGAAACATAAGTATTTCTTTTTAATAATTTGCTTGATCATTCCCAAGTTTCAGTGACAAGTCTATCCTAAAAGTATTAGACATTGGCCATCTAGGCTCACAGGCCTGAAAGGCAAGACCACAATATCCTCTCTTTAAGGCAAGTCATCAAGGAAAGCCCAGGAGCCCTAAGTCTCTGGTCTTCCCCAATAAATGGTGCTGGGAAGACTGGACAGCTACGTTCTTTCATAAAAGAATTAAACTGGACCACTTCTAACACCATACACAAAAATAAACTCAAAATGGATTAGACCTAAATGTAAGAGCTGAAACTACAAAAATCCTAGAAGAGAGCACAGGCAGCAATTTCTCTGACACTGGCTGTGGAAGGTTTTCCAACATTTTCCCTTGTCTCCTAAGGAAGGGAAACAAAAGCAAAAATAAACTATCGGGATTACATCAAAATAAAAAGCTTTTGTACAGCAAAGAAAACCATCAACAAAAAGGTAACCTACTGAATAGGAGAAGATATTTGCAAATGATATATCCAATAAGATGTTAACATCTAAAACATACAAAGAACTTATACAACTCAACACCAAAAATAACCAATCTGATTAAAAAATGGGCAGAGGATGCAAATAGTCATTTTCCCAAAGAAGACATCCAGATGGCCAAAAGACATATGAAAAAATACTCAACATCACTAATCATTAGGGAAATGCAAATCAAAACCACAATGAGATATCACCTCATACCTATCAGAATGGCTAAAATAAAAAACACAAGAAATAACAAGTGCTGGGGGGATGTGGAGGAAAAGGAAACCTCGTACACTGTTGGTGGGAATGTAAACTGGTACAGCAATGTGGAAAACAGTAAAGAAGTTCCTTAAAAAGTTAATAGAATTATCATATGATCCAGTAATCCCACTACTGGGTATTTACCTAAAGAAAACAAAAACACTAATTTGCATAGATACATGCACCCCTATATTTATTAGCATTATTTACAACAGCCAAGATATGGAAGGAGCCTAACTGTCCATTGATAGACAAATAGATAAGGAAGACGTGGGTGTTTACATACACACACACACACACACACACACACACAGAGGAATACTTGAAGCCATAAAAAAGGGATGAGATAGTACCATTTGCGACAACACGGATGGATTAGAGGATATTATGCTAAGTGAAATAAGTCAGTCTGGAAAAGACAGATACCATATGATTCCACTCATATGTGGAATCTAAAAAAAAATGAATACGGGCGCCTGGGTGGCTCAGTTGGTTAAGCGACTGCCTTCAGCTCAGGTCATGATCCCAGGGTCCTGGGATCGAGTCCCACATCGGGCTCCCTGCTCTGCGGGAAGCCTGCTTCTCCCTCTCCCACTCTCCCTGCTTGTGCTCCCTCGCTCACTGTGTCTCTCTCTGTCAAATAAATAAAATCTTTAAAAAAAAAAAAATGAATACACAAACAAAAAGCAGAATCAAACCTATAATTAAAAAAAGAACAAACTGATGGTTGCCCGTCAGGGGGGTGGGGATGAGTAATATGGGTGAAGGGGAGTGGGAGATCCAGGCTTCTGGTTACGGAATGAGTAAGTCACAGCATAAGGAATACAGTCAGTGGTATTGTAACAGCGCCACACAGTGACAGATGGTAGGTATACTTGTGGTGAACACAGCATAACGTATAAACTTGTTGAATCACTATGTTGTACACCTGAAACTAAAGTAATGTGTGTCAACTATGCTCCAATAAAAATAAAATTCTTTTCAAGTACAGGCTGTGGACTAAAAGAGACCCCAAAATCCACAGTTATGGCCCCAATGTTCAAGAAGAGCTGGACTGGGCATCTGGGTGGCTCAGATGGTTAAGCATCTGCCTTCGGCTCAGGTCATGATCTCAGGGTCCTGGGATCGAGTCCCGCATCGGGCTCCCTGCTCCTTGGGAGCCTGCTTCTCCCTCTGCCTCTCTCTCTCTCTCATGAATAAATAAATAAAATCTTTAAAAAAAAAAAAAAAAAGAAGAAGAAGAGCTGGACTGCATATATATGATCCACTTGTACTGCCTTTCCCAGTTGACTTGTCTGAGCCTCACTACGAGACTGAATATTCCTATAGGGCAAAGAAAGTACCAGATACCTTACAGCACTTTATAACAGATTTACATTTCATAATAATCACCTTCATTTGTATCATGCTCTAATGCTTACAAAGCACTCTCACATATATTACTTCACTAGAGCCTCAAAACAACTGTGTGATGAGCAGGGCAGTGGTTATGCTGCCTATTTGAGAGAAGAAGAAACAGGGGTTCTAGGAAGTTAAATAACCTGCACAAGGTCACAGAGCAAGTTAGAAGCAGATCTGCCACCAGAACTGAGGTCTTCAGACTCCCAGCCCCAAGGCCTTCCTATTCTGTTGTTCTGCCTCTTGTGGATTACTGCTGCTCATGATTATGTGATTTCTCCTCTTTCTCCCCATCTCTCTTCCATTCAGTTCACAGGTTACTAATGGTTTCCTATTCTATATAGTGATCAAATTTATCCACTTCTCCATTTTCATTACCACCACCCTATTTCAGGCATTGTTATCTCTGGCCTTGGATCATTCTAACAGTAACTTGTCACCTGCATTCTGCTCCCCTTCAATGCAGACAGCAGCCAGGGTGATCTATAACCTTGCTATTCAAAGCAGCATCAGCACAACTTGGGAGACCATTAGAAATGTAGGCTCTCAAGCTCCAACCCAGACCTACTGAATTAGAGTCTGAATTTTAATGAGATCCCAAATGATTCATATGCATATAAAAGTTTGAGAATCAAGAGAATGAGAAGACAAACCACAAGTAAAAAGAAAATATTTGCAAAAGATATATCTGATAAAGGATTATTATCCAAAATATATGAAGAATTCTTAAAACTCAACAATAAGAAGATAAACAATCTGATTAATAAAATGTACCACCCTAGTACAAGATGTTAACAGTGGGGAAGGTTGTACGTATGTGGGGGCAGGAGGTATACAGATATACAAGGTGTACCGTGTACCTTCCACTCGATTTTGCTGTGAACCTAAAACTGCTCTAATTTTTTTTAAGTTTCTGAAGCTCTCTTCTACAAACTTGTACCTCTTCCTAATCTCCTGCTACTTATGTTTCATACACTCTCTACCAGCTACACTGAACCAGTTATGTCACCAAACATAATGAGCTCTTTTACACCTCTTCACATTTTCTCAAGCTACACCCTTTGCCTATGAATCCTGCCCTGCCCTTTCCCTTCCCTTGCTACCTCAGCCTTTAATTTACCCTTTTCGGGGGTCAGCTTAAAGGTCAGCTCTTCTCTGAAGTCCTCCTTGATCTCAAGGTTGGGCAGTCCTTCACCCTCTCCTCTGTTCCCACAGCACCATTATAGTAATTGCCTATTTTATGGGTTTACCTTCCAACCAGACTGAATCCCAAGTGCAGGGGCCATGTCCAATTCATCATGGATCCCCAACAGCTAGCACACACCTGGCACGAAACAGCGAATGAAGAAAGGAACGAATGACCAAATACCTAACTCGACCTGGCAAGGGTCTAAGGAATCTGTCAAAGACAGGCAAATACCCTCCAGGACAGGAATAAATGTTTCATTTTTACAAGGTGTGACCTGACTTTTCACAATCCTTGTTAGCCAGCTACCTCAGTCCTGTTTGGCTCAGCACACTGGCCAAAAGAAATTCGGAAGTCCTAATGCCTCCACAGACCCAGGATAATCCTGATGAAAGGCAGCAAAATGGGGGTGGGGTGGGAGAGGAGGAGGGAAGAAGCAAGAAGGTCTAGAGTCCAGGCCAATTTTGCCCCTATACACCCATATAGCCCAGGTTCTTGGCTTTCTCATCTAAACAATGGAGGGAATGGACTAGACAATTGTAAGGACCCTTCCAGTTCCTACATTCCGTGAGTCTATGATAACAGAAAGATGAATACTCTCAAAGCTCTGTAGCTAGATTCTTCCTGACACGGCACCCCACAGTTTTTAAGAGATACTCCATTCACATCATCTTATATAATCACCACAATCCTGAGAGGCACCACAAATCCTATTTGTAGATGAGGAAATTGAAGCACAGACTTGCCTGTAGTTATTGAAGTGACTGAAATTCAAAAGGTCTGGCTTCAAAGCCAAGGCCCTTTACATTCTACTGTTTTGCCTCCCATAAGAATTTCAAGTTAAGTCAAGAAAACATACTTTAGTAAAATAAGGAAAGGAAGTAACATTGAATAAGAACTTACCATGTATAAGATACATAACATACATTATTTTCCTTAATTCTTAAAATCCTAGGAGATAGATTATTACCACTGTCATTTTACAGATGAGGAAACTAAAAAAAACAAAAAACCATTAAATAATTTGCTCAAGCTCAGAGAGCTAGTAAGAGCTGAGATTTGAACCCAGGTCTGATTCCAAAGTTTCCTTCCTCAGTGTCTTACTGAGAACTATTTGCTTACATGCCAACTGCTAAGGTTTAAGTTATTTATGCACTTGGCAATTTCCCTTCCAGAAGCAGCTGCTTTTAGAAAGGGAAGGCCAAGAGTTTACCAGGGCCCAAATTAAGCACTCATTTATGACATAAGTCCATCTGTCTTATTCATAGCTAGAATGCATGGGACATGGTACAGGACTTTGGAATTGCTTACTATTTCTAAATTTCTTCTGATCTAGTCACTTAAAAGATTGTAGGGAAGAACAAATATGTTATTTTTATGTTTTATTTAGATTTTTGTTTTATACTTATGTATCTTCTATTTTTATATATCATTTCTAATTTATGTTATTAATGTACTATATAATATACCATCACAGGCATGGAATGTCAATACAAAAGAAACTCCAGTAATGGAGACACAGAAAAAGAGTGGCTCAGAGGATGAGTAGTCTACAGAAAAGAGCGTCAAGGAAATTAAATCAATTACCACATGAACATACAGAGTAATGCTAAAGTTGGCTTCCACAGGTTTACTCTTTGCCCCATAACCTTTGCATATACCTCCCATATTACCATCTCCAAGTTTTTGCTCACTTTTTCTTCTCCTTGCTTTAGAATGCTCTTCCTCCCAGTCTCCCTGTCAAACTCTTAGTCATCTTTTAAAGACTGCTCTAGGTCCCACTTCTCTTCCTGACCTTTCCTCCCTCTGTTAATTCCCAAGACACTGAGTCTGCCATACCACCATGCATTTAGTCACTTCCTGTCTTGTATGATTCCTTGCTATTTTAAAGACTTACCTCTTTACTTAAAATGTAAGCTTCTAGAGGACCATAATCATGGCTTGTAATTATGATTGTTCAACTTCCAAATCTTCCATTGAGGACCCAACACAGAATAAGTTATTCAAGAACACACCAAAAATATTAAGAAGTAACCTTAGAGACGGTTATCCTACTCCCTGAAGAGGCCTTGAGAAGTAAATTGACTTGACCTGCATCACAGAGCACATGGAGGTAAGACTCAGTTCACCTGATCAAATCTTTTATCCTTTGTGATATCCCCTGATGCCTACCGACTGATTTGAATGGAAGGAACTACTGACTGAAATAACAGTTTAACATAGACCAGAAATGGACTATAAGAAGAGGAAAGGCTTGGCTGAAGTGAAAGAGGAGAGAAGTACAAGGGTGGGGGGGAAAAAACCTAGCTGACAGGATTTATCCCAAGTGCTGTGCAATTTAGGCTGAGTGCTCACTGGCTGGGGATCACCAGCAGGAAACAGGATACCTGAGGCAGGAAAGCAGGATGGAACTGGAGAAGTCAAGGAGTCACAGAGCCACCACTCACCTCCCTCACATGTGTATAGCCCTTCACAAAGCCTTTTCACATTCACTGCCTCATTGGTTCCTTAAAACAACTCCAAGAACTAGACAGCATGGATCATCCCCATTTCACAGCTGAGAAGACTGAAGTCAGGGAATTAAAAGAAATCTGTTCTGGACTAGGAGAGGAAGATGGCTCCAGTATTCTCTTTGCCATTAATCCACTTTATGGCCGTGCAAAAGTTACCTTCTTCTTCTGAGTTCAAGTCTTCAATCTGTAAAGTAGGTCACTGATCCATGTTCAGGTACAGATAAAAGGAGGTAAAAAAATCACCTTTCTGGAGAAGATAATACCTGAAAGAACTCATGAAAGATAAACAGGAGTGGGTCAGGCAGAGACAGAGAAGGACATTCCAGAGGGAAACAGAATAAACAAAGGCCCAGAAAACAGTGATCTTTGTCCCAGCTTTCCACCTGCCCAGCAAGTCAACCAAATTTAATAAACTCTTATTAGAGATGTACTCCAAGCTTGGGACTGAGAGGAGATACAATGGAGAAAATAAAGCAAATTCAGGATACTGGTAGGCCCATATCTCAAGGCCACAAACATCAGGCTGCCTGGGACAACTGCTGCTGCTAGCAAACTTTTTTATGGTGACTAGCAAGTATGAGTCTAGAGGAATCTGATGAAAACCTATGTCTGCACAAAAACTTGTAAGTGAATGTCCATAGCATCATAGCAACATTAATCAAAAGACTCAAAAAGCAAATGTCCCTCAACTGATGGACAGATGAATAAAATAAATAAAAATACGGTATATCCATACAACAAAATATTATTCAGCTGTAAAAAGAAATGAAGCCCTGATCCATGCTACAACATGGATGAACCTTAAAAACATTATGCTGAATGCAAGAAGCCAGTCCCAAAAGGCCACATATTATATGATTCCATTTATATAAAATGTCCAGAAAAGTCAAATCCACAGACAGAAGTAGATAAGTGGTTGCCAGGGACTGGGAGAAGAAGGAAATACGGTGAAACACAGGGTTTCTTTTTAGGGCGGTGAAAATGTACTGGAATTAGAGCACGGTGATGGCTGTACAATCTTATCACTATACTAAAAACCACTGAACTGTACACTTTGAGATGGTGAACTGTATGTGAATTATATCTCAATTTTTTCAACCAAGTAATTTACCATATTAAAATAAAGGAGAAAATGTATATAATCCAATTAATGCAGAAAAAGCATTTGTTAAAATTTTATATCCAATTGTGATTAAAACCTCTTAGCAAACTAGGATTACAAGGGAATTTACTTAATCTAATAAAAGCTAATTACCAAAAAACACTAGAGCCAACATCATACTTAATGGTTGAAATGTTGACAGTTTATCCTCTGAGATTACAAATAAGATAAGGATGTCACTTCTATTTATCATAATCCTGAAGGTATTAACCAGTGAAACTAGGAAAGAAAAAGAAGCACAGGGAGAAGGATTAGAAAGGAAGAAACAAAACTATCACAATTTACAGATAATATGATTGTGTATACAAACACAGAAAAATTCAAATAGGAGAAAAATCTTCATAACTGAGGACAGGTAAAGATTCCAAAAACAGAACAGAAAGCATTGGAAAGGAAATAGTAAATTTGACTATATTAAATTCTGTCAAAGATACCATTAAGTGTATAAATGAAGATACCTGCAATATATATAACTGGCAAAAAGCTTATATCTAGATAAGAACTTCTGTAAATCAATAAAAAAAATTTTCTTACATGAGCAAAAGACTTGACCAGGCACTTCACAAAAAAGTACACCCAGATGGCCAATTAACACGAAAAGCTGCTCAACCTCATTAAAGACGGACAATACTAAGTGGTGACCAAAAATTGAAGTAAGTGCAACTCTTATGCATTGTTGGTGGGAATATATATTGAACAACTATGTGTTCGAACTTTGAATTTTTGGTATTATCAACCAAAGTTTAACACAAGTATCTGCATGATCCAGCTATTTCGCTATGTATAGGTACCCAATAGAAATGTGTGAACACATGTATAAAGACATGCACTGGAAGGGTCAGAAAATATTACTCATAACAGTCTATGTCTGAAACACCTTATGTTCATCAACAGTATAGTGGAAAATATTCCTAGTAGAGAATATTATACAGCAATGAAACAAGCTAAGCTATATGTAAAAATACAGATAAATCTTATAAACAATGTTAATCAAACAAAGGCAAAGAAAAGAATATATGCTGTTTGATTGGATGTATAGCATGTTAAAAAGCAGACAAACTCATTTATGAGTTAATCTTTGGGAAGGAGAGAGATGTTAGTGCCTGGAAGGGAAAATGTAGGGAGCTTCTAGGGAACTAGCTATATCCTTTTTTTTTGGTCATGTTAGTGGCCACATAGGTGCAGTCAATACGTAACTGAACCGTACACTTCTGAAATGTGCATTTTTCAATATGAAGGTGTAAAAGTGCAGTGGAGGAACCTACAAGAACCTTGGTTCATGAGCCACATATGGCTTTACAGAGTATTTATCCAATTTTTTCCATTTGAAAGATGAGAAAGCCCAGAGAAGTTCAGGGAGTAGTTCAAGGCCACGCAACAAATACATGAGAACACTGCAATAGGAACAAACCCCAAAGAGATTATTTTATAATGTTATTTCCTTAGAAAATCTTGAACACATAGTTGGGTGCCAAGCCCAACTCCTAATATCATATGTACATCAATGCTTCCACCCCTGTTGACAACTATGTAAATGAATTCGAGAACACAGAGGAAGAGAAAGAGGGAAAGAAAGGGAAAAGGAAGAGGATTAGAGTAAGAAAGAAATGAAGAGTATCTAAGAGATTTGGAGTTTTAAGAGGCTTACCCTTTCGGCCTCAGTTTCAAATATATTATTTGTCCAGAAATCCAGGCCCATATCCAGAGCTTAGAATCCTGCTTCTGACAGATATTACACAGAACTCTTGGGAACTTCTTGGGAAATCTGTTCTTGGGTCTGTTTAGTCTCAGTGCACAAAATAACTTAATCTGGACTTCCCATTAGCCGTATCTAAACCAAAGGAAATACAAGCCTATATGTAGGAAGAGAAAGGTAGTTTACCCCAGAATCATTCTTTAATTCTATCTTCGAGGAACCCTGTCAAGAGCTGCTATTTTGTAAATCTCGTTAACAACTCTTAAGTGTTAATCACAGATTCCAAAAGAAAAACACAACTGCAAGCTACAATAGCCACCAAAATTTCTACCAACTCTTAACAAGGCTGCAATTTGCATAACATTTTTCACATCTTTAGTCTTATAATCCTTTCAGCAATTCTATGAGATAAATATTACGTGTATCCATACTACAGATAAGAGAATTGAAGCCAAGAAAGGTAAAGCAACTTAACCAAAGGTCACAAAGTCAGGGATGGGCAATGGTGATAACTTCAAGTGCTTGAACTCCAACATGGCTTCTTTTGTATGTACTGTGCCTTCCCCATATTGCAGACTACATGAATATGCCAGTGAGTGATAGAATGGATGTCATTAAAAGCAAATTTGTTTTAAAGTATGTTAAAAGAAACAACCAAATCAATTCTACTAAAGGCATCAGTCTGAACATCTCTCGGATAGGAGCCCTCAAACACTATATGGTGTCTGAGGATTTAGAAGAGTGAGAGGGTACAGTCCAGAAGTCAAGAGACAATTATTCAAATTCAGACTCCATGCACTACAACTATGCAGTATGTGACCTTGGGCAAGTTGCTGACCTGCTAAACCTAAGAGTATCAGTGTTGTACAGTGGAATTAGAGCTTCAGTCCCCACTCGGCCACTCCCTAACTAGATGACCTTGGGAAAGTTAGTTAATCACTGTGAACCTCAGTTTACTGTCTAATAAGTGAAATATTTATCTACCTGAAAGGGCTGGTATATTTCACAAACATCAAAGTTCCTAATATACTGTGTGGTAATTAATAGGCATTCAACAAATAGTAGCTGGGTTATTGTTGTTACTATTTTATGGTTATGACTATTGTGTAATTACTATTTGTTATTATTACTACTATTTTTATTATTGTTATTAATTTGAGGACCAACTAAGGTAAAGAAAATGTACACGTTTTATAAGCTAAAAGCTTTACAAACATGAGTTATCATTAATATAAGAAAGTTTCAGAGTAAGATTTCCCAACCCACTCACTAAGAGAAACTATGAGAAGAAAGAAGAAAGAATCATTCTGACGTCATGTAACTAGAGATCACAAGCTTGAAGAAACAAAGTGGAAAAAGAAGCCTACAACCTCACCCATCCTAACTTTAACCCTATCTTTGGCCTAGTCCATTTGGCTTTCTGATAGCATGGGAAATGAGGCTGACACTGCCAAATCCTATGGGCAGTACAGCCATCCATGTTTCAGCACAAATCACTGGCCTTACTTATTTTTTTAAAAGATTTATTTTTAAAAAGTACCTCTTATTGGTTCAGCCGAGCTAATCTGAGCCCAAGGCAGTAAAACACTCCAAACTTGGGAGAGATAAACACTGACGTAGTCCAGTTTTAAAATTAACTTGCTAAACTCTTCCCAAGCCTGGAGAACTCCACTTTGGTTGTGAAAATTCAGCCAGAAAAAGATTCCAAACTAAATGCTGTGGGACTTATTAGAATAAACCAAAGGCTCCAGATCCTAACCTCAGGTACCAGGCTTTCCCACATAAAATTCTGCAACCCATTGCCACATATTACAGGCCCTCAGCTACAGCTTCTTCGATTTACTTATGCATTCCTCCAGGCACACACTGAAGCTGTGCTGGAGGTCAGCATTAGGTAATGCCCACAGACATCCTAAACAGCTCAAATCTCAACCACTACCGGAGGCCACAAAGACTCTTCTTTCTCATTTCCCAAATCTCTTTAGAGACCTAAAACTATCCCTTCGGTAATTTTGGCTCCCAAAGTCTGGGTAGGACCTAGGCATCTGTTATTTTTTAAAAGCACCATGAGTGAGTCAGATGTGTAATCTGGGTTGAGAACAACTAACAGAGATAGTAGGTTTTGCTGTAACAGATACTTCAAGAAGACTTAGTTCCACACTCATCCCTGCCACTTTCCAGCTGTGAGATCTCGAGCAATTTAACTTTCTCTAAATCTCAGCCTCCTCAACTAAAAATGACTTGTGGGCATCAGATTAAAACAAGAAGTTAGTTTCCCATTAAAAAAAAAAACAAAAAACAAAAAACCAACCTCGTATTTGTAGTGTTTTACAGTTTAGAAAATGGTTTTGTATCCACTATGTCAAGTGGCAAAAGCCTATTGATAGGGGTGACGGGAATTACAATTATTCCCACTTTACAGATGAGGATACTGAGATTAAAATAAATTGCTAAAAGGAAAAGAAATCACAGAATAAATGTCAGAGACAGGACTCAATCTTGGTTCTCTAAGTCCAGTTCTAGACCATTTCTAGGCCAAATACTTTAGTAAGGGCATACCACTTCAAAGACTGCCAACACTGTTTTGTATCCTGCTAAGACTAAGTGAGGCACAAGGCAAAGGTCAACAAATGCTTACCAGTTGAAAGATAATATCAATAAGCATAAAATTAAGCAGAACAAAGGCTCCAAACAAAAGGAAAAAAACTTCACTTATTTCATTTTCATATATGCATTAATTATAGCCATCTTAAAGCAAACAGGAGAAACCTATGTGCTCATGGCATGCAAAGAAAATCTATAACTAAGGGATGAAAGAGAGGTTACTAAAACTCTACACTTTCTACATCTATACTTTGAATTCACAAAAAAACTGCTTTGATCTTGAGTTATGAGATTTATTTTCAGAAAAGATTTGGCCTAGGATCACTCAGTGAAGGGTGTCCAAGAACCTCTGGGTCTACATACAGCTTTATCACTAATTAAAGTACTTTGCAATGGCCTAGTTTTTTTTCACTAGGTATACAACCCAATCCGACTTCATCTTTATAATATCATTTATATAATTATAGGATTTCAAAACTAAAAGAGACCTTATACATCTACTGATTTCACTAGTTTTTTAGATGAAGGCACTTAAGTCTACAGAGAAATAACTGACCCAAACTGGACAGCCAATTTATGAGAGAACTAAGACTACAACCCAGATATTCAGACCCCCACCTCCCCGTTCAGTACATAAGATCATCCCTTTAGTTCTCAATAATGTCTAAGGGTTATGCTTCCATCTGCTGTTTTAGACAGGATATAATTCACATACTGTACAATTCATCCATATAGTACACAATTCAGTGACTTTTTATATATATTCACAGAGCTGGGCAACCATCCCCACAATCAATTTTAGAACATTTTCCGTTTCTTTTTTTCAAGGTTTTCTTTCTTCTTTTTCTTTATTTTTTTTATTATGTTCAGTTAGCCAACATATAGTACATCATAAGTTTGTTGTTTTTTTTTTTTAAAGATTTTATTTATTTTTTAGAGAGCGAGTGAGAGAGAAACAGCATGAGAGGGGAGAGGGTCAGAGGGAGAAGCAGGCTCCCCGCTGAGCCGGGAGCCCGATGTGGGACTCGATCCCAGGACCCTGGGATCATGACCTGAGCCGAAGGCAGACACTTAACCATCTGAGCCACCCAGGTGCCCCCATCATAAGTTTTTGTTGTAGTGTTCAAGGATTCATTAGTTGCATATAACACCCAGTGCTCATCCCAACACATGCCCTCCTTAATACCCATCACCCTGTTACCCCATCCTCCCAACCCCCTCCCTTCTGTAACCCCCAATTTGGTTCCCAGAGTCCAGAGTCTCTCACGGTTTCTCTCTCTCTCTGATTTCTTCCCGTTCAGTTTTCTCTCCCTTGCCCTGTGGTCCTCATATTTTCATCACCCCATAAAGAAACTCCATACCCCCTAACCCCATCTACCTCCTCCCACAGCCCTAGGCAACCATGCATCTGCTTTTTGCCTATGGATTTGCCTGGATATTTCATATAAATGGAATCATATAATATGTGGTCCTTTGTGACTGACTTCTTCACGAACCCAATGTTTGCAAGGTTCATCCATGTTGCAGCATGGATCAGAACTTCATTTCTTTTTATTACCAAATAATATTTCTTTGTATGGATATGCCACATTTTACTTATCCATTCATCAGTTGATGGGTATCTGGGTAATTTCTACTTTTTGGCTATTATGAATAATGCTGCTATAAACATTCATGTGCAAGTATTACGTGGACATATGTTTCTATTTCTAGGTCACATGGTAACTCTATGCTTAATCTTTTGAGAAACTGCCAGACTTCTCTAAGTGGTTGTACCATTTTACCTTCCCACCAGCAGTGTATGAGGGTTCCAATTTCTCCACATCCTTGTCAACATTTGTTATTATCTTTTTATTACAGCCATCCTAGTGGGTGTGAAGTGACATCTCACTGTGCTTTTGATTTGCAGTTCCCTGATAGCTAATGATTTTGAGCATCTTTTCATGTGTTTATTGGCCATTTGTATATTTTCTTTGGAGAAATGTCTATTCTGATCTTTTACCCATTTTTTTTTTAAGATTTTATTTATTTATTTGAGAGAGAGAATGAGATAGAGAGATCATGAGGGTCAGAGGGAGAAGCAGACTCCCTGCTGAGCAGGGAGCCCGATGTGGGACTCGATCCCGGGACTCCAGGATCATGACCTGAGCCGAAGGCAGTGGCTTAACCAACTGAGCCACCCAGGTGCCCCTACCCATTTTTTTAATTGAGTAATTGAGTTGTCTTTTTATTGTTGAGTTATAATAGCTCTTTATATATTTGTGATACAAGTCCTTATCAGATATATGATTTAAGAAAATTTTCTCCAATTCTGTGGATTATCTTTTTACTTTCTTGGTGGTGTCCTTTGAAGTACAAAAGTTTTTAATTTTGATGCTATCTACGAAGCAGGACTCTTCTTATCTTCCTAGTCAGCAAGAACAATTCCAACTTTTTAATTTTAAGAGTTCTCTTTACTACATGTAGAAACTTGGGCTGAAGACCTACTTACTTACAGAGATTAAAAATTATGGTTGATAAAGCACAATGTTAAAAATAAGCACACACCTAAACTGAGGGATAAACAAAGTGGCTACATACGTGGGAGAAGATTCTAGGGCAGAGTAACACCACCTAGATCATAGCCCCTGTATCCAGGAAGTTGGCAGCTACTACGTAAATGAGTTAGCCAAAAAATGAAAACTAAGCAACTTACCCATATCTCTTCCAACTAGACCCCAAAAGAGCTCACTATGAAGGTGGAACAGGGGATAGGGTAAGCACACACAAAGATAAAGCCCAAAATAATAAAAATGCTCAATAGTTCTCATTTCAGTTATTCAACAATCATTTCCTATATGTAATATCACTGCCTATTAGACATCTGTGTCAAGACCTCTCAAATGCAAAGTGTCTAAAATTATCTTTTCACCTCAAATGCAATGTGTTTAAAATCTTTCCTGTTCTCTTCAACTACCAACCCTCCTGACTTGTTCCTCTTTCTGTGTTCCTTATTTGGTTAATGATATATCATCTACCATCTTACACTGATCTATAACTATGCAGTTATATTTTTCTGCAATATAGGATATTTTCCACAATTCACCATTGTGCTTGTTATATCTGGCCTACTATTTCAGAATCCTAATTCTGATCTTATCATATAGTCTACTAGTTATGCCTCCCAGCTTCAATAAAGAAGTAAAGAGAAAGCACATTAAAATGAAGTACCTTCTGTGTGGAAGGTACTTAATTAGGAAATTTGCATGTAATTTTCACACAACAACCCTGTGAAATATTATCCCGATTTTAGAGATATAAAAATCCCAATCTTTCCTAGAGATAGGAAACTAAAAGTCAAAGGAGCTAACTGACATATCTAAGGTCAGAGAGCTGGTAAGTGATGAATCCAGGATTTGAACCAGGTCCATCTAAATCAGAAGCTCATGATAACTATTTATAAACAGAAAGCCAATTTCATCAACACGCCACAAGAAAAGGCCCTGCAAGCATGACTGAGAATTTTACCTCATATCAAGAGCCACTTAAATAAATATTTGGGTAGTCAAACAAAAATCATTTATCAATGTGGACACCCAAACCTCTATTTCACTATCTTGTCCATAGGATTTCAGCAACTTTATCAGATACACTGTTAAAATCCTGATTATTTGCGGCACCTGGGTGGCTCAGTCAGTTAAGTGTCTGCCTTCAGCTCAGGTCATGATCTCAGGGTCCTGGGATTGAGCCCTGCATCAGGCTTCCTACTCAGCAGGGAGCCTGCTTCTCCCTCTCCCTTTGCCCCTTTCCCCTGCCAATGTTCTCCCTCTCTCTCTCAAATAAATAAATAAAATCTTTAAAATCCTGATTATTCTTCTGAAAGTTTTATTAATAAAATGAGCCCACTTAGTATGACCTATTCTTAGTAAACTCATACTGAGTCTTGCTTCTTTTTCCCAGAGATTACTTGCCCTTCTTACTGATATTTAATCTCCAAATCTAGATGTGAGATGAGGACATATGAATAAAGAAGAGGCAATCAAGAATCCAGAAAGAAGACATTCCAAAAATGACACTAGCTTGGAAAAAAACATTTCCAAATGAAGCCATTCCAGTATTTCTTATATTTTGTGAGTTCATAAAAGTTTTATAACTTATAAACATATGGCTTCAGATTGTTCAAACTCCAGCAACAGCATAATTATTTTCTTAGAAATTTGCTCAGCAATAGTTAATAAGGTATAAAAATAAGTCTATTTTCTATTTGACTTCAGCTGCCTTAGGAAAGAAAGACAAGGGAAGTATTTAAGGGGGAAAAAGGTATTAAAGGAAAATTAAGTAAAGGAAAGGACAGTCCTTTTACCTAAGCTACCAGAAAAAATTGTTTTAAGTATATAAATGGTGAGAAAGAAATGAAATACTGTACTTTTATCTCCAGGTAAGATGGATCGGTAAAATCGGTCCTTCTTTTTCTTTTCCTCTGGGTTTGGAGGCAGAGGTTTGGAACCGTGGTTTAGGGTTCCAGCATCTTTGCTGCCAGCTCCAATCATAGTGCTGGTGTTTCTCATCGGAGGGGCTGGGGGTTTGTCTTGAATGTCTAGGCCGTTATTTGACATTGTCACCACCACCAGCAGCTACTGGAATCAGAGAGAAGAACATAACTCTTTTATTATTTTCATGCAAAAGGAAATACATGTTGAAAAATTTTAAAGAATCCAAATTATACAACCCATCCTCAAGGGCCCAGCTCAAGCCTTTCCACCACATACCATAACTACCGCCATCTTAATCAATCAACAATACTCAAAGATTTAATACCTACTCTGTGCCAAGCACTGCTGAAAATTCACAAGGTGCTTCTTTTTCTCTACCTGACATTGGAGAGCACAGAAAATCACCATGATGTAGTTTAAAAGGTAGAAATTTGGCCCAGCTAAACTAAGTAGGAATCCCAGTGTCACTACTAGCTTTAGAGAAATTCCTTAGCCACTTGGGTTCCATTTATTCATTCATTAAATAAAACTGCTAACAGCATTCCACATAGTGACCCTTTCCCAACCTCTAATTTTGTAACCTTAGGAAAATCATGTTCCCTCTCTAGAATGGACTGTATCACTATATCAAGAGTCCATAAAGCTGCCAGTTTTGTTAATAGTTTTATTGGAACACAGCTGTTCATTTACATATTGTCTATGGCATCTTTCACATCCCAATGGCAAAGCTGAGTAGTTGCAACAGAGACTATATGCCCACAAACCTAAAATATTTATCTGGTCCCTTACAGGAAAAGTTTGCTGACCCTTGGCCTATAACATCTCTCCAGTATCTTCTTCCTCTAAAAATTGATCTTTTTCTAAATACATGATAGTCAATGCGGTAACCATCCTGTCATATACGGTGTTGAATTTACTGGCAATCTCCAATGCTTCTGGTAAAGAGAAGGAATAAAATCTTTAAAAAAGGGAAAAAATTCGTATCACATGGTACCAATAGTTTTAACGAAGACAGATGTTATTACTTTAAATAAGTGTCCTTGACAATGGGCAGGCATGTACGTATACAGAATTAATAAAATCTCTCATTATTCTTTCAGGTTACAATGGAAATTATATCTTTAGCCATGACTACTTAGAATATAAGCTCCTTTGAGTAAACACAATAGTGCTTTAGAGACTAACGTTTCTAATTAAAAATAAATAAATAAACCAATGTAATAATCACCAAAAGATTTTTAGAAATATAGATGCCGTTTTGACTCCCATAAATTTTGACTTAGTACAACTAGGTTATGGCCAAAATTCTGTAACGTTAAAAATTAGTGACCCCAGTGCCAGCCAGATTTGAATACTACTGCTTTAGATGTCAATTATTTAAATGCTATGAGCAAAATCTATTAATCTTTTTTACAATTTTTTAATAAATGCAGGACTAAATGATCCCCTGCATCCATTTTTCCCCTTCAATTCTTCCTCCACATGCCATCAGTGATCTAAAATGCAGTACTCCTCTACTTTAAAATTCATCACTGACATCCCAGAACAAAAGCTAAAGTTCCTTACCAACTAAGCCACCACACCTGGACACAGCCTACACTCAAACTATACCTTGGAAATCTCTGTTCTCTTGATTTGCCAAGTAGTCTCTTACCCCCTCCTCCCAATCCCCCAGTGCTTTTTGTCAAAGATTTCTCCCTCTTCTGACTGATAAAAATCTTACTCATCTTTCAGGCCAAATTCAAACTTCACCTTTTGTGTAACTCATCCTAACCTACCTCTGCCAAACCAACTACTCCTTACTTCTCTTTTTTTTTTTTAAGATTTTATTTATTTATTTGACAGAGAGAGACACAGCGAGAGAGGGAACACAAGCAGGGGGAGTGGGAGAGGGAGAAGCAGGCTCCCCGCAGAGCAGGGAGCCCGATGCGGGACTCGATCCCAGGACCCTGGGATCATGACCTGAGCTGAAGGCAGTCGCTTAACCAACTGAGCCACCCAGGCGCCCTCCTTACTTCTCTTTCTGATCAAAAGAAATTAAGTAAGCAAGAAGAATCCTATTAAACTATACTAACTCTCTGGGTGGTGTGCTTTTTACCCATTTTTTCTGGTTTTGCTTTGCAGGTTTGCCTTTGCTTTTCTTCCCAGCCCCAACTCAAGTCCCTCCGCTCCCACAAAGGGAATTTCCATGGGCTAAGTTCTCAAGTGTAACTTCCTACTCTGGACTGCAGGTTCCAAAATTATACTCCCTACAGCCACCTGACAGACAGCAGGCCCTTCCTTGCCTCTTAGGTCCTTCAGCCCACAGCTTCATTGAATGTAGCTCCCCTTCAGGACCATAGCCCAAGATTGTGCCAAGAAAGGCTTCACCACCCTTTATAATACAGGCTTTTCTTCATTTCTCAGTTCTTTCAATCATACTTGGAGAGTTCTCAGGGGTAGACCTCCACTTTCAAAATTATTCCAAATTATCAAAATCTAAAATCTGTTGTTGGAATGCAATGCTTGAATCCTCTGTACCATATTCCAGCCTAGGTCATCCAGCCTATGCTTGAAAACTTCCATTTTTAGAGAATCTACAGTCTCAAAAAGTCAGCCTGTTCTATCTTTGGTCATTTCATTTAGAGAGTTCTCACTTAATATTAAGTTCTATCTATTTCACACTGCACTGCAATTATTTGTTCATACATTTGCCTCCCCCACCAGCACACACCCACACCCTCCTCTGCCAGGCTTAGACCATGAACTCCTCAAGACCAAGTTCAATCTTATTGATTTCTCAATCCCCAACACCAGGTCTGACACAGACTAATCAATAAAGATTTGTTGAACAAATGAATAAAGAACAAGTAAACAAATAAATGAACAAACACTACGTCTGTTAGTTCTAAATCTTATCTCATAGCTATTCAGAAAAGTCTATTGGTTCTTCCCCAGACTGAAATTTAGATACTTGAAATCATCCTTCAAAACCCCCCAAATCTATTTTCTCATGCTAAACATTGTCAGTATCTTCAACTATACTCACAGAACACAACTTTGTACCTTCCCAATCCTTCCTCTGAACTTACTTGGACTTGATGTTTCTATACTACTTTCCAGTTTCCCTGCAGCCCTCCAACCAGTCCCTTCCTGTGGTTTCTCCACAATTCTTTACTCTCTTTGTACTTCATAGATCCCCTCCTGGTCATTTTGTCCATCTACATTCAGCACAATAATTGGCACATTTTTAAAAACTATGCCATTGTAAACTTTAATAGGAAAACAAGTCCAAAAGATTAATCCTGAGAGGAGAAAGGAAAAACATACTCAACTCTTAAATAAGGAGACCAAACACATCTTAAATCTTCTCACAGTCTGTGCAGGTCAAAGATTTGGGAAGATGACAAGCCAATGCCTTCTGACAGGCTGCAGTATAAAGCTAGGCTCAAAGCCAACGTTTAGAACGATAGTTCAGATGGCACCCCTCTATCCATCCTAGACAACAAACTGATAAAACAGACAGAAGGAAAGACACACTGACCACATTTTACCAATGCTCCAGAGGCTCAGGGAGCCGAATAATTTATGAGCAACTAATTATACTGAAGTATTAATTATGAATCAACTGAATGGCTCTATCATAAATGCAGGATCACTGTGAAGTTTCAAAAAGGCCATCGGTAAGGCAATATAATAAAAAGATGACTGGATCTAAAATCAAGAGATCTGGATTTTTAGGTCCTGGCTCTGCTGTTTACTAGTTATGACTCTAATAAAAGTCCCTTCACCTATGAGCTGCAATTTGTTACTTCCCACTCTATGGTCACTAGACAGATACTGGTCAAGAGCCAACCAAGGAGTGGAAGTGATTTATGTCCCCTTTGCTATAAATAGCATAAAGATACAGTGCTAGGGCAAAAAGAAGGAAAAGAAAACACTTTTCAAGTAGCCACTATGTATAAGGTACTTTACATACTGAATGAAACTGGACAGGAACTGAGGGAAGGAGTATGTATACCAGCAGCTACTTCTTTCCACTTTATCACATCTGATGCCACAGCCACTAATATAAAAAGGGCCAAGATAAAGATTTTAAGATACACATCAAAGCCAGAAGCAACCTTGTAGAGGTCACCTAATAATCTGACCCTCCCATATAATGGGTAGGAATACTGAGGTCCAAAACACAAAAAGAAATTGCTTACGATCATACAGCAATTTAAAGGTGGGATTGGAACCCATATCTTCAGACTCTCTGCCAAAGAATTTTCCAAGTATACCTGAGGTAATTCTATCCCCTCTGTACCTTTTCTGACCTGAACTCTGCTACTCTTGATTTAGGTAAGTCAAATCTAGCCAATGGCAAAAATAGAACAATATAAACATGTTTGCCTGGATCTGATTGATATTTACTGTCTTCCATGAGTCTAAGTGCCAAAGAAGATAAATAAATTCTTGGTCCTCAAATCAGCCATGTGAAAGTTATGTACACCTTTTGCTATCATCGCAGGTTCTTCATTTAAGTACAATTCAAATCAATAAATTTTTACTGAGTACTTACATATAAGGTGCCATGGTAGAAATTAGGGACAAAGAGATAAATAAATGAATATGATCTAACTCTAGACATTCTCACAGCCTAGTAAGCAAGATACATAGGATCTAGAAAACCACAATGCCAGGCCAAGTGCTGTAGAGCAGTACAAGTGGTAAAATGTCAGAAGACACAAAAAAGGAAAGATAGTATTGAATTTGGGTGATCAGTGAGGCTTCATAGAAGAGGTGGTGTTAAAAGCAGGAGCTTAAAGAATAAATAAGTCAGACCAGTGGTCTTTGACTTGGACTATTAGAAGCCCCCTAGGAGCTTTTTAAAACACCAGCTGAAGTACGTAGGGGGCAGTATACTAATAAATGCAACTTACTTTGAAATGTATTTTTAAAAAATAAGATGGATCAATGGAGGAACACAGGGATGTGATATAATATGCATGTCCATACATAATTTATAGTGGATGTGATAAAGCAAATATATGAAAATGTTAATGGTAGAAGAATCTAGGTGGTAGATATACAGGTATTCACTATAAAATTCTTTCAACTTTGCTGTACTTTTGAAATTTCTCCTAATAAAAAGCTGGTGGGGGGGGCGGGCAAATACCATTGCTGCTGAGCTCTGATTTAACTGGTCTAAAATAAAATAGGTCCAGGCATTGGTTTAGTACCTAGACCAAAGAAAACAGACAATAAATAAATGGACAATTTTGACGGAGAATGATAACGGCAAATGCATCCTAGACCACAGGAATAGCATGTGTGAGGGTACAGTGTGGTAGAATGCAACACAAAAATGAAAAAGTAGGACACAGCGATCAGAGAGCCTTTTATGTTCTGTAACACATACAGCACTAGTCAGAAAAATGGTCCCTTCTAAGCAGTTCTAGATCCACGCAATGAATGTCTCATGTTAAAAATAGATGACACTTGATTTAACAAGGCTGTGGAGAGATGACAATGAGAAAAGAGGTGTTGCCTGGAGGAGGGCATCAGCTGCCATCTGTCTGCACTGAGGGCTCTGTGATGCCTTGAGCTCACACAATGGGAGTTTTGGAGAGTCCTATAAACTGTCTAACAGAGTTACTCAAATTCTAAAAAAGTTTCCCCACAGAACCTCCTGGACTAACTATCTTTACAAGTAGCATTTCAGCCATCATTTGGCATTGATAGTTTAATAACAACTAACATTAGAAAACACTTTGGAATTTACAGAAAACTTGGAAATCTACTTGGTTGGTATCATTTTTCTCATTCATGCATGCAAATATTTATTCATCACCTACTATATGCCAGGCTGTGCTAGGCGCTGGGGATAAAACAGTGAGCAAGTCAGAAGAAGCAAAATATCAGAGATACTGCCAGGCACCCAGAGCTAGCAGAGGCAGGGATCTGAAATAAAGTCTGTGTGACTACAGGACCACCTCCTTTTCTACTATACCACGTGTCACTGTTCACTCTAAAGGCAAAGGAATGGACTAGATAACCTTTAACAACCCCTCAGTCCATTATTTAAAACGAAGAAGGGAAAGGAAGGAGAAAAAAATAAAACCTATTCCACATATTAATCACATTTGTCAGTCAACAACTCAAAGCAGCTGAGACTGGCATGACCAACACTCCACCCAGAACTGGGGAGTATTGCATGCCCTTGACACCTGATTATGAGAATCTGATCTTTAATTAAACTGTGCCAAGAGGTTTTCTTTGGCAGGAACCTGGAATGCTGCAGTCTTGAATTTGCTAAGGGATGTCCTTCTGACACAGCAAAGGCACTCCCGCTATGTAGCCTCCAACCACTTGCTCTGGTTCAGCAGCAAGAAAGCAACCACTGAGGTAGCAGGCAGGAAAACTGGAGGCTGTTTCTGGGTTGTTGGAAAAGCTACTTTAATTTCTGGCCCTGTTTCCTCATGTAAAATACAAATAAGACTGTATATAGAGTTCCGAGAAATTGGTTTTTTAAAAGATTTTATTTATTTGAGAGAGAGAGAAAGTAATGAGAGAGAGAGAGAACATGAGTGGGGGTAGGGAGAGGGAGAAGCAGACTCCCCACTGAGCTGGGAGCCGGACATGGGGCTGGATCCCAGGACCCCAGGATCATGACCTGAGCTAAAGGCAGACACTTAACGGACTGAGTCACCCAGGCGCCCTGGGTTAAGAGAATTTAAAAGCATAAAATATATATATATATAAAAGCACCTAGCAAGCTGCCTGGCACAAAATAGATGTCCAATAAATATCTGTTCTTATCCCCCACTCATCTTTCCAGTTTCATCTCTACTATTCCTTAAACTTAGTCATTCCAGCTCAATATGCTTTCATGCCCCTGCCTTTGCCCACACTGTTCTCTCTGCCTAAGATGTCCCAACTTGTCTGCCAAACAAACTCCTACTCATTCTTCAATACCCAGTTTGATTCACTTTCTTTATGAAACCTTCAAAGAAGCTCCCCTATTTCTATCTTTTCCCAAAAATTTAATAGCAGTTTATACATACTTCTATGCAACAGTGTCCATATTTCATATCAACCCCACCAGACCATGAACAAGTCAAGGGATGAAACTGAGTCTGATTAATCTCTATGTCTCCAAGTCCCACCCAGCACAGACCCAGCACACACTAGGTAACTAGCAAAGGTTCACTGACTAAGGCAGCCTGGTTTACAGAAAAAGACAAAAAAAAAAAAAAAGGAGCTAGAAGGATCCTGAAAAATCAGCCAGTTTCAAACCTTTATTTTATAGCTGGGAACCTGAAACCCACAGGAGTATGAAATTTACCTAAGATCAGTCAATGAAATAGTGAGGACATGATGAGACTCTGATTATTCTGATTCTCTTAAAAACACTCTTTCTACACTAATTATAATTTGAGACAGAATGAACAAAGGTCTGTACCTGGAATTAGAGAGTATGGGAGGCAAAGAAGTAAAATGGAAAAGGCAGAGAGATTTGGGGTCCAAGACTTAAGCTAGCCCTGTACCTTCACCTTCCTCTCCCCTCCCCAATCACACCTACACATCCTCCTCACTTCTACCACCCTTGCAGATAGCCACTAGAGTTACTTGCAGAAACCAGTACCAAAGCTCTTATAATCCCCTCCCCACCATATTGGGAAATTCCTGACCTGCAGCCCCAATTAAGCTATTCCCAACAATTAAGGGAAAAAATCAAATTTAAGCCATTAGACTTCCCAATGGATGCCCTGAACCAAGAAAATCATCACTAAAACCTGAGGCCCATACAATCTGAGAGCTGAAAGGAACCTATAAGGCCATCTGGTTCAACCACCCAAGAAACACTGCAATCTACTCAGCTGTCTCCTGGATAGACGACCTTCTAGTCAATCTGTGCCTGAACATATCCTGTGATTTTCCCACAGTGCCCCTACCCCATGCTGTCTCAAAGGAACATTTTCTCTTGGAAGTGTTAAGAACCACAGCTTGAAAATGGACTGCTCTCTCTCCCCTAAAAGATACTCAGGACTAAGTCAATCAAGCTTCTAGTGTTCATTTACTTCAGTCATCCCCAGTCACCCAAAATCTTGTCCCCCAACCTTTTCTGTATGCCCTCTAACCTCATCAAATTCTTCACCCCCTTCCTGACTCTGGATCCCTTTCACTATTTCCTCTGGATCTTCCCATTTGTCACAGGCTAACTCCCCTTGCCTCCTTTTCTTAAAAGGAACCTGGCTATCACCTGAAGAAGAGATTTCTCCAGCAGCCCTCTCAACTGGAAGCTATTTTCTCTCTCATACTCAACCTATCAGTGCTGTCCTTAATTTTCAGGGTTATTTCCAAACCATTCCTTTCTTCTTGTAAAAACCTCTTTCCTTTGAGTAGCCTCCAATGGTTGCTATCACACTTCCTTGCTGCCTAAGACCCACTTTCTGGTCACCTCACTCAAAGGCTTTAGTTCCTAGATCAATCTCTTCTGTACCCCTCCAGTTATCATTATAGGTGACCTCTATACCCTTCCAACAATGATGACCCTTCCAACACTCTGGCCATTTCAATTGCTGGCCTCCAGTCCAAGTTAGCCAATACTCCCATGATCACATCCTGGACCTTATCACCAAAATGTGTATCAACTCCAGTATCTGGAATGAATCCTATATACTCCAACACAACCTCCTATCCATGAGCTCACTTGCTCAAGAACTTCTAATCCACTATCCATTAGTACCTCCTGCCTTCACTTCTCTTTTTCCTTAACTATAGTCCATCAAAAATCACTCAAACATCATAACCCATCAATCCTCTAAAACTCAACAACAAAAAAACCAAACAACTCAATTCAAAAATGGGCAAAGGACTTGAATAGACATTTCTTCAAAGATGTATGAATGGCCAATAAGCACATGAAAAAATGTTCCATTAGGGAAATGCAAGTCAAAACTACAATGAGATAACACCTTGCACCATTACGATGGCTACTATCAAAAAAAAGAGAAACCAAGAAGTGTTGGTGAGGATGTGGAGAAACTGGAACCCTGCACATTGTTGGTGGGAATGTAAGATGGTGCAGCCGCTGTGGGAAACAGTATAGCAGTTCCTCAAGAAATTAAAAATAGAATTACCATATGATACAGCAATTCCACTTCTGGATATATACACAAAAATACTGAAAACAGGGTCTCAAAGAGATATTTGCACACCCATGTCCATAACAGCATTATTCACAACAGCTAAAATGTGGAAGCAATACAAGTATTCACTGACAGATGAATAAATAAGCAAAATGTAGTATACACATACAATCAAATATTACTCAGAAAAGGACAGAAATTCTGTAATATGCCACAACATGGATGAACCTTGAGAACATTATGCTAAGACAAATACCATATGATTCCACTAATATGAGGTACTTAGAGTAGTCAAAATCATAAAGACAAAAAGTAAAATGGTGGCTGCCAGGGGATGGTGGCATGGGAGAATGGGGAGTTATTTAATAGGCACAGAGTTTCAGCTTTATAAGATGAAGAGTTATAAGATGAATGGCGCTGATGGTTGCATACTAATGTTAAAAGTATTTAATGCCACTAACCCATACATTTAAATAGTTAAGATGATAAGTTTTATGTTATGCATATTTTACCACAATAAAAAAAAAAGTAAGGGGAATTAGAATTTACTATCCAATAGATACACTACAATGTGCTGAAAGTTCACAATGATATTACAGTTATATTACCACAGGAGCCTGTTAATGCTAGGGTAGAGGCCAATGAACTGAGACTTAAGATATTAATGACGAGCAATGGATAACCGATTCTCAGTAAAATTTGTAGGATGATAAGACAGTTTATAACAGGCTTTCACTGTACATGTATACTTTATTTTTTTAAAAGATTTTATTTATTTATTTGACAGAGAGAGAGAGAGAGAGCACAAGCAGGGGGAGTGGGAGAGGGAGAAGCAGGCTCCCTGCCAAGCAGGGAGCCCTACTCAACTCGGGGCTCGATCCCAGGACCCCAGGACCATGACCCGAGCCGAAGGTAGACGCTTAACAACTGAGCCACCCAGGCGCCCCTGTACATGTATACTTTAAACAAATCTGATTAATCTAAACAAATCTGATTTAAAAAAAAACACACACACACACAAACAAAACAATCAACCCCCTTGTCTTCTCTCCCTTTCCAAAATGTAACTGGCAAAATCCCAGCTTTGGGATAGTTGAACTCTAACTCTCTCCCAACTGTCTCTGTACTGAAGTAGTTGAATGTCCTAAAAAACATTACCCGATTGACTGCTTTCACTTGAGAATTATGAATACCTTTCTGCAAATGATTACCTTGCCTCAAATGGGCATTCAATTAGGCTTCCCATTCACCGCTTCCCCTTCGCTGATGAACTCGCCTGTGAGAAAACAGAAATCTTTGCAGAACTCCATCTTCCCACTCCCAAATCTATATGCCTCCCTGCACCCGCGCCACCCATTTACAATGAAGGAGGTGTTCCTACTCCCATCAAAAGCCATTCCCTCTTCTCCCTCACTTGCACTCCCTCTCACGTGGAATGATCTCTTTCAGCTACATTAATCAACCAACCAATCAATCAATCTCTCTCCCCCACTCTCTCTCCCAGATATATTCAGTCATTCAACATATATTTATTGAGCATCTACAATGTACCAGTACTAATCTAGCTGAATAAAACAAAGTCCCTGTGTTTGTGGATTTTATGGACTAGTAAGAGAAGCAAAGAGAAGCAAAGAAATAAGCAAATATACAATGTCAAGTCCATAATGAAAATTAAAGAGTAGTACATGTGACTATGGGGGGGGAGGGGAAGCCAGGGATGGGTGGTATATAAGACAAGATGATCAGGACAGGCTTCTCTGAGGAAGAGACACTTAAGACCTGAATGAAATGAGACAACTAACCATAGTAATATCTGGAAGCATTTTAAGCAGAGGGAGCAATAAGTACAAATATTCTAGATGAGAATATTCTTGGGCATGTAGAATAGCAAAAAGGACAGCAAGACAAAAGTTTAGTGAACAAGGAGAAACATGGTAGAAAACTAAAATTAGCCAGAGATCAGATTATATAGGACTTTACATGCCACAATAAGTTTGGATTTTGTATCAAGCATGAGAAGACACTGAAGAATTTTGAGTAGTGATCTGATTTATGTTTTAAATAGACCACTCTGGCTGCAGAAAACAGACTGCAGGGGAGCAAAGGAAAAGTGAAGAGACCGTTAAGAAACTCGTACAATAATCCAGGTGGGAACTGACGGTGGTTTGACTGGGCTGCAGTAGGTATACAGTAGTACAGCAAAGGTAGACATTTTGAAGGTAGAGCCAAATGGCTTATTTAGAAATTGGATGTACCGTGTGAGGGAAAAGAAAATGAAGATGATCTCTAAATTTTTGGCCTAATCTGTGAATACTGAGTGAATATAAACACGCTATAGTGTCTCCTATTCAAAGACACACATACACCCCTCCCGTGACACCAATATCTTCCTCAAAACACATTTCGTTGTTTCCCTTCATAGCAAAGCTTCTCAGAAGAATTGTCTATTTACACTTTCTCCACTCCCTCCTCTTCTGTTCACCAAGTAACACCCTGTATTTCACCAAAAGTAGTCTTGTCAAGGTTACCAACCATCTCCATGTTGCCAAATCAAATGGTTACTATTCTGTCCTCACCTTACTCAATCACTCTGCAGCATTCACCTGGCTTTTCTTCTATCTTTCTGTGTACTCCTATCTCCTTTGCAGACTCTTCCTAGCTATCCTTGACATGTCCAAGGTTAAAAACCTCCTTTCCGGGGCACCTGGGTGGCTCAGTCGTTAAGCGTCTGCCTTCGGCTCAGGTCATGATCCCGGGGTCCTGGGATCGAGCCCCACATCGGGCTGCCCCCTCAGCGGGAGCCTGCTTCTCCCTCTCCCACTCTCCCTGCTTGTGTTCCCTCTCTTGCTGTGTCTCTGTCAAATAAATAAATAAAATCTTTAAAAAAAAAAAAAAACTTATGAAAAACCTCCTTTCCTTATATGCTACAATCTTGTCTAGATGATCTCATCCATTCCTATAGCTTTACTTATTACCTATATGTTGATGATGCCCAAGTTTCTACCTTTAGCCCAAAAACTCTCTTTCAGACTAATCCATCTGTTAGACAATTCTGCCTGCATTTATTTTAAGTATCTAGACCTAAAACGAACAAATGAAACTCTTGATTTTCACAGCAACTATCATGAATTATATTTGCTTATTTATTATACATCTCCAGCAATAAACAGTAAGCTTCACAATGACGCAACTAAGTCTTTTGTGCTTAGCAGTGCATACCTAGCAACGAAACAGGACTCAGCAACAGTAGACACCAAGATTTACTAGACCCTGTCTCTAGCCTCAAAACAGTCACATACTAATGGGATAGGCAGATTCATAAACCACAATGACGGTATGACATGGTAAGTGCCACTGTGAATGGTGAGGGGAAGAACACGAGTGTTTCATCAATCCCAAAGAGGGGCCCTTAATAGCCTAGGAGTCAAGGAAAACTTTCTTAAGAAGATAATTTAAGAGGTTTTTTTTTTTGTAAGAATAGCTATTAAGTGCCTACTAAATATATTTTTATATAATTATTTTTAAGCTTTATAATAACTCTTCCAAGTAGTTGTAAATACATTCCATTTTATATATGAAGTTTAGAAAGATTAAAAACCAAGCAGCTAGTAGGTGGTAGAACCAAAATTTGAACTGAGGTCAGTATGCTTTTAAATCCCTCCCCCTTCCTCCTTTTCTTCTTTTTTTTCTTTGCTATATCACAAGGTACCACCAAAAATAATATCTGTTATACTTGCCACCTACTATTTGTTTGACCTAAAAGAAATCACTATACCTCTTGAACTCAGTTTTTAGCATGGGGTTCAATTACCAGTCTCTAAATCATCCTTGTTCTAACTCCCTCCTTTTCCTTTGTTATTAAGGATTGAGGCTCGTTTTAAATTGATCAGTGAGCAACCCTAGGCATTTCTTTTTTTTTTTTAATTATTAAATATATTTTTAAAATTTTTTTAAGATTTTATTTATTTGACAGAGAGAGACATAGCGAGAGTGGGAACACAAGCAGGGGGAGTGGGAGAGGGAGAAGCAGGCTTCCCGCCGAGCAGGGAGCCCGATGCGGGGCTCGATCCCAGGACCCTGGAATCAGGACCTGAGCCGAAGGCAGATGCTTAATGACTGGGCAACCCAGGCACCCCTAATTTTATTTATTTGAGAGAGACAGAGAGCAAGAGCAAGGAGGAGGGGCAAAGGGAGAAGGAGACTCCCCACTGAGCAGGGAGTCCCATGCAGGCTCGGTTGGATCCCAGGACCTGGGATCATGACCTGAACCCAAGGCAGCCACTTAACCAACTGAGCCACCCAGGCGCCCCCTAGGCATTTCTTTTATGCTAAAGTATCTGAGCATTTTTCACAGCTGCAAATGTATTCAGGAACAACCACAGTTAACATCTGTAGAGCACTTCACAGTTTACAAATTAGTTCCACACATTCATTATTTCATTTGATCTTCATCAACCCTATGAGGTGTTAAATCCCTATTTTACAGAGGCCAATGGAAGTGAAATACCTAGCCTAGCACCATCTGGACTCTACAGCCTACCAAAAATTGAATTTAAGAAAATAGAGGGGAGTGGAAAAGGACGAAGAGAGTAAATGACTTATAGAGGAAGCTCACCCAAGTGGCCTAGAGCCAGGAGAAATTAACAGGGACCAAGTCAGTTTCCCTTCCAAGGTAATGAGTGACCTACCACATGGAACTGTTCTTTTTTCATCTCAGTAATACCTTGAGTCCAGCCCCACAGACAGATGAAAATATAAGAAAACTCTCTGTACACTATATGCATCCACAGGGTCAGAAGAGAACATGGCATAAGAGAACAGATCCCACCTTTAGAGAAGACTTGAATTTAGGTCCCAGCTCTGCCACTGACTTGCTGATTAAAAAGTTTCCTCCTTCTGTGTTATCACAGCCCCTTGTGCTTCTATCACATATACTTAACATATAAGGTTACAGATACCCATACTCCTTGACTTGCAATGGAAGGTAGCAACTGAGTCCAATTTCCATCTTTGTATCCCCAGCACCTGGCACCATAACTAACACAGAACAGGTGATCCAGAGAATGTGTGATGATTCATGTCATATTCAGTGCTTTTTGTACACATGTGCATTCCACATAACAGTCTAGAAAGTGAGTGCCAGGAAAACAGCAATTTGTCTTCTTATCTCTGCTTCTCCTCTCACTCTCCCACTTTGAGGACACTGCTCAAGAAAAGTTAGTTGAGTAGAAACAAACCCGTCCAAAAAGCCAGGCTTCAGAGGGAAAGAAATTAATCTATACAGTCCTCTTTCCTAGACTGTAGTCTTTCCCACCACACCTACCTCTACTCCCAAATAACCCCTATCTTGCCCATCCACCCTCTTCTTCAAAAGATCCCTCCACCTTCTCTCCCTCTACCCTATCCCTACTATCCCCTCTTCTTCCATAGGCTCACAAGTCACCTCTTTTCCTCCAGGTAAGCAACACTTCAAAGCTGCCATAGAGTTTTTGTTCCTATCACTTGTCTCACAAAAGACAGTCTGGGCCTCTGCCCAGCTTACTCTTCTCTCACTCTAGTCTTCAAGCTCTCCACTTCTCATCTTGCTTACTCCTTACTGTCCTCCACTGCCTCCTCCCCTCTGCGAAGGAAGTGGGGGTCAAATCCTGGAAGAAAGATTGCTTATTGACAGGCCCAAAGCAAGACACAGAGGAAGTAAGGAAAGAGACTGGCACTTGGGGAAGACAGAATTTGTAGATAAAAGCTGAAAGTAAGGGAGTTAGGTGGGAAACACAGTGTTTGGACCTCACAAACACCATAACAAAGGTCCCTACAAACATTAATAATGAGAAAGCTTAACCAACAATTCTATTTCCTGTATTTCTTTTTTAAGATTTTATTTTTAAGTAATCTCTACACCTAACACAGGGCTCAAACTTACAACCCCGAGATCACAAGTCCCATGCTCCACCGACTGAGCCAGCCAGGCGCCCCTTAACCAACAATTCTAAAAGGAAAAGAGAAGAAAGCCTAACCAAGAGGAGAAGGACCCAAGAGAGGGAAGGAAAAACTAACTCTGGAGGGGAAAGGATAAGAAAGGGAAGTATGAGGAGAGCAGGAAGAAGGAAGAAAGTGGAGGGTGGGAGAAAAGATGGGTAAGGGAAAAGGAAAAATGATCAGGAGTAAGAAGTAGAAAAATGGGGAGAAGACAAAGAGGGGACTCACAGAAAAACTCTGGGGAGGAAGGAGATCAAAATAATCAAGGTAGGTTAGTATCAGGCCTAACATGTGTTTCTTGGTCCCAGATGATCAAGAAGGAAAGAATTATAGTAAGACATTACACAGCCCCCAAGGTCTGTCATTAACTAGGCTGAGTAAGGAGGGGGCTCCAGAGAAGATAGCTTAGTTTAAAGCAGCTTTACACCCAAGTATCAAATCATTGGCCAGTTCAGAGAAAAATCATTAACATGCCTTGACCTGTTTCTTTCCAACCCCAACTCCCTACATCCAACATATCTACACTCAACACCAAAATAATCAGCATTTTCAACCTCTGCCTTGTCCATTAAGTGTCTGGGTCCTCAGCAGACCAGCAAGATGCCATCCAAAAGGCTGCTGGAGGACAGGATACAAAGGTCTGCTTCTCAAGTTCCCCTGTCTCCTACATTATTGACGGGAACATCTCTGCAGCCCATTCTAGGGCTTTAACCAGCTCACCTTTCCAAAAGGCCGTTTGATAGTCTGGGGAAGCCAGAGTTACAAACAGAATGTCAAGCTCCTGGATGCACAGATAAGGAAACTGAGGCCCACAGAGGCTGCCTGAACGGCACCAGCTTCCTTAGGTCTCCTATCTCCTGGTTTACTCCACCTCTTAACAGGTCACTTATAATATAATGCCCCTCCCCAGCACCCAAGAGAAAACCCCCCATGGTCCCAGCAGGCCGGCAGCTAAGCCAAGACAGAGGAAAGCATCACCCTAACCCCCAAGCAAAAGGGTGTTAGCAAATGAGAACGGCTCCTGAGACACAGCAGTTCCCCCCAAAACCAGCTTCTCCTTCACAACCTTCCCTAGCCAGAGCTGATTCCAGGTGCTGGCCTAGCTCTAGGCCGGCTCATCTGAGGGCTCAGCCCCTTCTCTCGCTTAGAGTATCTTTAAGGAAAGACCCTAAATCCACCGACAGCGCGGCACCACTCCCCGGAAGCCGGCGGAGACCCCTCCCCCTCCCCAGCAGGGCCCAACTGGGCGCGCCCCAGGGTGGGCCCAGTATTACCTGGTGGGGGGAGCTGGCCCCGGCATCTCTGGCGACTGTTTTTGTCGCAGAGCCGCACCTCTCCCGCCCAGCCAGCCGCACAACGCCCTGGCTCCACCCGCGCCGCTCTCCTCAGCTGGGGCCGGGCTCCCAGCAGCTCAGCCGCCCCAGCTCCCGCTCCCGGTGCAGCACGCTCCCGCCCTCGCAGGGCGCAGCAAAGGCGCAGCTTCGGGGTTGGCGAAGCAGAAGGGGCGGGGGAAGAAGGGAGGGAAGGAGGCGGGAGGAAACCGCGCTTCTCCTTTCCCCGAAGCTCTGAGGGCGGGGAGACTACTACCTTCGCACCCTCTCAGCTATTCTCCCCCACCTAGTCTCCAGCAGGAGGTAATTTCTCACTGGGGCCAGGCTTTCCAGGGCCTGTCAGAGTCCTCGGTGAGCCCCAGAGTCAAGGAAGAGAACCAGACCCCCTCTGTGCCTTAGTTTCTGCAGCTGTCTGGACTCCAGGGCAACTCATCAGTTTAGCCTTCAGGTAAAAAGATGCACCCACCCCTCTACCCCACCAACAAAGGTGTCTAACGTCCTAGGGAAAACTCTAGGTGGGCACTTATAGCTGCTTCTAAGCAAAGAACGCCCAGCAGCAGCTACCATTTAAGTGCTATTGTGTCCCAGGTGTTTTACGAAATGTTATGTCTCTCTCACCACAACCTTATGAAGTAGGCTCTCTACCAAATCACATGTCAAAACTGAGGTCCAGGAAGAATGTGGTTTCATACAATAAGTATTTCTTAAGCACATACTGTGAATCAGGCATTATAATGAGCCCAGAGCTGAACAACACATTACAGGACATTCACCAACCCTGGCCCAGACCCCCTAAATCCCACTAGTGCCCCCTCAGTAATTTAACAACAACAAAAAATCCCACCTTCATACATATCCAAATGCTCCCTAAGAAATAATATTGTCCCACCAACTTCCCCTCTACACCCTGCTCTTGAGACATATGGCAGGAGTCAGATTATGCAAGGTCTCTTCCAGGTCAGAGCTAGGAGTTTGGGTTTTAAGTTTTAACAATCGAAAGGCTTTGGAAGATTTTAAGCAGAATGACAAGATCTAATTTACATCTTTAACAGGATCACTAACTGCTGAATGGAGAATAAAGGGGAGAATGGTGGAAAACAAGAAAACAAGTTAATAGATTCTTTTTTTTTTTTTAAAGATTTTATTTATTTATTTGAGAGAGAATGAGAAAGCACATGAGAGGGGGGAGGGTCAGAGGGAGAAGCAGGCTCCCCGCCGAGCAGGGAGCCCGATGCGGGACTCGATCCTGGGACTACAGGATCATGACCTGAGCCGAAGGCAGTCGCTTAACCAACTGAGCCACCCAGGCGCCCCAAGTTAGTAGATTCTTACAGAACTCCAGGCAAGAGAAGATGGTAATGATTTAGACTAATATATTGGAAGATGAGCCAAAACAAAACAAGCATATTCTAAAGATACAGCTCAAAGCAGCAGCAGCAGAACTTGGTGAAAGACAGAATGTAATGGGTGAACGAGGGCAGTAACTTTCCCAAGACCACACAGCTGGAAAATGGCCAAGTTGTCCCAACTTTGATCTGACTCCTAAAGCTATGCTGTTTCTCTCTGCCATGTTAGTCATCTGCCATACCCCTGTCCCTGCTGCCAGCAAAGAGCAGGTAACCAGCATTATGCCTGATCAATGATTTAAGTGTGCTAGAGGGAAATTTTATGGTGTTTATCTATTTCTCCATTTCTCCTGCCGGATGTCTCCACCTCCATTCAATGTGCCCAATCATTTAACTGTAGAAGGATGTAAGGGAAGAACTCCAATGAGGACAGAAAGAACTCTTCTGTTAAGTATCTTTCATCTTTCCCAGACCCTGAGTACCCATGCTAGTCCAATTACAAGAAGTCCCAAATTTGGTGGAGGAGACAGGGAATTTCTTAAAGACATCCACATTATAGAGAGAATTGGTCAATAACACAGAGTGGGGGACCTGCTGCACTATTAGAACTCAGCTTCAAAGTAGTTTTAGGATGTTCTTTTAACCCTACACCCTTCTCTCAACTTATACAGAGTGGATAAAAGGCAGAAACAGTCCTCTGCCTTGGACATAGCTTTTCAAAGTAACCATCAATAATCATAGCATCTGATCTTACCCAACTTTCCACCTCATCCAGCATCCCCCCCTCTTACAGATGGTTTTCCACATTCTGCTGAAATACATGTAGGAACAGAGAGCTCCCCTGGAAATAGACAATGCTTCCTAACATTCAGCCAGGTGCTTCTCTGTAAACTTCCAATTCTGCCTCCTGGAGCACTCAGAAAGCATCCTTCAAGGCAAATATTAAAGGCTTTCGGGTACGTCTTATGGTAATCTATCAAGCCCCTGCACTTTTTCTCTTCTCCAGGATAGATACTCCCAGTTCTATTAATCACCTGGTCATTCAATAACTACTGAAGCACCTTGTATAACCTACTTGGGATAGACACATCAGTGAACAGGACCACACCTTCAAGGAGTTTACAGTTTTAGTATGATGGTTTTCAACTCTCCCTTTGTATCAAAATACCTGGGAAATGTTAAAAATATATATTGAAGTCCTAGCATAGATTTTGACTCAGTTGGTCTGAAATGTGGCACAGGCAATATATCTTTATGGATATAACTATAGCTATATGGATATCCATCCATACAGAGGACTAACATTACCTGATTTCAAGCTACAGTGATCAAGGCAGTATGGTATTGGCAAAAGGATAGACAAATAGATCATTGAAACAGAACAGAGAGTCTGAAATAGACCTATACAAATACAGTCAACTGATTTCCAACAAAGAGCCAAGTAAATTTAATGAAGAAAGAGTAGTCTTTTCAATAAACGGTGCTACAATAACAAGACATGCAAAAAAAAATTGGTCTGGACACAGACTTTTCACTTTACACAAAAATTAACTCAAGATGTATCACAGACATAAATGTAAACTGAAAAACTATAAAATGTATATAAGATAACATAGGAGATCTAGATGACCTTAGTTAGGTTATGACTTTTTAGATACAACAGCAAAATCACGATCCATAGAAGAACAAGTTGGTAAATTGAACTTCATTAAAATGTAGAACTTCTGTTCTGCAAAAGATACTATTAAGAGAATGAAAAGACAAGTCATAGACTTGAGAAAATGTTGGCAAAACACATCTGATAAAGAACTTGTATCCAAACAACAGATGTTGGCAAGAATACAGAGAAAGGGGAACCCTCTTACACTGCTGGTGGGAATGCAAGCTGGTGCAGCCACTCTGGAAAACAGTATGGAGGTTCCTCAAAAAGTTAAAAATAGAACTACCCTATGACAGAAATTGTACTACTAGGTATTTACCCAAAGGATACAAAAATACAGATTCGAAGGGATACATGCACCTTTATAGCAGCATTATCAACAATAGCCAAACTATGGAAAGAGCCCAAATGTCCATCAACTGATGGATGGGTAAAGAAGATGTGGTGTGTATATATGTGTATGTGTGTGTATTTGCATATGTATATGTGTGTATATGTATATGTATATATACACACACACACACACATACACAATGGACTATTCCTCAGCCACCAAAAAGATCGAAATCTTGCCATTTGCAATGAGGTGGATGGAGCCACAGTGTATTATGCTAAGCAAAATAAGTCAGAGAAAGACAGATACCATATGATTTCATTCATATGTGGAATTTAAGAAACAAAACAGATGAACATATGAGAAGGAAAAAAAGAGAGACAGGGAAGCAAACCATAAAAGACTCTTAACTATAGAGAACAACCTGAGGGTTGACAGAGGGAGGTGGGTAGGGGATGGGCTAAATGGGTGATGGGTATTAAGGAGGGCACTTGTTATGATGAGCACTGAGTGTTATTTGTAAGTGATGAATCACTAAATTCTACTTCTGAAACCAATATTACACAATGTGTTAACTAGAATTTAAATAAAAATTTGAAGCAAACAAAAAAAGAACTTGTATCCAAAATGTATAAAAGAACTCTTAAATCTCAACAGCAAGAAAACAAACAACCCAATCAAAAAATGGACAAAAGATCTGAAAGACATCAAACCAAAAAAGATATGGAGAATATGAAGAGATAATCAATATCATATGTCATTAGGGATAATAATGAAGTACGACTACATACCTATTAGAATGGCTAAAATCCAAAACACTGATAACACCAAATGTGGGTGAGTATATGCAGCAGAATTCTCATTCACTGCTGATGGGAATGCTAAACAGTACAGCCACTTTGGGAGACAGTTTGGCAGTTTCTTATAAAGCTAAACATAGGTTTAATATAATCCAGCAATTGCACTCCTAGGTATTTATTCAAGTGCATTGAAAATTTATGTCCACACAAAATCCTACCCACAAATATTTATTGCAGCCTTATTTATAATTGCCAAAATATGTAAGCAACCAAGATATCTTTCAATAGATGAATGGGTAAACAAACATCCATACAATGGTGTGCTATTCAGCAATAAAAAGAAATGAACTATCAAACCACAAAAGACACAGAAAAACCCCAAGTGGAAAAGTATCAAGTAAAGAGCTAGTCTGAAAAGTATGATATTCTGGAAAATGCAAAACTATAGAAGCAGCAAAAATATCTGTGGTTGTGAGGAGTTCAGAAGTGGGGTGGAGTAAGGATGAAGAGGTGGAACACAGGGCATTTTAAGGCAGTGAAACTATTCTATATGATACTATATGGTGGATACATAACGTTATGTATGTCAAAACCCACAGAACTGTACAACACAAAGAGTGAACCCTAATATAAACTATGGACTTCAGTTAGTAATAATGTGTCAATATTGGTTCATCAATTGTACCACACTAATGTAGGATGTTGGTAATTGACAAAGTGCAAGGGGGAGTGGTAGAGAGAGAGTATATGGGAGCTCTTTGGACTTTCTGGTCAATTTTTCTCTAAGCCTAAAACTGCTCTAAAAATAAAATGTATTAAAATAAAAGAAAAAATAAAAGTATCGAGCAAAATAAAGGACATACAAGATAAAGTTCATTTTATTTTTTACTAGATTCATTAGACATAAAATTATTCTGTCAAATTGCTATAAAAGTTTCTAAACACTCTCAATTTTTATGCTTACTTCATTGTAGATTGAGAACTGTTCAGAATCTACTTTGAGTAGTGGTGATCTAGGGCACCTTCCACTAAACATAGTCCTGTTTGCCATGACCCTCTTACTACCTGGTACCTTATGGGGAACATGACACTCTTAAGTGCAGTCTGTCCCCTTCAGAACATAGTTGAACTATCATCTCCTCTAACTCTACTTACTTCCAGTAATTTAGTCTGAAGTTGCATTAGTTTTTAGCCACTGCAATGTCTTTGGCTGACATTGAGCTTAGGCAGCCAAAACCACCATTTTTTGTAAGAATAGCATCATGCTAGTTCTCCTCCAGTCTGCCCATATGTTGCCATTTCTTTGAGACTTAAAATGTAGAACTCCTCTGTCATCCTTAAATTTCATCTTGTTGGCTTCAACACATCTTTGCAAGCTCTCTTGCTTGCTCTCTCTCTGCCATCTAGCATTGTACTTTTCCCTTCCAGTCTTTATCACCTGCAAATCCAATAAATATGCTATCTCTTCAAAACATTTATCAAACATCTACCATGTACCCTCACCCACATTAGGCCTCAGGGATTAAAGACAACCTAGAAATGGTCTATGTCTCCACTAATCACCACTAACAATGGAGGCTAGCATATATAAAACTAAAAAGTCCCACACTAGAAAATTGAATAAACAAAATAAATAAGGTAGAAGAAACAATAAAACATTAACATACAATATAAGGCAGGACCACTAGCATCTTCAGCAGGAAAGATCAAATTCAGGTATGTTCTATTCTAGATTTCAGTTCTCTCAAAACCAGATGCTGGTTTGGTTACAAAAGGCTGACTAGCTGTCTCACTCCTAGAGAGCCTCTTTCAATTGTGGGTGCTACTACAGGAAGCCTGGCTAAGCTTGGCTCCCTCCCTCCCTTCTAAAACACAAGACTCATGAAAATGAGGCATACTGGTGAGAAGCCAGCATTCTATTAATTACTAAGAGCTAATAATCAAGGAAGCTTTATTACCGAGGGCTAATAATCAAACTTATAATCAAGGAAGAAACTATTAGCTAAAGAAATGAAAAAGCAGAACCAAATGAGGGAGAAGTTACTTCAGAGAAAAAACTGTATATTCAAAGAAAGAAATTAAATCTTAGAGATATCAAATAACTTGCCTAAGTTTACATAAGTTAGCAGTTAACTTGTTTTAAGTGCAATTACTCCTTGCTGTTATATAGTCCTTTGGTTTACAAAGTAAATAATTCACAAGTTATCCTTCTGAGCCATGGACCCTGACCAGTAATGTTTTATCTGTGTAGTCACCTTAGGCTTGACCAGGCCCTTTTAGGTTACTCACCTGGCTTGTATAGGCATGAGTTTGCAACCCCGGATAACCCCGGATAACACTATATAAAGGCTAATGATTGGTAATAATTAGCAAATTTTGTTTAGACACTATGGGTTTCAACCTAATGGCTTATGTATAGTGATTATAGTGCCCATAGGATTTGAAAAAGATAGTTTTTATTTGATTATTTTGCAACTGCAAATAATTTTTAAGAACAATACATTTAGGGGCACCTGGGTGGCTCAGTTGGTTGGGCGACTGCCTTCGGCTCAGGTCATGATCCTGGAGTCCCTGGATCGAGTCCCTGGATCGAGTCCCGCATCGGGCTCTCTGCTCGGCAGGGAGTCTGCTTCTCCCTCTGACCCTCTCCCCTCTCATGTGCTCTCTCTCTCTCATTCTCTCTGTCTCAAATAAATAAATAAAATCTTTAAAAAAAAAAAGAACAATACATTTACTGTATGAGAATTAAATCTTCCCATATCACGAGTTAAACTTGTCACTGACAGATTTAACAAGTCATACCATTCTTTCTTGTAATCAGATGGCAGGGCCAGTTGCCTATAAACGACTATGAAATGAGGTGAAGTATAAAATAAATAAATAATAATAGCTTACAAAAATACTTCAAGAAAAGACATAAGCAATGGTGGGATGGATATGGAAAAAGGGGCAAAACCATTCAGCAGCAATTCAAAGCAGGTAAATCAAAATGTACTTGAAGTTCAAACAAGGCCAAAAAAAGTACAGAGAAGGGAGACATTAATTACATTTGTAGAGATGGGGGAAGTTTTGTAGAGGAGACAGTATTTGGGCTGGGAATTGAAGAAGTAGAATTTTTATACACAGAGGTGTTGAAGATGGGGGATAAGGGTAGAGAATTCCCTTACGGGAACCAGAAAAGCAAAGACTCAAAAGAGGAAAAAGTATGCACTCTGTTTAGCAAAGAATAGTCTAGTCATTCAAGGAAACAGCAAATAATCTCATCATTCATTCATTATTTACTGAATATGTTCTACATGCCAGACACAGTGCTAGTGTTGAGGGATACAAACATGAGGAAACTTACTTCTTACTTTCAAGAAGCAAAGCATTTTAAGGAGGAGGAGGAGGAAGAGGTGGAGGAAGAGGTGGAGGAGGAGGAGTAAAAGGAGGAGGAGGAGGAAG